>NC_141689.1:958867321-959467321 GCF_964263255.1 Lissotriton vulgaris | reverse complement strand
AAACAAACTCATTGATACGTGTTAATTGTACAAGAAGCTAAGACTAATGAAAGCACAAATTGTAGGCGTCTCATTTAGATAGGGGTAATTTGTGTCATGTTTCATGGCCTGCACTCAGCTATTTGCAGTTAACAAGCACAGAAGAGCAATACCATAACTATCATGCAGTGTACATGTTTAGAGTGAGGAAAGATTGGTGGTACGCATTGTGTTGGTGCAGCTTGGAGAGAGGCTTCATATGTTCGCCAAAACTCTGTATGTGAGACTGGAGTACAATCAGAGAAACTGAGAGGAATATTTACAAGCCCCGTTTGCCACTGGAGCATCACTTGTTTTTATGATTCGGTGGCATTTTCCATATTTACAAGGTGGCACTAAGCCACTTAATGTGGCTTGACGACACCTTGTAAATATGCCCCTTTATGCTGCAGTCCTCTGGGGCACAGGGGCTTGTATTGGGTGTTGCAGTGGGAGTTCCACTGAAACACTCGTTGCTTTTTGATGCTGCCTCACGTTTACAAGGCTGAGGCAGCACCAAAAACGAATGCCAAGGAATACCTGGTCTTAGAATGGTGATATGAGGAGAAGTCATTCATTTCTCCTCGTTAGTTTGCTCTTTTTATGTGTTCTGCTTTCTGAAGCACACATAGAAAGAGCAAATCCCCCTTCCTGCACACATGCAATCGCCCTTGCAGTGCAGGCACCCTTGCACATTGTGGCAGGGTGCCTGCACTGGTGCTAGGCAGTTATTTTCGCACCAGTGCTATGGGAGATACAGGGGTGCACTGTACATTTGTGAATACGGTGCAGTCCTGTGTTTCAAAAATGTCAAAGGGCGGTGGTACCAAATTTGGCATAGCACTGCGCTCCGACTATTTTTTTGTAAATATGCCCCTACATGTCTCACAAAGCCACAGTAGGTGCTCAAGGTTTGCATGGCACAGACTATAAGTTCCTGGAGATCCTGAACATCCTTGCTGGGCAACCTAGACACATTGCAGCTGCAGCCATCTTGCTGCCAAAGTTAAGGCAAACCTTGGAAAGTGCTCTGATAATCTTTCGGAACAAACAGAAGTTTGAACTCAGAGAAGTATTTCAGCAATTCATCTGTGATTAAGGAGACAAACTATATTGATAAGTATTGTTTCAGAACTATTCTTTAAAGATTATAAACTCATATTTTTGCAAGTTATTTGTTTTGAGGAGGGGAAAGGATCCTCATCACTGCAAACACCGAATATATTTTCTTTTGATTCACATTTTAGAATAAGGTAGCGATATAGGTTGGGGAAGTGACTGTCTGTGGTCCATTTGATCTTTGTAATTTTAATGTGTGCTTGTTACCTTGGAGTTTATGAAGCAATCACATTGAATGTATTTTCGAATCAGGAAGTTTGTTCTCATAACACAGAGGGAAGTTATTATTGTTACAGAAGCATATAAATTAAAAACTATAACATATTAACTAATTATATGTTTATACATTTGTCTGTGGTTTTTACAAAAAGCCACGTTAAAAACCAATCATAGTTACAAAACAAAACCCCAAACTACTGAAATTTGCAAGTTATAGAGCAGTAGACTGACTTGCACTTCACCAATGTTATGCTATGTTATGCAATTTTATATAGCGCACAGCTGCCCCGGCAAAGGGGCATCCCAGCGCTGAAACAGAAAACAGCAGAACTATAGACAACACACAACAGTCTAAGATGGAAGGAGGTGTGTTTTGATAGCTCTACGGAAAGCCATGTAGTTTTCCATACTACGAATAGTGGTGGCGAGTGCATTCTAGAGTCGGGCCGCCAATACACCAAATGAACCTCCACCTGCACGCACCCTCCTCACCCGTGGGACAACCGCCAAATGCTGGCCCATGGACCGAAGTTGGCAGGAGGGGGTTTAAGGTGTAAGCAGATTGGCCAAGATGTCTGGGGAGGAAGAATTTAAGATTTTAAAAGACATGCAAAGAGTCTTGAACTCAATGCGCTTTGCCACTGGCAGCCAATGTAGCCGAGGATAGCATTGGAAGTGGGACATGTCCTGGGCAGACCTAACAAGGCTCTAACAGCAACGTTCTGGACCCTTTGTTGTCTTGTGATCTCCGCTTTATTGACTCCTAAGTAGAGTGAGTTGGCGTAGTCCAGTCTAGACAGAATAGATGCCTGGACATTTATCTGCCTCATGGCCAGGTCAAAAAACTTTATTACTGGTTTGAGCCCCGTAGAATGCCAAAACAAGTTCCTGCTACTTTGTTTGTTTGATTCTGAAAGCTAAGGGTGGCATCTACCCACACACCCAGATTTTTTACCACCAGTTTGGGGACGGGTGCATAGCCCAGCTTGGCAGGCCACCAGTGCTCACTCCACAACTCAGTGTTTCTCCCAACCAGCAGGACCTCAGACTTGTTGGCATTTAACTGAAGACAGTTGGCAGTCATTCACTCATATATGATCTCTAGATCCCTCTGGAACATGCATGAGCCCTGTCCTGAGTCATCTGAGAGTGCAACTACCAACTGTGTGTTGTCCTCGTAAGACACTGCTGTGAGCCCTCTGCTTTTTGCCACTGCTTCCAAAGGTTGCACATATACGATGAACAATGTTGGGCTCAGAGCTCAGCCCTGCGGTACTCCATATTTTATGGTGTGACTCTTAGAGGCAAAAGGGGAGACTGCAACCTGAAAGCTCCTATCTGCTAAAAAGGAAACATACCACGATCCCCACATCCTCCAACCTCTGCAACAGGATCTGGTGGGAGACAGTGTTGAATGCGGCACTGAGATCTAACAAAATCAGTGCCGATGTAAGACTCTCATCTAGGGCCCTCCTCAGATGCTTGGTCACAGCCAAGAGGGCTGATTCCGTACTGTGACACGGCCGAAAGCCATTCCTGGTAGGGTCCAGTAAGTTATTATCCTCCATATAACCTGTGAGCATGGAATTAATGTAGGATTCCAAAATCTTGGTGACTCATGGTAGGAGAGAGATGGGTCGGAAGTTCTCTGGTTTAGTAGTGTCAAGCTTGGACTTTTTCAGCAGAGGGGCCACCCTAGCTTGCTTCCAAGCACTACGGACCGTAGATGTAAGCAGTGACTGATTCATCAGATGTCTCAGAGATGGTAAAAACACAGGTAGCGATTCCAAGAATTGATCCGGCTTAAGAGACTCGGCAGGAGAGATGTTTTTAATCTTATGGCAGAACATTATAAACTCCTCTTAAGAGATAGGGAGCAGAGCAACCAAAGGATGACTACAGAAGGGTCTGGACACAGGCCCCTTTAGAACCACTTGTTGAGGGAAGGATCTATATATTATTTTTACATTCTTCACAAAAAAGGAAGCAAAAGGGTCTCACACTGGGCATCAGATACTACAGAAATTGTAGATATATCTGCATAGGTTTTGAGATCCTTTACTATAAAGTAAACACTTTTAGAAGGGTTGCTACTGTTTCTGAGCATGTCTGAGTAGTATGCTGCCTACTCAGATTGAATCGCCCTGTGATATTTCTTAATTGCTAACTGGTAGCATCTCTTTAACATCGGATCATAGTCTCTTCTCCAGGCACGTTCCAGCTATTTACAGCCTTTATGCAGGGATGCCAACATGCCGTTGTACCATGGGCTAGATTTAGTGTCACAACACTTGGGCCACCTGGCAGGAACCAGGGAGTCCAGAGCATGGGAGATCCAGCCCGAAAAAGCACCATCAGCCAGCACAGGGTCGGATGGCATCTTAGGCATGGTGGTGGAAAGAAGCTTGTGAAAAAGGGTAATATCACGTTTATGCCATGGACACTTGAAGGAGAGCTTTTTGGAAGCCCCCTTAACTGGCTTGACAACTGCCATTATCATAGACACTAGAGAGTGATCAGACCAGCATACCAGTGAAGGGGCAAGGACCGTGAGGGAGGACAGGTTAGAAAAGACCAGGTCTAATAAATGGCCTGCAGAATGCGTCGATCCCTGGACCTGTTGGGTCAGCTGGCACACCGCCAGATCAGCCAGGATGTTAATAATTTCAATGTCCTGAGAACTATCCAAATGTAAATTAAGATCACCAATGACACTGAAATTAGCAGCTGTCATCGCTAGGACTTAAGACTTCGACTAGAGTGGCTCTAAACTCCTTAGAAGATCCTGGCGGGCGGTAGATTAATAGCCCGGTCATAGTGTAGTTGGCATGAAACGAGATCCGGGAGAGTTTGAATTCACACCCCTTCATAGGTTCCTTCACCAAGGGTCATATGAAGCCGGACTCAAATATTACCGCTATGCCCCCCACCCCCCGGAGCCTAGGTTTAGTGTCAGAATACTGTGTCCCTGGGGGAGAGCCAGGCGAGGTTCTAACACTGTGTCCTCAGTTAACCATGTCTCAGTCAAAAAGAGGACATCTGGGGAATCAGTTTGAAGCAAGTCATAAACAGCCAGGTGATGTTTGACTAACAATTTAGGCTCAAAAGTTTGACATTGTGGTCAGTCTGGGACAGAGAGGATACAGCCGATGGCTAGGAGTTATAGCCACAGGATAAGCAGCAGAAAGGGCCCTCATAGTAGCTGCAGGGCCGGCAGTTACACAGGCTGATTCCCTTCCTGATCTTAAGGAGGTCGTCCACAGAATACCGTACTATATCTTTTGCAAAACCAACTGCGGGACTCAGACCACAGTTGTGCGTAGCCTTCTGCCATGTGCAGTGGGAGGCTCCAGTAAGCTTCAAGGACTTATAAAGGATCCATAGCTCTAGATTACCTCCCGTTCCCTCCTGTCCTGGTCCCAATCATTAAACAGTGAGATAGTACTATCTCACAACAGAATAAAAGAAACAAAGGAATGCTGGATCAACTCCACCCCCCCTCCCTCTGGGAGTAAAAAAGAGGACCAATCCCAGCATTCCTCCTGTTCCTTTTTTTCTGTCTTTGACAGAATTAGATGAGGGTGCAGGAGCTGGGTCGCTCCTGTTGACTTACCTGCTCCACTGCCGGGCGGTGGAGTTTTGCTGGTCTAACCTTCCTCCTGCTGGGCTTGGAGGTCATCAGGTGAATTCCCTCCGCTGGAATCACCTTGTTTGCGGGCGAATTCTGGTCTGCGCCTCCTGGTGTGCTGGGCTTGCTGGGAGGCACAGAGTGCTGTGGAGCGTCCCGATCCGCTTCCTGATCTTCAGTGCATGACTTCTGGATTATGGATGGACCCGGAAGTCAGGCTTAGGCTATGCCGGTCGGCTACACAGCGTCTTTGTCACATTTAAAAGTAAGTACGGCATAGCAGTTTTTTGTGCTTGCTGCTTATTTGTCCTGTTTCCTGGTGTTTCTGGTCATCACATGTGGAGGCTGAGAGACTTTGCATCTGTTGCTATTTTGGGAGGTTCTTTCCTTCACTGCTGCTGGTGGTTCAGGCAGCAGGGTTCTCGTGCCCGCAGGACTGGCTGTTCATAATGGGGAAGCATTTGAGGAAGCGCAGACATGTGGAGCGCTACCTCCCCTTCTTCCAGTTCTTCTTCCTCCCCTTCTCCAGCGCATGGAAGGCAATGATGAGTGTTTGAAAAGACTGATTAAGGAGACCCTGAGAGTGATAGGGGAGGGTCACGTCATAAGGGTCCCCTTCCTCCTCAGTCTTCTGATTCGGAGCATGCTTAACAGCAGGACTGTTAAGCATGCTGGTGCTGCAGACCACAGACTGCATGACTTGGGAGGGTGGTGCTGGGGAATGTATGTCGATACTTTGCATACCATTACTACGCATGATTTTAGTGCGAAGTTTTTTCTTAGCATAATCCATTACTTTGCAAGTTTTAACTGCGCATGCATTTATAACGCAAATGTTATAAATGTACTATGGTTAATGCTAATTAAAAACATTGCTCTAAAATCATGCCTACGTTACACTACCTTATACTACTTAAACACCTCTACACTACCCTAAACCCTAATACACTACCCCCTACATGACCTTCCCCCTTCCTGGACCCTACACTCTAACACTACACTTCACGACCCGCCGACACTACCCTAAACTCTAAAACACTACCCCCTGCACAACCCTCATCCTTCCCCCAGTCCACTCCCAACACTACAACACTACCCTGCACGACACCCCAGCACTACCCTAAACCCTAAAACACTGCCCTACACTACGAAAACACCACAACACTACCCTAAAGCCTAAAACACTACCCTATGCACGACACTCACCCTTCCCCAGTCTGCTCACTACACTACAACGCTACCCTGCATGACACCCCAACCCTACCCTAAACCCTAAAACACTACCCTAAACTACACAAACACCACAACACTACCCTCAACCCTAAAACTCTACCCCCTGCACAATCCGACCCCCGGTCCTGTACCTACACCCAAACACTACCCTGCAAGACACCCCAACACTACCCTAAACCCTAAAAAACTACCCTATACTACACTTACACCACAACACTACCCTAAACCCTAAAACACTACCCCCAGCATGACCCTGCCCCTACCCCCAGTCCGGTCCCTACACTGAAACACTACCATGCATGACCCCCAACACTACCCTAATCCCTAAAACACTACCCTACACTTCACAAACACCATATCATTACTCCCCAACACTACCCTTCATGAACACAACACTACCCTAAACTCAAATACACTACTCTATTCAACTCAAACACAACCCTACAACCTAAAAGACTACCCCTACTCAACCCAAAAAACCTACACTTACCTCTCTCCTCCGTTCCTTTCTTCTCCGGCTTCCAGCAGCGTCCAGCGATGTCAGATCTGCACGTCGTAGTTTGGAAACGGAAGCGCCTTCCAAACAACGATGTGGATAGCGCATACCATTACAAAGCATGCATTGTAACAACGTTTGCGATGTAACAACTTGCGTACTAATGGTATACATTGTAACATCGCAAGAGTAGTAACGCTTGCGAACTAATGGTACGCGCAGTAGCAGCGTGCACTAAAGGCTGTTTACCTGTGCTGGGAGCTATGGCAAATCTGTATATCCTGTGAAAAAAATAAGCATTTTGGTCAGTCTGTTTTCACCCTCTCCCTTTATATACCCATTTATATTCACTTTCAGGATGTGGGGATTTCGGTCCCCACTTCCTGTTATTGTGGCTGCAACATTTCCTCTGCTACTGAAGCCAGTCAATCGGACTGTTCAGTCTTCGGGTTAGTGATATTGAAATTGCTCACACCGGAGATAAACCTTGCTCAGCCAATCATATTCAAGTATTTGTTTAATTTTCGATACTGTGGATCCCCTGTGAATAAATGGCCCAGATATCTCTAAAATAAACATTTTCGTGTCCAACTGGGTCACCTTTTAAACAATACCTATCTATCTATCTATCTATCTATCTATCTATCTATCTATCTATCTATCTATCTATCTATATGTATCTCTTTGTTTCACTGAAAATGAAAAACCTAAAGTGATGTTATAGTGAACTGTTGAAATGAGGTATGGACAAAAATGTAAAAAGCAAATCAACACAGAAATGTACCAGTTATAGTTTACTGAGACTTTCTCTACTGCCACGGACTGCTTATGATCTCCAGTATTACATCACCCATGACATGTTAAATAACATCATTATTAACATCACTCAAATGACATAATTGATGACATCACTGATTACATCATCATCACGTCATTGGAATAGCATCCTATATAATTTGCAGACTTTTAGTAATTTAACACGCACACCTCTGGCCAATGTTCTAAACACCAGTCACATGTTAATGAACATAATGTTTGACTGCAGGACACATAGCATATCTGTCAAGGCGCCTGCATTTTGCAGATCTTACTCTCTTTTAATGCCATACATTTTAATGCGGTTGCACCCTTTTTAAACCTTAAACACCCTCCAAAAATGAATTTGTACACTATTCGCCTGTGGACAACCCTCTGTAGTTTTGTAAAATACACTACACACCTTCCTAAGATGAACACAATACCATACAACAATAGATCCATGCTTACCACCATAGTGTGAGTTAAATCACTTCTAAGAGGTACACCGCTACATTTTAAATTATTCAATAACCCTCAACGCCACAAAATCTTAATAAAAATTCTGGAAATAGACATCCACTATTTATAAATATCCTTGTTGAATAGAAAATGTGTGTTTAGCATTGTATCTCAACTATTTGCCATTGGCATGTCCCCTGACATCTACTGGAGGATATTCTATTGTCAACAGAAGCATGGGCCTTTCTCACAGATTTTTTGCAACACACTTTGGCTTTAAGCCTCAACCCACTTTGAAACATATCTTTCCAACCTGCATCAGGTGAACACAGCCTCTACCTTGTTGAACTTGGAGTGCTTATTGAGCCCAAAATGTTACAAGTTTGTAAATGGTGCACCATATATCTTTCAACATACACAATCACACTTGAGTAAAAGGCCATACATGATTTCCATTCTATGCACCCATATGTGTACACAAAAAAACCCTTTTTGGTGCATGACTATCAGCCTTTGACTAACCTTTTTTATTTCAAAATTACTTTAAGGTTTATGGACTAATGTGAATAACACTATCAAGTATGATGTCATTGCAAATATTATGAACGTTGTAATTTTAGATATCATCAATGATGTCATTTAACATGTCATGTGTGATGTATTACATGAGTTCATAAATAGTGAATTGCAGGGGGTGTAAGTAATAGGTAGGTCAGTAAACTTTAACTTGTAAATTAACCTGTTTTTTGTTTTTAAATGTTAGTTTTTACCTCATTTCAACAACTAAATATAAGACCCTTTGACCTCAATTTTTTTAGTGAACTCCTGTTTTTCTTTAATATAAGTTAATACTGTATTAACATTCTTATCTATAAGACGAGTTTAACCTTTGTATTTTTCCCTGAATTTCATTTTGTTTGAGAATATTCAAACTTGAGCATATGCCCAAACCCCTCGGGCAATGTGTGGCCGATGTTCACTCTGTACATAACCTTTGACCGCTTGCATGGGTATGGTTGCAGACTCTAGACTCATGTGATGCTTTTCCCCTCCTTGTGCCCATCTGCTCCACCAATTAGTGCTGCTATTGCCCTGCCACCTCCACTTCCATTTCCTTTTTATCTTTTTAAATTTGTCTATTCATGCTAAAAAAATCATATTTCTTTATTTACAAATCCCTGCCATCTTGGATTGGTGAATAAAATAATTAAAGCAAATAATACCTGGGTCATTCTATTATGTGTGTGTGTGCATTCTTATTGGGCCTGGGGTGAAATCTGCTCCGTTTGTGGACTTTGCAGAGTTTTCCATGCTCCACAGAGCCCGCAGAGTTCCATGGTGCAGGGTTTTTTTCTGGCTCACGCATGCCAGCATTAAGTTGTCGAGCGGGGAAATTCAATGCAAGATTTCTCAACACGATCGGTCGCGGATGGCCGTGACCTCTTGCGTTGAGAAAACGTCTATTCACGTTGAGAAAGCTGCCGCTCGAGTATAAAATCAACTCTAGCAGCAGAAAGAAGAAGTGCCCTCTTGTGCTGCTCATGGTGCCATTCGCGTTGATTTTCCAGTGTGGGCCAAACACCCGGTGCTACAAGTTTAGAACAAACGGTAAAGTATGTACTTATTTAACACAGTGTGATGGGTTAGCTTCTCAAAGAATTAAACACAAAGGGGCCTATTTCGATCTGGGTCGGAAAGCACTCCGACCGAGCCAGACCCAGGGTGTTTTCCGACCTATCCGGACTCCTGCAGTCCAACCGAGCGAGTACGATGTGGCGTATGCTGTCGGACTCGGTTCGGTCGGACTCCCATAGAAGTCAATGGGAGCCGGTCATACAACGCTTCCATGGGCACCCATTGACTGAATGGGTACGTAGCGGACAAGTGCACCCCCTACAGTGGTTACGTGTTGGTGCCATCTGCACAGTACATGCCTGTGTTGGGGAGACCCATGGGTCTCCCCCTGTGTCCGAGTCGTAAGGCTGCAGGTAATAGGGAGTCGGATGCAGACCCCTGACGTCCAACTCCGGGAGCTATTACGAGATGGATGCTCCGACTCGATCCGGCAGTCCGAATCGAGCATCGCACTAGCTCGGTTGTGAAACATCTCCATTGCGCGCCACGGTTTGCTTGCTACCGAGTCGCACGGAGCTGTTCAGACCCGGAAACGATTCGGACGGAAATTTCGCGCGTGTTCGCATTGTACTTCGACGTCCAGACCCATGTACGACTCGGACCAAAATTCAGCCTCCGAATCGTATCCGCTAATGCCGAACCAGATTCGGTGCCCTACCGACCAAGATCAGAATCGGCCCCAAAGTATTGATTTTCAGGATAAGATGAGAGCTGAACCTGGATAGCCATCCATAAGCTAAATTGCATAATAAGGACCAGGATCCCTAGAATAATTCCCAAATACTCCACTAGACCAAGTGGCTGCTTTTTTAATGTAAGCTAAGATCTTATTACCATTCTCTGAAATGTCATTTAAACCTTTGTTTTTTCAGTGATTTTCTAGGGATTTTGATTATATTCAGACTTAACCATACAGCCAACCACTTCCTAAAAGTAAGCAGGGGAAGCATACAAGTCAGTCAATCAGAGAGATGTTAAAGGAAGTATGCTCCAGGGGAGAGACAAACACAAAAGAGACAAGCTGGGACAAGAATATCCATTGAATAAGCAAGCAAACAAATGTGAGTGACAAGAAAGCGAACTAATGGTAAGCAATGCGTGGGCTCTTATGTCCTGTAAGTTCTTTGCAAGCACACAATTGGCCTTTAGCAACTTATGCTGTCTGATGGGCTATGCCCAAACAAGCATTGGTAAATGCATTAAGTTTCACCTAAGTGATTAATAATTACTTTTTTGTTGTTGTAAGTTTTAGCTTGGTGAGCAAACGTCAATGTATTTAGGCTGATAGAGACCAAATGAAGTGTCCTGAAGGCAGTTCCAGATAGCTCAATCTTGACCCGACGATATTGGAGCTTTTCACCAGAGCACCATTTGCATCACGTAAGGACACATTCACATTAGGTTCATTTTTAAGGGAAGGGGAGAATTAGCTCCACAAGTACTCAAAACAACACTGCATAAACAAGTGAATTTTTACACCCACCTACAGCGTACCCAGGCTGTACCTCTGCAATTCTTCGGCAGAGCACACGGCAGAGTCTTCACTGTGCAATATAACATTTCTTCTTCTCACCACCTGGGATTAGCTGTACTGTGCATGCATGGGACACTGATACAGTTGCTTCACATAAAAACATACTCTGTTTAACCATTACTGAATATGGTTGTGTCTTGGGTGAGATGTATGGGGGTACATGTGAGTGATTTAGAGCTGCCTATTCTGTAATGGGGTGTGGGTACAAGCTCCAATGTACAGGAGTCTGTGTCACCTGGGACAACAGAAGTGCGCTGAGCATGCCCAGATATACGATTCAGATGAAAGTTGTAAACAATTGTCACCCCTACGGGTACCGTGGTGACCATCGATTATTCCCACAATCCGAGAAAAGTTTTTACAATCATTATTGGTGAATGGTGTCCACTTACCATTGCAGACAGAAGGTGCAACACTTACTACTAACAAGAGGGACGGAGGTTTGAGCAAGACCACGGATGCCAGGAGGCACGAGGGAGTCAAAAAATGTAAACTGAGATTACATAGCATGGCAATATTAGTTTTATTGGATGAAAAATGAAGAATGGTTGTTAGTCACCTGGGGTGCCTGCTTACAGGCATAGTTACTTACAGTTTCATTTGTATAGCAGAAGACATTGGAAATTAAGTTAGCTGCGCCAAACTCTGCCGTACTGCCGCTCACACTGACACCGTTCCCCGTCATCCTCGTCATCCTCGTCAAAGCTTGAAACCCCGTCATCAGAACACACCGGGGTTTCATGCTTTAAACTCTCGCTGAACAAGCGCCAGCCATTCAGGAAGAGGATTCAGACGTGTGCGATTGTAGTGCTGCCCGGATGACCCAGCAGGATTTGGTGTCTCGGATGGAAGGGAAATAAAATGAGGAAAGCAAGCGGGGAAGTGGGGAAGGTAAACGAAAAGACTGAAAAGCAGCAATTAGCAGTGAGTGGGCTCAGTTAAAAACAAAACTAACAGAGAGCAAGCAAGTGTGGGTAAACAGTCAAACGAGACGGTGGACAACGCAGTAAACAGTGAACAGGGGAATGAAATCCGAGTGCCTAAAAGTGTAAATACTAGAGCCGAACAACAACAACAGCTGTTGAGTAATAACAAAAGGAAATACAAGAGCAACAACTACTTGCGCTTAAGACTGCCAGAAGCTGGTATCCGCAATATAGCACTGTGATGCTGGGGGAGTCAGCAGAATTACGGATTGGTGCTGCTGGGTTCAGTATCAATATTGCTAGAAACATTGCTAGAAACATTTACGTAATCAACATAATTAAGGCAGGCTTCGCTAATCACTTCGCTAATCACTTAAGTTTCAAAAAAAGCCCTGCAGGCTTTCAAAACTACTCTAAAATCTATCTTTGAAAGATCAAGGAAGTGACCAAACCTACGATAAGATCCTCCAAAAAACCTATCAAAAAAGACCAGATAACAGCTAGGTCTACCATAAGGGAAAGTGAGATCACGGAGCCGGCCATATCTGTTCATTATACAATAACGACGTTCACAACAACTAGTAGTAACCTAAAACCAGCTAAGACACCAGCCCAGACACCAGCCCAGATACTGGAGGGGTCACCCGGGGTGCAAATAATGGATCCAAAAAACATTCCGGAAGAAACACAAGAAATTCCAGAAATTCCAGAAATCCCAGAAACCCAAAAGACCCAAGGTGAGACTCCAGCAACCAAAGACACACTCGAATTGCAGGATAATGGCAGTACCTTAAATCAACAAATTCTTCATATTTCACAGGAAACAAAAAACATGCAGAGAAGGCCAGAAACCAGAGGGTCCAAGGCTAAAGAAGACAAAGAAGATAATACTGATACTGATAAGGAGAGACACAAAAATAAAAATAAAAACACTGATAAAAACGCCAAATTGGAGAAAGATAAAGATAAAGGGAAAATTAAAAGGAAAGATAAGGCAAATGTGCAAGCAAAGCGCAATGCTATCAATGACAACCACAACGACAAATCGGAGCTAGCGGCCAAAAAAGCTAAAAGGCTACACACCATCAAAAATCTGAAGGCAGCGGCTAAAACCACTGATAAATCTACAGATGCTCAGCCAAAGATCTCCGACATCTATTGCCCGCTACCCAATGAAGGGTCGAGCGACTCGAACAAGCACAGGAACCAACAACTGGTAACCACAGATGACCAAATAAAGCGAAGCGACTTCACATATGCGACCAATACAAGTATGAGTACAAGCACAGGCACGGGCAATGAGCAACCCTTCATTGGGATAAAAGCAAGTTCAGATCAGGCTCAAGATAAGCAGCCCATGGACGCAGCCCCGGGAAAAGACAGTGCCAACACAGATAGAATTATAATCGATCAAAATACACCAAGAAGTCTGCACGCAAAGGATACTCAGGAACAGGACCAGGTCCACGACCATCTTTCTTTCATGGCACAACTACACTCCACGGGGAGAACACCACGATCAGAGAACGAAGATTATCCTGAGGAAACAGAAACAGGCTCAGACATTTATGAAACAGGATTATCGGTCACCAGCGAGTCAAGCGAGATAAGCGAAAGTAGTGATGACCAAAAACCAGATGTTACAACCTTGGAAGTGTCTGACCACTCAGGCACAATGGTAGTAAATGAATCTGGTCAAGGAACAACCCCAAAAAAAGAGAGGAGAAAAAAAGGACAAGGCAAAAAAAAAAACACAAACCAACATATGATCGAACCACCGATCCAGGGAGCAATTCGGAGCGAGTAAAAGAAAGAACTAAATATAACAAGCATTTACAATGCAATGGTCTCGGCAATATTATAGGTAGAGCTATTGGTATTGCTCATTATTTTTTTTATCTTTTTTGTATCCCTAAATAAATGGCATTGTCATTTCTATCGGCATTAGCTTTTTTTTGCATATGTGATACCTATTGCATTAGCAGAGAGAGAGTGAGGTAGTGAGAGAGAGTGAGGTAGATAGAGAGTGAGGTAGTGAAAGAGTGAGGGAGGGAGAGGGATGTTGTGAGGTAGTGATATAAGCATAGAGTGATGTAGTGAGAGAGAGAGAGGTAGTGAAAGAGAGTGAAAGTGAGTTATGTTATTCTAAACTTTTTAAGCGCACAGACACCCAGGGGTTTCATGGTGAGTTAGTGAGATAGAAAGAGTGAGGTAGTGAGATAGAGAGTGATTGAGGTAGTGAGTTAGAGAGAGAGAGTGAAGTTGTGAGCTAGAGGGTGAGGTAGTAAGAGAGTGAGGTAGTAAGAGAGTGAGGTAGTGATGTTTTGAGAGAGAGAAGTTGTGAGATAGTGAGGTAGTGAGATAGAGTGGTGTAGTGAGGTAGAGAGAGTTATGTAATGAGAGAGAGGTAGATAGAGTGAGGTAGTGAGAGACAGAGACTGAGGTAGTGAAAGAGTGAGGTAGAGGGATGTCAGAAGTCAGGAGGCTGCATCAGCGCTGCTGAGATTTATTACATTTCCATTCAAACTGCTGTGAAAGAAAACACATCTAATGAAGGATGAGGTGGGGGAGGGGTGGGGCCAGTGGATGAGGGGGTGTTCATCAGTGCCCGGCCAGGGCGAAGTTGTACAAATGAACGCAGCCTCTGCCAACTCCGGGAATTCAATTTCTGCCTCAATTAGCCAGGGATCCCTGTCTACACGCTGTCCTCGGACATGGTGCACACGGGCTGCCTGGGGGTATGGTGGAGGACGGTGAAACCAAAGCTTATTAGCTGCAATCACACCTGACCCTGTGCAATAGGAGGCCCGAAGGAGCTTCAAGCACAAAAAGAGGCCGGGACTGCGCCTGAACCCGCCTGCGAGGCAGAGCTCAGAAAGGATTGCTTGCACGGCAAAAAGGAAATCCAGTGTGCATTTTGCCCTTGGTCTCTCAGCTGGAAGGATGGGACCGTGCCCATTCAGTGCGTAGCCTCTCTGCTGGAAAGAGGAGGCCCTCCTTGCTCCGTGCACAATCAGTTACTAGTCTCTGCACACAGGGTGCAAGCCCTTTAAATCCTTGGACTTTTTTCAATATGATGCCCTATGCAGGCGAAAGGAGTTCAGTCTGCTTGCCCAATCAGTCAATGTCCTCTTGACCGGGAGTGTGGGGGAAGAAAGTTCCAGATTACACCGAGATCTATCCTTTTATATCAAGCCGGCACAGTATTGCATACAGTGGATCTGAAAGCTGCTTTATTTGTGCGTGCATTTCAGGATTTGTGTCGGACCAGTGTTTGCTGACCTGCACAGCGAGCTCGGACCCTCTGTTAGGGCGCTCAGCTCACCAAAGCCCCCAGATTGTCATCTAAGCACTCGAGACACAAGACTGGTCCAGGTCTTCTCCGTTTCAGTGCAGGCTTTGTTTACACAATCCGGAGCGAGGCTAGCACCGCCCACATCTTTGCTGATTGGCCACTGTCGTTGTTGATAAACACTGCAGATCCCCACGAGAAGGTAGCACTATGGGAATTTGCACCATGTTGTCATAATAGTGCATTTCTCCCTGCAATTGTTTCTGACTGTTACTAGGCACTGATCGACATGAGATTCGTGTGAAAACGAGTTTAACGCTATAGAATAGCTACAATAATAAATGCGGTTAAATAAGCGCAGTGTGTACTTGTGCTACACATTGTCATTTCTTATTTGTACCTTCCAGGGCTGGCCTCGTGTGGCCCAACGAGCTGCGGTGTCCCATCTGGCTCCAGGCTCATCCAGCCCGACATGAAGATAGAAACGCAAGGTGCCGGTTGTATACCCTTTCAACTGAACACGCATGACTGCCTGTGTCAAAACTCCTGGCACTTTGTGATCTTAAATCCAGACTGTCACCAGCAAGTGACCTGCTGCGCCCCCTGCAGGCCGCCCGTTCACATCAGCTGCCCCAATAAGGGTCCTTTTCTCCTTCCCCTCGCGCTGCACTCCTAACACACACACACACATAACCCCCTCCCCCGAAGCTCTCAGTTCTGCCCCACCAGGAAAGCAGCCACGGTGGCAGTTACGTTGCCCTTAATTACTCCTGCCATGCTCGCCCTAGTGGCGGGCAGCAACCCTCACTGGACTGACAGCGACAGGTGAACGCCTATCTTGTTCGTGTGCCCCGTTGGCACTCCCTCACCCTTTTCACATGAATAGGGTGCAATGCTGCTAGAAGGGCACGGTTATCCCAGCCCCGCGATGCCCTTTGAGGGTAGGCTCTACGGGCACTGCGCTGGTCTGAGTGAATGCCCGCATCTCTTGCCCCTCGAGGTTTGGCCATTTGAAGGACACATTCGCTAAAGTTGGCCGCCTCACTCTCGCCAGTAAAGGGCACCTTTCCCCGGCCCTCCTCCCCACCCCTCCCGCGCGGGGCGCCCCAGGCGCTCTCCGGGCATGTTTGCCTCCTCACACTTCAAACCTCCCTTCGCCGCCCGAGGAGGCTCTCAGAAAGGGCTTTTCTTTCAGTCTTGCAATCTCAATGAAAGCTTGCGACACAAAACACCAAAAAAGCGTGAGAAAGGAAACCTGAGAGAAGCCCGAAGCCCTGTAACCAACCCAGCGGAAAGAAAGGCTGAGGAGGGAGAACCGGTTCTAGTAAACACGGGGGGAGGGGCGCCGGGCACTGAGGCGCTCCGCAGCAAAGGCTGCCGCCTCCCAGGGCACAGTGCCCCTCTGCAGGGGCCCCGCCGCCGTGTAATGTAAGAGGGAGAAGGCCGGGCCTGGCCCCGGGACACTGAGCCCGGCCAGCTCCTCGGCCGGGGCGCTGGAGACTTCACACGGACAGTTTGAAGGAAAGTATGCGAGGCCAGCCCGAGCATCCGTCCTCCTGGTTTCAAAGCCATTCCAAGCACTTCGGGCACGCTCACTGGAGGTAATCTCTCACTCTGGGCATAATCTTGCTTTTAATCAGTCTCGGTGACTCAATGGAGTCTCATGCCAGTGGTGACATGGCACAATCTCTCACCGCAGCTCCGATTTCGACATCCGCGATTTTCCAAGCAGAAAGAATAGCACTATCATGAATTAGCATGAAAAGGTGCGATCTTGTGAACGGATGTGCCTGCGCATTTAAGGGGGTGGGGTGGGGGTGGGGGAGGGAGGCGAGAGCGCGACGAGGAGGGCAGAGGGAAGGGAGGAGAGGAGCGAAGCCGAGCAGCTCCTAGGGAGGCGAGCAGCTCCAAAAACACCACCTCGTTTCTCCGAGGCAAGGAGAAAATGCCTTGGAGAAACGCACGGCCATTTTCGGATTTGGGGGCGTGTTTTGCTGTCCTGAGTGACGGACAACGTCACGAGCTAAAGAACAGCAAAAATGACGCCCCCAAATCCGAAAAAGACGGGGCTTGTTTGGAATGACTCACTTCTCTTCCAATGGCTGGCCTCTGTTTAGGAAGCCAGCCAATGAAAGCGAACGGAGCTGAGAGGCGGGTCTAAACTGCCCTACTACACAGCATAAGATCTCTTTACATCCGGTTTTGCCTTCGGCAAAACCGGATATACCGAGACCTAAAAAGAACAGCTCAACCCCAAAAACAACAGGAGTAACAGGAGGTAATCAATACACCAAAGGGAGTAGCAGAAGTGAAGCCAAAAACCCACCTGGCGATAGTAGCAGCCCGGGAAAGCTTACAGAACCATCAATGAGCGAAGTACTCAATTCCATCAGGAACTCCCACACAGACGTAAAAACGGACAGTCAAAGGAACCATGCAGCCATAAAAAATTGCAAGGCACGATTCAAAAAGTGGGCAACACCTGCTCAGAGATCGTAGACAGAATGGCTTCGATGGAAACACGCACAGAAAACCTTGAGTCCGATAACTCCACTTTTCAAACCCAGGGAAAAGAACAGACGGGTATCATAAAGGACCTAATGCTCAAAGTCGAAGACTTAGAAAATTGCAGCAGAAGGAACAATCTGCGCTTTATGGGAATCCCAGAAGGTGCAGAGGCCAACGACCCAAAGGGATTCATATCTAACCTTTTGAAATCTGCCCTCCCAGAACTTTGCTCCTGGGAAATTGACAGAGAAATCCAACGCACTCATCGCTTCCCCTTAGTACCTCCCAAACATACTCAGAAGATAAATCAATACCCAAGGGCTATGCTGGTCTATTTTGGGTACTTTCTTCTCCGGGAAGCTATTTATGACATTGCCAGGCCAACAAACAAAAGAGAATACAAAGGATTTACTTTTTTCCGTTCGTCCAGATCTCGCACATGCTACGGTGGAACGTCGGTGGAGAATGCGGCAACTCTTAACTCCATTCGAGCAAATCGGAGCTATAGTGTTTTTACAAAATCCAGCCCGATTAAAAATAGCTTACTTTAAAGAAATCTCCGAGCCTAAGACACAAGCACGAGTAAACAGTAACAAATAGCAAAATGTAACAGAGTGAGTCGTTGACCAACTGAAATCGAAAGTGACTTTTTTTGCTAAACATTCAAGGGACTAAGGGGCTCATACTGAAAGGGGGGCAGGGAGGTGGGATGGGGAAATAGTAATGCCTTACACCGTTTAAAAAAAATGTTTATATTTACCATGTTCCCTTCACTCACATCTATATATGGTCAGGACGTCGAGCGAGTTGAGGTGCACTGTTCATTCAGACGCCCATACCTGGGTGCCTGATGACCCAGGAAGCCTCAATTGTTGGTGGGGGGAGGGGGTAGGGGGGCTCCAGGTAAGTCAGGGGAGGGAGGGGAGGAGAGGGAGAGGAGGGGGGGAGCTGGGGAGGGTGGACAATCCGGCACATAGGCAATAAAATAGTCCTAATCACAAACAGGAGTAACACTATAGTAACACTCAAGCATACACAGCGCAAAAGGAAGGAAAAAACAAAGAAACACACATGGCCAATCTAAAAATACTTTCCATTAATATCTGTGGAATAAATGACCTACGAAAAAGACAAAAAGTTGCAATAGGTCTAAGATCAACAGGGGCTAGCATCATTTGTCTCCAAGAGACTCACGTGGAAGGGTCGCAACATCATCTACTACAAACTCTAGGCTATAAACTGATTATAGCTACAACACAAGCAACTAAGACCTGTGGGATAGCTATCTTGGCAATACATAGAGGGCTCCAGTTTACGCGATCCGCAGCCGATAAATTCGGGAGATGGGCGATAACGGAATGTATTTACGATCTTGGAAAGAGACTTACCATCTGCACCATTTATGGAAGCGTCACAGACGATCCAGACCTACTATTGTTTATCACTAATGAACTAACACACTGGCCACAGCCAATAGTAATATGTGGGGATTTTAACCTAAATCTTCCCTCAGGAGGCTCCTCCAGACCCAGCACTTTGTGTTCATCCAACCAACACCTTTTCTCAGTGCCGAGAATCAGAAAAGCCAGAATGGGAGGTCGTTCCTTTGCCTGGCTAGCCCCCTCACTCTGGAACTCTCTCCCACTTCAGTCACGAGAAGAACCCAACTATCTTAGATTCCGCAAACAAGTTAAACATTGGCTATTCAACATGTAAGCTTCTTCCCTCTTACCTTTCCCTCTTTGTTTTCTGAGTTAGCGCCGGGAAACCTACGGGTAGCTGAGCGCTTTACAAATTTAAATATAATAATAATAATAATAATAACAGTAAATACCAGGGCAGGAAACCCAAGGTTTTTAGAGCGTTCCAAGAGTTATGTAATGTACAGGGGTTAACCGACTGTTGGCAATGTAACCACCCCAAAAACTCTCGGTATACGTTCTTCTCCCATCCCCATTCAACATTTGCTAGACTAGATTACATACTGGTCTCCCATGTCATTTTAACTAAGTGTCACATAGATAAACTACCCAGGGTCCTATCAGACCACAACCCACTAATTCTGAATATTGATGTTGGCAAAATCCAACAAGAACAAAATAACTGGACATTTGAAAGGGCTCTACTATTAAATGAAAAATACTGTTTACTCATGGAGAAGTGGATACCAGAATTTCTGGAAGACAACCTGGGTAGCGCACCATTAGAAGTGGTATGGGACACACCAAAGCCAGAATCAGGGGTGAAACACTCCGATTTTCTATAAGAAACAATTAAGAGACAAAACGAAAGGTAACAGAACTACAGGGGAAATTAGTAGAAGTGGAGGAAGGACTTATTAGAACAGTCGAGGGGGGTCTAAATCCAGAAACCCCATTACAAAGAGTGGCTATTGCTAAAAACAGAATAACGGAAATATTCGTAGAGAAAGCAATCTGTAAAGCCACAACAGCCAAAGAGAAAGCATACGAATTAAGTGAGCAAATTGGGCACCACCTAGCTATCCGCATTAGGCAACAAAACACCGCAAACATAATCAAAGAGATCAGAGATCAGAATAACTCTCTTAGACATGACCCAGAAGAGATTAGATCAGAATTTCGGACTTATTACCAAAATCTATATAAAGAAACCAATAAGGATGAAGAACTAATCAGGGAATATCTAGATCAGGCTACAATGGTCCAACTACCCCAAAAAGATCGGGAGAATCTAGCTATAGAACCTCAGTGGATCGAAATCCTATTATCCTTGAAAAGTCTGTGCCCGGGGAAAGCAGCAGGTATTGATGGTATACCGGTGGAATTTTACGTCAAATTCCACAAACCGCTTAAAGGAATATTAACTGATTTGATAACCCAAGTATTTCTGGGGGGGAAGCCACCAAATTCATGGGCACGGGCCAAAATCGTTGTTTTCCCAAAGAAAAACAAAGATCCAACCGAGCCCGATTACATTAATTAATTCCGACTCGAAAATCTTCTCTAAATTATTAGCTACCCGATTGTCCCCAATTATTCATAAGATAATCTCAGCCCGACAACACGGTTTTGTGCCTGGCAGATCCACGACTGATCATGTACAAAGGGTAATCACACTCTTTGACGTGGCAGAAGTGGCAGGAGACCCTATGGCGCTCATGCTTTTGGATGCCGAAAAGGCATTCGATAGGGTCTCCTGGCAATATCTCTGGATAGCTATGTCAAAGAGTGGGATTGGTGATCAATTTATAACCACCATTCGTAGTCTATATCACAACCCAGAAGCCGTGGTCATGATCAATGGCAGAATGTCGGGAAAGATCGAGGTGACCAGAGGGACTAGACAGGGCTGCCCGTGTTCTCCCCTACTGTTTGCGATATTTATCAACCCCTTCATCCGCAAACTGGAGAACAATCAGAGCATATTACCTATCAAAATTCGGAATGGAAACACCAAAACTCTTGCATACGCTGATGACATTGCGATTACCACAAGTAATCCCAGTGTAGCTATCAAAATGATGGAAGAAGAAGCTAAGAGCTTTGGAGAAATCTCTGGGTACAAATTAAATCAAGGAAAAACCCAAATAATCATCAATAAAAACACTAATTACACAGATGAAAGAATAGTTGGAAATGCCGTATATCTGGGTGTTAACATCACTTCCAACCTAGACCAATTAGTAAAAATTAATATGGACCCACTTTTGAAACAAACCAAGAAAAATCTCAGTCAACTACATAATTTACACCTCACCCTAATTGGCAGATGTAACGTTATCAAAAGGATTTATTTACCAAAATTTCTATACCTTTTCAGAACCATCTGCCTAAATTTCGAACAGCAAATCTTTAGAGAAATAGAGAGCATTTTTTCTGGATTCATTTGGGGATATAAAAGATCACACAGAGCCTACAAGTTTATTTCGCTTCCAGGAGATAGAGGAGGCCTCTCTGTCCCTAATCTCAAGATTTATTGTGGGCTACACTATTGAAGTATTGTAAAACCTTATTGACCCCAAATAGACATTCGATACAAGAAGGTGGGGTTCCAACTCCCCAAGAACTCATCCTAGGCTCGGAGACAGGCGAGAATATGTGGTGATTAACATATGACAACCACTTTAAAAAAGTCCGTTTTAAAACACTCGCAGGCATTTACAATACATGGAAAAATATACGTAAACTTCTAGGTATCGGACGGTACTCCTTCTACACTAGCCTCTGTCAAAATAGAAATCTGCCAGAAATATTTTCGGATTCCTATATGCAAAGATGGGCCTACTTTGGGATTACCCAATGTGGGGCCTTTTTTTCGACAACTGGCTTCAAATCGTTCGAAGAATTGAACTGTGAGTTTGGCCTAGAATATAGAGATTTTTTTAAATACCTTCAAATTAAAGTTTCTAATGGAAAAAGGTGGTGGTAATGCAGAGTTTTACAAAATCCAGGCAATTGAGACCCTTACCAGGAACAACACAGTCAAAATAGGGGAAATTTATAACAATCTACTTTCTTCATTACAGGACGATTTGAATAAACATATCTGCAATTGGCAAAATAAATTACACATAAACGAAGGTTCAGTCCAACAGGCATATCAGCTTTCACAAACGATACTAATCTCACCAAAACTACAAGCACAATATTATAAAACTTTTTTTCAACTAAATTACACTCCACCCAAAATAGCTAAATGGGGCACCGGTAAAGGTACTCAATGTCCAAGATGTGCATTACACGAAGCTGATATAATTCATATATTTGCTACATGTGACTCACTAAGACTCATTAGACATGAAATCTCAAATTTTCTGTCCGGAATTTGGAACACAAGAATAGAAATCTCAATAGCCGAAATGATACTCGGCATCAATGAAAAACTCAGACCAAAAGAAATACAGGGACTGATCTTTATCTCTATGGCGGTTTTCGGGATATGTTTGGCATCCAGCTGGCTGGATCCGAAACCTCCAACCTTTCATCAATGGCGGTCAAGATTTTTAGCTACATATAACCTAGAAATAGCAATTTATAGGAGGAAGGGGGTCAGAAGGAAAAAGAAAGGCCTCGAAATATGGAATCTTCTGATACAATGGATGGAATACACTGAATTGTACATTGTAAAGTATAACATCTAATAAGTGAAACTAATGTGACTTTAACATGAATTAATCTTCCGCTGATTTCTGACTAAGTTGTAATGAAATGTATTCCGACCTCCCTTCCCTTTTTTTCTTTTTTCTTTAATTTTTTTTTTCTTCTCTCTCTTTTCTCAACTACCTGTCAAATGTGGCCGGAGGGGGGGAGGGAAAAGGGGGTGGGTACATGGGAAGGGTGGGGCTCTGCTAAAAAATTGCTCAATAAAGAATTGTTTAAAAAAAAAAAGAAAAAGGAAATTAAGTTTGCTGTCTGCAATTGGTCTACTGATTAAATGATAAGCAAACAAGTTATGCTGCGGCCTGTCTAGGAGTGAATTTTAAGGGGGAGGACACACATTAGACTCAGATAATAGTGCTGGTGCCGCCTACAAAGAAGGTATTTTATATATACATATATATATATATATATATATATATAAATATATTCCAACTCCTACTTCTCTGCAAAAGTGCAGAGTCCTCGACGTAGGTACAGACCACAAACACTGCGATTGGTATTAATTCAAGGGTGGTTTATTGTTCTTCTGTCCCCAGCATGACGCGTTTCGGCTGCAGCAAGGCAGCCTTGATCACATGACTACAAAGAACCAATAAGTGTACTTATATACTGTGAATGCTCCCAATCAGACTTAAATGCAACATAAACATGGAAGAAATACTTTGTAAACGGAGTTGTTATCTCAAATCCCATCAACAATGTACAATGGTCCATATGCAAAAGGCAAATTCATTACATGGTAAAATATATATCAATGTAAACACTTGGCAAGGCAAATTAATATATTTACATACTATTTACAAATAAATATATCTTTATATACTGATGCCTGTGGAATAAAGTGCATTGCCCATCAAATTAATGATTCACTCCAATTCATGTATAAATGTATTCCAAAGTTGCAAAAAGTCTCACATATAGGTAACGTGCAAAATATGCTGTTATAAAGTGCAATTTCAGTGGTAATGTGCAAAATTGTGCTTGTTAAAACCGAGTGCTATACTCTAATGTTTTAAGGGAGTGCATTGGTGGTGGCACGCTAATTTAATCTCTATTGATGAAGAGTTGCATGCCACCCACTAGCAGAAGTAAATGTGTGTAATAGTCACAGTAACATCAAAAAACCTTTTTTTTAGACAACGCTTGTGATAAGGCACAACTTAAACATCATGGCAAAGTGCTCAATGTCTGATAAGAAAGGCTTACAACATGGGGTATGGGGCCCAACGGGTATGAGTACTATCACAAGTGAATATTATGGCATAGTGCCCTTTTCACTATTTAGAGGACAGCTTAATCCCAACGGATACTAGTTTGTGAGTGAAATACCAGGGTGACTAATATAACTTACTGTACTGTTACCTCTAGAGGAAACAGTAAAGGTCCTCCCCTGTATTCAAACCGTTTGGGATTCTGGTATCGAGTAATACGATGTACTTACTCTCCAGCTGCCTTAACGCTTTCTCCCTGTTTCCCCCTCTGATATTTTTCGGCACCGCATCAATGATAAAATATCTCAAATCATTAAGGTTCTTATTGTGGACCAATTCGAAATGCCGGGCTACTGGATAGTTGCCATCCGAATTGACCACAGCCCGTAGGTGTTGCAGAATGCGGTTAAAAGCCTGCAGTTTGGTGCTACCAACGTACCTGAGGCCACAGGTACATTGGAGCACATATACTGCAAAGTCCGTGCGGCAGGTGAAATGATCCCTGATCTTGATGGGAGTTGGTTCAAAGGCAGAGCAATATTCACTGGTGTTTACACCAAATTTGCAGGCCCTGCAAGATATACACTTAAAAAAACCACATTTGTTGGAAATACGATGAGGTTTTATTACTACCTCCGGACTAGATTTAACCAACATATCCCTCATAGATGGAGCTCTTCTAAACACCACCCCTGGTTCAGCTGGTATGAGGGGGGCCAGAGTAATATCGGTCTTTAAAAGGGGCCAATGCTTCTTCAGAATTCCTCTCACTTTTTTGTGATCATCATTGAAAGTGGTTATCAGGCTGATGTTGTTAGTCTGGGTCTCAACCTCACTCTCAACTAAACTAGGGGTAACAACCCCAGTAATAGAGGCTAGATAATTATCCCTGTCTAGCTGGTTGGCTCTGTCTTTCGCCTCTAACAGAAGAGCCACATCATATCCTCGGGCGCAGAATCTTTCCAGCGCCTCATTCTGGCATCTTTCCAAATCTGATGGGGTGCTGCAGATTCTCCTCATCCTAAGAAACTCACCATAAGGAATGCTTCTGATCAAATGGTTAGGATGGGAGCTACTCGCGTGCAGTATGGCGTTGCCCGCTGTAGCTTTCCTGTGCAAGCGCGTGTTTACTCTCCCATTCTCAATGTAAATCTCCACATCAAGAAATTGGATGACTTGTGTACTAATCTGTGAGGTGAAACCTAAATTGAGGTTATTTACATTAATCAAATTGACGAATTCATTAGCTGACTCCAACGACCCCCTCCAAATCATACATATGTCGTCAATGAATCGCCAAAAATGTACCAAACAGTTGGGGAAATGATCGGCAAGTACTTTTTTGAGGACATGCTCCTCCCACCACCCCACATGCAAACATGCGTAGGTGGGAGAGAAGCATGCCCCCATAGCCACCCCTCTCAACTGCTGGTATACCTCACGATTATACAGAAAGTAATTATTGTTCAGACATAATTCAAGCATGCTCATTAACATATTACTATGTTGACTGTAAGATATGCTCCGTTTGTTTAAATAATATCTTACTGCATTTAAACCGTCATTGTGCGAGATGCTAGTATACAATGAATTAATGTCTAAAGCAATCAAAACGAAGTCATTTTCCCACTTGATGCTATTAATTTTAGATAGGAAATGGCCAGTGTCTTTTATGTAGGATGGTAAATTTTCCACATACTCGTGCAGGAATTGATCGACATATCTCGAAATAGACTCCAGTAAACTCCCTTGGGCGGAGATGATAGGTCGTCCTGGGACCGGTAGTGTTTGTTTATGAATTTTGGGAATTAAATAAAAGAAAGGAGTGATAGGGAAATCGTTTTTCAAAAAGGCGTGCTCTTGTTTGCTCAGTAACCCAAGGCGCTTCCACTGATTCAATTCTTTGTGGGTTTTCTCTTTCAAGCTCTTGATGTCACTAAAGCTGCCTTTTCTATAGCAGGTGGTATCATTTAGATGTTTTTCCGCTTCTGCCATGTACAAATCCCTTGGCCAGATGACAGTGTTGCCACCCTTATCAGATTTGTTAATTATGAGGTTCGAATCACTTCTTAACTTCTTCATTAATCTTTGGTATTGTCTCTCCATGTATTTGATTCTTTTCTTTCTGCGTGCAGTGGTCATTCCCAATTCTTTCAGATCCTCCACAACTATATCACAGAAAGCATCGATGTTATCTTTCGGCATGATAGGACAGAAAGTGGACGGGGGCTTGAAGGGTGTCACACATGGTTGATTCATTGAAATCCCAGCCCTGGAAAGATTCTCCTGGGTAGAGCCTGGTTCAAACTCCACATTTTGTGCCAGTTCGTTTGCCACTTTCAAAGCGTTCACATCAGAGATCTGAAATACTTTTGAAGGTTGGGTTTGGTTGGTGATGTTAGTGGCCCGAACCTGTGCATTATTTAGTTTAAAATGCTTCCTCAATTTTAGCTTGCGGATGAATTTGAAGACATCAATGCGTGTCTGCACGTAGTTAAAAGAATTCTTAGGACAATAGGACAAGCCCAAAGAGAGGAGTTGCATCTCTGCTTTGGACAGGGTGGTGTCGGACAGATTGATGACAGTGTTGTCCTGTGCTTCTGTTGTATTAGCGGTTATGTTCAGACTTTGTTTATGGGCCTCTGTTGGATTATGTAGGGTTGGGTTTAATGCAGCCATTAGCGTTTCTTCCCTTGCCCTCTGCCTCTCTTTGCATAACCTCTGCCTTTTGAGTTTTCTCCTTGCGCTGCGCTTTTTGTTTGCTGTTCTTCGTTTATTTTCCGCTGTTGGCGGGTTAGTGGTCGCAGCGTTTTGTGTCTGTCCTCCACGAGAAAAACCAATTCCTCAGATGGTGTATATTTGGTAGGAACTAATCCCCGATTAGTGCCTCCTGCTGCCCCTTCATCTGAATCATAACTGCTGCTTCTAGAGCTCATTTCCGGGTCTGATGTCTCTAATCTTTGCTCACTACCACCTGTTGCCTCAACATTTTTTGCTGCCAGTGCTTGCCTTTTTACGTTGTCAAATTTTCGCGCAAACGTGAAAATCCTACCAGTTTCGTAGTCATTTCTGTCTCTTGCAAACTTATATTGCTTGCGCTGGCTGATTGTTTCCTGGTGTTTAACCAGCCTGGCGTCTATCTCCTCCCTTTGTTTTTTGATGAAATCCTTGTCTTCTTCCATTTCCAACTCATTATTTAATTCCTCTATTTGCTTCATGATTTCTATGCGGTCAATCTCAGCATATTTTATAAGCAAACACACCATATTCATTGAGGCGTCTAAATTCATCGTGGCCCACTCTTTCAACAAGAGGGGATTAGGGTTCTCAAAAGATGGTGCTGTCAGTATTCTCAATCCCCTAGGCACACGCCCCACATCTTTATATTTTTGCAACGATCGGTGCTCCCACCATTTGGTGGTTTCAGTTCTTAAAAGCTTCTCCAAGCGTTTCATTTTGCTTCTTAAATCCGTCGTTTTTTCATTTGCCTTAGCGTTGTCATTTTTGGTTTTTAACGTCGGCAAATTAACGAACATTTCATCTGCCAATGCCTCCCGGTTCCTTAAAGCCTCTGCTGGTAAGGACATTTTTCTATGAACAATAAACCCAATGCCTTTGACCGCGGGACGAAAATACGATCCCCAGCAGTCCTTCAAAGCTGATAGCGCAGCTCTCCTTTCACCCGCAAAATGGTCAGCCAGTAATTCGGCGCTCACGGACTAGTCGGCTTACCCGTCTGGGATCCACACGGTGCTTCGTCGATGTCCTCCGACCTCTTCAAAGCTCCTCTGCGGAAACCTCCAGGCTGTCCGACACTCCGCTCTGTGTCTCACCGATGCGGGGGGCTGTATGCTTTTCTACTCCTTCCGGGTCAATTGTTGCTTCGCTTCCGCGTTTGGCCGCATAACACAGCAGCCCATAAACGAAAAGGAGGGTCTGTAGAGGCGGCAACGGCCGTTAACCGCCCAATAGAAATCCGTTCCAACTCCTACTTCTCGGCAAAAGTGCAGAGTCCTCGACGTAGGTACAGACCACAAACACTGCGATTGGTATTAATTCAAGGGTGGTTTATTGTTCTTCTGTCCCCAGCATGACGCGTTTCGGCTGCAGCAAGGCAGCCTTGATCACATGACTACAAAGAACCAATAAGTGTACTTATATACTGTGAATGCTCCCAATCAGACTTAAATGCAACAAAAACATGGAAGAAATACTTTGTAAACGGAGTTGTTATCTCAAATCCCATCAACAATGTACAATGGTCCATATGCAAAAGGCAAATTCATTACATGGTAAAATATATATCAATGTAAACACTTGGCAAGGCAAATTAATATATTTACATACTATTTACAAATAAATATATCTTTATATACTGATGCCTGTGGAATAAAGTGCATTGCCCATCAAATTAATGATTCACTCCAATTCATGTATAAATGTATTCCAAAGTTGCAAAAAGTCTCACATATATGTAACGTGCAAAATATGCTGTTATAAAGTGCAATTTCAGTGGTAATGTGCAAAATTGTGCTTGTTAAAACCGAGTGCTATACTCTAATGTTTTAAGGGAGTGCATTGGTGGTGGCACGCTAATTTAATCTCTATTGATGAAGAGTTGCATGCCACCCACTAGCAGAAGTAAATGTGTGTAATAGTCACAGTAACATCAAAAAACCTTTTTTTTAGACAACGCTTGTGATAAGGCCGAACTTAAACATCATGGCAAAGTGCTCAATGTCTGATAAGAAAGGCTTACAACATGGGGTATGGGGCCCAACGGGTATGAGTACTATCACAAGTGAATATTATGGCATAGTGCCCTTTTCACTATTTAGAGGACAGCTTAATCCCAACGGATACTAGTTTGTGAGTGAAATACCAGGGTGACTAATATAACTTACTGTACTGTTACCTCTAGAGGAAACAGTAAAGGTCCTCCCCTGTATTCAAACCGTTTGGGATTCTGGTATCGAGTAATACGATGTACTTACTCTCCAGCTGCCTTAACGCTTTCTCCCTGTTTCCCCCTCTGATATTTTTCGGCACCGCATCAATGATAAAATATCTCAAATCATTAAGGTTCTTATTGTGGACCAATTCGAAATGCCGGGCTACCGGATAGTTGCCATCCGAATTGACCACAGCCCGTAGGTGTTGCAGAATGCGGTTAAAAGCCTGCAGTTTGGTGCTACCAACGTACCTGAGGCCACAGGTACATTGGAGCACATATACTGCAAAGTCCGTGCGGCAGGTGAAATGATCCCTGATCTTGATGGGAGTGGGGTCAAAGGCAGAGCAATATTCACTGGTGTTTACACCAAATTTGCAAAATTACAAGCACAATATTATAAAACTTTTTTTCAACTAAATTACACTCCACCCAAAATAGCTAAATGGGGCACCGGTAAAGGTACTCAATGTCCAAGATGTGCATTACACGAAGCTGATATAATTCATATATTTGCTACATGTGACTCACTAAGACTCATTAGACATGAAATCTCAAATTTTCTGTCCGGAATTTGGAACACAAGAATAGAAATCTCAATAGCCGAAATGATACTCGGCATCAATGAAAAACTCAGACCAAAAGAAATACAGGGACTGATCTTTATCTCTATGGCGGTTTTCGGGATATGTTTGGCATCCAGCTGGCTGGATCCGAATCCTCCAACCTTTCATCAATGGCGGTCAAGATTTTTAGCTACATATAACCTAGAAATAGCAATTTATAGGAGGAAGGGGGTCAGAAGGAAAAAGAAAGGCCTCGAAATATGGAATCTTCTGATACAATGGATGGAATACACTGAATTGTAAATTGTAAAGTATAACATCTAATAAGTGAAACTAATGTGACTTTAACATGAATTAATCTTCCGCTGATTTCTGACTAAGTTGTAATGAAATGTATTCCGACCTCCCTTCCCTTTTTTTCTTTTTTCTTTAATTTTTTTTTTCTTCTCTCTCTTTTCTCAACTACCTGTCAAATGTGGCCGGAGGGGGGGAGGGAAAAGGGGGTGGGTACATGGGAAGGGTGGGGCTCTGCTAAAAAATTGCTCAATAAAGAATTGTTTAAAAAAAAAAAGAAAAAGGAAATTAAGTTTGCTGTCTGCAATTGGTCTACTGATTAAATGATAAGCAAACAAGTTATGCTGCGGCCTGTCTAGGAGTGAATTTTAAGGGGGAGGACACACATTAGACTCAGATAATAGTGCTGGTGCCGCCTACAAAGAAGGTATTTTATATATACATATATATATATATATATATATATAAATATATATACAATACAAATACAATATATATGTATACAAACACACACACACATGTGAATCAAATGTTTAAATAAGACTTTGTATTTGTATATATTTCTAGCTCCTAATATGTATATACAAATATTTACACTGACGCAAAGTCAGATTTTAACATTTTATGCTAACTGCACTGCTTTGCAGTGTCCGATATGTGGACACATTAAAGTGTATGGCAAGGTGCAGAGTCTGTTTGTTTTTCTATGCTGACTTCTGGCTCGTTTAATAGCAGTGGTGGTAGAGCCAGGACAAATGATGATTGGGCATGGGCCCCCATCTTCCCCCTTCCTGGAGACGCCAGTGTATTCAGGTCGTACCAAGACAAATTAGCTATCAGTAACATTTCAAGAGGCTCTGTGCTGCTGTGACTAGACCTTGTACATGATGTCATGAAAAATACGTGAAACAAAGCCCTCACCATGTGCTATAGAGAATACAGTAGCACCCTCCTAAGGAAAACAGCATGATAGGCTGTTACAGCAGACAGGCATGGCAGTGCTCAGCCATATTTTCTATTTCCCCCATCACTGCCATTATCTCACATTGCAAGGTTGTTGTTAAGAATACTAAGTGGCTGACATTGTGTAAAAATGATTATTGTTACCCATGATTATTCATTGTCAAGACTGCTGTGCTAAAGGTGACTTTTCAAAAGACAGTCAGATATTTCATTAAGTTCAAGGTAAAGCATTAGATCTGTCACATATTAAAACAACTCCAGCTTCCAAATTTAGTATTAAATAAATAAAGGAGCATATGAGCCAAGAATGTACGGCCACATGCATCAAAGTACGGTTTTGCGATTCCTTATTTGCGATTTTTAGGGAATCGCAAATAAGGAATCGCAAAATGGGATGCATGATTTAAATGGACCCCCCCTGCACCCCTGAAATGTATTTTGAAGTGCATGTTTCACACACACATGTCCTAAGGACATGTGTGTCTGTAACATGACAGTGTTTTAAAATGCAATTTTGAGCATTTTAATACATTTTCGCAAATTACCACGAGGTTCACCCTCATGGTAATTTGCACCCCCTAATTGCGAATTCGCAATTTGAAACACAATCATGCATTGCTTTTAAGGAATCGCAAATTTGCGATTCCTTAAAAGCAATCGCATTTTTGGAAATCGCTAAAAATAGCGAATTTCACACAAATGCATGATGCGTCCCAAAAATGTATTTAGGAATCGCAAACGGCCGAATTTACCGATTCGCACCGTTTGCACTTCCTAAATAGGTTGATGCATGTGGCCGTTCATCTTTGCAAACAAACAACGCTGTTTTATTTAGGAAGAGTGATTAGATAGGTCAAGGAGTGGGAGGAGGGTGGGAGTGCAGATGGCATGTGTTAAATGTTTGTCCATCTTCTGTATATACATATATGGGTGCTGTATAAGAGATGCTCGGAAGAAGAGGGGGTCTGCATAAGTTCAGTTTAGGCTGCTACCGAATTGAGATGAGCACTTGAAGTAGATCTACTGGAGTAGTAGGTGGTGTGGATAGTGCACAGGGCTCGCTGATGTACAGCTGGAAGAGCTACAAATGCGATATGCATGGAGAGTATTATATATATGTAATCACAGAAGGGTGGGCCATGGTGCAGTTTTGTAAGTGGTGACTGAGCCCAACGATAAGAGATGAGAAGGAAAGGGCCACAAGTAACACAAGGGGGGGCAGGGAAGAGAGGTTTTGGGCAAGACTATGGATGTCGTGAGGTGGGAGGGAGTCAAGAAAAGCACAGACAGTAGGGGAGGGCGGAAGGACCGCAGGCACGTACACTCTTAGAGAGTGTATGTCTAAAAGTAAAACAAGCATGCTTGAAATGCGTGCAGTCATGGGGAGTGTGCGACCATAACCTAATTAAAATAGTCCCAACCACCAAAGTGGATGAGAATGAGAACTAGGTCCACAGGAAACTGATACGCGAAATACACAAGAAACTAAAGGAAATAAATGCTACAACTAATAGAAAAGGAGTAAAAGTAAAGTGGCAGCACACATACCAATATGAAGTGAAGGCAGGATGTAAGCCCCTTATCAGATTTGTTAAATACAATAGATTTCACAAGCACAACACAAGCACTGTGCAGACGAAACCTAAAAAGAAATAAGCCAAGGACAGGTTTGCCATTTCTACAAGTAAACATCGAGAGATGACTGCAAGTAACATGTTAACTGAATTATAGAATGTAAGATCCCATTTGGTGTAACAAATCAGAATAAACACATTTGTCAAAAGGATCCCCTTTGGTCTTTACTAACTAAAGTTGGTGAATGCTTTTTTACGTGTAAACTGTAAAAAAAAAAATGTCCTCACTATAAATGCGGCTGTACCTTGAACAACTGTCTACACACGGTGCTGTGACTCTTCTGTCGGTGAAATATCCAATAGCCATTCATTTTACAATCAATGAAACGATAAAAGCTATAAAGACTGCCAAAACAGGCAAAGCACCAGGACCAGACTCGGACCCAATGGACCTCTACAAACTCTTACCTGATCTCTGGTCCCCTCTCCTTACTAAAGTATTAAACGCGGCAAAGGACACTAATCTCCCCTATTCTTGGTCCACCTCGATACTCGTCCCCATCTTTAAGAAGGGTAACAGAGAAAGCCCCTCCTGTTATCGTCCCATCTCCCTCTAGGACTCGATCTGAAAAATGGCAGGGCGCATACTTCTTGATCGACTCCAGGAGTGGTCGAAAGAACATGGTGTACTCTCAGACCTACAATATGGGTTTAGGGCTGGACTGAGTACAGTGGATCAAGTCCTAAATTTAACATTACTGGCCGGAAAATACGTAAACGCAAAAAGATCTTGTCTACATATGGTTTACGTCGACCTCACAGCAGCGTTCGACTGTGTGGAACACTCAAAACTCTGGACAATAATGCTGCAAATGGGGATTGAATCACCAATAGTCGATTTCTCCGCGAACTATATACAGGAGCCACGGGAAAGGTCAGATTCGGGACAGGTGGACAATTGACAGACAGTTTTCCAATACAGAAGGGGGTCAGACAAGGGTGCGTGCTTGCCCCTTTCTTATTTACGCTCTACACTAACGGTCTTGAGATAGCAATGTTAAAGGATGTAAAAGATCTCCCAGAAGCCGGTCGTCGGCAGATTCCAGCACTACTATACGCCGACGACGCGGTAATTCTTGCCCGAACTCCAGTCCAACTTCAACGGGCTTTAAATAACTATTGCTCTTTTATTACCAGTTTGAACTTAAAAGTCAATATAAAGAAAACATATGTGATGCATGCTGGTACCAAGGGGAAAAAAGTAAAGAAGATAACCTACACCTTGAAAGAACAAACACGTACCCCTACCTAGGCATCACTATTGACGAGGCATTCAACTGGAAGGAAGCAGTCAACTCCCGAAAACTGTCCCTTATAAGAACAGTTGGTGCATTAAAGGCTTTTTCTCTTTGCCTCGGTAAAAGACCCCCGACCGAGATGATCAAGATATATAATGCCAAATGCATAAGTACAGCCACCTTCGGAGCAGGGGTCTGGGGAACGACAAACGTAGAACAATTACAAAAAGTCGAAAACTCTTTTTTTAGATTTCTATTGGCTGTCCCAAGAAGTACAACTACATACGGATGTCACCTCGAACTCGGGGTGGACTATATCTCTGACATCATCAAAATCCAACCGATCATGTTGTGACGCAGAATATGGGCAACGGACGAGTGTGAGCTCACAAAATCAATAATTCAGGACTGTCTGAAATTAGATAACATGATAAAGATAAAATGGTTGGCCTACGTGAAATCATTTCTTACAGACATTGGTTTTCCGAGATTTTTTGACGACCCCTTGTCAGTAACAGACATATCGAAAAAAGAACTAAAAACAATCTGTATGTCGCATTTATCTCAACTACGGATGTTGAGTGAAATAGGGAAGCCATCAGTCCAGCATTGCCTACTAATTCAGCTGGTCCCTACCATCCAACCGTACTTGCAGTATGATCTAACACAATACGAAAAATTCCTTCTTACTCGTTTTAGGTTTAATTTATATCACTATTTGGTTTTGTTTCCTAAACAGAGTGATTGGACACACAATATTTCAGTGTGTCCCTGCGATTTAATGTCTCCACAGTCCACAATTCATGTCTTCTTTTTTTGCAAATTTTATACACCATTACGCAGGCGGTGGATAATACCAGTATTAAAAGTTTTAAAAATTCGCAGATGTCGCCCTGCCTACCTGGCACTACAATTTCTGGAAAATAACCTGATGACAAAATCTGTTGCACAGTATCTTAAATTATGTATTAGGCATCGAATGAACTTATGAACTCTGATTGAGTATCCTTTTTGATATAAGATGGACTTCTAAAAATATGCTTTCAAAGTACTGTTTGATACAGAATGAATGTGATTTTTTAATATTTATTGTGTTTTTTATGTACTTTTATGGCTTTCAAAATATAGAAACCGAATAAAGATGATTTGATTTGATTTGACTCTTTTGTTGATATTAACCTAATTAGGTTAGCAACATGGTGCACTATACGGGAAAATAGCTTAAATGTGTAATTGGGTCTTTATTTTTACCATGAATTGGACAAGGGAAGAAATGTGACTCACTACAAGATCTGGAGTGAAAGTTTGAGCTTTCTTCCAAATTTTTGTGAGGGATGTCCCCCCCCACCAACCTGAGATGGCCACTATAAAGTATGACAGGCATTGTATGGGCAAAGCTAGAGAGGGGTTAAGAAACAGGTAAGACTAAATATAACAAAAGGAGCACAGAGATACCTTACTTTTATTACGGAGCCATTAAATACAACTACCCTCTCCAATCCAAGTCCACTTATAGCACTGATTGAACAGCAAAGACCATGCACACATTTATTACACAACTTATTACAATCATGTACATCTGCTCAAGAGTAAATCTGTTCCTCATTTATGCCAAGTACTGGGAACAGGGAAAGCACATATTTTAAAACTGCCCGTTAGAAGCTAAAGTACAAGAAGTGCAACTCAAAGTGATATTTATTTTATGCCCCAAAATACAACAAACCACTAACAAAAGTTAGAATAATTCCACAGGAGATGACCTCGTACCTAGAGAAAAGTCATCCAGACTTAATCAGTGAACAGTATTACTTTTTCTGCATTTGTAGAACCATGAACTATCGCAGTGACCATCTTAGTACTCGCCATCACACCCCACTTTTCCACCAACAGAGCTAATGTTTGTCAGGCAAGCCTGCATGATTACAATTCAATACGTATATTTAAGAAAAAAAGCCTGTTTACGTTGGATTACTTTTAATGTTCGACGCAAATTCTGTTTGCATTAAACACCTAAAAAAGTAATGACGGCAAAGGATAACTACTTAAAAACAACTGAAATCCAATGTTAAGCCTAAGACCCTGAGCACTTAACATGAATGAATGTACCCGACAACAGGATCAGTAGTGGCGTGAGAATCACCAGCTCCAGGTTTTAGTGAGAAACGCTCATTCCCTATGTGTTGGCCACAATAACCTCTGAAAGAGCCCTCGAAGGGAGTCACAAGATTTGATGAAACACGAGCACATTATGAAAATAAATGTATACAAAATAAAACCACTTAACCAAGCACGAAGAACAACCCGGAAGTCAAACAGTGCTTAGTCTAGTTGTTGAGTTCAAGAACCTCAGGGGGTGGTTTCACCACAAAAGCAACATTTTAAACACTTAGCACCAAACTAAACCACTTCTGTCCTCGTGTAACACATCCATCACAGTTCTCTGATGAGAGACTCAGCACACCCATACCTCTTTAACTGGCTAAAACAATGAGACATAAGCATATCTCCAATAGGGTGACCAACCGTCTGTAAATTTCACGGACCGTCCGTCATTTTAGTATGATGTCCACAAGGCGTCCGTAATTTGGGGATCCCAAATTACGGACGCCTTACAGACATCATACTAAAATCGAAATGGGAAATCTCAGAAAGGAATGCTGTTTCCCATGTGAGAGGCCCCGTGAGTTAAAAAGATTTCACTCGGGCCTCTAGCACTTATCTTTTAACCTGAAGAGGCTGCCTGCAGCCGCCCCTCCCGGACCTCCCTCGTGCAGACTGTGGAGCGGTCCATTGTCAGTCTGAGACTGCAGCTGATTGTCATTCTATAAGTGCTAATGGGCCAAATAGTAGTAACAGCATGTGGGGTGGCTTCTCCTCCATGGGACTAGGGCAAAACATTCTGCTTTTGTCTTGGCGCCATGCTGGAGAAAATACAAATAAAATAACTAACACCGTTTTCAATGTACATTTAAAAGACATTTCAACATACAAATAAAAAATACTATTTATTAATGTTTATTGTTACTAGAACAAATCTTGATTGCAGAAAGGGCCCGATGTCGCTTTACAAAGTTGCGCGCATACTCAAAAACTGTGAAGTGGACAATTGGATCAACCTTATATAAACTTATTTTGACTTGTATTTATTTTGGTTGCCTATTTACTTACTTATATATTATTGTGGCACCTCCTCTGATATGTGTGTAAAACTTATGTTTCATCCCAAATTTTTGTCCTGAATTTTGACCTTCTGTCCTGAATTTTTGTCCTGAATTTTGACCCTTTGTCCTGAATTTTTGCACTGACCGTCCTGAATTTGCACCCTGCCAGTGGGTAACCCTTATCTCCAAACAGGCCACTGCCGGTACTAGAACAATGGCAACCAATGGTAGAATTTAAACACCAAAAGTACACTTAGATTTCATGGCGTGCGCTTCAATGTATTATGTATAACATTTTGGCAGTCATAAAGGGATTCAAACAGACTATGTTTTCTTTGTTCCTACATCAGTTTTTGAAAGCAGGAGAACAAAGTGTCTAAAACTAGGCATGGTCTGGAATGAATAACGGAGGATTGGGTAAGGCAGCATGGATGACATTTGTAAATAAGATGTTCAATCGGTTCAAGCTACTGGTATTTTGATGTCCTATTTGCTCTGGTGCGCATGCGCAGAACTTGCCTACACACAGAAAAATGTGTCGGAAAACACATATTTCTCAGCTCCCGGTCACCTGTTAGTAAGCAACGAGAGGCTTGTAAATAATTTCACTAAATTAAAGTCAGCCTCAAGCGTTAGTGTATTTTATTTGTGACACATGCGTTTTAATGATGGAATGCAGAGAAGTTATCGAAATAAAGATATTGAACACGCATAGATGATGAAGAAACGAAATGCTGTGAGGAGCAACACTGACAAATATGAAAGAATAATACAACAGTGAAATTAAAACAAGTACAGTGCAAGTGCTATGAAGGCAAGAAACTTTAAGAAAAAGTTCCACAAACGCAGATGACAACAGTACTTGGGCAATAGGATAGTAATAAGAGAAACACATGAGGAACAACAAGAAATAGTATGTTTAATCCAATAGAAATGGTGGATAAGTAAGTGGCAAGCATACAAACCAATGAAATGTGAGGATGGGATGTAAGCCCCTTTTAATATTTATATTAACAATAGATTTCACAAGCACAGTGCAAGCGCTGTGCAGGTGCGGACGTGAGATTTTGATCGATTATCTGATCACCCTAATTCTTATCTCACTTGAGTCCCTTTTGGATCGATTATTGACTGTCATTGAGTAAAAGGCAAACCCTACATAGGTTAAATCAACCCCAAAGACTGACGCAACTCTAAAGAACTACTTACTACGAAAAAGTTTTAAAAGTTTATTATAAAGCCAAAATCAGTTGCAAGTATAAACACCTCAATATAATGTTCAAAAGATACACAGGTAATAGGATGAACATAAACTCTCTGAGAGATCTCAATCGACAGAAGAAAACTACCAAAGCCAATTCAAAAATCAGTAAGTTGAATATCATTGACACGAGATGAATCTTAATCGTCATTTACATAATAGAAATGAATCAGGTTAAACTGACCCTACACTAGGCTAGATGACATCCCTACTTAACAAGTTCTTTACCTAAAAAGGTGTCAGCCGTTGGACTTCCGAAGAAGCTCAAACTCTCTTAGTCTCAGATGGAAACCTATGTCGTATAGCAGTACCCTTTCTGCCTACCCATCCGCTCTCTAAGGGTCCTCAGGCCATCTGCTCTACCTCCCCCCCAGGGTGCTGTCCCTAATACAAAATCACAATATGGATGGAACGCCCCTTTGAGACGCCCACCACGTACACAATTCACGTGGTCTCGTTTCTGGTTTTTTCCATAGTTTCGTTTCTTCGGATCGTCTGTTTAAGTTGACCTTGCTTCCCAGGCGCCGTCTCCAGCGTGCCGGTACCCCCATGACATTCCGGTTGACTCCTCCGGACCCGAGCCTATCTCCTCAAACAGAGCTCTATTCATCAAGCTTTTGATTGGTACCCCCCTCGCACCTGCAAACAGACACTTCGAAGCAGGGCCCCAAATTCCAGGCTCCCCTTATCGGACTAGGCCGTAAAACTTCGACCAGCATTGGCAATTTATTTTAACGAGGCTTTGACTTTTAACTCACACGTGCAGATCAAAGACGACCCTTTATCTCTCCTGGCCTACTAAATTATGTGCAGTAGTCTGCACTCTGTGAACCCTTATTTCTTAACTTAAAATAATATGCTAACACACCACTCTTGTTATAAAAACACTCATATAAAATACAGCCTTTAACATATATGTAAGCAAAATCATTGGATAATATTGAATCCATGCTACGTGAAAGATGCAATGGTACATTTCGTTCTTACACAGTGCCATGTGGTCTGCACGTTTCTTCATTTTACATTTTACATCCTTCTTCATTTAGCAGCTACATAACATGGAACCTGATTAACACATCTAATATTTATAAGCATTTCCACACATTTCTATATTAGCCCATACTCTATAGGGGCTCTCTTATTTCTAATAAAACATTCGTGAGTAAATACGGATACATATTCTCATCTCTCAAGTTACATTAGTTAACTTTACGCCATGGGCTGGTACATATGGCATATTCATACTTTTCATTCAAATTGCGCTCTCTCAGTTCCCCCCTTTGATGACCTCTAGGGGTCATCACTAGTACATCAATTTGAATGTGTCACACAGAACTTGTTGCAAGGCTCCCTCTTTTTATCATTTCTAAAGCTCTCAGACTCCTATACTGATGATCTTGCATAGCAGCTAATCTCCGCTCCTGTTCTCTCATAGACCTTTGCAATCTGTTTGACCTATACCACTTGTACAGTCTTACTAAACCCCACATTATGATTATGCAAATTACAATTATGAAGATAGGCTTCAGAATATACCAGACAAAGCTCTTCCCGAGATTGGCAAACCAACCTCCAACTTTACCCATCCCATGACCTACTTTTTCCCAGACATTTACTCTTGTTAGGTCCTCAATTTCTTGGTGTATCTTAGTAATATTCTGTATAGCCTTCTCAAGAGGTTTTGAATTGTCTGGAATGTAAGTGCAACATTCCTGGACCTTCAAAGCTTTACAGACTCCGCCCTCTTTTGCTAGCAGAACGTCTAAAGCAAGACGGTTCTGAAGGACCATTGCCCTTATCGATTGCATCTCCCCTTCTATCAGCATTAGTGATCTTGCAGTACTGGCAGACAACCTGTCTACAACTGTAGCCAGTCTCCTAATCTTGACATCATCAAGTATCAAACCTAAAAGAGGAAACATGGCGCCAAATACGTCTCCAACTACTTCAGCATCACCTACATCTCTTTTCCCCCTTGCTGAAGCTTTTCCCTCTATGATCTCTATATCCTTTGCATGATATATTTTGGGGAAGACAATTGCCAAATAACATGAACCGTACCAATTGTCAGGCAGCTTCACGTAGGCATTTCTTCCACATACAAAATATACATTAGGAATCGCTTGCATCCCTTTTAAGAAATCTTTCGTATAATATTCTAATCGAAAAGCATGTTCACAACTAACTTCACCTACAAACACACTCTCATAATAAGTTTTGCTTCTGGTTAGGCATAACTTTCCTTTCTGTGTTCGATCTAAAGCTATTGGACCATTACTACCCTTCTTTTTGTGTGCCTTTTCCTCCTCGGTCCAATCTGTTTTCCACTGTCCTGACATTTTCAAAATCTTTTGCCTTCTGTAACGGTCATCAACTTGTCCAATAAACTTTTTCTCAATCTCTGACACCTTGCAAGTCAGATTATTTCGGCGTGCATATGAAGTATCTAAAGGATCCCAAGGAAGGAAGAATTTCGCCAATCTGTCTTCCTTCTTGCAATAGTCCCACTTATTCATCTGTTTATAGTTCGGGACTTCGGGTAACACCGAATCATAATTTGAAAAGTAGTACTCAAACCCATCTCGTCCATAAAATATACTGAGCAATAAACTACATGTAATCCCATATGTCAATGGAAGATGGTGATATCGAATGCCTTCATCTACAGAAGGTGGCAATTGCATGCAGACATAACAATCCTTAGCCTCCATAACGTCAATATACTCATATAATAATTTGGCATAAGCGTTGGTTCTGAAATTTCCCTGGGACTCATCTACATGTAACCTACGGGCCTCAGCTGCCAGTAACGCCTTTTCCAGAATTACATTGTCCTCCTCCTTCTTTCCAGCAAGAGCAGGTTTCAAAGTCGTTACAGGCTTTACATCTGTTATCTCAGTTACACTTGCATGTCCCACTATGTATGACACAGTGACTACTATAACTATAAGGGAAATCACTACTGCTATAAGTGTGCCTACTATGCATTTTGCCTTGCGATTCGAACCACCGGCCTCCATGTTGTCAAACAGTGTAGTTTCTTTCTGAAAAGTCTCTTTTGTTTCCTTCACTCTGCTTTCATTTCGCTTTCTCAGTCTGTTAACCAAGCTTGGAAAATGACAAAGTCTCTTTACAACAAAGTCTCTTTAATTTCAACAACAGACAACCCTAGCCCTTCTCCGTCCACTAAATGAAATGTCCCTAATTTTCTTCTTCTTCCACTAGGCGCTAGGTTATCTTCTTTCTAGCTGGTTTATTTACAAAGTCTTTTAAGTATCTACGATGATTCTGGTACCAGCAGCTCTAATGGCATATTCCAACAATTCTAATCGAAGGATGGTTTCCTCGTGCTCTGGTACTGGATGACGCAAGGTTGGAAATTCTAATCTGTTCAGCACCAGGTCTTTGATCCGGCTTAAATACAGAGGAACTGGGAGTGTGAACGTTAGCAACCCTTCAGTTTCGATTCCAGGTGTCAACAGCCGTACTTCCACCGTTACAATTGGATCGAGGTTGGTCACCTGCACTTCCCTCACCCTCCCGGATCTCTGTCCCCAAGACATCTGCCGCCAAGTAGGTCCACTCAGGAGTGGCGTACCTTCTGCAGGGCACACGTACCCTCCTTGATCTTCTTGGACCCTCAGAGTCTGAGTCCACTGCACCTTCGTCTAGGTCTGAGTCTTCAGAAATAGGAACAAGAGTTCTCTCTGGATTTGCTCTCAGGCTTGGCCTTCTCCTTCTTTCCGGCCAGCTAGCTTCTCCACTCCTTGTCCTCCTGCTCCTTGTTCTTGCACTTGACTCTTGACCACTTGCAGCTCGATCAGTGTCTGATTCGTACTCCCAGCTACTTTCTCCTTCTGCGGCAACTTCAGTTTCGCTGGTATATTGACCGTCCTCGGCCTGGTCAGACACGCTCTCAGTCTCCTCTGACACCTCTACAGCTTGACTTGTCCTTTCTGCGGATTCTTCATTCTCAGCTGGAATTTCATCCGAGGGAGGAGCTGTTTCTTCCGGAGGTGCTGGAACTCTTCGGGTGTGTGAGGCGTGGATCCAGTTGGGCAAGCCTCCACACTTCACCGCAGTGTTTGTTACCAATATGACTTGGAAAGGCCCACGCCAGCGCACGTCTAAACAATTCTTCCTGACGTGTTTTTTCACCACGACCCAGTCCCCAGGGCACAGGTCGTAGCACAAGTCTTGAGACGATGGAACTTCAGCAGCCTGCACCTGAAGGGACACAGAATGAATGGCGTCAGAGAGTCCCTTACAATAGTCCAAGATTAAATCATCTGTGATGTTCAACAATGCTGTAGTTGGCACTGATGGCAGTCTCATAGCCCTCCCCATTAACACCTAATGTGGGGAGAGACCTGTCCTTCTGTCTGGTGTGCTACGTATGCTCATAAGGACCAGTGGCAATGCATCGGGCCAGCTCAAGGATGTCGATGAACAAACTTTGGCAAGTCGGGACTTAATAGTACTGTTGATTTGTTCCACGATCCCTGAAGCTTCTGGTCGATAGCTACAGTGCAGCTTCTGGTCTATACTTAGGGCTGAGCAAAGCATCTTCACAATTTCGCTGTTGAAATGTGTTCCTCTATCTGATTCCAAAGAGGCCGGCACCCCGAAGCGCGGTTTTAGTTCCCTAAGTAATAACTTTGCTACTGTGAGTGTGTCACACCTGCGTGTGGGGTAAGCCTCAACCCATCTGGGAAAAATGCAGAAATCACTAGGACGTATCTGAGGCGATTGCACTTTGGCATTTCAATAAAATCTAATTGCATTCTATTGAATGGCCCCCAGACCTCCCTATGTGGCTCAATGTGACTGGTGTTCTCTTTCCTACATTCAGTTGTTGACAGATCACACAACGTTGGCATACTGCTTCTGCCGCTACTCTAAACTTTGGGTTGTACCAGGTCTGCCTGAATACCCTCACCATGGCATCTCTACCTATGTGTGCTGGTCCATGTATTCTCCTTGCCATTGGACTGACTAGTTCGTTTGGTAACACTGCCCTCCCATCTGCAGAGATCCAAAAGTCCATTTCACTCTTTGTACAACCTGCTGTTTCCCATGCCTTTTTCTCGAAATCAGGTGCATTCTCTTGTATACATTTCAACTCATCCCATGTGTCTACAGTTTCCAACAACATGGTTAACTCGGTCCTTTCCTGAATACCATTCACTTCTACCTCTGTGAAAGAATATCCTTGTTCTGCACAATAACGTGCAACTTCATCGGCATATCTATTACCTCGTGACACAAAATCGGTGTTTCTAGTGTGGGCTGTGCATTTTACAACGGCAATAGCTGCTGGACCTTGCAATGCTTCCAATAATAATCGGACGAATTCCCCATTTCGAATAGGAGAACCTGAAGAGGTCATGTAACCCCTCTGAGACCATAACTGCCCATAGTCGTGAACTACCCCGAAACCATACTGGCTATCGGTGTAAATGGTGACTCAAATTTTGTTACCTGCTAGACAGGCACGTGTCAATGCAATGATTTCAGCTACCTGTGCGGAGTGTACTCCTTCCAGGCAAGCGGCTTCCACCACTCCAGTAATCGTGCAAACGGCATAAGATGCTCTCAGCTGACCAATATCGTCTCTTACGCATGAGCCATCAACAAAGAATATTTCATCGGGGTCGGTCAATGGCTCATCTACGATATCTGGTCTTGGTTTGGTGCATAGTTCAGTCACATCAAGGCAGTCATGATCTGTACATACATCATCATCAATGTCGTTTGGAAGTGGCATCAAAGTGGCAGGATTCAAAACAGAGCATCTCTTGAGGGTCACGTTCTCGGCAGCCAAAATGACTTGCTCATAGCGCGTTAGCCTGCTATTTGTCAGGTGCTGTGTCTTGGTCCTGGTCATCAACAGTTCAACAGAATGCGGTACATACACCGCTAACTGGTGTCCCATAACTATATTTTCACACCTCTCAATGCTGACACCCGTTGCAGCAACGGATTTGAGACATCCGGGCAACGCTGCGGCTACTGGATCTAAGGTAGCCGAGAAGTATGCAACTGGTCTACGGGCATTTCCGTGTATCTGGGCCAAAACTGACAAAGCACAGCCTTCTCTTTCACAGCAGTAAAGCAAGAAAGGTTTCTCGTAATCAGGCATTCCTAAAGCCGGGGCACGACATAAGTCCTCCCTCAGTTGCAGAAACGCCATCAAACAATCCTTGTCCCATGGTACCGGATCACTCACCCCCTTGTGCGTCAGCTTTTGCAAAGGTTTTGCCTTCAGTGAAAAGTTAGCTATCCACTGTCGGCAATAACCGACCATTCCTAGGAACATCCTGACTTCTCTTTGCGTTGTGGGCGAATTCATTTTCATGATCGCCTCTATTCTGTCTGGTGACACCTTCCGTTTTCCCTTTTCAATCCTGTGACCCAAGTATTGCACTTCTGTCAAACAGTACTGTAATTTGCTTGGAGACACCTTGTGTCCGTTCTCAGCCAAGTGATTTAGTAAGGTGATGGTGTCTATTTTGCAAGCTTCCTCAGTTTCTGACGCCACAAGTAGGTCGTCTATGTACTGAACCAGAACTGAGTTCATTGGCAGTACTAGACTTTCAAGATTTTTCTTCAGCAACTGGTTAAAAATCGATGGGCTTTCTGTATACCCCTGTGGGATACGACACCATGTTAAAACACGATTTTCCAGTTTAAAAGCGAAAAGATACTGGCTCTCCTCATCTAAAGGGATGGAGAAGAAGGCCTGGCAAAGGTCTATCACTGTAAACCATTCGGCTTGGAATGGTATCTGAAACAATATCACTGATGGATTCGGTACCACAGGACAACATGAAACAACTATGTTATTAATCTTTCGAAGGTCCTGCACTATTCTGTATTTCCCACTAGGCTTCTGCAAACCCATAATCGGGGAGTTACATGGGATTCCCACAATTTCCTTCAATATTCCCTGCTTAATCATGGATTCGATCACAGGCTTTATTCCCGCAATCGTCTCCGGGGTCAGCTTGTATTGGGGTGTTCTTGGATACTCAGCATTTGGTTTTACCATGATCTTTACTGGCTCTACCCCTTTGATCAGTCCTATTTCTTCCCCAGTGAAATCCCACACCTCAGATGACACCGCATCCTCAAGTCCCATGGAAGCTCCTCCACCGTCAAGGTAGGATATAGCTCCACGCACACCCTTGAATTTGCAACCTTGAAATCAGCGTCATCATCGTGAGTCTGTACCTCCACTCTCTGAGGCGTGCAGTATATCGTACAATTCAGTTTGCACAGCAAATCCCTTCCCAACAAAAATACAGGACTGGAGTCGCAGACTACAAACTGATGTTCATCACTGTATTTTCCTATTTTCACCGATACTGGTTCCGTCAGAGGATTAGTCATTCTCCTATTTGCGACTCCTACCACTTGTATCGTTTCTCCCGACATTGGCAGACCTGGGACTACTGCTGATCTCAGAGTGGATCGAGTGGCCCCCGTGTCCACCAAAAAGGTCGTAGGACACCCTGCTACTTCAGCCTCCACGTATGGTCCCCTCTGGTCTACCTCCAAGGCTGCCCCAAAGGTACAATCTTCCTCTCTATTCACTCTCTGTCCCGTAAGGGGATCAACGTAATAGCACTCTTCTCCTCCTACAAAAAGGGGCATCTGCTTATAGGTCTTTCCCCCGGTCGCAATTCTGGGTGGTTGAGGGAATTGGGCTCGAGGAGTCGGGGTCCCCCCTTTGATAAACTTTCCCTTTTGTAGTGTTGACCCCTCCGCCAAACTGCTCTGGACCTCGTCCTCCTCTTGTTCTAGTTCTCCAGTCTCAATATTATAGGGGCACTCGCGTTTCCAATGCCCCACCTCATTGCATTGGTGACACCTGGTCGTCTTTTTCAATGTTGCAATATCTACTCTAGGTCTCTGTTTTTCCTCATCATCTTTATTCTGATTATTTTGCTCCTTCCTAATGTCCCTGTTCCCTGTTGTCGCTGTCCACCCTTTCCAGCCGACTGCATCTGCACCATCATCAGTTTCTCTTTAAGTTTCTTTGCTTTGGAGTCTATCTCGTCACTACAGTACCTGGCATACCTCAAAATTTCATCTAAGGGCTTGTTCTGCCAACAAATTAAGTGTTGTTGGATCATCAAACTAATATCAGGCCTCAAACCCAGCATGAACTTTGACACAAACTGTCCTATGTCTTTAGGATCCATTACATCCAACCCACTGTACTGTTTAAATGCTTTCAGCAATCTCTCATAATACTCATGAGCTGTCTCTTTAGGTTCTTGGGTGGTCCGGTCTATCTTAACCCAGTCAATGTCCTGCAACGGCACCTTCTCCTTCAGCCATGTCATTACCCTTTCGTACTTCTCCATGACTTTTTCTGATGGTCCGTTTGTCTGTGCGTCCCTATCTGGTTCGGATGTTGGCCATTCAACGCTAACCTTGCATGCTGTCCACAAATCTCCTGGCACTACAATGTCAAACAGGGTGTTCAAGTCTACCCACAGTACTTTGGATATTTTTACGAACCTCTCTACCTGCTTATACCATTCCACGGGGTTCTCTCGCAGCTTAGGAAAAGAATTGGTAAATGCCGCTAAGTCCCCCCTACTCCAGGGCACATGCACATAGCTTCCATTCGCAATTTCTCGCAAAGGGTAAGCGTCCATTCGCGGTGGCCCTCCCTCTGGGGACATCCCAATTGTGCTCCTTCTGACGGTCCCTCTCTTGGACCATCTTTCCTCCCATTTATCCAAATCCCTCCATGTTCTTATACCCAAGATCAGTTCTTTTATGTGTATTTTCAACCCAATCGTCCTCCTTTCGTCTAAGTCCTGATCCGTGCAATGCAGCCTATGGTTACCCTGTAATGCTTTAGTTCTTGATAAGTCTATCATGTACCTGTTTGCCAATTCAGATAGTCTTTCATGTACTGACCTCGCCTTCCGAGTAACATCCTTTGCCATAAACAGTACCTCATCTTGCTCATACAGGTCGATCCTCTCCATTGGCAATGTGCCGTCTATTATTTCATCTAAGTCTGATTTTAAACTGGTTACATTAAGTCTCTTTGCCTTTACCTCAGCTCTTAGTACTTCACTCCTAGATGGGCCCTCTACATTCCTCCCGTCCCAACTCTGAGTCCTACGCCTAGTCTCAGGTGAACTATGAGGAGTCCTCCCTTGTTCCCACCTTTCTAAATCCCATGCTCTTCCATCTTCTCTGGGTGTATGGTGGAATAATGCTCTATTCCCCACCACCCCATTCTGTCTCTTCGGTTCTGCCCCTCTAGACACATGACAGGATCCCCCACTATTTTCTAAGCCTTCGCAATTCCCTTGCTGTCTGGTGTCACTCAGTAAATGATAAGGTCCCTCACAGCTCTCCATATTCCCGCGATCCCGTCCGTGATCACTGGATGCATGGTGAGATCCCTCGCGACTCTCCATATTCCCGCGACTCCAATGTTGTACATTTTCGCCCGGTGTGTGGTGAGTGCACCTGTAACTGTCCCTGTACTCCTGTGTCCTTCGATCTCCCTCACTGAGAATTGGGCGAGGCACCCCCCCACATCCTGTACTCCTGTCTTCATGCATTTGTCTATTGCCACCTGTGGTATGGCGGGTATCTCCTTTGTTTTCCTGACTCTCTCCGTCCCACTCTGGACTGCTTTCGCCAGCTCCGCAGTGAGAGAGGATTCTGTTATCTCGGCCTCTCCATTCAGCTTCTGTCTCTATTGTCTTATTCTGAGTCTCTACGGCAGCATCCCATTCTTTCAAGTACTCCCTTAACTCCTTAAAGGATTTCGGTCGTGATCCCCTCAGATCCATCAGCCCTCTCTGATCCCCTTGCTCTATTAAGGGATTCGTTACTGAATCCAATGGGGTACTCCGACCTCTCGGTCCTAGCAACTGCCTTTGTGAATTTATCGTATTGTTCCTGCTTTCCATCTCTGCTCTTTCCCTGTCCAACCGTACCTGTTCCTCCTCTCGTGTTCTCTCTGGGTTGTAGATCGACACTACGGGACCTATAGTAACAGGCACTTGCAGAGCATCCGGCAGTTGGTACGACCTTGCACACTCTGTTTCTGGCACTTTTTGTACCACAAACCTTCCGACCACTCTCTGTACTGGACTAGGTTGAGGTATTTCCTCGCCATTTTTGGGTTCCCAATCTGATATGGGGAGCGGTCTATATTCCCCTTTTCCGGCCCCGTCCCCCTGCTGGAGCTCGGGACGTTCGGCCTCTCTATTGTACGGAGGTGGTCTGTCCAATAATAACCTATTTATCAGGCTGTCATCTGTCTCGCTCTCATCATCCTCCTCTGGAGGCTTCTTTTCTCCTGTGACTTCTATCACTGGGTACAGTTTATCTGCTTCAATTCTCTGCACTCTCCATTTTTTAGCTTCTTCATCCCATTTGGCATCCTGCACTGCTCTTACCGATCGTTTCACTCTTTCTTGGCGCCTGTTCAGGCTCCGATCGTACGCCGCCCTGAACCATGCATTGAGGGCTTCAAACTGTGTTGGTCTGGGTAGAGGTCTCGTTGCGAGCATTACTGCTTTCAGCTGGTTCAATGCTTCTAACCTAAATGTCCCGTATCTCGGGAACGTCAGTTCCTCATTTCCCTCTGTTATCTTGCTCCACTCAGAGATCCACAGTATAGTATGTAACCCAACATTCACAGCCATATAATGAGCTGGTGTACCCTCCGGCAGGGCTTCTTCCCCAGCATATGAGTTCCCTCTGTCTTTCTTAAAGATCGCCCTTAGACATTTAAAACACTTCATTTTCAAGAATCTACGGTTTTCCTTAATTCACTTCCTTGTTTACTTCCCGATGGCGAACCACCAATCCCTGCACGGCTCTCGCTGACTAGCCTATCCCAGCGCGGCTCTACACCAACCAGCCTATCCCAGCGCGGCTCACTCTGACGTCACTCGTCCCCTTTGCAGCAGTTCCCCTCCTTTCTCAGCTCGTCTCCCGGTCATGCATGCGTCCCATTCATACACCGAAAAATGACTACTTCCGACCAAGCGATCACTTTTCTTGACTGTACGTCCACAGTCTAACTGTAATTGTCACCTCAACTGACGAAACGTCTTCCGTAAACGTTCAGACGATCGCCTTAACTGATAGGTTACTTACACACAGTAAACGTCCGACCAGCGTCCGTTACTCATACACTCACTCTTACGTTCCCCCTATCACGGTCCTACGGGCGATCAATGGTACCTCATGACCCCCTTCACAATGGTAGACAATTACTCTGGATGTCCGATACACCCGAACCACTTAAGCCCTTCACTGGACTTAAGATTTTCACCGGTTGCGCGCGCTCACAACCGTCTCACAATCACACTACAGGCATTCAACTCCGCTTGACATTACAACATAGGTACAACACAAAACACCGCAATCTGGCAACGCATGACCCTTATACTCACTCTCGACCGACTCTGCTGCTTTTCTCTCTCGCACCGTCAGCACCTTCTTCGGCAGGTAGCTCTTCTTCTGGTCGTCGATCACTAGGGGCCTTGGGGTAATCTTAACCTAACCTAGGTCGCCTTCCTCAAGAAGCCAACCATCTTTCTCTGTTACCAACTGCGGACGTGAGATTTTGATCGATTATCTGATCACCCTAATTCTTATCTCACTTGAGTCCCTTTTGGATCGATTATTGACTGTCATTGAGTAAAAGGCAAACCCTACATAGGTTAAATCAACCCCAAAGACTGACGCAACTCTAAAGAACTACTTACTACGGAAAAGTTTTAAAAGTTTATTATAAAGCCAAAATCAGTTGCAAGTATAAACACCTCAATATAATGTTCAAAAGATACACAGGTAATAGGATGAACATAAACTCTCTGAGAGATCTCAATCGACAGAAGAAAACTACCAAAACCAATTCAAAAATCAGTAAGTTGAATATCATTGACACGAGATGAATCTTAATCGTCATTTACATAATAGAAATGAATCAGGTTAAACTGACCCTACACCAGGCTAGATGACATCCCTACTTAACAAGTTCTTTACCTAAAAAGGTGTCAGCCGTTGGACTTCCGAAGAAGCTCAAACTCTCTTAGTCTCAGATGGAAACCTATGTCGTATAGCAGTACCCTTTCTGCCTACCCATCCGCTCTCTAAGGGTCCTCAGGCCATCTGCTCTACCTCCTCCCCAGGGTGCTGTCCCTAATACAAAATCACAATATGGATGGAACGCCCCTTTGAGACGCCCACCACGTACACAATTCACGTGGTCTCGTTTCTGGTTTTTTCCATCGTTTTGTTTCTTCGGATCGTCTGTTTAAGTTGACCTTGCTTCCCAGGCGCCGTCTCCAGCGTGCCGGTACCCCCATGACATTCCGGTTGACTCCTCCGGACCCGAGCCTATCTCCTCAAACAGAGCTCTATTCATCAAGCTTTTGATTGGTACCCCCCTCGCACCTGCAAACAGACACTTCGAAGCAGGGCCCCAAATTCCAGGCTCCCCTTATCGGACTAGGCCGTAAAACTTCGACCAGCATTGGCAATTTATTTTAACGAGGCTTTGACTTTTAACTCACACGTGCAGATCAAAGACGACCCTTTATCTCTCCTGGCCTACTAAATTATGTGCAGTAGTCTGCACTCTGTGAACCCTTATTTCTTAACTTAAAATAATATGCTAACACACCACTCTTGTTATAAAAACACTCATATAAAATACAGCCTTTAACATATATGTAAGCAAAATCATTGGATAATATTGAATCCATGCTACGTGAAAGATGCAATGGTACATTTCGTTCTTACACAGTGCCATGTGGTCTGCACGTTTCTTCATTTTACATTTTACATCCTTCTTCATTTAGCAGCTACATAACATGGAACCTGATTAACACATCTAGTATTTATAAGCATTTCCACACATTTCTATATTAGCCCATACTCTATAGGGGGTCTCTTATTTCTAATAAAACATTCGTGAGTAAATACGGATACATATTCTCATCTCTCAAGTTACATTAGTTAACTTTACGCCATGGGCTGGTAAATATGGCATATTCATACTTTTCATTCAAATTGCGCTCTCTCACAGGTAAAATCTAAAGAGTACAACGTTGAGGGCAATTAATGCCCTGCCAAGATTCCTAGGTCCATCTGAGACTAGTTTCTCCAGTTAAGGTTTTTCTTTATTTTTCAGGGATTTTAGTCTGTGTTAATCTCATCATAAAAGCAGGACTGCAGGTTTGAAAATGCAGTGAGAAACCTAGACCTAAGCAGTTAGGCAGGATCATTTAAACCTGACAGCTATGAACTCTGTTTGTATGTTGATATTATCTTCCCCAGACTACACAAAAAGACATATTTAGGAGACGTTTAATCCCTAGGTGAGGACAAATACATGAACCATAATAAAAAAAAACATTGTCTTATATGATTATCTTCCAGAGGTGGGCTGCTGTTCAGATGAGCTGATTGCAAAGATGCTGTGGAGTGCCGTGAAAGTGATACTAGAGACAGCACAAAGACCCTTTCATAGCACTCTATTGCATATTTGAATTCATCTCATCTGAATCCCCTCCAGTGCTTAATTAGTGCTGGTGTATTACAGTGCTTAGCACCTGCACATATTTCTTAGTACCGGGTCTACATGCGATAACGGTCTCCCTGGTGAAAAGATATTATTGCATGTAAAGGGTAAATCCATGGGGCGTGGCTTAGCGCCTGTCGGAGATGGCGGCTCCCGCGTAGGGCTCTTCAGCGGGACTGGGCGGCTGTCTCTTCTTCGTGCTGCCTCGGCGCAGCTTTTCTCATGAAAGACGTCGGACCACATGCTGAACGGCTTCGGACCTCTACGGTCCATTTTTAAAGGAAACTTCACCGTGTTTGCAGCAATGTGAGTCTTCTTCTTCTGTCGTTATATCGCGACCGCCATTTTGTTTTTCCTCGCAGCGCTGAGGTGCCGATTTTCTTAGCTCACAATGGGTTGCTGTGGCTTTTTGGGATGATTAATGCCTTTTTTCCTGCTTCACTGCTGCATTATGAGATAATTTGAGTTATTGCGCACGTTTATCGCGCTATTGACTTTGCCTGCAGTGAATGAAAATTTGGGGTGGCCATTTTGTGCTTTTCCTTCCTCCTCATCGCATTTTTTGGCCACCTCTTTGTTTTTTCTCTACATGGGCATGTCCAAAGGCTCCTTCTCCACAGTAACTTCAGCTAAGCATATTTTTATTAAAAACTCGAAAGTTTTTACCCAATTTTCTCGCCTACAAGACTCTCTTCCCCCGCCTGACGACATGGCAGCTTCTGAAACTGCGTCAACGCCTTCGGGGAAATCTCTCACCAAACGTCTTAGGCAGAATTCATCTTCTCCACCGAAATGCTCTTCTCCTGTTTCAATGGAGGTGTTGTTGGAGGAAATTAGGGCATTGCGTCCCTTTATGGAGGACACCAATTCCAAATTGGAGGATACCAATGCTAAATTGCAAGTTCTCACTGATACTTGGTCTCAATTGGATACCAGAGTCACAGCAGTTGAACAGCCAATTTCCTCCATCACGGACACTTGCACTAAAATCTCTCCTCTCCAAGCTCAAGTTTCTCTGCTTCAACGTCATGTGGAGGAGTTGGAAAATCGTAATAGGCGTAATAATCTCTGCATTTATGGCCTTGAGGAAGGACAGGAGGGGTCTGATCCACTTGCATTCTTTAAATCCTTCATTCCTAAAGTTCTTCGTATGCCAGAAGGCACTGTTCTTAACATCCAGAGAGCGCATAGACTGGGTCGTCCGGCTTCACCTACTGCTCCCTCACCGAAACCTAGAGGGGTAATCCTGTATTTCTTGGAATACACGGATCTATTGAAGGTCCTTTCTGCTGCCAAATCCTCTCAACATGTTACTTGGTCTGGATCCACTTTATTCTTCGCCCAGGACTACGCCAAGGCTACTGCGAATAGGAGGAAGGCCTTTCTCAACTTGAGACCTGCTCTTCGTGCAATGGGCGCTCAGTATGGTCTTTTCCACCCCTGCCTTTTTAGAGTTACTTTTAACAACAGGACCACTACGTACGAAGACCCGCTTCATCTCCAGAGTTTCATAAATGCTCATAATACCAAATCCATGGACGCTTCCTCCTCCAGTGTTGGCTGATTCCTTTTTATATGTTTCCCATCTTTGGTTGTTGTCGCAGCATTCCATGTCTTGATGGTTGAGTATTGTATATTCTAATTCTTCCTGTATTGTTATTGTTTGATTTTGATTGAATATTATATGTTCTGACTTTCCCTGTATCGTTCTTGTTTGACTTCGAGTTTTCATATTGTGTTTATATTTTCTCCCACCGCTTTTTCCCTTTTTTGATGTGGTGCCTCCCGGTCCTCCGTCTTGTCCGTTCCCGGCTGTGCCAATCGTCCCGTCTGGCTCTTCCCCTCCCCTCGTATCCTTGGATTTTCTCTTTGTAGGTATGTTCTTCTCCCTTGTATTCCTCTGGTTGTTTCCCTGTATGATGTACTCTTTACATCTTTCCCTATCTTTTGCCTGTACTTTTTTTCTATTATTTTCGTCCTCCTCTCACACTTTCCCTCTCATCTCCTTCTTTTTCTACTATTCTTTCTTTTCTTCTATTTTCCTTTTCTGATGCTTCCTCTTCCTCTCCCTTTCCTCCTCTCTGCTCTCATCTCTTCTCATTTCCGTTTCCTTTTCCTTCTTCCTTCTTTTTTCTCTCAGATATATTTCTTTTCCAGGTTAATGAATAATTTGATTTCATGTTCGCCTATTGAATTGTATGCTTTTTTCTCCAATATGGTTGTTTTTCATGCGTTACATTCTGAGTTATTTCATGGAATGTTAAAGGATTGAATATTCCCATTAAAAGACAGCGAGTGCTTTCGCATTTGGCTAGAATGCAATCTGACATTGTTCTGTTAATAAGAGGCCCACCTTTCCGATGTTGAAGCTGCTAAATTGCAATGACTTTGAGTGGGTCATGTTTTTTCTTCTCCTGCTTTAGGGAAAAAGAATGGAGTTGCTATTCTAGTTCATAAAAGGTTTAAGGTTTCTGTCACTCAACAAGAAATAGACTCTGATGGTCGTTGGGTGATTACCACTTTGACTGTTGACAATGTTCCTATTGTTATATTTAATGTATATGCTCCTGTCTCTGTTAACAATACTTTTTGGCCTTTTATTTCAGACAAACTACTCTCTTTTACTGATAAATATATTATTTTTGGTGGTGATTGCAATCAAGTTCACGACCCAGTTCTTGACAGACATTCCCCTGTTAAATGTGTTTCTTCAAAAATGCATAACCAATTTGCTTCCGCCATTAAACGAAGTTCCCTAACTGATATTTGGAGACTCTGTCATCCCGATCTCCAAGAATATAGCTATTTCTCCCCTCCTCACAAAACTCAATCCCGTATTGATTATCGGTTTCTCAGTCAGTCCCTGACCCAACATGTTCTTTCCTCTGATATAGGTTCCATCCTAATATCCGACCACGCCCCTGTTATGGTTGATTTTGACCTTATTCCTTTCTCCCCTCCTTCTGGACGATGGCGATTTAATAATTCCCTTCTCACTGACCCCAAATTCCCTGGCCAATTCAGCTCTTTCGCAGATGAATTCTTTCTCATTAATTCCATTCCTGAATCTTCTACAACCATGATCTGGGACTCATTCAAAGCTGCTGCTAGAGGATTCATTATTAACTATGTTTCTCAGAAGAAAAGATGCTTTGAGAAGCAGTCTTCTCTTCTCCTTGCCAAGATTAAAAAATTAGAATATTCTTATTATCGTGCTCCTTCTGACTCATCTCTAAAAGATCTACTCTCTGCCAAGATTAATTTTAACAAAATGTCCACTGACGCTGCGTCTTCCTATCTTCTAAAAAGTAGTGCCCGCTATTACGGAAGTCAAAACAAAATGGGGAAACTTTTGGCTAACTATTTGAAGATTAGACAGGATAGAACCCGGATTTCTTCCATTACTGACTCTTCTGGTATGTCTCATTTCAAAGATGCTGATATCTTACAGGAGTTTGTTACTTTCTATAAACAGCTCTACACTCCTGAATCTATTCCACTTCCTTCGGATCTCTCTTCCTATTTTCACTCACTGGCTTCTCCCCCTTCTCCTAATGTTGACTTTCACTCACTTGAAGCAGATATTTCTTTAGCAGAAATTTCTCATGCAGTCTCGGTCCTGAAACATGGTAAGGCCCCTGGCCCGGATAGTTTCACCATTGAGTTCTATCAAAAATTTTCAAAACTTCTCCTCCCCCGTTTGCTCCTCCTCTTTAACTTCTTTATTGCCAACGGTCTATCTCAAGGTACATTTCAAGAAGCAATGATATGTCTTATCCCTAAAGAATGTAAAGACCCTGCTTTCTGCAAGAATTATCGCCCCATTTCCCTTGTAAATACTGATTATAAAATATTTGCCAAATTGCTAGCTTTGCGTATTGACCCTATTCTTCCTGAACTTATTGGCCCTGAGCAATCGGGCTTTGTCAAAGGGCGTCTTTCCTCTGATAACTCCCGGGTTTTCTTCAATGTTCTCAGCAAGGCTTCTTCCTTAAATTCTCCCCTCGCGGCTATAACCCTGGATGCCGAGAAGGCGTTTGACAGGATTAGTTGGGATTTTATGTTTCGCGCTCTTTTCTGGATTGGTCCCCCCCCCCCCCAAGCTGATTTCCCTTATTTCTCTTCTGTACTATGGTCCTAAAGCATCCATTTTTGCTAATGGGAACATTTCTGATTATTTTTCTCTTTCCAGAGGAGTTCGTCAGGGCTGTCCTTTATCTCCTCTTTTGTTTATTGTAGCCCTTGAGCCTTTTCTTACTAAGATACGTCAAGACTCCCAAATTACAGGTTACAACCCGGGCCCCAATCAGGTTAAATTATCTGTATATGCAGATGACATTCTTTTATATTGCTCTAACCCTGATTCATCTATCCCTTCTTTTCTCCACCAGGTTGGTGCTTTCTCTTTAGTTTTGGGCTATCGTCTGAATCGGGATAAATGTGAAGTTCTACCCCTTAATATTTTATGTCTCAAACATTATTTTGACCAAACTGGCTTCTCCTGGCAACCAACCAAAGTAAAGTATTTAGGCTTATGGTTTTCCCCTACTATCTCCGGTACTCTGAAAGCTAACTTTGACTACATTAAGAAAAAATTATCAGACTCTATCTCCAGGTGGCATCCTCTTTTCCTTTCCTGGTGGGGAAGATTAGATTCCATTAAAATGATGCTGGTCCCTATTATTTTATACTCTCTATCTATGATTCCTGTTCGGATACCTCCGTATTATTTCAAAAGCTTGGACTCCATTCTATCCAAATTCCTTCGGAAGAACAAGCCCCCCCGCATTGCTTTATCCTCACTTAAAAAAGATAAATCTAATGGTGGTCTTAAGTTTCCTGATTTCAAATCTTATCACTATTCCTTTATTCTTAAACAAGCATCTCATTGGTTGTCTACTGATCTTCCTACTTATCCCCCAGTATGGTTATCATTGGAAAAAGCCCTACTCTCACCCTTTGATTTCCCTGAATTTCTGACTCTTTCTGCTGCTACATCCCTCTCAGGCTCTCCCATCATTGCTCATTCTCATCATCTTTTGGCTCCATTATTATCCTCCTCGTATCCCTCCCGTGCTTCTCTTCATCAACAACCCATTTGGCACAATAAATTGCTTCGAATTAAGAATCGTTCCTTTTTCTGGAATTCTTGGAAATCTAGAGGTCTGATGTGGATCTCCCAGCTCCTTCATAATGATGCTCTCCTTCCCTTTGCTGATCTCCAGTCACAATTTCATCTTTCTAATTCTGCACGGAAACAATATGATCTTTTACGTCCTGCTCTTCTACTTTACCTTCAATCTCTCCCTCCCTCCTACGATTTACCTCCCCTCTGTGATATTCTCTCCCCACTGTTGTACTCCTCTCCTTCAGCATCTTCGATTTAAAACACTTTGTTAAAATCTCCTATGCATCTTAAAACAAAGACTGAATTGGCTTGGGAACGAGACTTATCAGTATCTTGGTCTATCTCTTTATGTGATAAATTGTGGTTAAAAATTCACAAGACTTCCAGAGCTGCTAACACCACTCAAACCTTATATTATGTATATCAATGACTGCTACTGTCTCCGGTTAAACTGGCTTCCTTCTCCTCTGACCTTTCCCCTACCTGCTGGTCATGCCCTTGTACTCATGCTGATTTGCCTCATATGTTATTTCATTGTCCTAATATCACCACTTTTTGGCACTCAGTTTGGTCCCGCATAAATACTATTTTTTCTATACAATTCCCCTTTTCCCCTTCTAATATCCTATTGGGTTCCTTGTCACCAAATCTTCCTCAACACCCTTCTCACTTTAAATTACTAGATTTATTTTTAGCAGTTGCCTTACACTTGATTACCTCCAATTGGAAGGATTCCTCAAACGTCACTTATTCCGCCTGGTGGAATGCGATTTGCTTTAATCATAGGCTTGATACCAACTATGTCACCCCCATTTCCCTGGCTGTGAAGAGAGATCTATTGTGGATTCCTCTTACTACATACTTATCCAATTGTTCCCCTTCCAGTTCCACCACCATCACTAACCCCATCGCTGGCTCTGATGAAGTCCGCAAACCTCCTTGAACTCTCCACTTGTTGTCTTTTTTAAGATCCTTTTCTTTTGCAACTTTGCCAGATATTTTTTATTGCCTTTATTTTATTTTCACCTGATATAGCTTTTACGCACACAATGTATACTCTGCTTGTATATTTTGCTTCTGTTTTTTGATCTTGTCCTTTCTCTTTTATTTAGAATAAGTGTTTATTGATTCCATTTAGTATATTTTTGCTTTTTGCCCAGTTGTTTCTGCATACTTTGTTTTTTACCCTTTGAATGCACTGTTGTAATCTCCTATTTTACTTGGTTTCAATAAACTTGATCTTAAAAAAAAGGGTAAATCCATGTCTGCCTGGGTTTAGTCAGTGGTGCCTGATTGGGCTGGACTTGTGCATGCTGTAAAATATTTAGATTTGGATGCCGCGGCCACCCGCCCTATCATGAGGCACATGATGGCACACACCGCCAGAAACTGCCTGGTTGAGGTGATGTCAGCCTTATCCTCCCTCCTTGGTGGTGAATCATCAAGTGTTTCTTCCAGAGTCAGATGGACCAATGACGATCAGGGTTCCCACTCCACGTCCCACCCCAGTGTACTGCCCAACTGCAGAACTAGTCATTCGACGAAGCAAGCAGCAGGCCTATAAATAAAACCAAAAATGGTAGTAAGTAATTATTTCATAGTTGTTTCTTAACATACGCTACTGAAGCAAGTATGTCTTTTTAATGGTTTAGGTTCACGCGTGCCCGGAAAAAGTGCAACCTCTTATTTCAGCGTATCGCTTGCTTTTATGCAAAAGTAGCAATGCTAAATGCCGTGGCGGAAGTCTCACATCTGAACGCAGGGTGGGGTCAGTACTAGACTCTGCCTGGATCCTAACCCCATCACCCATACCAGGGTAGGGTTTTCTGAGTCACAATCAGCTTTTGGGGGCACTTTCCAAGTGTGCTAATAATCTTAACTTGTGTTGGGGCTTGCATTTGAGGTCTTATGCAGTCTTTGGTGCCTCTGCTGCCAGGTGTTCTCAACCTAAGACCTTATCTCGGTCTGGTGAGCCTGTCACCTATATCTCTGTGCCATGGGCAGGACATGCAAGGCCTCTGTGAGTTGTGGCATATCTGGATTGCACAGGCACACCCTCCACACCCTCCCACGCTCACTAACCCACTCCGGTGACAGATCTGGGCAGGACTTTCAGTGCCTCTACCCCAGTGCCAGATGATTCCTCTCACTCCAGTGGAGGGCCAGAGCATGCTAGGCATAAAAAATGGTGAGTCCCCCTAAAATGTGATGTTTTCCTACAAGAATGTACCCTATAATACTACTGAGATCAGCCTATACCATGTGCGCCGCAAACTGAGTTATTTGGCGCTGATAATGTTAAATGGATCTACCCATCTGTGGGATTTCCATTTTATTGGCCTTTGCCAGCTTCAAAATCTGGCAACCCCAGATTACACACAGATCAAAACTGGACAGCAGGTGGGAGGAGCCTTCTAAATTAATTTACTAAGTTACTAAAAACTGCAACCCATGACTTGCAGGTAACTTGGATGAATCTGCAGTACACACATTAACCCCTTTGCTGCGGGGTGTTTTCCCCCCGCCGTGCGGGGGGAGGCGGGCCGCGCGCGGTGCCGCTGTGCTGGTGACGAGCTCAGCTCATCATGAGGCACAGTGCAGCTGCACTCATGACGAGCGGAGCTCGTCACAACCACACCCGTTTTTCGAACGTTCAGCACAGCGGGGTAATTATCCCTGCGTGCAGCGTTCCAACGGTCGTGACGAGCTCAACTCGTCATGAGTGCAGCTGCACTGTGACTCATGACGAGCTGAGGTCGTCATGAGCATAGATGAGGTTAACAAACAGAGCTATCTTACTAGGAGTTGAACCTGTGACCAGACAGGCAACTAGAACCAAATTTCGGGGGGGGGGGGAGATTTCCACTTTTATGGCGGACTTTTCTGGCTTCAACTGGCTGCTGTGGAGAGATCAGAGTTTTGTCTAGTGGCATTTCTGACTCGTCTAAGGTAGGGCACAGCAGACACATAAGATTATTATGCTTGCTACAAAGAATGTGTACTATGCAGATTACAGAACAGTATTTCATGTGCAATGCTCAGTGGGATGCTGCTTTTTGTCACAAAGATCCTTTTTGTTGCTGTGCAGCTCATAAGTTGCAATCAGTGAGCTATGAACTGCCATCAAAGTGCTACATGCTAACAGAATGGTACAGGTTAGAAGGTTATGTTTTTTCCCAGTCTTTGATTATCCTAATTTTATTAAAAAGGTTTTGTGTAGGTAGAAATTAAGTGTTATTAGTAAAGCCAACCCTAACTACTGTGTTACGAAGCAGAAGTTGTATTAGTGGTATCAGTCATGTTAGCGATTTTTTTTTGCTTTAAATGTTCTTTTGCTTTAATTTCTTTTCAAAATGTTCTGGGAGTTGGGATGAACTTCCTATTAAAACCTTACATGAGGAAGTCTCCCTTGCCGAAATTCAGATTGGGTATTACATCTGGCTTTCAGCAGTGTGAGTTGAGGCTGTGGGTGGAGCCAGTTAAGTAAGAGGGTGAAGCCAGTGAAAGAAGTGGGTGGAGCCGGGCAAAATGGGAATGGCCTCCTAAAAAAGTTGAGCACCTGGAGATAATATTTTACAAATTAAGCACTGCCCCCCCCCCCTCCACAAGAAAATGCTCGGTCTAATCCTAATGAATTTCATAATTTCAAATGTTTTCATTTTTACAGAGGTCAGCAGACTACAGTAACGAGTCCCCTGACAATATTAGATTGGATCAACGCGAGGTTAATAAGACAGTTTCAGTGCCTTGACTAATATCAAAGTAGATAAGCACATGCCTTCAAATTACAGATTTTCATCTCTACACTCGAAACAAAAGAAATGGCAAGTGCATTATTTTCAAATGCGCCTCTGCATTTATAAACTGATGCTAAACAGGTGCGCCATCTGTATTTTATCCATCTGCAGTTAAGGCTGCTTTGCCGAACCACAAATTGGTATAATGTTGCACATTTGACACTCATCGAATTACAGTGGGGCTCCTCGCCTTCAATGACAAATGTGCTGTAATGTGGTGTTCAATATATACTTAGTTTAATTATAGGAAGAACAATTACCAGCAAAAAGTAAAGTTAGACGCTGTAATATATTATTTTGTGTGGGTTGTGCTGGGTACAAAGCCTCAAGGGTTACTGAGTGTGTGAGAGTTTTCTAGATTGGCTGACGACTGAGGTATAGTGTAGCTGTGGAATGCATTTACTTTATGATTTACATTTTTGGCTCATTTTCCTTGTGTTTTGAGAATCTTGATGGGTGTGTTTTATGCCGAGGCCAATGCTCACTAGAAGAGGAAGAGGCGATTGGGCATTTCTCTACTTTTACTGGCGGCTCCGGGTATTACTTACACTTTATATTGTTTAATGCAATTTTGGGTAAGCCTGAGGGATGTGTTCACATGTTCAATTGATGGCTTCCATGAAAACGCTTTCCCTGTCCTCAAACCATAAAAGAACGCGGGGGTGCTTTTTGAACACAGTATTTTTAACTGGCTGTGGTAAGCTATTTTTGAACCTCTTGGTCCTGCTCGCTCTTTAATCGCAACCACAGTTGAAGCACACAAACAAGAACAGCCAACTTCTCTTCTTGGCTCCCGGAAGCAAAACCCAGAAGTTTGTGGAATCTTACATATGGCTGAGCAATTAATATTCATTTATAGCAGCCTAACAAAATGTTCTATGTGTCTCTACATTAACAACCTTCCTGGCGCAACTAAAGCCCTTCTTCCAAGTGGTATGGTAATCATAATAAGGCCATTATTTGGTGTTATCAGCCCCATCAGGGTTACGATATTCTTTAACTCTGCAGATGAGAACTAGTTTACTTGAAAACGTTGGTTGCTGAAAGCAGACATACTTTCTAGGTTCAGTACCAGGCTGACACGCGCAGGATCCAGTTCACCGATTTTTGGGGCATATTATCAAGGGTGTTTATCTCAGCTTTTTTGGCTTTAAAAGCCAAAAAAGCGGAGATAAAATTATCTCCCTATTACCTAGCTGTCGCTAAAACCAGTTAGCGACAGCTAGTAGGAGATAACGACCATCTTGGGCCCCACTTTGCCTGTCAGTGATATTTATCACTAATGACATGCAAAGTGGGCGTGCAAAGATGTTAGCGACTGAAAACAGTCGCTAACATCGCTATCTCCTATTACCAACTTTTGGAGATATTCGCGCTAAGCGTGAATATCTCCCAAAGCTAACACCTGCCCTGAGCAGTTCTTAGCCATGTTATCCAATGGGAGGTGGATAACATGGCTAAGAGCATTAGCTCGGTAATGCATGAATATCGCTCACTTTTCAGCGATATTCATGCATTGCGGCGATTTTTATCGCATTTGCGATAAACCTTGGTAATACCAAGGTTTATTTGCGGTAAAAATCGCCGCAGCTCAGCAGTAAATGTTTGTCTCTAACCAAGCAATAGCGATAATTATTGCTATTGCTTGGTAATATGCCCCCTAGTGTGTTATTCCCCAATATCTCCTAATCAGAGGCATATCTGCACTACTGGAGTTTTTGATGCCCCTGATATCAGTAAGCCCAAGGTGCAATGAGCCCCTAAACGTTCGTTAGGAGTTTTGAAGGTAAGTCCAAAACCTCAACGTGTGCTCTCTGTAACACCAGAATCTATACATGGACGGCACTTCAGCATAAACACTGCACGCATTTGTCAAGAGCAAGGCACCCTGAGCACTTCCTCTCATTTCTCTGCTATGCAGGGGTATTTTCCAAAACCTCTTTTGGATCACAATGAGGATGATACTTTATGGCTGGGCACTTATAGAAATAGCTGCACTTTGCTTGGAGGAATACAGAGGCGTTCTCAGGAAACACTTGGCAGAGCAATGGATGGAAGTAGAGGCTAGCCTTATTGAAGCAGAGATGTAATAGCCTCGTGGGGCAGTACATGGGAACAATAATGAAAGGCGTCTCCCTATTTACAGTGTCCCTAAATGGGTGGAAATACCTGCAACCCTGAAAGAGCCTGTGGGTGGCGGTAGACCCTGAGATGCCCTTTCCAGGGTCACTGTCAGGACGTGTTGGTATGAGCGCTAAAATGGGGACTTTTTTCACCAACATGCACAATTGGTTATGTTAGCTCTATAAGGTGTATGCTCCTGCGCAGTTTTATACTGGAACATCTCTTACTGCATCATCCTGAATGTTATAATGCATAACGCAGTCTAGTGTTTGGGGGGTGGAGTCAGGGAGTTGCAGGAAGAGGAGGAGCGGACACAGGAAAGGGGCAGTGGGAGAAGGACGGGGTATAGAGCAGATCCAGTAATAAAGGCTCCTTAAAAGATATCAAGTGTCTGTCATTATTTTAGGGACGACACTACACTGAACATAACCAAATATGTGCTACATGATTGAGACACGTGTTCAAAAGGGAGCATTTGACGAATTTATGCTGCATTAGATCTTCTTGAGAATGCACCGTCATTGTTATTCAAACTTTGCACAAATCTAATAAAGAGATGCAAAAAAATAAGAGGACGATACCTCATTGCTTTTATCCTCACCACAGGAGCGGAAAATCTAGGTGCTTAATACTATTGCGCTTTCACCGCTGAAATTGCATTCTTTACTCATGATAAGTTTGAGTCAATAACACACATTCTATCATGTGTTTTTTGAAAGATTTTTTCAGATACAGACAGACATAACTGCTTCTTTTTCTGCACCACTCTGTTATTTATTTTTTCAACTGCTTCAGGAACATCCGTCAAGCCTTCCCAGCAACACAATGTATGTTTAGTATTAAGGCAATCGGATCCTTTTCTGGTGACATTAACCATTCCATTCTTTTTCTCTCCTTGATCCCATGAGTGTTGGATTTAGGGTGCTGTCATTTTGTGTAGCTTCATTGACTGCGATGAATGCAGACACATGTCGACCTCAATACAGGGTTAACTAGGAGATTGTGTAATTTGTTTACCCTGTACCAAGTAAGACCGTGGCATATCAAATTAATGTTACCTTTTACAAATGGTGGATTCGTTGTGGAATTATTTCTGACCATCTCATAAGGGTTTTGGAAGTTCTCGATTACCATGTTTTGGGACAGTAGCATAATGGCAATTAATATCGTTATTGTTTAGATGTCACTCACAGTGCAAAATTCTTACACATGCAGAAACGAATAGTAATACATGTAAAAACATTGGCTTATAAAAACAATAGGAGATCTTATGTTACAATGAAAAGATGTTACCTGTAATTTTTAAAAATGAATCCCAAGATACACAGTGTATACTTGGTTGCTTCCAGTCCTCCCAGATATACCAGGTGACAGGATTGTGGCTAAGAATATCAAATCCTGAATAATTTATACAGCACTCTAACACTCAAAGGAATCAAAGAACTATACATATATATTGGCTCAGACTTGACATGCACAAACCCATAGTAATTCAGCAGTTATAGTTACTTGAGTTGACTATAACTGACAACCTCTGAGTGCACTGCATATGACCTCACATATTATATCTCTCATGACATGGCCAGTGACATCACTGATGACAGCTCACACGAAATCACTGATGATATCATCCAGTGAGTATAAGTGTTTTCTTTGTTTAAATCTCTATTATTCAATTTATACACAACAAAGAGAACGAACATCAAGAATCACCAGGCAGAAAGCAATAAGAGGCAGCACATAGCAGGCAAATTACAATGTATACATCGTTGGTTTAGAGTAATGGGGCTATAAGGGACGGTGCACAGTACATACCATAGGGTACAGGGCAATTGACATTACAAAAGTTAGACTAATGATCCCCACCCAGCTCTGTAGCAACAGACCGGATCAAGCAGACGGAGTCACGTGAATACCTGCGGCTAAACTAACTGGACTAGCACAGTGGCATCTCCAGGAGGGCCACATGGGGTAGAGAGTGCAGAGTTAACAGAAACAGTCACTAAACAATATGAGCCCCAAAGGAGCGAGTATACTAAGCTTGTAAAGGTCCCCAAAGAAAATCAATTGGTTCCTCAGTAAGGATAGTGCAATCTGGGGCTAACACTGTAAGCCCTAATATAATGTAGCCCCTCATTAAGGTTTGCCCAGGTGGAGCACAGACCGGCTGTGTTCGTCATACCAAGGGTCTCACCAATGTGTACAGGTATCAAACAGTGCCCACAACTAATGGTCGGGGGAAGACCCCCAGTTCTGCTGACATATGTAAATAATTTATACCTATGGAGCTATACTTACCAATACCCCCTATACCAATTACCAATAATCAGTCAGTTGGTAGTGAGGAAAGTTCAATCGTTTATTAGCAAAATATTCTACGCAGAGGAGCCTCCCCACGGCCTCCACCCTTGAGGTCCCCAGAGAAGACTGCTGGCTTACAGTCAAGACAGATCATATATACTTTTTGAATACCATGCAATCACCCTAAATGGAAAACTATAGAAGGCTTCTAGTGGCCTCAAGGAAAGACCATATTAGGCACACATAATTGGCTCAGAATAACTCTATTCATTATAGTAAGGTCAAAGAGGTTGACTCCCTTCTGACCAGCATACGGGAGTACAGACACAGCGCCTTCAGGAATGTGCTTTATCGCAGTCAAACCCAGATGTAACCTTGGGCCTTCAGACAGAGGGAGAGACAGTCCACCTTCAGCTGCTACTCTGTAACTCAAAAAGAAAAGGGTCCTGTCAGTAGAAGATGGAACACGTGACTTTGGTTTAGCACAGAGCAGGGCCAACAAAATGGCGTCTGCACGGATCCTAGGCCTAATGTACTAATACACTACAATTCTTGTGTTTACATAGAAAGCATATAGAACGATACACGTATATGGCGTATATCGGAATATTTATATATATATATATATATATATATATATATAAGGTGCATCATGTTAACAACTATATAATTAGGTCTAATACCGGAAACAGGGAACAAAGTCGAGTTTTATCCTTCACTGCTGGCCTGCAAAACAAAAGGGGGAGGAGAATAGAAAGCAGAGCCCCACCAATCAAAGATGTAGAGGGTGAAGAATGAGAAAGGAAAAGAGATAAGAAGAAAGGAGAGGAGAGAGAATGATGCAGCATCTCCTTGGTGCAGGGAAGTTCCCGGGAAGGGTGGGCAAAAGCGCTGAGTCTAGGACCATGTCCGGTCATATCGCAGGAGGGGTTTGGATCCCTGCCCCCAATTACCCTGTCTCATCCTCACAGGGTTCTCTCCTTGGGAGTAAGGGGTCGGCAAAGAGTTGAAGGGCTCTCAAGCGAGGGGGAGCAGATCAGGCATTTTCCATTTTAGAGAGGTGCAGGACTAGAGGCTGCCAAGTGCGCTCAAATTTAGCATCAGTGTGGGTAAGTCTATGAGAGAGGAGCTCCATCGCCATGACATGCCCTATTCGAGTGAGCCACACTGAGGACAGGGATGGGGGGGGGGGGTAAAGGCCTTCTTCCAGTGAAGTGCTATAACCTGTTTTGCAGCAGTAAGCATGTGGAAGATCAAGCGCCAGTCCGAGTGTGTTGTGGCTTTGAGGGATCTCGGACGGAGCTCTAAATTTGCTATCCCAGGGTCACTCAGTATAGGAAACCCCACCGCTTACCTAATGTGACTCAGAACCTCTTTCCAAAAGATGTTGATGAGTGGGCAGGACCACCATATGTGCAAGAAGGAGTCCTGGGCAGCCTGACAGCGCCAGCAGAGAGAAGCAAAGCAGGAGAACAACTTTTGGAGTTTAAGGGGGGAATAGTACCAACGAGTCATGATTTTATTTGCCGTCTCCTAATGTGCAATACTTTTAAAAATGTGTGGAATATCCTGCCACATCTGCTCCCACTGGTCAGGGAGAATATCGTCCTCAATGTCCAACTGCCAGTGGTGCTGGTAGGTGTGCGGCAGCACTGAATGTGAATGTTGAAGTACCTTGTATGTCTTGGAAATTAGCCCTCAGGTTTCATCAAAAAATCTAACAAAGGACTCAAAAGGAGTGAGTTGGCGTGTGGCACCCTCTGTGTAGGAAGGGGTGTGAGGCCAGTGGCGAATTAGAAAGTATTCGAAGCGCGCTATATTAAAATCCTTTCTGCATTTCTCAAAGTGTTTAAAAATTCCCCCTTCGAATAGCTGTGCTATGATACGGCACTCACCAGCTGCCCACGCAGGAAAGGAGGAGGAATGCAGAGCCAGTGGAAACTCTGGATTAAGTACCAGGGGTGTATTAGGAGAGGGGATAGAGGTAAGGCCTCGGGTCACCGCTATTCTGTCCCAGATCTCCAAAACAGTCCTTGTTGAGGTGGCAATGTAAGTGGTACGATGTCTGGCAACTCTAGGCAGGCAGGCTAAATCCCACAGTGGGCGACAGGCCACAGCCCTGTCCATAAGTGTTTTCTAAGAGTTTATGAGTGTTAAACATATATACTAAGCTATAGTAGGTGTACTACTAATGAGTGATACTGCTTGTAACATATATTATGCAACTGGCTGGGAGACTGTGTGTATCCATATGTGAGTGGGTGTCTGAGTGGCTGCATGCATGTATAAGTGGGTGTGTGAGAAGCTGTGTGTGTGATTGAGTTGCTGTGTGAGTGACTCTACTGGTGAGTGAGTGAGTGTGTCAGTGGCTGTATTGGTGAGTGAGTGACTGTGTGAGTGACTGTGTGGGTGAGTGAGTGGGTGTCTGAATGCCTATGTGAGTGAGTGACTGGTGTGGAAGTATAAATATGGGTGATTGGGTATCTGTGTGGTGGGTGTCTGTTTAAGTGAGTTGGTGTGTGAGTGACTGTATTGGAGAGTGGGTATTTGTGTGAGTGGTGAGAGTAGGCGAGAGACTGTGTTGAGAGGATGTATGGGTGAGTGAGTGGCTGTAAAAGTGAATAAGTGGGTGTGTGAGTAGCTGTATGGGGGAGGGTGTGCCAATGTAGTTTACCTAATTCACCGGGGGTGGGACTCAGGCCCCAGCCCATCATGCATCCAAAGATGTGGGGACTAGCAGCACCACACCAAAAGTGCTCTCACCAGAATGCAAAGGCGGACGCACCCAGGCATGAGGCTGGACAAAGAAAAGGCCAAGATGGCCCATCTTAGCCTGTCATAGCCCGGAAGAGGCTGAGCTGGTCCACATCTTGATTTTTCAATTTGTGAGCTAGCCTTTGGTGTTATGACATGTTTTCTTAGGATCAATGTACTTTTTGTGTTTAAATTGTAAATTGGCTTATAGGCCAACCTCGGCCAGCCCTGCCTGGCCTGGCCTGGAATACTATTGAAAACTTCCTAGAACCAGTAGTTTTAGCTTATCTTTTTTAAATAACACAGTTGGAGTCCTTGCTAATGAAATCTCATCTGTGTTAAAACAAATAACACTTCAGGCAGGGATTGGACTCATTAGTAGCAGTAGGAGTTTCTCCTCCCTTATTCCAGGAACTGTTCTGGACTATGTCAATCAAGAACCACCAACTGGTGGGAGCTCAGGGGATGGTTCAGTTTCTGTGGCTTTGGCTGCTTCTACGGATTTGCAGGATAGGAGAACATCAGTGGAGAGTGCTTTTACATGTGTTCCCAGCTGTAAGGAAAGAAGGAACAAAGGAGTGTTTCTACTTCCCTTAGGTCGTAGTATAATTACCACAAGGAAATCAAAGAAGGGTCACATGACCACTGCAGATGAGCACCTCGTGCATAGTGTACTTAATACCATGGAAGTAAAAATCTTAGCGGCTTGAGATAATATAGCTCTCAAACTTGTCACACTGGGAGATAGGGTGGGAACTGTGACATGCTCATCTGGGCCCCTTAGAGGCCAGTTTTTCTTAATGTTTTTTAATGACAAGATCCTAACTATGCAATACAAAAGGGGATGATGGGAATTTAGGATTACCGTCCAGATGACTTTACTGCAATAGGAGGTGAGGTATGTTGGTGGCTGTATATTCGGCTCAATTATGGATTTTCAATACATTATTATATCCTACATTTTTATACCTCTTATTTATAGAGATCCATGGAAATAGCCTTTGGAAAATAATACTGGTAAATAAGATTGCCTTGGAGAAATTATACAATCACTGTATACCGTATATCCCGTAATCGTTTGAGGAGACTTTTGTCTAGTGAGTATCTACTTGAATTAGCATTATATGTTGGCTTACACAGAATTGTGCAAGGGCATATTTTGAATACATGAGTATATCCGACTTTTCTGTACTTCTTGTTTATAGAGATCCATGGAAATAGCCTTTTGAAAATAATACTGGTTAATAGGATTACCTTGGAGAAATAATACAACCATAGTACACTGGACATCACGTATTTGTTTGAGGAGACTCTTGTCTAGTGAGTATCTATTTGGATTAGGATTATATGTTAGTTTGCAAAGACCTCTGCAAGGACTTATTCTGAATGCAGCATTTCCTTTGTTTCAGAACTTGGGTTCACATATTGTTTAGTGACCATATTTATTATTTATGGCACATGGATCACCAGCCTAGGTAACTTTACTCAACGTAATACATTTTTTATTCAACTTATATTTCCTTATTGGCATCTTGGTTCCCTTCATAGACACTGTGGGGTGCACGTTAATTTGGGTCCTTTTCTGACCATCTCACTACTTTGGGACTATATCTTTCACCTTTTTACAAAGGTGTGTATTACTCTTCCTCATCTCACTTTCTGACAGCTGGAGGTGATGTTTTAATTCATGGAAGAATGTCTAATTATTATATTTCCTAATAACTTCATCTTGGGTTGCAGCCCTGATGAAGTCAATTGAGGCATGACATTAATGCTTGACGAAACACGTGTTGGCTGCTGAGAATTTTCTATGGGAGAAATATCAATAAATCTTACTTGGAAATACAACCAGGATTGAACATATAGCCCCGGTGTCTCTTTACTTCAAGACTTTATCGAGTGGATTTCATCTCGAACAAGACTTTTTGAAGGACGTGATCTCTATTGCCAATTGGAGATAGTGAATTTAAAATTGAACTGTTATAGTCATATTATATTTATGAATATTATGAGTGCTCAGTGAGAATATACACAATATGTCACTGCACCAAGTGGCAGGCAGCGTGTGGTGCCTGCCATGTGGTGCAGTGACATGCACAACAAATGATTTTAACATTGCGGCGGGTGCTGCTTTCAGCAGCACCCGCCACAGTGTTAAAGTACAGAATGCATCCACCATGGTGGCAGGCGCATCTTGATTTGTGATACAGGACCGCCACATGTATGGCGGATGGTCCCGGTTTCCACAGGGATGGCGGATAGATTCCTGTCTGTCCGCCATCCAAATCAACCCCTAATTGTTCCAAAGATATGTTCTTTTAAGTAAAGGTGGCATTGTTGCTTAAATTATAAAACATAGAATGTGGGATGTATTAATATAAGCCCTAGTGTTTTATGAGCCTCACTGTGCAAATTATGAGATGTGTGAGTGGTGATATTGCTATGTCTTGAGTGAAACACCATGCTCAATGTTAGCAAAGGTGTCTCAAGAGGAATGTGCTACTTTATAAACTTTTATGGAGTCAGGTTTGATGGCATGTAATAATGTTTTTGTAAATAAAATAGACTGAGCGAGGGTGTGGAATTTTCCTGGTGAAAGGTATAACAAGATAGTAGTACACTAGTTATAAATATGTGTTTGTGGGTAAAAGATTTGTTATTTTGTTATTTGTTATTGCGGGTTTATATAGCGCCAAGTCACCTGCAGGTCTCAGGGCGCTTATACCACATGTCATAACAACCAGGGACTGAGAAGGGTAGAGGAAAGGACAGGAATTACGCTGAGTTGTATGCTGTTCTGAAAAGGTTGGTTTTCAGGGCTTTCCTGAAACAGAGCAGATTACCCTCCTTACGGAGTGCCTCGGGCAGGGCGTTCCATAGGTTTGGTAGTACGACCGAGAAAGATCTCCCTCCCATTGTAGCCAGTTTGAAACGTGGGCAAATATAGTGAAGAATTATTCATTGATTAGTATGTAACTTTTACATATTTTGGTTATTAAAAAAATTATTTTTGTAGGAGGAAAATGGGAAACAGAAGTTGTGAACTACCATGTTAGAAAATATATGGAGGAGAGAAAAAGAAGTCGTGTTCACTTTGAGAAAAACAGGAACTAATTACTCTATGGAAAGTGAGGAAAAAAACTCTTAATTAGAGAAGTGATAATGTTTGTATTACACGGGGGAACTTTGTGATTTTGCACAAGCTTATGCTATGTAGGTCTACTTGTCTTTGAGGAAATAATTATCTGCTTACATAAGTAGCAAAAAGAGCCTTACTAAGACAAGCAGATATATTTGCTTGTTCTGCAGTGAGTACCTGATCAAGCACAGGTTATCCAGGTTGAAACATTGTGGAAGCACATGAAGGGCTCTGCAGTTCAGCAGCACAAGCTAACTTTGCCTGTGTTAGCATTTGTGAACATCTTTTATAAAACCATATGCATGAGAAACATTCCTTAGCCCTTTTGCTAGCTATCCTCAAAACAAAGGACTGCCATACAAAAAACAAATCATAATGTGAAGAAGAAATTATAAATTAGTAACATTGGTTGCTTTGTTTACTTTATAATTGTTGATATAGTTTGATAATTTAATTGTTGTTGTAGTTTTGTAATGTTGTTAGTTTTTTTGTAATAAAAAAGTTTAAAGTTACTACTAATTTGTTTTCTGAATAGTTGTTATGGATTTGAGTGTTATTACATTATTGTAATGTTGATTAAAACTAGCAGTTCAATCTTCAGGGAGTGCAGAAGTGCTCCTTTGTGTATGTATCTATCTATACAGTACTATGCACATCTTTTATGCTACAGAGCCTTGTCAATGGAGAAGCCAATTATTTGAGTACCCAACTATAGTGACTTCTCATGCAACAGTGAGGTCTCAGGAGAGAGATCAGTCCTTGTGCCCCCTGTAGTATACAGACCTCTCACACAAGAGAGAGTTTTTGGCACAGAGGCAGTGCATCCTCATATTCAAATATACGCTCCTATCAGCTGGTGGAATGGGATAGTGGAGAGGACAGTTCTTTTTCACATGTTACGATATATGCTTGTCACTCTGGAGAGACGTTTCAGCAGAGAAGTCTGTACCTGTGTACTCCTTACTATGCCTCATTGTCCCCAGGAGGAGAGGTCAACTATCCACACCAATCAACCAAAACACAGTTCCCGGCAGGAAAGATACTATATTTCTATACCCAACTTCCCACAGCCTACTTTGCCCATATATTACTCTGGGGTGATGTCTCAGCTGACAGGGCAGTGTGTTTTCACATCATCGTCTCTATAGTTGTTAAGCAAGACAGGCTTCTCAGCATAGGAGTTATTTCATTCCCACACCATACTTGAATATCTGTCATTCTGGGGAGAGCTGTGACCAGACAGGTAAGCTTGTTTTATGTAACGCCCTGAACGTCTCAGGACCGTTTAACAGACACAATAATGAGGACGCAACCACTTGTGAAGGGTTAGTTATTTTAATGAAGGCACAAATAATACAAAGAGTAAACAAAAGTTATAGTCACTGGAATCCTCCAGGCTAAGTACGTTACCAGCCCACAGCACGGATGGTCCTAACCGTCCTCTGCATTTACGCCGATCCCGGCGTATGCCAACAGAGGGCAGAAATGAAATGGCCGACAATGCCAATCGGTAGGCTGTGAGGGGCACGAAGAGTGTTGGGGTGAATCGAGGAGTCAGGGAAACACCCAGCCGGGGTCTCTACCTGAAGGGAGCAGCCGCTCAACCTCTTCCTCAGACTGCACCGGGACGCGGAGTCACCTCCTGGTGATGCGTCACCGATACCCCAATCAAAAGCAAGAAGACTGAACCGAGAGCAGCCGCTCGATCGATCCTGTGGACTTCCGAGTCTGTAACGCGGCAAACACCTCCTGGTGTGCGTTACAGCTGGCAGTCCCTGTATCTCTGGTCGGGCTGGGAGCTACGACTCCAACCAGCAGAAGCGCACTGCGCCTTGACTCAGCCGAGTCAAAAGCGAAGCTCAATGGTTGACCGGTAGAGCTTCCGGGTCCTTCACAGGTGACGATGGGGCAAGACACGGCCCAGGGAGTAACAACTCGACCTACCTCCGTTCTTGCCTTACTGGAGCACCACTCCGGAACGCTGCTCTTCACGAAGCAGGTACGTCGGTGTAAACACAATATCCAACAGCGTTGTATCTCCAGGTTCCTCCCTTTATAGGGCGTGTTTTCCTTGAGTTATGTAACGGCTCTCCTGTTTACATAAGGGCGTGTTTTCCTTGAGTTATGTAACGGCTCTCCTGTTTACATAAGGGCGTGTTTTCCTTGAGTTATGTAACGGCTCTCCTGTTTACATAACCTCTCAACCGCTAAGCATCCTGGGAGATGTAGTCCATTTTCGCTGGTTACCGTTTTCCTCACCTCGCCTGACAGGAATTCTTGACAGTACATCCTCCCTCTCAGCGGCTCCCCACGGGGCCAGCGCTGGCAGGAAAACGCTGATGGAACAAAGAGACCAAGCGCGGAGCATGAACCCTTTCAGCCGGTTCCCATGATTGCTCCTCCGGGCCATAGCCTTTCCACGCAACCAGGTACCACAGCTTCCCCCTGCGCCATTTGGACGCCAGTATGCCCGACACTTCATACTCCACCTCCGACTCCACGCATACCGGCCTAGGTGTCCCAGACGGCTTGGAGGGTGCTGGTTTGAGCAATGATACATGAAAGACAGGGTGTATCCGCAATGACTGGGGCAAGCACACCATCACGTTCACGGGACCCATACACTTGGTAATTCGATAGGGGCCCATGTACTTGGGATGGAACACACTGTTCTTTCGAAACCTCATGTTTCTTGTGGAGATCCAGACGTAGTCTCCAGTGCGGTACAGTGGCCCGGGCCACTTCCTGTCTGCCGCAGCCTTGTATCTTCTCTTGGCCTCTATCAGGACAGCCCTTGAGCGCATCAACGTGTCTTTTATGTGTGCCACCCTGTCCGCTGTATTTACAACAAGGGGTGGTGAGGGACAGAGTCTCTGAATTAAACAGAATACTCTCACCCAGTCAAGAGATCAGGGCTAGATCCAACACCATTTTTTAGCTCACTGCACCATCCCAGTTTCAGAACCTGGCTGTATGTAAATTAGTCTGTTCCTGTCCCAGTGCATGATGGGAACAGGGCAAACCAAACTACATAAGCCAATTCTTACACTGGGAAGGAAACAAGCTACCGGGGACCGGTTTCTGGCATTTCAGCCTCTTCGGCCCGGCTTGCTTGAATCCTGATGGTGCAATGAGCAAGGGACTCACATCTGAGTATACCCTTCCACGCTTAGGGTGGACAAAAATATTTACAACAAGGGGTGGTGAGGGACAGAGTCTCTGAATTAAACAGAATACTCTCACCCAGTCAAGAGATCAGGGCTAGATCCAACACCGTTTTTTAGCTCACTGCACCATCCCAGTTTCAGAACCTGGCTGTATGCAAATTAGTCTGTTCCTGACCCAGTGCATGATGGGAACAGGGCAAACCAAACTACATAAGCCAATTCTTACACTGGGAAGGAAACAAGCTACCGGGGACCGGTTTCTGGCATTTCAGCCTCTTCGGCCCGGCTTGCTTGAATCCTGATGGTGCAATGAGCAAGGGACTCACATCTGAGTATACCCTTCCACGCTTAGGGTGGACAAAAATATTTACAACAAGGGGTGGTGAGGGACAGAGTCTCTGAATTAAACAGAATACTCTCACCCAGTCAAGAGATCAGGGCTAGATCCAACACCGTTTTTTAGCTCACTGCACCATCCCAGTTTCAGAACCTGGCTGTATGCAAATTAGTCTGTTCCTGTCCCAGTGCATGATGGGAACAGGGCAAACCAAACTACATAAGCCAATTCTTACACTGGGAAGGAAACAAGCTACCGGGGACCGGTTTCTGGCATTTCAGCCTCTTCGGCCCGGCTTGCTTGAATCCTGATGGTGCAATGAGCAAGGGACTCACATCTGAGTATACCCTTCCACGCTTAGGGTGGACAAAAATATTTACAACAAGGGGTGGTGAGGGACAGAGTCTCTGAATTAAACAGAATACTCTCACCCAGTCAAGAGATCAGGGCTAGATCCAACACCGTTTTTTAGCTCACTGCACCATCCCAGTTTCAGAACCTGGCTGTATGCAAATTAGTCTGTTCCTGTCCCAGTGCATGATGGGAACAGGGCAAACCAAACTACATAAGCCAATTCTTACACTGGGAAGGAAACAAGCTACCGGGGACCGGTTTCTGGCATTTCAGCCTCTTCGGCCCGGCTTGCTTGAATCCTGATGGTGCAATGAGCAAGGGACTCACATCTGAGTATACCCTTCCACGCTTAGGGTGGACAAAAATATTTACAACAAGGGGTGGTGAGGGACAGAGTCTCTGAATTAAACAGAATACTCTCACCCAGTCAAGAGATCAGGGCTAGATCCAACACCGTTTTTTAGCTCACTGCACCATCCCAGTTTCAGAACCTGGCTGTATGCAAATTAGTCTGTTCCTGTCCCAGTGCATGATGGGAACAGGGCAAACCAAACTACATAAGCCAATTCTTACACTGGGAAGGAAACAAGCTACCGGGGACCGGTTTCTGGCATTTCAGCCTCTTCGGCCCGGCTTGCTTGAATCCTGATGGTGCAATGAGCAAGGGACTCACATCTGAGTATACCCTTCCACGCTTAGGGTGGACAAAAATATTTACAACAAGGGGTGGTGAGGGACAGAGTCTCTGAATTAAACAGAATACTCTCACCCAGTCAAGAGATCAGGGCTAGATCCAACACCGTTTTTTAGCTCACTGCACCATCCCAGTTTCAGAACCTGGCTGTATGCAAATTAGTCTGTTCCTGTCCCAGTGCATGATGGGAACAGGGCAAACCAAACTACATAAGCCAATTCTTACACTGGGAAGGAAACAAGCTACCGGGGACCGGTTTCTGGCATTTCAGCCTCTTCGGCCCGGCTTGCTTGAATCCTGATGGTGCAATGAGCAAGGGACTCACATCTGAGTATACCCTTCCACGCTTAGGGTGGACAAAAATATTTACAACAAGGGGTGGTGAGGGACAGAGTCTCTGAATTAAACAGAATACTCTCACCCAGTCAAGAGATCAGGGCTAGATCCAACACCGTTTTTTAGCTCACTGCACCATCCCAGTTTCAGAACCTGGCTGTATGCAAATTAGTCTGTTCCTGTCCCAGTGCATGATGGGAACAGGGCAAACCAAACTACATAAGCCAATTCTTACACTGGGAAGGAAACAAGCTACCGGGGACCGGTTTCTGGCATTTCAGCCTCTTCGGCCCGGCTTGCTTGAATCCTGATGGTGCAATGAGCAAGGGACTCACATCTGAGTATACCCTTCCACGCTTAGGGTGGACAAAAATATTTACAACAAGGGGTGGTGAGGGACAGAGTCTCTGAATTAAACAGAATACTCTCACCCAGTCAAGAGATCAGGGCTAGATCCAACACCGTTTTTTAGCTCACTGCACCATCCCAGTTTCAGAACCTGGCTGTATGCAAATTAGTCTGTTCCTGTCCCAGTGCATGATGGGAACAGGGCAAACCAAACTACATAAGCCAATTCTTACACTGGGAAGGAAACAAGCTACCGGGGACCGGTTTCTGGCATTTCAGCCTCTTCGGCCCGGCTTGCTTGAATCCTGATGGTGCAATGAGCAAGGGACTCACATCTGAGTATACCCTTCCACGCTTAGGGTGGACAAAAATATTTACAACAAGGGGTGGTGAGGGACAGAGTCTCTGAATTAAACAGAATACTCTCACCCAGTCAAGAGATCAGGGCTAGATCCAACACCGTTTTTTAGCTCACTGCACCATCCCAGTTTCAGAACCTGGCTGTATGCAAATTAGTCTGTTCCTGTCCCAGTGCATGATGGGAACAGGGCAAACCAAACTACATAAGCCAATTCTTACACTGGGAAGGAAACAAGCTACCGGGGACCGGTTTCTGGCATTTCAGCCTCTTCGGCCCGGCTTGCTTGAATCCTGATGGTGCAATGAGCAAGGGACTCACATCTGAGTATACCCTTCCACGCTTAGGGTGGACAAAAATATTTACAACAAGGGGTGGTGAGGGACAGAGTCTCTGAATTAAACAGAATACTCTCACCCAGTCAAGAGATCAGGACTAGATCCAACACCGTTTTTTAGCTCACTGCACCATCCCAGTTTCAGAACCTGGCTGTATGCAAATTAGTCTGTTCCTGTCCCAGTGCATGATGGGAACAGGGCAAACCAAACTACATAAGCCAATTCTTACACTGGGAAGGAAACAAGCTACCGGGGACCGGTTTCTGGCATTTCAGCCTCTTCGGCCCGGCTTGCTTGAATCCTGATGGTGCAATGAGCAAGGGACTCACATCTGAGTATACCCTTCCACGCTTAGGGTGGACAAAAATATTTACAACAAGGGGTGGTGAGGGACAGAGTCTCTGAATTAAACAGAATACTCTCACCCAGTCAAGAGATCAGGGCTAGATCCAACACCGTTTTTTAGCTCACTGCACCATCCCAGTTTCAGAACCTGGCTGTATGCAAATTAGTCTGTTCCTGTCCCAGTGCATGATGGGAACAGGGCAAACCAAACTACATAAGCCAATTCTTACACTGGGAAGGAAACAAGCTACCGGGGACCGGTTTCTGGCATTTCAGCCTCTTCGGCCCGGCTTGCTTGAATCCTGATGGTGCAATGAGCAAGGGACTCACATCTGAGTATACCCTTCCACGCTTAGGGTGGACAAAAATATTTACAACAAGGGGTGGTGAGGGACAGAGTCTCTGAATTAAACAGAATACTCTCACCCAGTCAAGAGATCAGGGCTAGATCCAACACCGTTTTTTAGCTCACTGCACCATCCCAGTTTCAGAACCTGGCTGTATGCAAATTAGTCTGTTCCTGTCCCAGTGCATGATGGGAACAGGGCAAACCAAACTACATAAGCCAATTCTTACACTGGGAAGGAAACAAGCTACCGGGGACCGGTTTCTGGCATTTCAGCCTCTTCGGCCCGGCTTGCTTGAATCCTGATGGTGCAATGAGCAAGGGACTCACATCTGAGTATACCCTTCCACGCTTAGGGTGGACAAAAATATTTACAACAAGGGGTGGTGAGGGACAGAGTCTCTGAATTAAACAGAATACTCTCACCCAGTCAAGAGATCAGGGCTAGATCCAACACCGTTTTTTAGCTCACTGCACCATCCCAGTTTCAGAACCTGGCTGTATGCAAATTAGTCTGTTCCTGTCCCAGTGCATGATGGGAACAGGGCAAACCAAACTACATAAGCCAATTCTTACACTGGGAAGGAAACAAGCTACCGGGGACCGGTTTCTGGCATTTCAGCCTCTTCGGCCCGGCTTGCTTGAATCCTGATGGTGCAATGAGCAAGGGACTCACATCTGAGTATACCCTTCCACGCTTAGGGTGGACAAAAATATTTACAACAAGGGGTGGTGAGGGACAGAGTCTCTGAATTAAACAGAATACTCTCACCCAGTCAAGAGATCAGGGCTAGATCCAACACCGTTTTTTAGCTCACTGCACCATCCCAGTTTCAGAACCTGGCTGTATGCAAATTAGTCTGTTCCTGTCCCAGTGCATGATGGGAACAGGGCAAACCAAACTACATAAGCCAATTCTTACACTGGGAAGGAAACAAGCTACCGGGGACCGGTTTCTGGCATTTCAGCCTCTTCGGCCCGGCTTGCTTGAATCCTGATGGTGCAATGAGCAAGGGACTCACATCTGAGTATACCCTTCCACGCTTAGGGTGGACAAAAATATTTACAACAAGGGGTGGTGAGGGACAGAGTCTCTGAATTAAACAGAATACTCTCACCCAGTCAAGAGATCAGGGCTAGATCCAACACCGTTTTTTAGCTCACTGCACCATCCCAGTTTCAGAACCTGGCTGTATGCAAATTAGTCTGTTCCTGTCCCAGTGCATGATGGGAACAGGGCAAACCAAACTACATAAGCCAATTCTTACACTGGGAAGGAAACAAGCTACCGGGGACCGGTTTCTGGCATTTCAGCCTCTTCGGCCCGGCTTGCTTGAATCCTGATGGTGCAATGAGCAAGGGACTCACATCTGAGTATACCCTTCCACGCTTAGGGTGGACAAAAATATTTACAACAAGGGGTGGTGAGGGACAGAGTCTCTGAATTAAACAGAATACTCTCACCCAGTCAAGAGATCAGGGCTAGATCCAACACCGTTTTTTAGCTCACTGCACCATCCCAGTTTCAGAACCTGGCTGTATGCAAATTAGTCTGTTCCTGTCCCAGTGCATGATGGGAACAGGGCAAACCAAACTACATAAGCCAATTCTTACACTGGGAAGGAAACAAGCTACCGGGGACCGGTTTCTGGCATTTCAGCCTCTTCGGCCCGGCTTGCTTGAATCCTGATGGTGCAATGAGCAAGGGACTCACATCTGAGTATACCCTTCCACGCTTAGGGTGGACAAAAATATTTACAACAAGGGGTGGTGAGGGACAGAGTCTCTGAATTAAACAGAATACTCTCACCCAGTCAAGAGATCAGGGCTAGATCCAACACCGTTTTTTAGCTCACTGCACCATCCCAGTTTCAGAACCTGGCTGTATGCAAATTAGTCTGTTCCTGTCCCAGTGCATGATGGGAACAGGGCAAACCAAACTACATAAGCCAATTCTTACACTGGGAAGGAAACAAGCTACCGGGGACCGGTTTCTGGCATTTCAGCCTCTTCGGCCCGGCTTGCTTGAATCCTGATGGTGCAATGAGCAAGGGACTCACATCTGAGTATACCCTTCCACGCTTAGGGTGGACAAAAATATTTACAACAAGGGGTGGTGAGGGACAGAGTCTCTGAATTAAACAGAATACTCTCACCCAGTCAAGAGATCAGGGCTAGATCCAACACCGTTTTTTAGCTCACTGCACCATCCCAGTTTCAGAACCTGGCTGTATGCAAATTAGTCTGTTCCTGTCCCAGTGCATGATGGGAACAGGGCAAACCAAACTACATAAGCCAATTCTTACACTGGGAAGGAAACAAGCTACCGGGGACCGGTTTCTGGCATTTCAGCCTCTTCGGCCCGGCTTGCTTGAATCCTGATGGTGCAATGAGCAAGGGACTCACATCTGAGTATACCCTTCCACGCTTAGGGTGGACAAAAATATTTACAACAAGGGGTGGTGAGGGACAGAGTCTCTGAATTAAACAGAATACTCTCACCCAGTCAAGAGATCAGGGCTAGATCCAACACCGTTTTTTAGCTCACTGCACCATCCCAGTTTCAGAACCTGGCTGTATGCAAATTAGTCTGTTCCTGTCCCAGTGCATGATGGGAACAGGGCAAACCAAACTACATAAGCCAATTCTTACACTGGGAAGGAAACAAGCTACCGGGGACCGGTTTCTGGCATTTCAGCCTCTTCGGCCCGGCTTGCTTGAATCCTGATGGTGCAATGAGCAAGGGACTCACATCTGAGTATACCCTTCCACGCTTAGGGTGGACAAAAATATTTACAACAAGGGGTGGTGAGGGACAGAGTCTCTGAATTAAACAGAATACTCTCACCCAGTCAAGAGATCAGGGCTAGATCCAACACCGTTTTTTAGCTCACTGCACCATCCCAGTTTCAGAACCTGGCTGTATGCAAATTAGTCTGTTCCTGTCCCAGTGCATGATGGGAACAGGGCAAACCAAACTACATAAGCCAATTCTTACACTGGGAAGGAAACAAGCTACCGGGGACCGGTTTCTGGCATTTCAGCCTCTTCGGCCCGGCTTGCTTGAATCCTGATGGTGCAATGAGCAAGGGACTCACATCTGAGTATACCCTTCCACGCTTAGGGTGGACAAAAATATTTACAACAAGGGGTGGTGAGGGACAGAGTCTCTGAATTAAACAGAATACTCTCACCCAGTCAAGAGATCAGGGCTAGATCCAACACCGTTTTTTAGCTCACTGCACCATCCCAGTTTCAGAACCTGGCTGTATGCAAATTAGTCTGTTCCTGTCCCAGTGCATGATGGGAACAGGGCAAACCAAACTACATAAGCCAATTCTTACACTGGGAAGGAAACAAGCTACCGGGGACCGGTTTCTGGCATTTCAGCCTCTTCGACCCGGCTTGCTTGAATCCTGATGGTGCAATGAGCAAGGGACTCACATCTGAGTATACCCTTCCACGCTTAGGGTGGACAAAAATATTTACAACAAGGGGTGGTGAGGGACAGAGTCTCTGAATTAAACAGAATACTCTCACCCAGTCAAGAGATCAGGGCTAGATCCAACACCGTTTTTTAGCTCACTGCACCATCCCAGTTTCAGAACCTGGCTGTATGCAAATTAGTCTGTTCCTGTCCCAGTGCATGATGGGAACAGGGCAAACCAAACTACATAAGCCAATTCTTACACTGGGAAGGAAACAAGCTACCGGGGACCGGTTTCTGGCATTTCAGCCTCTTCGGCCCGGCTTGCTTGAATCCTGATGGTGCAATGAGCAAGGGACTCACATCTGAGTATACCCTTCCACGCTTAGGGTGGACAAAAATATTTACAACAAGGGGTGGTGAGGGACAGAGTCTCTGAATTAAACAGAATACTCTCACCCAGTCAAGAGATCAGGGCTAGATCCAACACCGTTTTTTAGCTCACTGCACCATCCCAGTTTCAGAACCTGGCTGGATGCAAATTAGTCTGTTCCTGTCCCAGTGCATGATGGGAACAGGGCAAACCAAACTACATAAGCCAATTCTTACACTGGGAAGGAAACAAGCTACCGGGGACCGGTTTCTGGCATTTCAGCCTCTTCGGCCCGGCTTGCTTGAATCCTGATGGTGCAATGAGCAAGGGACTCACATCTGAGTATACCCTTCCACGCTTAGGGTGGACAAAAATATTTACAACAAGGGGTGGTGAGGGACAGAGTCTCTGAATTAAACAGAATACTCTCACCCAGTCAAGAGATCAGGGCTAGATCCAACACCGTTTTTTAGCTCACTGCACCATCCCAGTTTCAGAACCTGGCTGTATGCAAATTAGTCTGTTCCTGTCCCAGTGCATGATGGGAACAGGGCAAACCAAACTACATAAGCCAATTCTTACACTGGGAAGGAAACAAGCTACCGGGGACCGGTTTCTGGCATTTCAGCCTCTTCGGCCCAGCTTGCTTGAATCCTGATGGTGCAATGAGCAAGGGACTCACATCTGAGTATACCCTTCCACGCTTAGGGTGGACAAAAATATTTACAACAAGGGGTGGTGAGGGACAGAGTCTCTGAATTAAACAGAATACTCTCACCCAGTCAAGAGATCAGGGCTAGATCCAACACCGTTTTTTAGCTCACTGCACCATCCCAGTTTCAGAACCTGGCTGTATGCAAATTAGTCTGTTCCTGTCCCAGTGCATGATGGGAACAGGGCAAACCAAACTACATAAGCCAATTCTTACACTGGGAAGGAAACAAGCTACCGGGGACCGGTTTCTGGCATTTCAGCCTCTTCGGCCCGGCTTGCTTGAATCCTGATGGTGTAATGAGCAAGGGACTCACATCTGAGTATACCCTTCCACGCTTAGGGTGGACAAAAATATTTACAACAAGGGGTGGTGAGGGACAGAGTCTCTGAATTAAACAGAATACTCTCACCCAGTCAAGAGATCAGGGCTAGATCCAACACCGTTTTTTAGCTCACTGCACCATCCCAGTTTCAGAACCTGGCTGTATGCAAATTAGTCTGTTCCTGTCCCAGTGCATGATGGGAACAGGGCAAACCAAACTACATAAGCCAATTCTTACACTGGGAAGGAAACAAGCTACCGGGGACCGGTTTCTGGCATTTCAGCCTCTTCGGCCCGGCTTGCTTGAATCCTGATGGTGCAATGAGCAAGGGACTCACATCTGAGTATACCCTTCCACGCTTAGGGTGGACAAAAATATTTACAACAAGGGGTGGTGAGGGACAGAGTCTCTGAATTAAACAGAATACTCTCACCCAGTCAAGAGATCAGGGCTAGATCCAACACCGTTTTTTAGCTCACTGCACCATCCCAGTTTCAGAACCTGGCTGTATGCAAATTAGTCTGTTCCTGTCCCAGTGCATGATGGGAACAGGGCAAACCAAACTACATAAGCCAATTCTTACACTGGGAAGGAAACAAGCTACCGGGGACCGGTTTCTGGCATTTCAGCCTCTTCGGCCCGGCTTGCTTGAATCCTGATGGTGCAATGAGCAAGGGACTCACATCTGAGTATACCCTTCCACGCTTAGGGTGGACAAAAATATTTACAACAAGGGGTGGTGAGGGACAGAGTCTCTGAATTAAACAGAATACTCTCACCCAGTCAAGAGATCAGGGCTAGATCCAACACCGTTTTTTAGCTCACTGCACCATCCCAGTTTCAGAACCTGGCTGTATGCAAATTAGTCTGTTCCTGTCCCAGTGCATGATGGGAACAGGGCAAACCAAACTACATAAGCCAATTCTTACACTGGGAAGGAAACAAGCTACCGGGGACCGGTTTCTGGCATTTCAGCCTCTTCGGCCCGGCTTGCTTGAATCCTGATGGTGCAATGAGCAAGGGACTCACATCTGAGTATACCCTTCCACGCTTAGGGTGGACAAAAATATTTACAACAAGGGGTGGTGAGGGACAGAGTCTCTGAATTAAACAGAATACTCTCACCCAGTCAAGAGATCAGGGCTAGATCCAACACCGTTTTTTAGCTCACTGCACCATCCCAGTTTCAGAACCTGGCTGTATGCAAATTAGTCTGTTCCTGTCCCAGTGCATGATGGGAACAGGGCAAACCAAACTACATAAGCCAATTCTTACACTGGGAAGGAAACAAGCTACCGGGGACCGGTTTCTGGCATTTCAGCCTCTTCGGCCCGGCTTGCTTGAATCCTGATGGTGCAATGAGCAAGGGACTCACATCTGAGTATACCCTTCCACGCTTAGGGTGGACAAAAATATTTACAACAAGGGGTGGTGAGGGACAGAGTCTCTGAATTAAACAGAATACTCTCACCCAGTCAAGAGATCAGGGCTAGATCCAACACCGTTTTTTAGCTCACTGCACCATCCCAGTTTCAGAACCTGGCTGTATGCAAATTAGTCTGTTCCTGTCCCAGTGCATGATGGGAACAGGGCAAACCAAACTACATAAGCCAATTCTTACACTGGGAAGGAAACAAGCTACCGGGGACCGGTTTCTGGCATTTCAGCCTCTTCGGCCCGGCTTGCTTGAATCCTGATGGTGCAATGAGCAAGGGACTCACATCTGAGTATACCCTTCCACGCTTAGGGTGGACAAAAATATTTACAACAAGGGGTGGTGAGGGACAGAGTCTCTGAATTAAACAGAATACTCTCACCCAGTCAAGAGATCAGGGCTAGATCCAACACCGTTTTTTAGCTCACTGCACCATCCCAGTTTCAGAACCTGGCTGTATGCAAATTAGTCTGTTCCTGTCCCAGTGCATGATGGGAACAGGGCAAACCAAACTACATAAGCCAATTCTTACACTGGGAAGGAAACAAGCTACCGGGGACCGGTTTCTGGCATTTCAGCCTCTTCGGCCCGGCTTGCTTGAATCCTGATGGTGCAATGAGCAAGGGACTCACATCTGAGTATACCCTTCCACGCTTAGGGTGGACAAAAATATTTACAACAAGGGGTGGTGAGGGACAGAGTCTCTGAATTAAACAGAATACTCTCACCCAGTCAAGAGATCAGGGCTAGATCCAACACCGTTTTTTAGCTCACTGCACCATCCCAGTTTCAGAACCTGGCTGTATGCAAATTAGTCTGTTCCTGTCCCAGTGCATGATGGGAACAGGGCAAACCAAACTACATAAGCCAATTCTTACACTGGGAAGGAAACAAGCTACCGGGGACCGGTTTCTGGCATTTCAGCCTCTTCGGCCCGGCTTGCTTGAATCCTGATGGTGCAATGAGCAAGGGACTCACATCTGAGTATACCCTTCCACGCTTAGGGTGGACAAAAATATTTACAACAAGGGGTGGTGAGGGACAGAGTCTCTGAATTAAACAGAATACTCTCACCCAGTCAAGAGATCAGGGCTAGATCCAACACCGTTTTTTAGCTCACTGCACCATCCCAGTTTCAGAACCTGGCTGTATGCAAATTAGTCTGTTCCTGTCCCAGTGCATGATGGGAACAGGGCAAACCAAACTACATAAGCCAATTCTTACACTGGGAAGGAAACAAGCTACCGGGGACCGGTTTCTGGCATTTCAGCCTCTTCGGCCCGGCTTGCTTGAATCCTGATGGTGCAATGAGCAAGGGACTCACATCTGAGTATACCCTTCCACGCTTAGGGTGGACAAAAATATTTACAACAAGGGGTGGTGAGGGACAGAGTCTCTGAATTAAACAGAATACTCTCACCCAGTCAAGAGATCAGGGCTAGATCCAACACCGTTTTTTAGCTCACTGCACCATCCCAGTTTCAGAACCTGGCTGTATGCAAATTAGTCTGTTCCTGTCCCAGTGCATGATGGGAACAGGGCAAACCAAACTACATAAGCCAATTCTTACACTGGGAAGGAAACAAGCTACCGGGGACCGGTTTCTGGCATTTCAGCCTCTTCGGCCCGGCTTGCTTGAATCCTGATGGTGCAATGAGCAAGGGACTCACATCTGAGTATACCCTTCCACGCTTAGGGTGGACAAAAATATTTACAACAAGGGGTGGTGAGGGACAGAGTCTCTGAATTAAACAGAATACTCTCACCCAGTCAAGAGATCAGGGCTAGATCCAACACCGTTTTTTAGCTCACTGCACCATCCCAGTTTCAGAACCTGGCTGGATGCAAATTAGTCTGTTCCTGTCCCAGTGCATGATGGGAACAGGGCAAACCAAACTACATAAGCCAATTCTTACACTGGGAAGGAAACAAGCTACCGGGGACCGGTTTCTGGCATTTCAGCCTCTTCGGCCCGGCTTGCTTGAATCCTGATGGTGCAATGAGCAAGGGACTCACATCTGAGTATACCCTTCCACGCTTAGGGTGGACAAAAATATTTACAACAAGGGGTGGTGAGGGACAGAGTCTCTGAATTAAACAGAATACTCTCACCCAGTCAAGAGATCAGGGCTAGATCCAACACCGTTTTTTAGCTCACTGCACCATCCCAGTTTCAGAACCTGGCTGTATGCAAATTAGTCTGTTCCTGTCCCAGTGCATGATGGGAACAGGGCAAACCAAACTACATAAGCCAATTCTTACACTGGGAAGGAAACAAGCTACCGGGGACCGGTTTCTGGCATTTCAGCCTCTTCGACCCGGCTTGCTTGAATCCTGATGGTGCAATGAGCAAGGGACTCACATCTGAGTATACCCTTCCACGCTTAGGGTGGACAAAAATATTTACAACAAGGGGTGGTGAGGGACAGAGTCTCTGAATTAAACAGAATACTCTCACCCAGTCAAGAGATCAGGGCTAGATCCAACACCGTTTTTTAGCTCACTGCACCATCCCAGTTTCAGAACCTGGCTGTATGCAAATTAGTCTGTTCCTGTCCCAGTGCATGATGGGAACAGGGCAAACCAAACTACATAAGCCAATTCTTACACTGGGAAGGAAACAAGCTACCGGGGACCGGTTTCTGGCATTTCAGCCTCTTCGGCCCGGCTTGCTTGAATCCTGATGGTGCAATGAGCAAGGGACTCACATCTGAGTATACCCTTCCACGCTTAGGGTGGACAAAAATATTTACAACAAGGGGTGGTGAGGGACAGAGTCTCTGAATTAAACAGAATACTCTCACCCAGTCAAGAGATCAGGGCTAGATCCAACACCGTTTTTTAGCTCACTGCACCATCCCAGTTTCAGAACCTGGCTGGATGCAAATTAGTCTGTTCCTGTCCCAGTGCATGATGGGAACAGGGCAAACCAAACTACATAAGCCAATTCTTACACTGGGAAGGAAACAAGCTACCGGGGACCGGTTTCTGGCATTTCAGCCTCTTCGGCCCGGCTTGCTTGAATCCTGATGGTGCAATGAGCAAGGGACTCACATCTGAGTATACCCTTCCACGCTTAGGGTGGACAAAAATATTTACAACAAGGGGTGGTGAGGGACAGAGTCTCTGAATTAAACAGAATACTCTCACCCAGTCAAGAGATCAGGGCTAGATCCAACACCGTTTTTTAGCTCACTGCACCATCCCAGTTTCAGAACCTGGCTGTATGCAAATTAGTCTGTTCCTGTCCCAGTGCATGATGGGAACAGGGCAAACCAAACTACATAAGCCAATTCTTACACTGGGAAGGAAACAAGCTACCGGGGACCGGTTTCTGGCATTTCAGCCTCTTCGGCCCAGCTTGCTTGAATCCTGATGGTGCAATGAGCAAGGGACTCACATCTGAGTATACCCTTCCACGCTTAGGGTGGACAAAAATATTTACAACAAGGGGTGGTGAGGGACAGAGTCTCTGAATTAAACAGAATACTCTCACCCAGTCAAGAGATCAGGGCTAGATCCAACACCATTTTTTAGCTCACTGCACCATCCCAGTTTCAGAACCTGGCTGTATGCAAATTAGTCTGTTCCTGTCCCAGTGCATGATGGGAACAGGGCAAACCAAACTACATAAGCCAATTCTTACACTGGGAAGGAAACAAGCTACCGGGGACCGGTTTCTGGCATTTCAGCCTCTTCGGCCCGGCTTGCTTGAATCCTGATGGTGTAATGAGCAAGGGACTCACATCTGAGTATACCCTTCCACGCTTAGGGTGGACAAAAATATTTACAACAAGGGGTGGTGAGGGACAGAGTCTCTGAATTAAACAGAATACTCTCACCCAGTCAAGAGATCAGGGCTAGATCCAACACCATTTTTTAGCTCACTGCACCATCCCAGTTTCAGAACCTGGCTGTATGCAAATTAGTCTGTTCCTGTCCCAGTGCATGATGGGAACAGGGCAAACCAAACTACATAAGCCAATTCTTACACTGGGAAGGAAACAAGCTACCGGGGACCGGTTTCTGGCATTTCAGCCTCTTCGGCCCGGCTTGCTTGAATCCTGATGGTGCAATGAGCAAGGGACTCACATCTGAGTATACCCTTCCACGCTTAGGGTGGACAAAAATATTTACAACAAGGGGTGGTGAGGGACAGAGTCTCTGAATTAAACAGAATACTCTCACCCAGTCAAGAGATCAGGGCTAGATCCAACACCGTTTTTTAGCTCACTGCACCATCCCAGTTTCAGAACCTGGCTGTATGCAAATTAGTCTGTTCCTGTCCCAGTGCATGATGGGAACAGGGCAAACCAAACTACATAAGCCAATTCTTACACTGGGAAGGAAACAAGCTACCGGGGACCGGTTTCTGGCATTTCAGCCTCTTCGGCCCGGCTTGCTTGAATCCTGATGGTGCAATGAGCAAGGGACTCACATCTGAGTATACCCTTCCACGCTTAGGGTGGACAAAAATATTTACAACAAGGGGTGGTGAGGGACAGAGTCTCTGAATTAAACAGAATACTCTCACCCAGTCAAGAGATCAGGGCTAGATCCAACACCGTTTTTTAGCTCACTGCACCATCCCAGTTTCAGAACCTGGCTGTATGCAAATTAGTCTGTTCCTGTCCCAGTGCATGATGGGAACAGGGCAAACCAAACTACATAAGCCAATTCTTACACTGGGAAGGAAACAAGCTACCGGGGACCGGTTTCTGGCATTTCAGCCTCTTCGACCCGGCTTGCTTGAATCCTGATGGTGCAATGAGCAAGGGACTCACATCTGAGTATACCCTTCCACGCTTAGGGTGGACAAAAATATTTACAACAAGGGGTGGTGAGGGACAGAGTCTCTGAATTAAACAGAATACTCTCACCCAGTCAAGAGATCAGGGCTAGATCCAACACCGTTTTTTAGCTCACTGCACCATCCCAGTTTCAGAACCTGGCTGTATGCAAATTAGTCTGTTCCTGTCCCAGTGCATGATGGGAACAGGGCAAACCAAACTACATAAGCCAATTCTTACACTGGGAAGGAAACAAGCTACCGGGGACCGGTTTCTGGCATTTCAGCCTCTTCGGCCCGGCTTGCTTGAATCCTGATGGTGCAATGAGCAAGGGACTCACATCTGAGTATACCCTTCCACGCTTAGGGTGGACAAAAATATTTACAACAAGGGGTGGTGAGGGACAGAGTCTCTGAATTAAACAGAATACTCTCACCCAGTCAAGAGATCAGGGCTAGATCCAACACCGTTTTTTAGCTCACTGCACCATCCCAGTTTCAGAACCTGGCTGGATGCAAATTAGTCTGTTCCTGTCCCAGTGCATGATGGGAACAGGGCAAACCAAACTACATAAGCCAATTCTTACACTGGGAAGGAAACAAGCTACCGGGGACCGGTTTCTGGCATTTCAGCCTCTTCGGCCCGGCTTGCTTGAATCCTGATGGTGCAATGAGCAAGGGACTCACATCTGAGTATACCCTTCCACGCTTAGGGTGGACAAAAATATTTACAACAAGGGGTGGTGAGGGACAGAGTCTCTGAATTAAACAGAATACTCTCACCCAGTCAAGAGATCAGGGCTAGATCCAACACCGTTTTTTAGCTCACTGCACCATCCCAGTTTCAGAACCTGGCTGTATGCAAATTAGTCTGTTCCTGTCCCAGTGCATGATGGGAACAGGGCAAACCAAACTACATAAGCCAATTCTTACACTGGGAAGGAAACAAGCTACCGGGGACCGGTTTCTGGCATTTCAGCCTCTTCGGCCCAGCTTGCTTGAATCCTGATGGTGCAATGAGCAAGGGACTCACATCTGAGTATACCCTTCCACGCTTAGGGTGGACAAAAATATTTACAACAAGGGGTGGTGAGGGACAGAGTCTCTGAATTAAACAGAATACTCTCACCCAGTCAAGAGATCAGGGCTAGATCCAACACCGTTTTTTAGCTCACTGCACCATCCCAGTTTCAGAACCTGGCTGTATGCAAATTAGTCTGTTCCTGTCCCAGTGCATGATGGGAACAGGGCAAACCAAACTACATAAGCCAATTCTTACACTGGGAAGGAAACAAGCTACCGGGGACCGGTTTCTGGCATTTCAGCCTCTTCGGCCCGGCTTGCTTGAATCCTGATGGTGCAATGAGCAAGGGACTCACATCTGAGTATACCCTTCCACGCTTAGGGTGGACAAAAATATTTACAACAAGGGGTGGTGAGGGACAGAGTCTCTGAATTAAACAGAATACTCTCACCCAGTCAAGAGATCAGGGCTAGATCCAACACCGTTTTTTAGCTCACTGCACCATCCCAGTTTCAGAACCTGGCTGTATGCAAATTAGTCTGTTCCTGTCCCAGTGCATGATGGGAACAGGGCAAACCAAACTACATAAGCCAATTCTTACACTGGGAAGGAAACAAGCTACCGGGGACCGGTTTCTGGCATTTCAGCCTCTTCGGCCCGGCTTGCTTGAATCCTGATGGTGCAATGAGCAAGGGACTCACATCTGAGTATACCCTTCCACGCTTAGGGTGGACAAAAATATTTACAACAAGGGGTGGTGAGGGACAGAGTCTCTGAATTAAACAGAATACTCTCACCCAGTCAAGAGATCAGGGCTAGATCCAACACCGTTTTTTAGCTCACTGCACCATCCCAGTTTCAGAACCTGGCTGTATGCAAATTAGTCTGTTCCTGTCCCAGTGCATGATGGGAACAGGGCAAACCAAACTACATAAGCCAATTCTTACACTGGGAAGGAAACAAGCTACCGGGGACCGGTTTCTGGCATTTCAGCCTCTTCGGCCCGGCTTGCTTGAATCCTGATGGTGCAATGAGCAAGGGACTCACATCTGAGTATACCCTTCCACGCTTAGGGTGGCAGGAATCCGGTCCTCTCTGAACGGATGTAGAAATGGCAAGAGCATGGGATGTTGGCCATAGTTGCTATAGAACGGAGATGACTGTGTGGAGCTGTGAGTGGCGTTGTTGTAGGCTATCTCTGCAACCCATAGCAAGTTGACCCATTCTTCCCTGCCCGCGTCCACAAAACATCGCAGATACTGTTTGAGCGTTTGGTTCAGGCGCTCGGTTTGGCCGTCCGTTTGAGGGTGGTAGCTGGTGGACAGGGCGGTCTTAACGTGCAGCGCAGTGCACCAAGTCTTCCAGAATTGCGCAGTAAACTGCAACCCCCGGTCCGACACGATCACCCCAGGTAATTCATGCAGTCGTACCACATTCTTTAGGAGTAATGACGCCAATTCCCCGGCCGTAGGGACTCTCTTGCAGGGGATGAAGTGCCCCATTTTCGTCAAGTAGTCCACCACCACCAGTATTGCCGTCATCCCCTGCTCTACCGGTAGGCCCACCACGAAGTCCAGTGATATGCTATCCCATGGTCTATCCGGGGTTGGAAGTGGATGTAAGAGCCCTTGGGTTCGGCCATGATCGGCCTTCATGGTAGCACATGTAGGACACTCCTGTCCCCACCTCCTGACATCCACCCTCATGGTTGGCCACCAGAAATGCCGTCCCATGCTAGCCACCGTTTTTTCAAAGCCCAAATGACCTGCGCATGGAGAGTCATGGCACCAGATGAATGCTTGTTTCCTTAGCCTAGGCGTGGGTATCAATAGGCACCTGCCCTTCAGGGGTATCCCGTCCTTCAGCTGCCATTCTCTGTGACTGAGGAGCCACCTCCGCCATGCGAATGACCTGATCCCTCTCTTTATTCCCCTCAGGAAAGTATCCGGTTGGATAACCCCCATACCATTCTCGGGGAAATGATAGAATGCTCGGTCGCAGGCAATGGTTCCTTAACTGCAGATTGATGGGACAGGGCGTCCGCCTTCCGGTTTTCCGTCCCCGGCCGATATGTGATGCGGAAGTTGAACCCCGCAAAGAAGATCATCCACCGCAGCTGCCTGGGAGAAAGGTGTCTTGTGGCCGTCATGAACTGTAGGTTCCGATGGTCCGTGTATACCGATACCACATGTCTTGCCCCCATCAACCAATGCCTCCATTCGGTGAAGGCGTCCTTGATTGCGAGAAGCTCCTTCTCCGCAATATGGTAGTTGCGTTCGGCGTCGTTGAGTTTGCGGGACATGTACGCAACGGGATGAAGCACCCCTGTGTCGTGGTTGCGTTGGGACAAGATAGCCCCCAGCGCCACATCCGATGCGTCCGCTTCCACCACGTAGGGGAGATCCGGATCGGGGTGAGCCAACACTGGCGCCTTACCAAAGGCGCTTTTCAGGGCCTCAAAGGCTGTGTTCGCTTCAGGGGACCAGACAAACTCCTTGGACTTCCTCAGTAGCTGTGTGATTGGGGCCACCAATCCTGAAAATCCATCTATAAACCGCCTGTAAAAGTTGGCGAAGCCAATGAAACTTTGGACGTCCTTCACGCTTTGGGGCACCGGCCATTCTTTCACCGCCTTGATCTTTCGTTCTGCCATCTCCTGTCCCTCTGGACTCAGCATCACTCCGAGGAATTCCACGGACGTGACGTGGAAGTCACACTTGCTGAGTTTACAAAACAGCATGTTCTCCCTCAGCTTTTGGAGCACAGCTTTGACGTGGTGTACGTGCTCCTCCACACTGGACGAATAGATGAGGATGTCGTCGATATATACGACCACGTAGATATCCAACTCCTCTCTGAATATCTCATTCAGAAAGTACTGAAAGGCTGCCGGGGCGTTGCACAGACCGAACGGCATGACGAGGTACTCAAAAAGGCCGAACCTGGTCTTAAAGGCGGTCTTCCACTCGTCTCCGTCCCTCATGCGCACCAGATGGTATGCCCCTTTCAAATCCAACTTGGTGTAGATACGAGCTTTCTTGACCTGTTCCAGAAGTACACTGATGAGAGGCAAGGGGTACCAATTTGTTATGGTTATCGCATTCAACGCCCTAAAGTCCACACAGGCTCTCAGCTCCCCATTAGCCTTCGGGATGAAGAAGAGTGGCGAGGCGGCCGGACACTTGGACGGGCGGATGAATCCTAGCTTGAGGAGTTTATCCAGGTACCCCCGGAGATGCACGTTTTCAGGCTCCGTCAGGGCATACAGCCTGCCGCTGGGAACGCTGGCCCCTGGCACCAGGTCGATCTGGCAGTCATACTGTCTATGTGGTGGTAGCACTTCCGCCTTCACCTCATCAAATACGTCCTCAAAACTGTGATAAGCCTGGGGGAGAGCCACATCTTTTTCTGCCGCTGTAGCCACCGTCTGACTCCCGCTCTCATCCGCGTCAAGGGATTCCGGTCGTATTCCACAATGCAGGGTGCAATACGGCGACGTCATTTCGATGCGATGTGTTGGCCAATCCACAGAGGGGTTGTGTTTCTGTAGCCACGGCAATCCCAATATGACACCATATTGGGGCGCTCGGATGATGTTAAAATCGATTTGTTCCATATGGTTCCTCCCATATCTCACCGGAAGGACCCCCGTGTGCTGCCCGATGGGCCCCGTCACCAATCACCTTCCATCTACAGCATAGACGTCTTCGGGTACAGCTTTGGGAAGAAGCACTAGCCCTAGCCTGCATGCCTCGTTGTGGTCCATAAACATGCCAGTGGCCCCTGAATCCACCATGGCCACAACGGGTATCCACTGGTCATGCACTCCCACGTGCACCGTGAGAAACAGGTGTCGTTGTCCCTTAGTGACCGAGTTGGAAAGTGAAGGGATGGATGAGTGACTCCGAGATGCCCCTTCTTTAGTCTGGGAGTCCTCTAGTTTTCCGCCGGTATGTCCACCACGGCTGTTACCGACCGGTTGGCCCGATAACGTGACGTCTTCGGTTTGGCAGGGCATTCACGTACGTAGTGGCCTTTTCTGCCACAATATAGGCACAATCCTTGTTTACGGCGTGACTCTTTCTCCGTGGCTGTGAGGCTCGCTCGTATTGCGCCGATGTCCATGGGTTCTCCCTTGGATGCGGTGGAAGTTTCAGGACTTCCCACCGTCACATAGGATGGAAGGGCTTTTCCTTTTCTCCCATGATCCCCCTTTCTTTCACTTAGCCTATGTTCCAGCCGTAATACCAGGTTGATAAGGCCTTCACATGTCTTGGGTTGAGGGTCAATATGAGCCACGGCGTCCTTGAGCTCATCGCACAGCCCTTGATGGAAGAGCGCTGTCTGTTTAGCAACAGGCCACTTGGTTTCCGCAACCAGCCTTCGGAACGCGTTGAGATACTGCACCAGGTCGTTGGATCCCTGTCTCAACTCAAGCATTTCACGGTCCGCCGTGTACGAGTCAGCCCTTCGGTCGAATACCTTCAGGAATTCCTCGCGAAAAGCACCCCAATCACATAAGATGGGGTCGTCCCTGCTCACCAGAGGTACGGCCCACTGTGCCGCGTTTCCAGCCAAATAGGAAATGAGGAAAGCCCCACGAGCCTGACTTGTGGGGAACGCCTTTGGTTTGCACGATAAATGTAGCGCCACTTGTGTGAGGAATACCTGCACTGTGTTAGGATCCCCACTGTACCTCTCTGGTGTTGCCAAGGGGATGGCTACCGGCATTTCCACTACTACCGCAGGGGTCTGGTTCGTGAGGGAGGTGCTGGGTGTGAGCGGGTCCAATTGGATAGCATCCAGTCTGGCTTTTACATTGGCTGTTTCTTGCCTAGAGGCAGCCAATTCAACTTGCACGGTCGCTAAAGCAGCCAGCACATCATCAAGTGTTGCCATGTCTGTTATCGACCGGGAGACAGTTAGTGTTATTAAGGTCGGATATTTTGTAACGCCCTGAACGTCTCAGGATCGTTTAACAGACACGATAATGAGGACGCAACCACTTGTGAAGGGTTAGTTATTTTAATGAAGGCACAAATAATACAAAGAGTAAACAAAAGTTATAGTCACTGGAATCCTCCAGGCTAAGTACGTTACCAGCCCACAGCACGGATGGTCCTAACCGTCCTCTGCATTTACGCCGATCCCGGCGTATGCCAACAGAGGGCAGAAATGAAATGGCCGACAATGCCAATCGGTAGGCTGTGAGGGGCACGAAGAGTGTTGGGGTGAATCGAGGAGTCAGGGAAACACCCAGCCGGGGTCTCTACCTGAAGGGAGCAGCCGCTCAACCTCTTCCTCAGACTGCACCGGGACGCGTAGTCACCTCCTGGTGATGCGTCACTGATACCCCAATCAAAAGCAAGAAGACTGAACCGAGAGCAGCCGCTCGATCGATCCTGTGGACTTCCGAGTCTGTAACGCGGCAAACACCTCCTGGTGTGCGTTACAGCTGGCAGTCCCTTTATCTCTGGTCGGGCTGGGAGCTACGACTCCAACCAGCAGAAGCGCACTGCGCCTTGACTCAGCCGAGTCAAAAGCGAAGCTCAATGGTTGACCGGTAGAGCTTCCGGGTCCTTCACAGGTGACGATGGGGCAAGACACGGCCCAGGGAGTAACGACTTGACCTACCTCCGTTCTTGCCTTACTGGAGCACCACTTGGAACGCTGCTCTTCACGAAGCAGGTACGTCGGTGTAAACACAATATCCAACAGCGTTGTATCTCCATGTTCCTCCCTTTATAGGGCGTGTTTTCCTTGAGATATGTAACGGCTCTCCTGTTTACTTAAGGGCGTGTTTTCCTTGAGTTATGTAACGGCTCTCCTGTTTACATAAGGGCGTGTTTTCCTTGAGTTATGTAAGTGCTCTCATGTTTACATAACCTCTCAACTGCTAAGCATCCTGGGAGATGTAGTCCGTTTTCGCTGGTTACCGTTTTCCTCCCCTCGCCTGACAGGAATTCTTGACATTTTAACACAGTAATTTGCACAACCATCATTTAAGACAGAGACCCAATGAGAGGGGCCACTCTATACTGTGCAGACTTTTCATGCAAGAGAGATCTGTCAGCAAACTGGGCAGTTCCTATCCACAGCCTACTATGCATACCTGTCAGCCTGGGAAGAGGTATGAGCTGAGAGATCAATTTTTCTGAAATCCTAACACAGACACCTCTCACCCTGGTAAGATGTGTTATCGGACAGGTCACTCCCTTCCTAGACACCACTACATATCCCTGTTGGTCTAGGGAGAGGTGTCAGCAGAGAGGCACCTCATTGCCAAGACCATACTGCACATCCATGTTGTTCTGGAGACAGGTGTTAGGTGAGAGGAGAATGTTTCCCTACACACTACGGCATATTTCCATCATCATGGGTAGAGCAGTGACTGGACAGTCAAATCCATTCCCACACCCTAACATATATGGTTATTATCCTGAGGCAAGGTCTCAGAGTAGAGGCTACTACTTGTTATAATTACTATGGAATTCTAAGGTAATACATGTGAGGTGTGCACCTTCCCCACCCTTCTATGCATATTGCTGAGCCTGTGGAAGGTGTGAGTGGAGAGGTAGTGTCTCTTTACACCTTATTCTACACACTGGATACTTTCAGGCAAGGTCTCACTGGAGAGGTGAGTCTCTCCCCATAGTCTACTATTCACAGTTGTTAGTCTGTGGAGAGGTGTCAGTGAGATCCCAGTGTCTCCTTTGACCCTACTATGCACTGTTATACTGTGAAAAGGTCTCATTTGAGAGTCTACTTATGCCTTAAAGTCACCCTACTAATGGAGACTTTAAGGCATAAGTACTGTAGTCAAGGAAAGTGTAAATTCTTCCTCTAAAAAACATGTTACCATCTTGTGAGAATCTTGTGGGATCCTAGAAAAATTAGTGATTGAAATTGTTCTAATAATAAATTAAATCAAAACAAATAAATGAGTATCAATGTGTGATATGTACCAGTGTTGACCTCATGCTCACAAAACATGTGGGATTTTTTTCATGAATGTAAGTGAGGTATTTTTCCCCACATTTATATAGCGGATTCAATTTCATTAAACTAAACACACTATTACTATTCTGGTGTATATAGCATGCATACTACATCAGGATATATTCAGTGTAAATGGAAAGTCCATTATAAAAAGTACAATCTTGCAAGAGGCTCATAGGAGCAAATCAAGAAGCACTGACACCTCGAACTGCACATGAGGGATTGCCTCCCTGGCTCTCGTGAGGGATTGTCAAGAGCTTTGGAGAATGGAAAAAGAGAGAGCCATGGTACAAACAATATTGAAACTATAGGGTAGCTCTGAAATGAGCAATTTTTGATAACAGTTTTCAACAACTATAACCTTTTTTGTGTTTCCAAACTTTTAAATATTTTTTGGTATTTTTCTTTTTTTTTTAAGTGTACAGAAAAAACATAAAACGTGAACTGTTAAACAACCACCAACAGCATCTTCTTAAAAACAAAAAGGAGAAAAACATCCAAAAATCAGTAAAAATAAAAAATAATGACTTGGGGTGCACTTGTCCTTTAAACAAGCTTCGCCTGGGCAAACCTGCTTGTCTCTGATGAAAAAATTGCATGCACACACAAGCAGCAAAATAGCGCTTTATCAAATAAATCACAGCTCTTGCAAGTTTAGAACCTGTACAGGCACAGTCTCTCATGGAGCAATTGATGTTGAAGCCCCTGTTCCCATGTGGAGCTGTCTAGCCCAGCAGCTCAAGCCAACTCTGCCTGTGCAAGCCTTTGCAGATGCATAGATCTCAGGTGTCTCCACATCCCTGTGGCACTCATGCAATATTATTTATTTCTGCTTACTCTTTTCTGCAAAGTTTACAGATAATGTACTACACCAAAACTTTATTTCTACCTGGCCTCATTTCAATGAATTGTCAGACCAAGAATTCCTTAGGAGGCTGAGATGGCTGAGCTGGTGCAGCTGCCCCGGGCTCCTCATCAGAATCTGATGAAGACATCTTCGTGAAGAAAGGCAAAGAGTAAAGGAGAGCAGACAAATATATCTACTCACACCAAAATCAAATAGTGAAATGAAGCAAAAAGGATGGAATTGTTTTCTAAATAAAGACATCCATAGGAACAAACACAATCCTTACTTGGGGTACCTGTGAGCCTCTCATGAGATTGTAAAAATATTGTTGCTTTATAAATAGGGCTCCCAGTTTTATGGTATTTATTTTTTTTGCCATTTCTGTCCCTATTTCTCCATATTTATTTTTTGGGGCATTTTATCTGCATTTATCCACATGTATTATCGCCACAAGCAAAAGACGACACTGAAGCCAGTATTTTTACACATTTATTTAAATTGACACTGCACACATGCACTCGTTGTTACTGGTCAAAACAATGAATTCATCTGAAAAGTTTACCATTGTAGTACAAGTATGTGTGAATTTTAAAAGCCTTTGCGGCTCTTCTGGCTTGTTAATGAAATTAAGTTCCCTTAAAACCCGTTAAATATTTACTGATAATAGTGGAATGGCCAAAAGAATCAAGGAAATATTACAGTGTTGGTCATTCTTGCTTCTGAGAATCCCAGCATGTAGTTGCACGGTTCTTTTTTTGTGGATTATTGTGCAATAAATGTTTGTTGAATTCGTCTTCAACAACACTCATTATGTCATCAGAAGCTCCACCCAACATGAATAAATCTTTGTAATCATGTAAATCCTGACTAAACTGAACTTTCTTGAATAGATCCATGGAATCACTGACAGAATATCGACAACCACAATATTGAGGTCCCAAAATATTGAGACCGAAAAATCGATGTCAAGAATATCGACATCCTATCAACATCATGGTAAGTACAGAAATAGTGAAGAAAAAAATATTGTTGTTAAAAATATTGTTTTTTAAATGATTAAAAATAATATAAAATAAAGTATATAATAAATATAAAAAAATAGTTAGAATTATTATAAAATGCTTAGAATTAAAAATAAGAAATTTCATGTGAAAAAATGAAACATGCATATATATAAAATATAATAGATACAGGTTCTTATTAATATTATTACATAATTTAATATAATAAATCATAAACTGATAGAAACTTATTAAACATTATAATATATATACATATATAGATATATAAACATACCAGTAAAATAAAAATAAAATATATATATAATAAATTAAAATATTAAAATATTTGTATTCTTTTACAATTACATTTTACACTACATTAACAGCAACAATAGGGAAAATATTGGATAGCGGTGGGGAATAATTTACTATTCCCACTCCAGCAGGTAGAACAGTATGGAAAGTGTTCTATAGCAGAGGGGAATAATATACTATTCCTACTCCTGGGAGTGCAAGAGTAGAGAAAGTTTTGGATAACGGAGGGGTAACAATTACTATTCCCACTCCAGATAGTGCAACAATAGGGAAAGTGTTGGATAGCGGAGGGGAATAATTTTACTATTCCTCCTCCAGGAAGTGCAACAGTAGGGAAAGTGTTAGATAGCAGAGGGGTGACAATTAATATTCCCTCCCCAGCAAGCGCAACAGTATGGAAAGTGTTGGATAGCGGAGGGGAATCATTTCCTATTCCTACTCCAGGGAAGTGCAGCAGTGGAGAAACTGTTGGATTGCAGAGGGTAACAATTACTATCCCCACTCCTGAGAATGCAACAGTAGGGAAAGTATTGGAGAGTGGAGGGGATAAAATTACTATTCCTACTCCAGCGAGTGCAACAGTAGGAAAAGTGTTGGATAGTGTAGGGGTAAAAATTACTATTCCCACTACAGCAAGTGCAACAGTAGGAATAACGTTGGATAGCGTAAAAGGAATAATTTACTATTCCGACTTCAGCGAGTGCAACAGTAGGGAAATTGTTGGATTGCATAGGGGAATAATTTGCTATTTCCACTAAAGCAAAATATTTAAAATTAATTAACGAACAATTAATTAATTAAAAACAAATTTGCCTCCCACCATATTCCCCTATAAATGACACCACCATAGTTGTAAAACATAACAATATTGGCATAATTAATTAATAATTAATTAATTAAAATTAACAATCAATTTAAAAACAATCAATAATAATTTAAATAACACAATTTACACTATGAAACAACTTAAAATAAATGTTATACTAAAACAATTTAAAACATATGTTACAATTAAATTATTTCTCAGCCTACTCCCCTATCAAGCCATAACCTGCTCTTAAAAAAGTACACAAATAAATAATTAATAATTAATATATTATCGAAAATAACCATATAAATAAATAATTAACAATATATTATTTAACACAATTTAAAATATAACATTTTAAATACATAAAAACTAAATAATTAAAAATATAAATACATTCATTATTATTAAATTACTTCCCATCCAACTCCCCTAAAGACTCACAACCCGCTCCTAAAAATATAACGCACTTTACGTATTTGCCAATCAATTATTAATAATTAACAAACATTTATTAACTAATTAATAATACATTATTTACCAAAATTAACAGTATAAAATAGTAAATACTTAATTATTAATTAATACAAATTATTAATTAATGAAATAAAATTAAATTACTTCCCACCCTATTCCCCTATAAAGCCACAACATGCTCCTAAAAAAACCCAATTAAGATATTTACCAAATAATTATTAATAATTACCAACCAATTAAAAACTAATTGATAATAAATTAATTACCACAGTTAACAATATTAAATATTAAATATATAAATATGAATTAATAAAAAATTGTACTTAATTAATTAAAAAGAAATTACTTCCCACCCTATTCCCCTATAAACCCCCAAACCGCTACGGAATAAAATGCTAAATGTACTTAAAAATAATCTAACTTCTAAAAATTATTTAATGTATTATAATTAAATTATTTCTCACCCAATGCCCCCATAAACCCACAACCCGCTACGGAACTAAAATGCAAAATTTACTTAATTATTTTTTTTAATAACTTCTAAAATTGTAATACATATATTTAAAAAAATACAATACTTAAACAAAAATATAGGACACACGCATTTAAAATACATACTAAAATACATAAAACTAATATAAATATTGATATTATTAACAAAGATATTTTTAAAAACAATATTACTGACTTTGATATTAACAAAAACAATATTACTTACCTTAAAAGTTGATATTCTGGTCCATGATATTCTTTCAGTCGATATTCTGTCACTTCGATATTTCCAGCTCGATATTATGGGACTTCAATATTCCCAACTTGATATTATGTCTGTTCACCAGATTAAGGATTGTAACCTGTTTCCAAAAAGAGCTATAACTTATTTGCCCAGTTATGTTCCTAGTTAGGACAGCATCCCAATTGTTTTTCAGTGCATCTTTAAGTATTTCTTTTATAGGGGCATTTGCTTTTTTTTTTTGGTAACATTTGCAATAAACTGGTGATCATTGATCATTGAGTCTTGCGTTTAGTCTTGCTCCAATGCCAAAGCCATGTCAACATCTATGGCTGAATATATTTGGTGGACATGTGTTCCTTCCAACTCTTGCTACTGCTGAATGTTGATGATACCAGTGAGAGTTTTAACAATGAAATGCAACTTCACACAGAAGGATTGGTGGTTTGCACTGTTGGGGCTGAGAAGAAATATCCTCCGCTCGTGCTTCTGCTGATGCGGGAATGTGGGCAGCGAGAGTGAGGTGATGGTGATGTGCTATGTAATCTGATGTCTGAAATCTTTTTTGATATTTGTGATCTATCTGTCATATCACAAAAATAAATGATGCAAAAGGCATGGCCAAACTATGAAAAAGAATAACTTTTAAAATTGACCCCTTAGGGCAGAAAGGCTCACAGGAGTGGTTGCCAAAAGCATTAAAATAGGAGTCCCCACAGCAGAGATAGCCTGCTAGGGACTAAGGTCTTCTCACTACTGTCTGCCTATTCGAGTTTCCTTGTTATTTCTGCTTTCCTATGAGTTAAAAATACGAAAACAGAAAGGAGCTTTATTTAAGGTTTTAAATTCCGTTTTGGCCAGTGAAAAGACAGAGTACACCATACTGGACCTTCATCCCAGCAATCTGACATGCATGAATGCTTATTTAATACCCAACTCACTTACCATTGTGCTTATGAGGGAAGCAAAATAACTTAGCATTATCGGCACAAAGCAGATGTTTAGTGTTACCTAACTTAAAGCTAGGCGTTTTATCGGACTAACAAGGATGAAAGGTTGAGTGCGCTCACTGACTTAAAAAATGTGACCATCAGGTCGCACACAGTTGCCCTGACTCAACATTAGTCCACTCAGCTGCTCGACTGAAGGGTCAGTATGACACAGTTCCCTTTAAGGTCAGGTGTGGTGTCATATAGTGACAACCTCTGTTGTAAATAGATTGTGCTAATAATTCCTTGGAAGTGCAAAGGTTGACAGGCTTACCTTAACAAGTGTTAAACAGGAAGTGACGTCAGGACCTTGCAGCAGCAGGCGGGTCTGGAGAGTGAAACACACTGAAAGCAAGACACACAAAGTGTACACCCCCCACCCCACGTATAGTGCACAAGGAGGACCTCCTTCAAACATCATACATCACATGCTACACCAATATAAATTACAGCACATACTGTGCAATGATTCCCAAATCAGATGCTTTGCTGTCTCGCACACGGCACAGAACCAGGATGGATGTGCACACCACAAACACAACTACCACACGTTGTGCACGACAGAAGCCAGCAGACTGCATACAGGCATGTAGGTCCCACGACCTGCAAACACCATGAGGTCATTAAACGCAGCAGTGTAATACACAACACCCGTTAAAGACATTTTAAGGCTTGGGCAAAGTGGTCTCCGGGCCAGGGCCCCAACTTCAATGGGGCCCCCTGATAGAGCCAGCTCTGTTCTGCAGAGTCTTGCCCTAATGACCTTCAATAGGGTGCCTAAATACCGTTTTCTTTTCATTTCTTTTTAAATTGGGTGATACCGAGAATCTATTACAGACACTTCTTTTAGATCAAAACTGACCTCACCTATGAAAAATGGGAGGGTGTCACAGCGATTATTTGCAGAAATATAAATAAGTTGCTGCTGTCTTACAATACTGAAAACACACATCACTGTCCAGGAATATTAGATGTAAACCCATTCTCGAATTTGGTGGCCCAGACAAGAAATATTTAGGCAGTCCCTGAATAGAGAACTTTGTATTTACTTCTGATTTTCAGCTAACTTTAACCTTTTTGAGTCCAAAAAGCATGGAATTATATCATTATATGCCAATCTTTTAGAAAAGGGGGCTGGAAAACACGGCTGAAAGTTCAGGACTTCCCAGTATCTTCCAGGCAACAATCATCAAAGGAAAGCTTCAAAAGCACATGGAAGTGTCATTTCTTATTGTGCTTGCATCTAGATTGAAGTTATCTACAATATTTTACAAAGAATTAAGGGGCATATTATCAAGGGATTTATCTCCGCTTTTTTGGCTTTAAAAGTCAAGAAAGCGGAGATAACATTATCTCCCTATCAGCAACAGGGGGCTAACACGCAAATTCGCATGTTAGCACCCTTTTTCTCTACGCTTCCCCTTGCATCTCTAATGAGATGCAAAGGGGGCGTGCCAGAGAAAAATAATAGGAGAAATGTTGTTAAGCGACATTTCTCCTATTATCAAGGATTTCGCTAACCTTGTTAGTAATAAAAAAAGCAGCGCTAACCGCGGTTAGCACTGCTTTTTTTACACCTGGCATTTTCCTGACTTAGCCATGATATCCTATGGAAGGTGGATATCATGGCTAAATTTGTGAGCCCCTATTATCAAGATAACTCCAAACTTCGAGAGATTATCGTTGGTTTTCCAGCGATAATCTCTCAATTGGCAGTTAGAGCGAGGATTTTTATCACTACTGAGATAAACCTTGCTAATAGCAAGTTATCTCTGCGATAATTTCCGGCGATGCAATTCGTTGCTAAGCATCGTTAGAGGTAAATATCGCTAAACGTTGGTAATATGCCCCTAAGTGTCGAAGGCCAAACAAATCCTAGTCACAACTGGCATTCTCCCTGTACACTTTATGCAAAAACTTCCTAGCACACAAAAAACAGACAGGGAAAATGAGGACTGTCGAGGCCCACCCACACGCATAGGTCTCAAGTCCTGTCTGAGATAGAGGCTTAACCTACAGCACAGAGAGTAGCAGAGACAGCTCCTGTGACTAAGGGAGGAGCTGCAGCAGAGGCAGTTCCTGGGCTGCAGCAGGGCCATGGTGGTTCTGCAGCAGGCAGCGGAAGAGCTGCATGGGCAGACTACACAGTTTCCGGATCAGAATAGGCAGCTCCTTGGACTGCAGGGACACACAAATGTTACAACTTTCCTACCAGCTTTCTCAACTCGTGCCAAGTGAACATGTAGGCAGCAGAGAAGTACTCCATGGAATGTATTAGAACTCAACTTTAATCACATATTTTTTTTTAGGAGTTTTATATAGCGCAAACTAGACCCAAGAAATCTGGTATCAGAGCGCTTTACATGAGCACCAGTTTTTTTACAGGAGGACACAATATACAAAGATACATATAAATAGTACACTGCTCTGCTTTACTTCAGTCGCCATACTTTCACTCAAAACAATCAAATCAAATCAAATCCTTTATTCGGTTTTCGTGATGTAGAAAACCATAAAAGTACAATTGAAAATTTACACATAAAATATGATTAAAACCAATCTAAAAACATAGGAATAAAAACAGGTGTAATCGTAAACAAAGTGTGGTTTTCACAGACTATCCAGATTTGACCCATGTCTGACGACAAACTTAAAAAATCTGACTACATCTTTCGCAATATATTCTTCCTTCAAAAATTGGAGACAGAGAAATGCGTTACGGCATCTTCAAAAACCCATAATTTTTAAAATCAGGGTTAGCCAACGCTTTCTTAGTTCATTATAGAACTTACAAAATAAAACAGTATGCATTTAAGATTGGGTATAGAGTTCATCGCAGGGGCAAGTTGGTAGAGTCTTTGCCCAGTCATTTATTTGCGGAAAGGTGACTAAATGATGGAAAATATTCATCCTGAACCTTGTTAGTAAGAATCTTTCATAACTGGTCAGATTGAAAGTTAAATAAGGTTGTATAGTCAAGGTAATTTGGACTGTTGACATGTGTTGGACAGTTATTTTGGTGGCCTCGTTTGTCAACCGCAATTGCTCTAAATGCGTCAAACATATTTTTTTAAACGCTTTTCTAGAAAATTACGAAATTGATATGGGTAAATGAAAATATCCTGCCATACCCAAATCGTACAAAAAGTTTTTAATATAGGCAATCCACCAGATCTTATGAACGTTCCAAGAAAAAGACAGTCCTGTATAAGCCCTTGACAGAAAATAGTTTTGGTAGACGACCAAATGCGGTGCCATAAAAGAAGTGTATGAATTTTAACTAAGTCTGTCAAATATGACAAACCCAGTTCCATATGGCACGAGTAGGTCGAGGACCCCTGCGGTAGAGCAAGGAGAAACCTTAAAAAATTATTTTCAACCTTTTGTAGCGCATCCACCTTTCCGTAGCCCCACACTCCTGCCCCATAAATCGCAGTGCTTATGCATTTTGCCTAGTATATATGAATACGTCCAGTGGAGGGCCTTTTCCCTAGTCTTCGTGAGAAATTGGCTAGTGCAACTGTTGCCCTCATAAAAAGCAGTTTTCTAGTCTCCATTGCCTGCCTCCAAGAACATTTATTGTCTATTAATATTCCTAAATACGAATACGTATTTGTGCTCTCGAGTTTTGTGTTATCTATGAAAATAGTCCTTGTTCTCTTAATTCCGGAACCTGTAGACATAACAAAAGTTTTTTTGATATTAATTTTCAGGTCTAGATTGGCCCTGAAAGTATGATATCTCACGAGAGCACGTTGCAGTTCTAAGGGGGTACGGGCTAGAATCACTGAGTCATCAGCATAGAGTAAGGCCAGTATCAGGCGTTTGTTAATAAGTGGCAGGTCTTGGCACCCTTTTACCATGTCCTGTTCCAAACCGTTGGTATAAAGTGTAAAAAGAAAGGGTGCCAGGACACAGCCCTCCCTAACCCCCCTCTCTACACTGAATGACGCCGTTAATTTCCTCCCAAGACCATACCTCACTCGTGTTTTTGCGTCGGAATATAATTCACGTACAATGTCGATGACCCCGAGTTCTTTCTGACCCTACAGGAGGTCCTTACGCCGGACCTGGATACCCCTCTGCTCTGGTTGGGGGAATTCACCTGTGTCTTGGACCCGGTCCTGGAGAGATTCCCGCCTCGCGCAGGTACGAAGCCACGAATGACGAAGCAACTAAGTGAGGTAATGCTGAATTTAGGGATCACTGATGTCTGGCATCAACGTCACCCCACCCAAAAACTGTACACTTGCTTTTCCCCCACTCATAGCGCACATAGCAGATTGGATAGGGTCCTGGTCGCAAACGTGGATGCTTCTATATCGTTGGTGATCACTCATCAAGCTCGCTTCTTGTCCGACCACTCCCCAGTGGCATGTGGGTTGACTTGGGAGGGTAGACCCAGCCGCCCGCGAACCTGGAGGATGCCGAGGGTCCTCTTGCAAGATCCGGTAGCGAGGGACCACGTGCACACTGCACTCACCAACTATTTAGACCACAACTGGGGGGAGGCTTCTATCCCCTACTCTACTAGGTGGGATGCACTGAAGGCAGTGATACGGGGTAAGTGTATGGCCCTCACGTATGGGGTCCGGAGATAGCTTCTTCGCGACCTACAGAGCGCGGGGACGATCTCTTGCATCAGCAAACGGCGCCAGACCCAGATGACGCACAACAGCAGACGGAACGGACAGCCCGAGCTGCTGTCCATGACATACTGGATAGGCTAGATAAATACACGCCAGGCCAATACAGGCAACGACTCCACAGTGAAGGTGACAAGTCCGACCGTCTGTTGGCCTGGGTCCTTCGGCGGGAATCCACCCCGGATAGAATGGTAGCACTGCGAGGCCCTTCTGGGCGAGTGGTGCATTCGGAGGTGGGCATTCTCCGGCTCCTCCGCTCCCACCTGAGGGCGGTGTATGCTGCAGACCCTGCGATCGCCGAGGACATATATGTTCTGTATTTCCAGGGCTTGCCCCTCCAGGTCCTTTCGAGAGATGTACTGGAGGACTTAGACACACCGCTGGCGGAGATCAGGACTGCTATGGCTGGCCTTCCGAGGGCCAAATCACCGGGGAGTGATGGCTTCCCCCCGGAATTTTATCAGGCGTTCGGTGATACCCTTGCCTGTCTCCTATTGCAGGTATATGTTGGGGCCTTCGAGAGTGGCGCCCTACCACCAAGTATGAACCAGGGTGAAATTTGCATGGTTCTGAAACCTGGAGGAGATAAGTATGACCCGGCAGCCTATCGCCCCATCACTATGGTCAACACGGACGCGAAGATTCTGACTAAACTCTTAGCGAACCGGCTGGCCCCGCATATGGTACATTTGATACACCCAGACCAATGTGGGTTTATTCCGGGACGAAACACCACCATGATCCTTGTCTGTCTGTGTTGTCGTTCTAGCCGTGACTAGCTGACCTCATATTACCACAGAGCACTGCTGCCTATCGCGGACCCGCCCGCCAGTCTCCAGCCGCTCCCTCGCTCTCTTACCAACTGGAGCGGGAGCTACCGGGAGGAGACCGGCGAGGGGCAGGAACACAACACCCAGAAGCCCTACTGGGGTCCGCCTCATCTGTAAGCGCCAGGAGGTGCATAAATACGGCGCCACCACCATCGTGAGTGGGAATCCTTGTCTGTCTGTGTTGCCGTTCTAGCCGTGACTAGCTGACCTCATATTACCACAGAGCACTGCTGCCTATTGCGGACCCGCCCGCCAGTCTCCAGCCGCTCCCTCGCTCTCTTACCAACTGGAGCGGGAGCTGCCGGGAGGAGACCGGCGAGGGGCAGGACCATAACACCCAGAAGCCCTACTGGGGTCCGCCTCATCTGTAAGCGCCAGGAGGCACATAAATACGGCGCCACCACCGTCTCGCGGGACGCCGGACGAAGCCCGGGCCAAGGGCGGGCCCGTCCTAGCCCGTCACAGACCGGACGAGACTGGGCTGGGGCCACCCTCTAACAACTCATATAAGGTAATCCTCTTTTAAAGGCATTTTACATCGTTATCGTAAACCAGAGAAGGAACATACATTACCGCCATCGGTCAGTCCCTTGTCATTTGAAACCAGTAAGACTGTTAACTCGCCCTGTTAAATTACAAACAATGTCACTGAGGGGCTCTAGAAGCAAAACGCTTAAAAATATGGCAAAATCCGTAGGCCCAATAGATCAATTCATTACCAAATTTAATCAAACCATCGACCAAACTGTAATGTTGATTGATCGACGTGTATCCTACGAATTAGATCAAGCAAGACGCTCGTCAATTGGACTATTGGCGCTAGCGCAAACACCAATCATACAATTAGAAAACACACCCGCTTTGGAAACAAATGCGGACATCCATGTTATTCCTAACTCAGTTGATCTGTCAGTGTCTTCATTATTGTCGGACTCGCAACTGACCCAGGGCCTCGAACAAACGCCTGACATCTTCGGGAGCCCACAGTTACAGGAAAATGATCCTACGCAGAGCGAACTAAGGGGGCTAAGGGAGGGTACAATCCCGAAATACCCGCAACACAAGAAAATAACTCCTGAAAATTCACAACACAAGTCACATTCCAAGAAACGTCGAGAGCTTAACAAAATTAACGAGCAAAATCAGGATAATAATAAAACCAATGAAACAACAGCAGCTAACAGTAACATTAATCCTGATGTCGTTGTGGTGGAAGACCACACAAATGCAGTGAACTCTAACAAAGCTCACATAGAAAACTCAGATTCGTTTCCAGATAAAAGAAACAAAAAAACTGAGCCAGACCACTCTTGGATTAAAGAGATAGCTGATATAGTTAAATACCAGCTACAACCCATTCAAAAAAGCTTGGAAGTCATCGAGAAACAAGTAGCAATATTAGTCGCCATTTCGAAAAAACCTGCAAACCCAAGAAATCAAGGTTTGCAAAGTTTGGGAGGATTTAAGCCCATAACTAATAATGCAAAGCCTATAAACAATAACACCAATTCAGGACAACTATCCAATAATATTACGACCGAAACAAATACTCCAATTGTTAGGACAGGAGATTCTGTGAAAAATCCAAATAATCCACCTGCTATTTCGAAAACCAAGACCCCCCAAGAACCCCTTAAGAAAGTACCAGCCTCACAAAATCCCCCCCCAACAAACGTTCCCCCCAGACCACTCCTAACAACCAGTCGCCACCACGAACAGCCCCGAAGGCACAATACTCAGCCAGAACGTAAAAAGAAGAGATGGCCCAAACTAGTAAATCTTCCACCGGAGGCAGCCCCATTCGTAGCTATCTTAACAGGGGTTCCCGAACTAAGTTACGATACAGACGAACCAACCTGGTCTCTACTAAATAAAACTCGTTACTGGCTGAATATTAATAGACCAAATCAGCACAATCACGTTACTAGAATTACCACAGTAAGAAGAGCCTCATGGATAGGACACCAACCAAAAACTATCCCGGGTGACTGTGTAATAGTTAATTTTGAGAACCCTCGGGCAGTGGATTATATCTGTTCCTGGAGCACATTAGGTAGAAGTGGAGGCATAAACGTAAAACAACTATCTTTTTTCTATCCCCGACAACGCCACTACTCCGAGGGCCCTAACTGGTCCTCAAACTGGTCTTGGAACCAGCCAGAGCACGGACAAAGAGGCTGGAGCCAGGGAGACTGGGGTTATGGAAACAGATGGTTGACTGACCATCATCACAAAAGAAGCACATCACGACTTCCTCGCCAAACATCAGAGCTTCACCCAAAAAATCAGCTAAGTATTCCGAAAACATTAAACCTAATAAGGACCCCCTTACATTGACTAATCGGCCAAATGGACCAAATGTGATGACTAGAAATCAAACAATGGTAGATTGGACACAAGAGCAGCCTTGCCCTCTTAAGGTCTCCACCAGATCTCTCTCCCCGCCACAAAGTGGCATAGAGGCACAGAAAAGCGTCCTAAACACGGCATCTGAATTACAACCAAGTCAATCTGAAGAAATTGGATGTCAGAGCACGACATCTACCATAGTTAGCTCCAATTCTGATAAAAGGTTGATATTCTGGAATGTGGCGGGTCTAGTTACCAAACACTCTGAAAAAAGCTTTCTCAGCTTGGCAAATTCAAGTGATGTAATCTGCCTCCAGGAGACATGGCTTAATGACCCAATCCATCTTTTGGGCTACAAAACATACTTCTCTCAAGCCATAAGATCTAACGCAGGTAGAAGTAAAGGAGGCCTAACAACATACATTTCCAACCTTTGGCCTTGTCGCGAAATAACCCCTATAACTTTAGATCAGAATTTCCAGATTATTAACATACGTGGAACTAGACAAGAGGTCTATACCATTATTAACTTCTATAACAATATGAGTTCAATATAGTTGACCAAGGCCTTAAATGAAATTTCTCATCTAACAAATGATCTCAAAATAAAACATGCAAAGGATTTCCACACAGTAATTTGGGGAGGAGACTTTAATCTCCATTTATGTAACAGAAGCGATACTCCCAATTGCGGGATCATAGATGAAGAAGGAAACTGTTTAACTCACTTCACCCACACTACAGAGGGTAATAACGTACAGACCACGATGACTGGTCTAGATATAGGGTTCGCTAACTCGATAAAAACGCCCGCAACTGAATTCATTCCAACTTTTCACGGCAGAGGCTTCAAAACTTTAATAGATTACATCTTAGTATCCATAAATAAAGCAGAAAACATTAAGACTTTTGAAGTACATAACAATGTACTTAGCGATTCAACTTCTACGCTCCCAAACGCCAACTTCGCTCGACCAGCCACGCCCTCGCCGCCGTCCCCCGCATCCGCAGAGCCACCACAGGGGGACGGTCCTTCTCCTACCTCGCCGCCAAGACATGGAACTCCCTCCCCACCCACCTCCGCCTGACCCAGGACCACCTCGCCTTCAGGAAGCAACTCAAGACCTGGCTGTTCGAGCAGTAGCGGATCCCCCCCCCCGGCCCTTGAGACCCTCTGGGTAAGTAGTGCGCTATATAAATACGATGATTGATTGATTGATTGAGCGATCACTCCCCCATCAGTGTGACGTTCCAGGAACCTAAACCACAGAAAAAGGGAGACAGAGTACATCCTAGTCTGCTATACCAGCAAGCACTAACACTGGATAGGCTAAATGGCTTTACCTTAAAATGGGGCAAAATAGACCAGGAAACCACAAATACAAGAATAATAAAAACATGCAGAAACGAGATAAACAGGTGCTTAGACCCTTCTACAACTCCAACTGGAATTCTGACTAACTATACTGACATTGTGGAAAATATAAGAAAAGAATTAACTAAGCCCCAGACACAAAACAGGATTACAAGAAAGGGATGGTTCAGCACGGAATGCACAAAAGCCTATTCCAATCTAAAGAAGGCATTAGCCAAAAAAGGAAGAGACAGAGACGAGGTAATCAAATTAAGGAAGGTCTATACGCTTGCAATTCGAAAAAGAAAAAAGGAGTTGCAAGCAAATCTATGGGCAGAACTACAGAAAAGCAGCACTCAAAAAGACAGTACTGCTTTCTGGCAGATAGTGAAATCTCCCTTCCTAACAGAAAAAATCGAGGCACCTTCACTAGATGTCGCAATAAATGCAGGAGACTGGGTGCAACATTTCTCAGGGGTTTTCAGTGAGGACAAACTTTCAGATTTAGAACATCCGGATCTGCTTTTGCCGGTGAAATACCCACTAGCCCTCCATTTTTCAATAGATGAAACGATGAAGGCCATAAAAACTGCGAAATCAGGAAAAGCACCAGGTCCAGACTCGGTTCCTATGGACCTTTACAAATATATACCAGACCTTTGGTGCCCAATGCTTACTAACGTATTAAATGCGGCGAAGGAGATTGGTCTCCCTGATTCCTGGTCAACCTCGATACTGGTCCCCATTTTTAAGAAGGGTAACAGAGACAGCCACTCCTGTTACCGTCCCATTTCCCTCCTGGATTCGATCGGAAAAATGGCAGGGTGCATACTCCTCGATCGTCTCCAGGAGTGGTTGTTAGAACAAGGGGCAATTTCGGATCTACAATATGGGTTCAGGACGGGACTGAGCACGGTGGACCAGGTTTTAAATCTGACATTATTGGCCGGAAAGTACGTAGACGCAAAACGATCCTCCCTACACATGGTATATGTGGACCTCACAGCAGCGTTCGATTGCGTCGAACACTCAAAATTATGGACAATAATGCTGCAAATGGGGATTGACCCACCAATAGTTGACTTCCTCCGCGAACTATATACCGGAGCTACGGGAAGGGTGAGATTTGGGACTGGTGGCCAGTTAACTGACAGTTTTTCAATACAGAAGGGGGTCAGACAAGGGTGTGTGCTGGCCCCTTTCCTATTTACGCTGTACACCAACGGGATAGAGGCTGCAATGTTAAAGGGTGCAAAAGATCTTCCAGCAGTTGGTCGTCGGCAGATTCCAGCTTTATTATACGCCGACGACGCGGTAATCCTAGCCCGAACCCCAGTTCAGCTCCAACGGGTCTTGAACAACTATTGCTCCTTTATGACCAGCCTGAGTCTCAGAGTCAACATAAAAAAAACATATGTGATGCACGCTGGCATAAAGCGGAAAAAAACAAAGAAAATTTACGTGGATAACTCACCGGATTGGTGTCACTACAACGCAGGCTATTACAACGCCTGCTGTTACAACGCGGTTTTTACATCGCATACCACTACAACGCATAGTGCTTTTAAGCGCTGGATAGTGATTTATTTAATTTACTATTCCAACTCCAGTCCCCGTGGATAGTAGGGAAGGTGTTGGATAGTAAATTAAATATATTCCCTATCCTAGAGCGCCCCCCAGCGCAATGCGTTGTAATGGTTTGCGTTGTAATGGTTGCGTTGTAATGGTAGTGCGTTGTAATAAATGAGTTGTAAGTGATGTTCCCCTAACTCACCTATTGAAAGAACAAACACGTATCCCTATCTAGGTATCTAGGTATCATTATTGATGAGGCATTTAAATGGAAGGAAGCTATCAACTCCCGCAAATTGGCCTTCATAACTGTTGGCGCACTAAAGGCTTTTTCCCTTCAGCTTGGCAAAAGACCTCCGACTGAGATGATAAAAATATACAACGCCAAATGTCTCAGCACAGCAACCTTTGGAGCAGGGGTCTGGGGAGGGGCAAATGTAGACCAGCTCCAAAAAGTTGAAAATTCTTTCTTAAGATTCCTACTGGCCGTCCCAAACAGTACCAATACATATGGTTGCCACCTCGAACTTGGCTTGGACTATATCTCTGACATTATCAAAATCCAACCGATCATGTTGTGGCGTAGAATCTGGGCAACGGACCAATGCCAGCTTACAAGAACAATAGTCCTAGATTGTATGAAACTTGAGAACATGAGAAAGATCAGATGGCTGGTCTATGTGAAAACATTCCTTACAGATATCGGATACGCAAGATGTTTTGATGATCCTTCATCGGTAACAGACATATCAAAAAAAGAACTAAAAACACTTTGTCTGTCTCACCTGTCTCAAATGCGGTTGTTGAGTGAAATAGGGAAGTCATCAGTCCAGCAATGTTTATTAATACAGTTTGTCCCCACTATTCAACCATATTTACAGTACAATTTAAGTCAATATGAAAGATACCTGCTTACCCGTTTTAGGTTCAATATATATCACCATATGGTTTCATTTCCTAATCAAAATGACTGGTCACATAATCTTTCCGTCTTTCCTTGAGACTCAATGTCTTCGCAGTCCACCATTCATGTTCTCTTTTTTTGTAAATTTTATGTACCACTGCAAAGGCGGTGGATAATACCACTTCTAAAGGTTTTAAAGATCCGTAAATGCCGCCCGGCCTACTTGGCCTTACAGTTTTTGGAAAATGACCTGATGGCAAAATCTATTGCACAGTTTTTTAAACTGTGTGTCAGGCACCGAATGAATCTCTGAAGAGTGACTGAATAGTCTTTGCGAAACAAGAAGGACTGATAAAAAACAGCTTTTAAATATCTTTCGAAACTAGAAAGAATGTGATTTTAATATTTTTACTGTGTTTTTATGTACTTTTATGGTTTTCAAAAAATAATGGAAAATCGAATAAAGATGATTTGATTTGATTTGATTTGAACCTGCGGCGGTTGAACCACATTCTCCATGAGGTCCGAGACAGAGAAGAGCACTTGGTTATAGTGTCAATTGATATAGCGAAGGCGTTTGACACTGTGGACTGGGGGTACCTCCTGGAGGACCTCCGTGTGGTGGTGTTGGGCCCCAACTTTTGCAGTTGGGTCCGTCTATTGTATACGGCCCCCTGCGCCAGAGTGCGGCTGGGAGCGGGACGCTCGGAGGAGTGGCGTTTGGGACATGGGACGAGGCAAGGGTGTGCCCTTTCCCCGCTCCTCTTCACACTGGCAATAGAGCCACTGGCGGTGCGTATCCGGAAGGAGTTGGCGCAATGGGGAATTCAGGTAGGGGACACCTGCAACGTGGTGTCCTTATACGCGGATGAAGCCCTTTTTTATTTAAAGGCCCCGCGAGACTCCTTGCCTATATTATTGCAGCACCTCGACCGCTTCGGGGAGGCCTCAGGACTGAGGATTAACTGGTGTAAGTCCTTAATCTTTCCCCTGGCGGGGTACGGTAAGGGACTGCCAACGGACCTGCCGGAGCTTGGGCTGTGACGGGAGCAGGAGGCGTTTTGGTACCTCGGTATTCATGTGGCCTCGACCGATGCACAGGTCCTGGCCCGGAACATGGATGGGATGCTTGCGTCCCTACAGAGATCGGTGACCTTTTGGAACACCTTACCGCTCTCCCTTATGGGGCGGCTGGCTGTCGCAAAGATGGTCATGCTCCCCCGGACACTCTATGTTCTGCAGAACTTGCTGTGCCCTATCCCTCCACGAGTATTTCGTAAACTTAACTTGCTGCTCACGTCTTTGCTTTGGGCGGGATGTCGTAGCAGGGTTGCACAACACACCGTGGTCCGGACCTGGGAAGAAGGCAGGTTGGAGGCTCCGAGATTTGATTTATATTACTACGCGACACAACTGCTGCCGGCAGCCAGGTGGTTCGCGGACGCGGACAGTTGGGAGATCCAGCTCCTAGCCGGGAGGGCCACTGAGCGGACGCTACAGATTGCATTGATGAAGGGAAGGGGAGCGGATGTGTCTCTACCATATGTGGTGCGCCTCACGGCCGGCGTCTGGCAGCGGTTCGTGGAGAAAGTTTTGAAGCGGGCGCCCTTTCACAGGGAATTGCCGGTTTGGATCATGGCACCTTTAGTCGCTATGGAAGAGCACATGTCCTTTAGGGATTGGCGGGCGGGTGGCTGTGCAACCCTGGCTGACCTCTACCCGGGTGACTCATTTCTGTCCTATGAGGCGGCCGAGGAGGCCTTCAGGTTGGGTGGGGGACAACACTTACATTACCGTGGCCTCCAGAGGTGGTGAAGGAGGCCTGGCCCCAGTTTCCCGAGACGCCCCCGACTTCCCATTCCCTGAACATCATTCTCTCCTGCGGTAGGGGTTGTAAATTAATTACTTTGCTTTACTCCGCCATGAGTCAGGACTCAGTCCCACTGGACCATCCCTCTTGGGGCGCCTGAGAGGGAGATCTCGGCACACCCCTGGATCAGGGACAACGCAAACGCATAGGGAGCCTCACCCGTAAAGTGTCATGTAATGCGCGGTTTAAACTCACACACTTTCATTTTATGCATCGTATATATTTGACCCCGGTGTCATTGCAGTGTATTTCAGGTGACAGGGAAGACACTTGTCCCAGGTGTGGAGTGGAGGGGGCGGGGTTCTTACATCTGGCCTGGGAATGTACCTTGGTGAAGCGCTTCTGGACGGAGGTGGTGAGACGTATAGCCTCCACTACCGCTCTTAGGATAGACCTGACACCGCTCCACTGTCTAATGGCTCTAGTTCCTAAGCCTAAAAAGAGGAATCTCTCCTACAAGCTACTACAGCTCATGTTGGTCTTGGCGCAGCGTGGGGTGGCGATTACCTGGATGGGGCGGCGAGCCCCGGAAATCTCCATGTGGCTAAGGGATGTCCGCGAGTGGTCCCTGGCGGAGGAGACCCATATGCAATGCGTGCGTAGGCTCCAAGACGATCTGCTGGCCTGAAGGGTCATGTGTAGTGCGGGACTAGCCCTGAATGACTCAGGGGTACCAGTGAGGAACTGTTTATGTCGGAGGGGTCGGGAATGATGGAGAGCGGGAGGGGATAGAGGATTGTTAGACTTGATTGTTCTTGATGCTGATTTTGCCTGCTTCCTCATATTCATATGCTTTATCTCCTGACTTATTATGTTGCTTCTTTTCCCATGACCACTGCCTCCCCGATGATACCTGTACCCTTAAGTGCCATAATGAGGTCAACGATCTGTATGCAATAGTTTTACTAGATGCCATATTTGGGGGGGTATGTATTGTTACACTTGTTATATAACTCAAAAATAAAGTTTAAAAAAAAAAGAAAAAAAGAATGTACAGACACCATAGATGCCAACTGCACACAAGTCATATGAGCAAGGACACTGTCCACTTCAATGAGTGAGCCATGTGGCATGCACAAGACACGAAGCAGCATTGCCTCACTGGCCATAGAATGTTGCAAATGTTGCTTCCACTATTGATATAGAAGAAAGGAGGCTGGGGTAATGTGCAATTTGGGAATGTAAGGGGAGGGGGGAAGAAGCCTATTCAATGGGGAGGCAGAATTCAACAGTGCTGCCCAAGACTGGGTATACTCCCCAAGGAAACATAGTTACATCAGGAAGAGCCTCAGCGGCAGTTAGAAACGTTTCACTCTAACAGCACCACTGAAGCCTGTGGCAAAGGAGCAGTCTAGGCTGCATCTTCAGTAAACATAGAAAGTATTACGAGAATGTTGTATATAAATGTGGGATTCTGAATTGTTATGTACAGTAGTAGGTTGTGTCTGACTTTGTAATGTACTCTTTACAGAATAAGCATTGACTGGACATCGGATTAGGTAGTTACTTGTATTGGATGACTTATTAAGTTCTGAGGGCCTCATTTATGAAAAGTGATGAATCGCTGGGGAAAAACTTTATTTAATGCCTTCCTTCAAAATAAATAAAATGGATGCACCATTTCTACACTACGGCGCTCCATGTCACAAGGATTGCAGAGATACGTAAGGAATCCTAAACTGACGCAACTCCAGCAATGTGTCATTACACATGGGGCGAGTGCCATTTAAAAGGCCCTGAGTCATTCTATATGCCTACTTGAAGCTGCTGTAAGGATTGTGAGGGAGTCAAGTCATAGGAGTGGCACTCTGAAATCTCATAGATTTTACTGCCCACTTCTGCAAGGCTTTTTTACCGGAGAATGCCCACCCTGCATACATTATACCTAACGCAGGTATAATCTGGAGCAGGGCCTTACAAAGTGACACATCTACCTGGATGTGTCACTTTGTAAATAGGGCGCAGTGGTGCGCATTCATTACGCATGGCTTGTTAATACTGAAATCAAAATCTGTTCATTTTTGTTATAGCATCCTCAAATGTTTTGCTATTGGAATTTATTTATGTTCTTATTATTGTTGTATGATGAGAACCATGTAACAAGTTGAGCAGGACTGACTTCTTAATTGCATACCGCCTAATTGCTGTTGGCAGGTATGGGTGTATTGTCGTTTTAGGGGTTAAGGTCTGCTAACATGCAAACTGTTAAAGGTGTTTTGGGCCTACAGTGTTTTGCCACATTTAGGGATTATTTAACTAATGGGAGTTGCCTTTAGTGCACGACCAGTGTAGTTTAAAGGCCCATTTAATGGGTATCCCTAATGGTTTTCCTCCTTCCATTCATGTATTTATTTGCAAATGTGTGCATGGGATTTAGATGTTGGGTTTTAAAATAGATTTTCTTTTTAAAGTAAAAACACTGACTGTAAATTGATTCTTTGAGTGTTATTTGCTGTGTTGTATGTTTGAGCCACAGCACCTCAATGAGGATGTCTTGAACTGTTCTGCCTTGCCACCCAAAAAGTAAAACATTAAAAAAGATCCTTGGTTCCCAGTTTGAGGAAGAGCAGTATGGGGGTTCCAGAACATCAGAAGCAACGCACCCTGGTGGTTACAATTGGTCCTAGCAACTTTTGGTTGCCGTAGGAACCCTTGGCCCGAATTTCTCACAGTATACATATATGAACTAGTGAATACTTAAGTCACTGGGTCCAACCTAGCAGTCCTTAACTGCCTTTATAAAACACCAAGCTGGTTTGTCAAAAGGCTAACCAAATATAAACAGATGTCATGTAAGTATAGCAGAAATGCCGATCACCCCTAGCTTTAACCTCAAATCATACAGAGGAGATCCAGGGCCTACCTTCAGAGAACTCTGGAAGAAGATATTTTTTCCTGCTTTGTCAGTCAGGCCATTTCCTCACAATTCAGCTCTGTACATCAGACAATAGACAGCCTTTTCATTATTCTTAACAATATAATGCACATTTGAATAGGAGGACGGGGGTAAATGTATTCACTGTGCTGTGGAAGCAGGATTTAAAATATATATAGGAAAATGTTCTAATTATAGACAACTATTGAAGACGAATACCGAATGTATGTTTCTACTCCAACCACCTATTGTTTATTAACTGTGTATTGTGAATCGTTCTGATTCCCTCGTGGATCATTCTTTGTTGACTACTAGTCACCTATACTATCCATATACTGATATCTACCTCTTTTGTACTGAATGTATGTATACTACTTCAACCATTCTAATGTTTAATTACGGTATATTGTAAAGTGCTCTGATACCCTTGTTGGTCATGTTCACGCTATATATTTCTTTATAAATAAACTATATACATTGTATGGCATTGTATTTTAATTGCAGGTACATGATACGTCACACCCCTGGTGAGAGTTATATGAGGTTACAATGGATGCTTTTACCCCACATGCCATTACAACACAATGTTTAACCCCGACTTGTTGTCGGGGGTGCACTGGAGTTTGAAATGGTATCATTTACTATTCCTACTCCAGTCTGTGCAACAGTAGGGAAGGTGTTGAAGTTAAATCCACACCTTATACCCCCTACAGCAAACATTTTTGTTGTAATGGCATGCGGGGTAAAAGCATGCGTTGTAATGCATGCGTTGTAACAGTTGTTTCCCCTGGTTTGGAGCCAAACCGAATCCGCAGATGGTAGGATGCTATTCAATGGGACTACTCTAGATGGAAAAGTGTATGTCTCCTACATGGCCTATACAGGTAATGTTTCACCAGTGTGTAAGGAAGGCCAGAATTTAATTTTTATTGTGTATTGTTGCTGTGCCTGAGCATAAAACTGAAGCCAAAGGGAAAGAATTAGAATGTTCAAGTGATGGAAGCGCGTGTATGGCTCAGCAGAGAGTTTTTAGTGTGTTGACCTATGTTCAAAGTGTTATTGTATCGCAATAGTACAGATATCTACCATCTTAAGTGTGATCTTTTTCATTCAGATAACCACTTCAACTATAAAGCACAAGAAGAATCCATAAGTGGAAGGACATACCCTTGACAATGCTTATACTGACTATTGTATAAGTATTGGAGTTCACATAGGTGCAAGGCAACTGTATTATGCCGTCAGCTGTAACCTATGCTCTTAGGGTCGAAGTTGGAGCAGCTGAGGAATAATGCAATGAAATGGCCACTTTACGACCAGCTATTTTGTTTACTCTCAAAAGTAAACCCAGGAATGCCAGTGGAATAACCCAAGGTAATGGATATTATTCAACCAACCATAGTATGTGTTCTTTAGAACCACTCAAGAGTATTAAAAAGCAACCAATGGAAATAGGCACTGCACAACCAGCTGGAGTATGTACTCTGGCATATGTCTACCAAGTGAGGCTAAGGGGCAACCATGGAAATGGACATTATGCAGTGAGACATGGACTGTGCTCTGGGTAACAGGAAGAAAGGCAAAGTAGTAACCAAAGGAGATTAAGCAAAAATACAAGAGTGGGAGGGACACAACCCCTGTGAACGCACATTACTTGCACGTTACTCTCCCAACCATGGTATGTAATCTCGGGCCCAGGTGTATAAATTAGAATATGCATTATACACCTGCCACAGCATATGTTCTGGGGGTCCACCCAGAAGCGACAGAGGAGCAAGCCATAGTATTGGGTAGTATGCAAAGAGACACTGAGGGGCAGAATCATCAACACTTTGTTTTGATAATCCCTTTATGTTCCGGTCCAACACTGCATTTCTGCTGAAAAGTAGCCTGTAAAGTACAGCAAAAAGCAATTTCCCCGAATTTGAGCAACATTTGTGTCAAGGGGGTGTCCCATGGGTGGTATATGGGTGTTCTCAGACAACTAATTGTGGTTTTTGATGCAAATCGCTCTCTACAAACAATAGTAGCCTGCTTCGGGGTGAACAGCCATGACAACGCGGGGATTACCCCGCACTGCCATTACAACGCAGGAATTACAAAGAAAGTCGTTACAACGACTTTCGCTGGAGGGCGCTCTTGGATAGGGAATAGTTTTAATTTTCTATCCAACTCCTTCCCTACTGTCAACGTGGGCTGGAGTTCGAATAGAAAATTAAACTATTCCACTATCCAGCGCCCTCCAACGAAAGTCGTTGTAACGACTTTCGTTGTAATTCCTGCGTTGTAATGGCATGCGTAGTAATACCACGCGTTGTCATGACATACAACCCTGCTCCGGTGAGGTGCAGTAAGGGACAGGGGGGGCTGCTACTAATTGCTACTGTTTGCAGGCTTCTGGATGTGCGGTGGCCCAATATTTCCGCTATTTAGGGCAATGGGGGCACTTGCTGAGTGTCGTTGTGCCCAGTGCCTTTCCCATGATCAGTTGTCTAGTCCCTGCCAGAACTACTGTAGGGGCAGTTTTCGTGGTACACTTTACCCAGAAACAAAGTCCCTCTCCACCGTCAGGTGCCATTCACAGCTGGATACAGGCACTGAGCTTAGAGTTGCCCCAGAAAAAAAGCTATTTAGCGGCGTGTCTTGTTACATGCTGTGATAAACTAATCAAGATAACTAAATTAAGGAATGAGATCACCCCCTTGCCCTATGGAGTTACCTACACAACAATCTTGGCAATCTGGGCAGATTGAAAAAAGAGGGGATCAGCCTACTCAGGGGGGCCTGTTTCAAAGAATGGTCCAGGTACTTAGCTGAAGGGGAACTTTGCGCACCAACGGGTATTTGGTATGGTTTATGCAATGGTTATACTGGAGTGGTGCTACTAGGAAAAGAGGTGACCTGTACAACCCCTTGACAATGTAATGTGCCAAGCACCTACATATAATTTTGTGGGGAGAAAGACCTGAGCACACACAAACTAATACAGAATTGTAATAAATTCTTTGGTCTTGGTTTCACAACATCAACGAAGGACAGTTGGTAGGTGCAGCAATAATGTTTATTGCGCCTTCGTTGATGTTGTGAAACCAAGACCAAAGAATTTATTACAATTCTGTATTAGTTTGTGTGTGCTCAGGTCTTTCTCCCTACTCAGGGGGGCCTGTAAAATCCAAATAAATCAGAGGTACTCCTAGGCAAAAGGTACAAATTAAGAACACGTACCCTTTTAGGAGGAGAGTCTTTCGCACAACAACTCGAACAATCTTGTCAAGTCGCAGACACTTCAGTAATAAGTCACAAACATAGGAAGCCGCCACTCAATAAATCTGGGAAATCTGCTCCTGTGAAGAGTTGGAAGAAAAATAGGAACCAAGTCCCTACTAAAGTGACTCCCTCACTTAGGTCATATTTCATGGCTAATACTCAGGGTATTGGGAAATCTGCAAAACAGGCTGCGCAAGTGCCATGCGAATCCCTGGAGTTAAATACTGCCATTTCTCTCTCTATTCAATGTTCTCCATTAAGTGAAACCACCATAGCTTCTATGGCAGGGGGTGGCAGCCAAGTTGAACTAGATGAGCAAGGTGATATATCCTCAGTCCTAGTAGCACAAAGCCCAGACAAATTACACAGGATGTTAAAGCAGCTATCGGTAGAGATTGGGGTTCGCTTCTCCAATTCTGAAATCAATCAGAAGAAGATTCAAGATACCTGCATTAGCTTAGAGGAAAATCTGTCGGCATCGGATGGAGGCCCTTGGGAATAAAGTGGGGAATTGGGCATAGAGATTAAAGATATTACCCAAGAAGTGTTTAGACTGAAAGAAAAAGAGTGAGACCTTACAGAGAGGTTGGAGAGGCTCGAAAATATTTTGAGGAGGAACAACATCAGGATCTTAGACCTGAAAGAATGGTTGGAAGGTGATAATTTAAAAGCCTATGTTATAGACATTTTGACTAAAACCGTCACCTGAGATCCAGAGAGTTCACAGGTACCACTTTAAGTCGAATCCCGCCCGGAAAAAGCCTAGGAAAATCCTAGTGTATAATCAATCATATCTTCTAAAGGAGCAACTATTGGGGGCGACCCTTACACTTGAGTCTATTCAGGTTCAGGATGCCTCCTTCAGAATACGGTCCGATATATTCCGGGTTACAGAAGATAGAAGATGGGAACTGGTTAAGAGAATGGATGCATTAAGGGATCAGGGAGCTCATGTGCAGCTGAGATTTCCTTCCTTTCTAAAAGTTGTATGGGCTAACAAGATGAACAATTGTAGGTTCCTGGAGGAAGTAGACAGTTTTTTGGCACAAACTAAATCTAGCATATAGTTTACAGTTTAAGGGGATTCAGCACCTATTATTTATTATTGGTATCTTTTTTCTTTTTTTATGTTGGAGGCTGGAGGGCTCCGGCTCGAAAGGCAATAGTTTATTGCCAATGGGTAGTCATCGAGGGTTCCCGTGGGTGGGCTGGTGGGGTGTGGGGGGTAGTGAGGGTTTTCACGTTCGTTGGCGGGGAGCATTAGGAAAAAATAGAAGGCATAACAACAATCTCATGTGATATAGTAACCTCCAGTAGTTACAGCAGAGGGTGGAGTCAGGACAATGATGGGGATAGACCTGCTCAGGGAGGGAAGCAGCATCTTGAATTCCTAAGTTGGAATGTAAGTGGTTTAATGGTTAAAGGAAGACAGTGCCTGATTCCTCAGTACCTAAAAAATAGCTCAGCTAGGATCTTTATGATCCAGGAGGCCCTTCTTCTACAATCAGAGTGTAAGGCATTATTTGTAAAACTAAGATGGGTTGATAAGATCATAGCCACAGATCAGCAATGCTGCTCGAAGGGGGTTGCTGTAATTCTTTAAGTGAATTTGGGAGTCAAGGTCATTAAGTCTCAGGTAGAGGATAGAGGGCACTGGGTTATTGGGAAAATCAAATGTCAGGTGTTTAAATACACACTTGCTAGTTACTATGGGCCCAATGGGGATGATATAACTCCTTTGAATAATCTTAGTCTTGCCTTGGCCGACTATGATGCTCCTTTGATTCTGGGAGGAGATTTCAATGCACTTTTAAATAACAAGCTAGATAGGTCCTCCCATAGAATGCGGGTGAAAAGTGTTGCTTATAAAGAGCAGCTGCCACTCCTAATGGAGTCTCCTGTCGCTATCATCAGGTAGCAGTTTCGAGTGTTAAAGCCCATTTCTTGACTATATAAACATTTTTTTTACCTCTGCAATGTATGGAGGAAAAAAAATGAGAGAGAGTAGGGAATACTCCCTTTATAGCAAGAATAATTCTGATTACTCCAGAATCGATTATATATTTATTGAGCACTCTGGCCTCGATAAAGTCAGCTCAGTTGAATACTTGCCCGTGCATCTGTCTGGCCATGGTACCATAGATCTTAATCTAGAACTTCCCCTAGAGCCTACTCTGAGGAGGTGGACTTTAAATAGGAGTTTCCTTCTGCAATCTTCAACTCCTGGCTTTCTGAAGTCTGAAACAGCTAGATTCTTTCAGGACAATTTGGGGTCTGCCCGTTTGCATGTGGTTTTGGATACTTTTAGGCCTGGTTGAGAGGGATACTAAAAGGTGCGATTGTGGGGTGGGCTAGGGCCGAGAGGAAATAACTGGCTGACTTAGAACTGCAGATAGCAGGGGCAGAAGCAGATTTAAAGGCGAACTGTCCTCTCGGAAAGGAAAACGACAACCCAATAAAGAGAGCTGAAGAGTTGCAGCTGAAGTTTAGACTGAAGTGTGAAGAGATCTTACTCAAAAAATGGGAAGCAAGTAAAATGAGGGACTTTGAGCAAGGGGAGAATTGTGGCAAGCTTACTGCTATGAAGAGTAGGGTTGATAGATCTAACAACTATATTACTAAGATTAAAGTTGCCACACAAATCGTAGAGGATAAAGGGAATATAGATAGAGCCTTTGCGCAATTCTTTCAGGAGTTATACCGAGAAGACCTTCAGGTGGTAGAGGAACATATTGATGGGTGGCTCAAAGAGAAACAGCTTCGAAAATTAACGGTGGTCAGTCAGGGAATCCTCATACTAGAAATAAGAGGGAGTGAGATATTAACTGTGTTAGATACAGCTAAGAAAAAGAAAGCGGCAGGCCCGATGCAATCCCGATTGAGGTTTACTCTATATTTAGGGAGGAGGTGATCCCGGTCTGGCTGAAATTGTATAATGAGATCTTGGATGGTACATCCCTTCTGCCTGACTCCTGGAGCGATGTAGTTATTGCGTTAGGGATGCAACTCAGTGCCAGTCACACCGGCCAATTTAGGTATTAAATGCTGACTATAAGGTCTTTGCTGGGATTTTGAATAATCAGCTCTGTAAGATCATAGGGCCAATAATTCATGAGGACCAAAAAGGTTTTTTACCAGGATGACAGATGTTGGATCTGGTATATACCTTAATCGGGGCGGTCGATCTGGCCTCATCACAGGGTCATCCTCTTTCAATTATTACTGTTGACACAGCCAAAGCCTTTGACCGTGTGAATTTGCTTTTCCTTGATAGGACCCCCCTGAGGTACTTTGGGTTCGGCAACGGTTTTAGGGAAGTCATTAAAAAGATATATAACCCCCCCCCCGGGCTCGGATTTTGGTTAACGGTAGCCTCTCTTCCATTGTTAAAATAGGGCGTGGTACTAGGCAGGGTTGCCTGTTGTCCCTCATTTTGTTTGATTTATATATAGAACCTTTAGCGCAGAGTTTAAGACTTAACCAGAAGATCGCTCCTTTTCAAGTAAATGGGTTTGTGAGGAAATTAGTGCTATACGCGGATGATCTGAACTCATTATTTTCTAATGTTAACCTTACACTCCCAGAGCTTCTTGTTGAAGCCCAGATTTTTGGGAAAATATCGGGTTATGAAATAAACAACAATAAAACAGATCATAGCATGGAATATCATTGATCAGGAGGTGATCTTTGCTAAGGAGCTCAGCTACCTTGGAGTTATATTAACTCAGGACCTTACTCAAATTCCTAAATTTTGCTTAGACAGAGCTTCGAAAGAGGTTGATGTTTTATTAAAAAGATGTCCGAACATCCCACTCTCCCATTATGGTCGGGTTAACTTGATCAAGATGTGTGTCCTCCTTAAATACACCTATCTGTTCAATTATATCCCCCTAGAATTTGCAAAAGCTGATATTCTTAAAATCCAGGGCAAGATATCTTCCTTTATCTGGGCAGGTAAAGGGATCAGGTTATCCTGGAAAAACCTAGGTGCAAATTATTGTGAGGGGGCATGGGTTGTAGTGTTGGGCCTACCAATTAAAAAAACTGTAGGATGTTACTGCTTACCCCAGATGAATCACTCATAGGCAGCATGTTTAAAGCTATGCTAGTAGGTGTAGTGGAGCTAGGATTCATGTACAAATTTGGGTCTCCTAAAAAAAAATGTAAAGTCCGCCTGAAGACGTTGCGTATGGCGGCTAAGTTATGGTCGGACTGTCAAAACTGCTTGGGACTTTCTTATTATATTGATTTGGCCCCAATGTGGGATTCTCCTGGTACACCGGCGTGTCTTCTGGACACTCTAGCTCATCCACTAAAAGAGGCTGGAGTCTCACACTGGAAGGATCTCGTTGTGGGCAATAAATGTCATCCTTGGGATTTCTGGAGTCATATTCTGAGCGGAGCTCTGTCTAGGTTTAAGTTTTATCAGCTTTCATCTTGGTGTAAGAGTTAACGCTGGTCCATATTGAAAGATAATTCTATGAAAAAAGAACTACAAGATTGGCTCCAAGAAGAAAGAAGTGGCTCAATGGTAAAACCACCTCCGGGCAGCAGTAGATAAAAAGATGGAACAGCCATACCGAGTCTGGGAGAACTACTTGCCAAGGGACAAGCTGAACGATTTATGGCAAGTATCTCCAAGCATTCTTTCCCCACTGATTAAATCTGTCTCACGCAGAAGAAACCACTTTTTCACACTCCATAGGATATACTGGTCCCCTCCTAAAATGTCCAGAATAAAGGGCGGTGGAGAAGCTAGCTGTCTGAGATGTGGCAGTCAGAATGCAGATGATGTTCACGTATTCACTTTCTGCCACAAGATACAAGAATTTTGGAGAATTGTGGGTAAGACCATCTCCAGGGTCCTGGGTTCCGTTGTGAAGGTAAGCCCATCTCTTATATTATTTGGCATTGTATCTACACCGGGAGGGGGGTGATAGGCCTGATAGGGTCCCTATATAAACTGGTGTTTTATCTGATCCTGCTGGCCAGGAGAGAGATTTGTAAATTGTGGCGTCAGACTGTACCTCCCACTTGAAATGCTTGGTGGAACTTTAAGATATTTTAGAGCTTTAGATCAGAGGGTTAATGCTCATAGAGAAAGGCCAGATAAGGGGTTATTTTGGAATGTGTTGGATGATCCTTCTCTTGGATAAGACATGCTAGACTAAGGGACAGGATAAGTTCCAATGATTAAAACCTCTGGTCAGCTCAGGTTGTATGTTACGGGTGCTCCCATAAGCTGAGAGTGGAACCACCAAGTTATATGCACCAGAGGTGGAACAGGTCGTGTGGTTGCTACAGCTACAAACGTCATATGAGGAAAAAAAAATAAAGAAAAAGAAAAACATTTCAAACATTGCTTGTCTGATGCACTGCACAACACATATCCATTGAGTGACAACGTTTAAACTTTTTTCAAGGCATAATATTTTGTACTGAAAGTGTACCCTTCCAGTACAAATTCTATGCTAAACATAACAAACATACACTTTTGCACTGTGGTACAAAGTTGGGGGCATTGTGCAAAACAGCCTAATTAAGAGCCACTATTGGGGAACAATTAAACAACAGGGGGTGGTGATGGACAGAGTCTCTGAATTAAGCAGAATACTCTCACCCAGTCAAGAGATCAGGGCTTAATCTAACACCGTTTTTTAGCTCACTGCACCATCCCAGCTACAGAACCTGGCTATATGCAAATTAGTCTGTCCCTGGCCCAGTGCATCATGGGAACAGGGCAAACCAAACTACCAAGCCAATTCTTTCACTGGGAAGGAAACAAGCTTCCGGGGACCGGTTTCTGGCATTTTAGCCGTCTTCGGCCCGGCTTGCTTGAATCCTGATGGTGCAATGTCCATCACCACCCCCTGTTGTTTAATTATTTTGTCCACCATAAGCGTGGAAGGGTATACTCAGACGTGAGTCCCTTGCTCATTGCAACATCAGGATTCAAGCAAGCCGGGCCGAAGAAGGCTGTAATGCCAGAAACCGGTCCCCGGAAGCTTGTTTCCTTCCCAGTGAAAGAATTGGCTTGGTAGTTTGGTCTGCCCTGTTCCCATGATGCACTGGGCCAGGGACAGACTAATCTGCATATAGCCAGGTTCTGAGCTGGGATGGTGCAGTGAGCTAAAAAACGGTGGTGGATCAAGCCCTGATCTCTTGACTGGGTGAGAGTATTCTGCTTAAATCAGAAACTCTGTCCATCACCACCCCCTGTTGTTTAACTATTGGGCAACAAAGCAGCACTATATCTTAAAACATATGGTTCAGCAATGCTCTCCACCATGAATGTTAATTTGGGGTCACCAGGTGTTGGAACTGAGACTTCTAAGCCACCCATTGTGACACTTACCAGAGCTTGCTGCCCAGGCTTTTTGTCAGCCATGGCAAGCGCTCGGGTTTTATAAAATCCGCAGCAGTGTGAGCAGCGCTTGATTGCACTGCTGTGCCAAAGCTCTGCCTGCAGTGACATCAAGCTGGGCCTAAATGGGGGAAATAGCTTGTCTCAATGGTTGCTATGGTGACCTCTGCTCAGGCCAGCCGGCACAGTCCTTGATTAGATGCATTGCATGTATCTGCTATGGGCCTGGGATAGGAAGCTGAGCGAATGAGCATGAACATTCTTACAATGGCTGAGCATGAGTGGACAGTGACTAACTACACATGCTGCTTCTAGCAGCACATGTGTGTAAGTGCAAACATGCACCTGCTGCACCCCACCTTAGCTGAGGAAGTGATGCCTGGTGCGGTATGTGTAGCAACGTGTTTGGGACCACTGATCGAGCCAAAGGGCCGTCAATCCGATAGTGCGAAAGTGCTTCGAATGATGACAGACCTGGCAAAAATAATTGGGCAGCCCCTGTACAGCAGTAGAAGCCGCACTGATGAGGCAGGGCCTTGGAGTCAGACTCATGCCTGTTGTGTGATTCTGGGTCTCAAGACCCTAGAGTGATTGATTGGAATCAACGCAAGTTCGGGTCCCTGGCTGCCGGCAGGTGAGGTTGTGTGAGAGTGAGACTGACTAAGTCATCACATCGACTCGGCTAGAGTCTCAACTTCCCTTGTGGTGGTGCCAGTCTTTGTGACTCCTATGCGCTGCTGGCCCTGAGCAAACCTCTAACAAAAGCAACAAGTAAAGTAAGATAAGATTATCTATTTTTGAAGTTGACATAAGATTTTCAAATGCCCTGAAGAACTTCAGAAATGATTGTTAAAGAGCTCACATTTCAATTTCAACCCTTCTAGTGGTCTTAACATTGTTTAGGTAATGTGAATAAAACATTATTTGCCACTGTTTTATGTTGAACACTGCAACCGTGTAGCCCTAGCAGGCGCATGCCAGTCAATGAGTACCAGTGGACTGGCCAAGAAGACATTGAGCCTGATTTAGATCTTGGCGGATCTCACAAAGGTGATGGATATCCCATCAGACAAAATATAAATCCCACAGGATGTAATGGAATGTATATTTCGACGGACGGGATATCCATCACCATTGTGACCGAGTAACCTGCCTGTCAATGTCTACATCAGGCCCATTATATGGCTGGTCTGTCCATACCTGGCATCAAATAACAGGCGGGTGTTTTGCTGGGAGACTGGACGAGTGGGGAACATGTGGGGTCGGTTTCGTAGCAGTGCAGCAGTTTTAAAAGCACTGCAACAGTTCTTATATATTCAGCAGTTTTTGTGCAACAATGAAAGTTTTTGTGCAACAATAAAAGTGTCAAGTTAACTCTGGTGATTTATTAATGTACCCGCTGGAAGAGAGAGGGGAGTTTTGTGTAGTGTCAGCGCAGAGGGTTAATCTGCCTGCTGCAAAAAACGTGTGAGATGCAGCATGGCCTAGGAGCGAACTGCGACAGCATCTAGTTCGCCAGAGCCTGCTACAGTTGTTTCTCATGTGTTTCCTCAGCCTCGCATCATGAGATCTGAATGTGGTTTGAGCACCTCGATGACTCATTGAGGAACTATGATGTATTTATATGTTCTTTTGGTTTGTAATTTTCCTTTAACAAAGGAGGAGATGTAGTGTCTTGTGTATTATGAAGTTCTGGACCCCTATGGTCCCTGACAGACTCCACAGTCTAGTGTTGTAAGTGTTGATGTGTTTAATAAAATGTATGACTCAGTACTAGTCAGATAACTATATGTCTTCCATATATTGCAGTATATTGCAGTATTATACCTCTATGTTTTTTTTGTACGCTTTTGTAACCGGCACACGTCACTTTTTCCTCCTGTAATGCACCATTTGCTACCTCTTGTATTTTGTTGGCTCACGATTGTCACTTTTGTAATGCACCGTTTGCTACCTCTTGTATTTTGTTGGCACACGATTGTCATTTTTGCTTCATTTAATGTAACGTTTACTTTTGTATTTTGCTCACTTGTAATGTTCTCATGTATCAGTTATGTTCCTATTGTGAAGCGCTCTGACACCTTCGGGTAAAGTCAGCGCTATATAAAAACGCATAAATAAATAAATAAATAAATAAAATAAATAAATAAATAACGTTTACACTCTAGAGAATAAAGGCATGTAATACTGAGCTCTATGTGAGGAGTAATTCATTTACATGCTACTGGGCTCGACAGGATGAAAAACTTACCATTGGGATTCTGCTGCTGTAATGTCCATAGTACATTCTTTTTTGTTGCAATATGTGTGCCGCCTGTGATCCTGATGTAATCTCCCAGCTGTAGCTTTTGTTACAATGGGTCGATATTGCAGTTATGTTGCAAAACCGCCCCCAGTAACAAAAACGGCCTCCCAGGGGCCCAAAACCGGCCCCAGCCCTGACGGCCCACCTGGGAGACTCCCGCTGCCACTACTGCCAGCCAGGTCCTTCCTTGCTCAGTCTTCATTGCTTCCCACAAAGAAAGTTCATGATCACTGTGCCATCGGAACGCTCTTATGTGGAGATAGAGCTTGAGTGCGCACATCAGTTTTAGATCTTGAAACATGTATTGCATGATTTTCCTTTCCACTGGTTTGGCCTTTTGGGTCCTATTGTAGTTGTTGCAACAACATCTATATAAGCATTTTGACTTATTATGATAGCAGAGAGCTGACGTGGATCTGGGTCTGTGCTGGTGAGGAGTGTGGTATAAATGGTACAAAGCCTGCACAGCAGATGCCTGGGATATTTGTGGTGGAACATCTCTGTTTCAATGCGTCATTTTTTATGATTCTTACTTTTAAGCCCGTTTATGACGCCATGATTTATTTATCATGTGTTTTGGTTGTAATTTCCTGTTTTCCATTATGTCACACAGTGTTGTTATTTTGCCATGCTGTCTTTCAACCAACATCAAGCGTGACCACATCATGGATAATGTCAATCTGCGGTTTCCCAGTCATAATGGCAAGCTTTTTTCTTTTTGTAAAATACAATGTTTTATTCGTGCTCTGTTTTTGATCAGGTTCTTTTCTGCTGATTGCAATGATTCATACAGCGTTGCCACTATGCACACGCTTGCTCCTTTGAAGTCAACACAATTTGTGTTTTTATTTTATAAAGCCAAAATCATTTTATACTCTGCATTTTTTTACTTGAAGCATGTATGGTATATATATACTTTCAAACAAGAACGCATTAATCGTCTGCCTCGTGGATCTGAGAAGGGTTTCCTAACACAGGTGATACATTGATTGATAGTCAAGTGACTGGAACCGTTTTGCTAGATTTAAATCAAGGCTCTTAAACTCTGAGTCAATAAACTGTAGGCTATATTACATGCAAGATAAAAGGATTGATCAGACAGCTTCGATAAGAAGAAGGTTTGAAGGATGAGTTTTAACATGACCTCTCTAAGGAAAAGTGTTCAACAATATTAAACAAATTAGCCACTCTGGCGAGGCAAAACATCCAAAGACTACAGAAACTATTTCAAGTAAGTGGAAGCTGCACTTGTTTCGGTTGTTAGTGAGGGAGGATGGAAGTGTTCAGTCAGCAGCTTCACAAAAAACAAGAGCAGGACAAGCAATTACACTGCCCATGTCCAATAGTCTTTGTGCCTCCGATATAGAGAGCTCCATTGTACACCCTGCTGTCACATATGTGTGTCATCATTACAGTCCATGCCCGCAACCCTCAACGCACTCCAGTCAAATGAAATGTGAGGGAGCGGGGTTTTCTATGTCTCAGTCTTGAAGTGTAATCATTGAATGACCCCATCTCTGGTCGTATGAACATTTGTTCGACAACTAGAGGAAACGAGGAGCAATCATCTACATAACCAAAGAATCCTTAAAAACGTTATGTCCAGTCAATAACAACGGTTATTGCAAGTTCAAGGATGTTATTTTCATATCGTTTAGTCTTCCATCTATTTATTCATTATGCATTAATCTTGATATTTCAGCATTAAACGTTAATATAATCCATCAAATGATATTTGATTATAAAATAGAACAAAGTGTTCATTAAAATCTCAGTCAAAATGGTAATAATACAACAAGCGTGTCCTATAAAGAAAATTACCTAATCTAAATTAATTTAGAATATATTAAGAGAAGAGGTGTCACTTCAGAAACCCAATAAAGAGTACTGATGAGAGAGAGAAATGTATGTACCAGCATGAGGATTTTGATTTACGAAAACTCAGCAGACATCCCAGTAAAATCCAAGGGCCTGATTACTAGTGTGGCGGCCTTACGACCACCACACTCATGGTGGCGCACCACTAGCAGTGTGCCGTATTACGACTAAATGTAGTGGTAGAGGCCAAGGACCACCGACTTCACAAGGGAACAGCCGTTCCCTGGCGGTGGCGCAGTGGAGGCTCAACACAAAATGCAGAGAGGCACTGGTGTAGTCCCCTCAGCATATCACAAGTTCCACCACCGCCAGCCAATTCATGGTGGGAGTCCCGCCATGAAAAGGCTGTCAGTGGGGAACAAAGGGGGCCCTACAGGAATACATTCAGGGGGGCACAACATGTGCCCTCCCTGCCTGTATTCCCCGCAGTTCCAGCACAACATGGACGGTGATGTCCATGCCGCTCTGGAACATATTTGCTATTCCCTTTGCAGTGCCTCTTTTTTAGGCACTGCTGTGGAAAAGGCAAAATGACCATCCGCTTGTATGAGAAAAACTCGTGATCAGGAGAGTGTCTTTGCACTGGTTTGGTACAGCTGTGCCGGCAGAGAGCCGGCGCAACTGCGCCAAAGTGGTAATCGGTCCCTAAGTAAGGCAGCCTCTCATAAAGAGAAGACTACAAAAACTCAAAACAAGTCTCCAGACAGTGGGGAAAGGAATCTGGAACTTGACCATCGGAGATTTTGAGGTCCGAGCGTACTACTCTAGGAACTAATATAAACACACAAATTCTATGTTGCAACATTTTCTTTCATCTTCTTCATCCTCCAATACAATATCAGCAAACTACTCGGAATAAGCAAACTCCCCAATTTCTATACAGTGCTTAATAACCTTTCATACATTAGTCCTTGGTAAGTTACAGCGTTGTTTGCGTGCGGTCCAAGTGATTCTTCCCATGAATCATTCTTCCTGTTGCTTGTCTCCTCTGGGTGACAACCTTACTATCAGTTGTCTAATGCAAAAAAGTTTTTATTCACTAGCTAACAGTAGACTTCTAAAATAACAGCATCTGCAGTAAAGGTAAGAAAAACATCTTGCAAAAACAACTATTCAATGTAAAAACAGGCCTTTATGTGTTAATTTATTATTTTTTTCACTTAACATGGCTTTGATAGTTGGGATAACTTAATTCCGCACTTTATTTATGTGCAGGTCTGCAACGTTTAAGTATGGTTACCAACTACAAAATTTGCATTAAGCACGTTTTATTTAAATGTAAGCTTGTGCACATTATTAATAAGTGTCTTTTGGAGGAGCTTAGCGCGCATCCAAGATGGTCGCGTGAGCTGTGAGCTCCCGAGACCCTCGCCGCCTCCACCGACTATCCTGGCATTAATCCTGTTTTGGACGACGGGTTCTTTTAGCCGCGACTCTCCTGATCTGGAAGACCCTTTTCAGAATTTGAATTGGATGCCGGATGCCCGACTTGCTCCTTCCCGGAGCCTAGAGGCCTACACCGTGGCTCGTCCCGGACCTTGGGCATCAGGAGCACCCCGAAAGTAGTTGAACAACAACGGCCTGTGGCAAGGGACGGCTGCCCGGGGTCTACTTTCGGTTTCGTTTCTCCCTGGCCGCGAGGATTGGAGGTAGCTTTTGGGTGCTCGAGCCTGCTGGTTACTGCAACCTCCTGACTGATCCCTATCGACGCCCCGCGTTTCTAGACCCTGTGGATTTTTCCTTCGGGGGAGCCATTTACACCAGGTCCCGAAAGCCCCAGAGGGGCGGACAACCCGCCATGGCGACCAGGTCTGAGGGTGACAAGCGGTCTCTCAAGACTACTACCCATGCCACCGGACAATGCGGATCAAACTAGTGGTGCTGAAGGTGGCCGACGGGACCAGGAGGAGTAGAGGCACCGGTGTATGCTTCCATTGTACTGTGTACGATGGGTTGTTCTCCTTGTTTGGGTCGATGACTTTTATCCCAAAATGGGCCCTGGGGCGGTGGGGTGTTCGGGACTTCTCCTCCTCCGGGGTTGTTTTTCCTTTCTATCTGTAGTCTAGTTGTTGGGGTAGGGCGACAGGCACACTCCTGAATGGGGTGGTTTCTTGGTTCATTGCAGGGGTGCAGGGTGGGGGGGTGTTGTTCTGGGGCTTTGGGGGAGGGGGGTTGGGTTTTCCTTTCTTTGTTCATACTGCATTTGGGGCTACGTATTGCTGCATATTCTGTGTTTCCTTCGTGGGGTTTGGTGGACCTGACTACTCACTTCCAGGATGGGGGGTAGGGGGTTACGGGTCTTGAGTTGGAATGTCAACGGCTTGGGGGACAAAATAAAGCGGGGGATTGTACTCCAATATGTAAAACGTCATTCTCCTGACATTGTACTCCTGCAGGAAACACACCTGGTGGGGAATACGTTTCATGCTATGAATCGGAGGGGTTACAGGTTGGTGGCCCATTCGGGGTTTACTTCGGGCTCCAGAGGAGCTGGTATTATGCTCCGTAGTTCCCTTCCCTTGGAGATTGACGACATGATCTTGGAAGACAGGGGTAGATATGCAGCAATTGTTGGGAGGTGGGAGGGAAGAACCGTAGTCGTCCTTTCGGTATATGTACCCCCCGGTTTGCACGCCACCACATTTGTCGACTTGGGTAAATTGTTGCTGGGGCTTCCCGAGGGGCTTCTAGTGATGGGAGGAGACTTTAACTCAGTGACTGATGGCTCGCTGGATCAACATCGTCCCAGAGTTCTCACACAATCACAGTCCTGTCTTGGTGGGTTCCTGGATACGTTTGGTATGGTAGATTGCTGGCGGATGCTTCACCCTGGACAGGCCCAATATACCTTTCACTCCGGGGCATTCGGGAGCTTGGCTAGACTTGACTATCTTCTTGTACCCGCTGCCCAGGCCACGACGGTGCGAGAGGTCCGACATTTGCCTAGAGGCATTTCGGACCACTCCCCGCTGTGGGTCCATATTGATCTCCATTTGAATGCCGGGGGCCGGGTCGCCCCAGTCAATCCCTGGCATCTCCGGGTTCCGGAGACTAGATAGGGGATGATTAAAGCTGTAGACCATTACTTTGCTGAGAATGTGGGATCCATGTCGTCCTCTGTCTCCCTCTGGGAAGCTTTCAAGTCTGTGATATGGGGCCAGGCGCTATCGCTTATCGCTAGCTCCAAGAAACGGCACAATGAGGGAGTTGAGCGGTTGGAGGCCGAGGTGGTGACTCTAGAGAGAGATCTTGAAGATGGAGTCACGCGGGAGAAATTGCATGTACTGCAGTTAAAACAGTCTGATTATAAGGCTTTGGTCACGAATGCAGCGAAAGCTATGAGTCGGGAGCAAATGGGTCGTCTGTATGATGTGGGTGATAAAGCCGGGAAGTTGATAGCGTGGCTGGACAAACGGGAGAGATTGAATCGTGTGGTGCCTGTGATCGAGCGAGTGGATGGGGTACGTGTGACGGATCCACTGGAGATAGTTGAGGAGTTTGCTTCTCACTTACGAACGGTGTATGCGCCGGTCTTGGACCGGCCAGAGGAAGACTCCCGTCTTTTGCTTCGGGATATCGCCTTGCCTTGTCTGTCTGACTCTGATAGAGAGCTAATGGAGGCGGATTTTTCCACCGATGAAGTAGCGCTCGCTATTTGCTCCATTCGCTCGAGTAAGGCTACGGGTCCAAACGGCCTGCCCATCGAGCTGTATAAGTTGTGTCCGGACAAAATGGCGTCGTATCTTCGCTCGATGTTTCTGGAATCTAGAGAGAGAGGCCAGCTTCCTCGTGATCAACGACTTGCGTCTATTGTGGTGATTCCTAAGGAGGGTAAACCACGTGAATTCTGTGCTTCGTATCGACCTATTTCGCTCCTAAATGTTGAACCCAAGGTTTTGGCAAAAGTATTGGCCAACCGACTGATAACTGTAATAGATGATCTGGTGCATCCGGACCAATCTGGCTTAATTCCTGCCCGTAACACTGCGCTGAATTTGCGTCGCCTTCACGGCGTGCTGGCGAGGGCAGATACGTTGCGTGAACCGGCCATTTTGGTTTCGTTAGATGCCACCATGGCGTTTAACACTGTGGAATGGCCGTACTTATGGGCGGCTCTGGCTAAGTTTGGCTTTGGACCGGTGTTCATTGGCTGGGTCCGTCTGTTATATGAGGAGCCCTTGGCCCAGGTGGTCGTAAACGGTAGAGTGTCGGCTCCCTTTGCTCTGGGTCAAGGTACACGGCAGGGATTTCCCCTTTCTCCACTCCTCTTTGCTCTGGCTCTCGAGCCCTTGGCGGCCTGGCTGCAATGGGAGCCATCCCTTAAGGGCATTAGGTGGACCCGCGGTTTTGAAGATCGCATCTCGCTCTATGCGGATGACATTCTTCTTTACCTTACCTCCCCCCGGAAATCCTTGGGGGTACTATTTGATGTCCTTAGCTCCTTTGGCAGGAACTCAGGACTGGTCATTAATTGAGCCAAGTCCTGTGTGTACTCGCTCACGGATGATGTCCCACTTGTACCGCGCAACTGTCCTATACAAATCTCGTCCACCGGATTAAAGTATTTAGGCATTCATATTTCACGTGACTCGACTGCTAGATACTGACTCAATTTGCTCCCCCCGCTCGCTCGGTTAAGAGCGGACGTGAAGGCGTGGAGCAGGCTGCCTCTGTCCCTGGTGGGTAGGGCAGCCTTATTCAAAATGATGTCCCTTCCCAGATTCTTGTATGCTCTCCAGAATACTTTAGATCTAGTGCCCTCCAGCTATTTTCATGAGATTGAATGCCTACAAAGGAAATTGGTGTGGGCCGGTCGTCCCCGGATTGCCTTGGCCAAGCTTACGCTGCCATGGTACGATGGCGGAATTGCGCTACCGGATATCCGACGGTATTACTGGGCTTCCCAACTGAGCCCCATTAACCATGCGATGTACGGTCCGGCTGCTAACCCGGCCTTTGCGATGGATAAATGGCTGCTTCCGGGCGGAGATTATAATAGGGCACTTTATTCGAAACGGTCTGACGTGGAATTAACCGGGCCTACCAAGGTCGCCGTTCGGGTCTGGTACAATGCTACCGCTGCCACGGGTTGGTCGGATACCCTTACTCGGGCAACTCCACTCTATGCTTCTGAGAAGTTGGGTAATCTGTGGACGACTAAGGGGTTCGACAAATGGGACCTTATTGGAATCAGTGCGGTGGGTGATCTTTTGCGGAAGGACAAGATTAAATCCTTTGAGGAGTTGCAACTAGAATTTAAGCTCGGCCCTCGCGAATATTTTCGATACCTGCAAGTTCGACACGCCCTTTCCTCTGTTACGGTGCCTGGGACGCCCGTTCCGGACTCCTCGCCCCTGGAGGACAGAGTACTTGATTGGCACGTCCCGGACAGTACGATTTCACTCATATATAAAAAAATTGATAAACCACCGAGTGGACCTTCTTTTACAGCTTCGCATGTCGTGGACCGGCGATGGACTGGAACTTGACAATGAGGACTGGCAGGCGGCGATATCCTCTCCAAAGGAGGTGGCGATCTCGGCTCGTCTGAGATTGGTGCAACTAAAAATCTTACACCGAATATACATGACGGGTCCTCGATTGCTGCGGATGGGATTTGTTTTGGATGCTTTGTGTAAACGTGGCTGTGGTATGGTGGGTACATTCCTTCATATTATGTGGGAGTGTCCTGCGGTGGCGTCCTTCTGGACTCGTGTGCATGGTGTCATGTCTGAGGTAACGAGTGTCTCACTTCTGCCTGAGGCCCGGAGATGTCTGTTAAATGTGTGGGAGCCCAACGACTATAATGTGGCCCAAATGCAGTGGGCCACCTTGGGTAACATGATTGCTAAGCGTGACATTGCGCAATTGTGGGGGTCGGCGAAGCCACCGAGTCTGTCGGCCTGGTCTAGGAACATGGATTGGTGCATGTTCCGTGAAAAAACAGTATACATTGCCAGGGGCAGACCCAAGAAGTGGGGAAAGATATGGAGTCAGTGGAATCAATACCGTGGGGAGATTTGTACCCCTCCTTTTGAGCCTCCACCAGAGCGGTTACAGTCCCCTTAGCATGACGTTTCCTCTTGTCCAGATTTTGTTTATGTGCAGTTGCCTACTACTTGTTCCCTCTCTCTTCCCCTCCCGGACATTCTTTTTGTTGGATATGTATAGTTGCAGATATGGTGCCCCTCTCCAGAAGGATTCACCAAGGTCGTTCCCTTTTTGTTTAGCCCTTGCAGTAGTTGTTTTATGTTTGTTGGTTGGGGGGTTGTTTTTAAAAAGATAAAATCAAAACTTAGTTCTCCTGTACACTTACGTATGGCTTGGCATGATTTGTTAATCGCCGCCTGGCCCTAGGGTTGTCGGCTGAAGGGCTGTGTATTTTCTCATCCTACTTTGATTTGGAATCGTTGACAGCCGACCCGGAGTGGCTGTATGATTGCTATTGTATTTTCATGTATTTTTCAATAAAGGTTTTAAAAAACAAAAAAACAAAAAAATAAGTGTCTTTTGACAGCAAATAAGATTCACAGCAGCAAATGTAGGATGAGCACCCAAAAAGCTATTACCACCTTTCGATAAAACAGCTTCCTTTCTGGCGCTCATTCTGCCCTGTGTGTGAATGCCACACATTGTGGTTTTTCCAGGGGTTCTTTACCACCCCAATCTACGATTCCTACATTGAAATGGGGAATTACCTGCTAATGTTGGCTTCACCACATGCACATTAATTCCACATGATTTCCGCACTATCAACATGTAAAAGTTCGGATGAAGAAAAAATACTCCAATGAACTTCTTGGAGGTATTTATACATGTTGCATTTGTAGACTAAAATAAAAATATGTCATACCCTGGAATCAATATTAAGTTGCAATCTTCCAGATGTTGGAAAATTTAAATGAGGTCCTTGGTGTCTTCCATGATAACCTGTTAGACAATTGACATTTAGGTTATTATCCCCTCCCCACCACTGGGACAGGGTGGCTGGTTTTTCTAGAGGAATCACTGAGAGACGTGATTTAGGAAGCATGAGCACTCTAATCAACCTCTAACTCTCTTTCATGGGCACAACATTCCCTTATTAATTGATTCATGACTGAAAACTCTTGATGGAGGGACCCCTTAGCTGCAAGAATTGCTTCTAAAAAAATAGCTCATTCGCTAGGCCTGGTTCTACTTCACAATAATTCAACCAAACTCATCTTGAAGATATATCAAAGGTACTCTATATCACCCCTACTTCTATTGCTTCGAACTCATCCCACACCACATCTATGCAGCGAAGTATAGAATAAGCATAATTAGTAGACAAGATATCTCAGTTGACTAATTGATGTATGTTGCATAGTGAAGGATTAAGGGATCCAAAAAAGCAAAGATGCTGATGTTATGTTTAATTTGCTTAGAAACACATGACCATTCATTTGACAGGTCTCAAAGACTCTGGGACTGATACATTTTCCCAGAGTATATGTAAACTGCTGTCACACAAATTTTCATCAGTATCACATATCTTCCACGTCGCATCATAACAGCTTTTGCTGACAAACACCCTTTCTAATGCACTATAGAATCACTCAAATATAGTAGCATGGAATCCCCGCCCTTTCCAGTTCCATATTTTGGAGACCACCACTCCACTACCATTGCTTAGGTACTGAATGTGGGCACCACCCACCGACAAGAACTGGGTGCCATTAAAGCAATGTCACAGTGAGCGCTTAAGTAAAACACAACATATACAAATTGTAGGCTGGCCAAAAACATCAACCACACAAAAGCTGATGGGACAAATGCTCAAAATAGGTCTAACCACTGGTAATTGTTCAGTGTAGCATTCTACCCCACTATTCTTTTGGTCACCATGCCACCACAGAATAGGTCCAGCAATATGCAAATCAGTCTTGGCCCTAATCTAATAGGAGCAGTCCAGCTTGAACTGCCAAGTAAAGTGTTTCCATAACCGGAACAAAAGGAACCCGAGTCTGGCCTTGGTTGATTGGGGTTCATCAGTCAGTTGCAGTTTGGTGCCACTGGCTCAGTGAGCACCGGACTCACATCCGGGTACACAGTTATTGAGAATTTCAAATGGGATTCTTCTCATGACTATTTTATTTTTATTCATTGAAATTTTCTGCACTGTGCATGGGTGCAGAATTATATCTATCAAGAAACAAGTTGCAGATATTCTCAAGTCGTTGCAGCAAACAAAAGCAAAATAAACCTAAATAACAAAAAATAATACAGAGTACTTCCATAACATAAGCATTAAACATCTCGGTCATACATTATGCTTAAACAGTTCGTCAGCTATCAGCCAATTATTGGTCATGCATAGCCCCCTGTAGCGTGGAGATTACCTCAATGTGATGCCTCGGACCTTACCAGCTCTGCAAACATTCTCCCATCAAGAGTCACCTCACCCGGTAAGTGCAGACTGGGCATTACATGGATGTATCCCCCCTCCCAACCAAAATGTGTGCATCGGCAGTAGCAAGGGACAGCACGTGTTTGTACTTCTCATTCCTGCCCTATAATGATACTGTCTAAGATTCAGCATCCATATAGAGAAATTAATCAATCTCCAAGGTGTGAGTCTGTAAGTAATCTTTTAATTGCTGCCAGATATCTCTCATACATGCAATTGTGGTTGCAACGTGGCACACACCTCCCTCCTGGTGACGCAATGTATCAGGTCATGGATCCAGGCCTTTAGTGGGGATCTGCAAACTACTCCAATGTAGAGAGTCCTGTTGTTTCACAACTTGCAGGGCAATCACAGCTAACCATCACACTCCTTTCTTTAGAGGCTTAACATGCCCCAACAATTCCATCAGTGGCTCAGGGTATGGTGTATATTCCATCATCAGGGATAATTGCTGGAAGACCAATATGCCAGTATGGAGTATGGGCCCACAATTCCAGGCTAGGTGCGAGAACCCCGCCTGCTCTGCAGCGCATCTGGTGCATGTACGTGATATGCTGGGGTCCATCTTGGCCAAAAGATATGGTGTAATATAGGCTTGATGCAGATATTTAAAATGTAACAATTTATGACATTGGTTATTAGCGACATAGCATGTTTGTGCGCAACAATGGAACGTTCAATTTGGGTTGCAAAGTTTTCTATTGCTGGCCCATAATTTAGGCGAATCCCCACCAGCGCATCGTAATGCAGAAAGAAGCCCAGATATTTTGTGGGGTCAGTACACCACTGCAATGAGAAGTCTATGTCAACTAGGGCAATGGCCGGCATCAACTGGAAGATTTCTGACTATGCCCAGTTGACAACGAGACCCGAGTATACTCCAAATCTCACCACTTTGTGCAATAGAGGGGGGAGATTAATGCCAGGGTCCCGTACAAATAAAATCACACCATCACCATAAAATGAGGCCTCTAGCAGCACTTGGTGAATATGCCTATCCTGGATATGTTGCTCCAGGGGGTTCATGGCAATAATGAACAGCAGAGGCAAGAGGGGGCACCCCTGTCTAGTGCCTTGGATTGGGGGTTACCTCACCATTCAGCTTGAGGTCAGCGGTCGGGGCAGCACAAAAAAGTCAAATTAAATTGACGAAGCCGTTCGGGAACCGCAGTTTCTGTAATATCGCATTTAGGAATGGCCATTCCAAGGAATCAAATGCCTTTTCATCATCAAGTAGGATTGCTGCTGCCGGAAGAGTGGGGTCAAGCTGGTTAATGACCACAAATACAGCACGCACATTTACCGTGGTGGAGTGGTTGGGGACGAAGCCTGACTGGAAGGGGCATATGATCTTGTCAATTAATAAAGAGAGGTGGATGGCCAGAATTTTGGCCAAGATTTTGTAATCTGTATGGCCTGAATGATGCGCAGCTGTATGACACTTTGCCAGGTTTGAGTAGAAGTGTAATGATAGCTTCTCGCATGGTAGGGAAAAGGGTTCCCACCTCCAGGGTCTCAGAATAGACCTCGAGCAAGCGGGGGGCCAATATTTCTTTATAAGCTTTGTAGAATTTCCCCGTCAGGCCATCCGAGCCGGGGGCTCGGTGGCATGCAAGGCCATTGATTGCTAGCTTAATTTGTTCTTCGTCAATCAGGGTGGCTAGGAATTGACGTTGTCCTTCATCTATCCATACCATGGCAATTTTTTCCAGGTAGTCCGTGAGGGCCTGCCCCTGCGGGGGTCACGTGTTGAATATAGTTTGGCATAATGAGATAGAAAAGCAGTGGTAATGTAATTTCCCGTCTGTAATGTTACCCCTCCCTCGACCTCTAGCTGTGTGATATTTGCAGACTTATGCTGGTGGTGTAATAACATAGCAAGCGTTCTTCAAGGCCTCTCTTCTTCGCCGTACGCTTGGGCTCTAGCATATTTACCAACATATTTTACTTTGCATTCCGCAAGATCTGTGGATTCTGTCAGCAGCGCCACATGGTCACGCAGAGTTGGAGGGGGGTTTGTCCCTCGCATGGCTGAATCTAAGTCTCTGAGCTTACCTCCAGCTCTCTCTGTATTGAGTGCAGTACTCTTGCCTGCTTGGATATGAACACCCATCAAATACAGGCTTCTAAAGCATCGAATAAAGTGGATTGCAAGTCTACCATTCCTTCATTTAATCAGAAATATTCCCCGGATTGCCTCTGCAATCTTGGTGTGAAAAACGGAATTTAGCAATGCCTCGGCAGGGAATCTCCACAAGGACTGCGGTCGCAAGATAGTGGGCAATTCCAGCGCAAGGAGGACAGGGGAATGGTCAGATAGTTTGCAGGGTAAATAGTCACTGTACTGAACCACCAATAAAATCTGGGGAGTAAGGTATCAATGATCTATCCTTGACCAGTAGACGTGTGGGGCTGAGTAAAAAGAGTAGTTGCGCCCAGTGGGGTGGTGAATCCTCCAGGGGTCCGTTAACAGTTATGAATGCAGCAACGAAGTTAGAGCTTGTACTCTGTGTGGCTTAGTAATGTGTCCCGACCCTGTAGTATCCACCTTCGGATCAAGTTTGAGGTTGAAATCACCCCCATTAATATATTTCCGGCCTATAATCATGCAATATGTGTGGAAATCGAGGGGAAGAAATCTGCAGAGTCTACATTTGGGGCATAGATGTTGATCAGCAAAAATGGTTTGTTACCTAGCTTGCCCATCGCTACAAATGGACCTGTCTTCCTCATCTGCCACCACCTCTTTCACCTGGAAGGGGAGTGACCGGTGTATTAGAATGCTTACACCCCGGGAATTTGTGCTGTAGCCAGCACATATTCCCAGGGTGTATGCAAATGATTAGTACCCCAATTGATGCAAACTGGTGTAGTGGGAGTGGTGCATAGTGCGTCTCCTGTAAGAGGGCTATTTGGATAGTATGTCTGGCCATATCGGCCAAGATTTGGCATCCTTTTCTAGGGTTAAAGAGCCCTCTACCGTTCCAAGATAGACACTTTATGGTTTAAATCCTTTTATTGATTTTGAGAAGACAAGCATTACATTAGCTGCCACCCACATCCACCAGCCGGTGAGGAACATTCGTTTGACCTAGAATTAAAGGTAGAAAAAGAAAACAGTAAGAAAGAGATTAGAGGGTAAAGACGTCTATGTTACGTGTGTGTGAAGCAACAGGCGGAGGTTACCTAGATGTTCTGGCCTGGACGGCCAGCTGTTATCCTTAATACTTGGGGGGGGCATTAGTGATGCCTGCTTCAACACCCTCCGCATGCTTCGCAGGATCTTCAAGTGGCTCAGCACCAAAACAAGAAGGACGGTCACTCAGGCCCTCGTCAGCAGTAGACTGGACTACGGAAACGCACTCTACGCAGGAGACCCAGACAAACTCCTGAATCGGCTCCAACACATCCAGAATGCCTCCGCACGCCTGATTCTCAACATCCCTCGCCACAGTCACATCACACCCCACCTGAGAGACCTGCACTGGCTCCCTGTCAGCAAGAGGGTAACCTTCAAACTCCTTACCCACGCACCCAAGGCACTCTACAACACCGGACCAACATACCTCAACAGCGGACTCAGCCCCTACACCCCCAGCAGTCAGCTCTGCTCCACAGACCGCACCCTTGCCACTGTCCCCCGCATCCCAAGAGTGACCACCAGAGGCAGATCATTCTTCCACCTCACCGCAAAGACATGGAACACCCGCCCCATATGCCTGCGGCAGACCTTCTGACCTTCTGACCTTCAGAATACTTCTCAAGACCTGGCTCTTCGAACAATAGCAGCTTCCCCCCTCCCCTCCCCATGGCCTTGAGACCCTTGCGGGTATGTAGTGCGCTCCACAAATTCCATGATTGATTGATTTAATGATTGATCCGGGCAAGTAAGCTCAGGGAACTCATTGGACAAGTACTCTCTAGTGGTTTCCCATGTTTTATCAAATTTAGAGTGGGAACTAATCAGGCCCACTGTAATCTTTTCCATCCTCATTATTTCCCACATCTTATATAGCCAATCCAGACGAGTGGGAATTTCCGCCTTACCCCATCTAACCAGAAGTGCCTGAATGGCCGCCACCAATGCCATTGTAATTGCTCTGCCCCGGTTTGATGTAAGAGAGTACATCAGAGCATTCAGGAATTCCAAAATTACGTATGAGGAAAGTTTAGGGAGATCAGTGCGATATATATCATCTATATCCCGAAGAATCACCTCCAAGTAACTCTAAAATCTTTGGGCATGACCACAAGGTATGGGTAAGCGTGCCCTGCAGACCACACTGCCTCCAGCATTGCCATATTCTCACCCAGCTTCCACTTGAGAATTCTGCCTGGTGTCTAATACCAATAATGTGCAATTTTCAAAAACATATCCTTGCCTGCTGTGCTGCACAGCATAGCCCTAGCCCAATGTATGATGTCCTGCCATTCCTTGGGGGAGAATTTGCGTTCCAATTCGGATTCCCACCTGCGCTGCGCCGGGGATTTATTAGTTTGTCTGGGTGTGTTTAAGAAAGCATAGATGTCGGACATTTTGTTAAAAAGCGACCTGCATGGGGTCCTATCTGGGGTTGGGTAAGCCAGTGATGAAGGATCAGATATTGCCAATATGCCTTTCGAAGGATCACAAAACCTTCTTTGAGGCCTGTGAAGTCTATTTCCCTGTGTCTGTCAAAGAGGTCCCCAATGTGTACAGTTGGCCTCTTGCCAGTGGAGATACCCCTCCCCTGTACAGGCCGGCGGAAAGTCTGGTTTGCTTATAAATGGGGTCAGAGGAGACACAAGGGTCGGAGAGGCCATTTGGCACCTGTATCTGATCCTACACACCCAAGACGACCCTTAAGACCAGTGACACATATACCCCCACTGAACCAGTGTTTCCAGCGAAGCCACGGGACCTTCCAAATGTGCATGACCACTATCGAACGGTCTATAAAACACCAGGGCTTCTCCCACTCTAACTTATACCACTCTAGCATGTATCTGATTTGCGCTGCCTGGAAATAATGTTCCAAACATGTGACATCCAAACACCATTCCTCCTGCTTCAGATATGTAAGCTAGTCTTGCTTTCTTACCTCCTCAAACAAAATTATTGATAAGACGTTGCATCTGTGACAATCTATTGGGTGGTGGTTTGAGCGGCAACATCTGCATCACAAAAAGGATCCATGAGGGAGTAATCATTCTAACTGCCACCAGTCTATCCAGCCAGGATAGGAGGTGTCTCTTGCAATTAGACAGTTCCTTCCTAACCACAGCTAGAAGAGTGGCATAGTTCACTTGGGCCGTCTTATCTAGGGTAGGAAACAGTTGCAATCCCAGGTACTGGACGCCTTCTGTAGCCCACTAAAATGGAAACTGTGCCCTTAGGGCCCCCTGTCACGGAGATTTTACCCCATTAACTCTAATACATGCCTGAGGCTTCCTATGGATGCAGTCCACCCATTGCATGAAGCGGTCTCCTGCACAAAATTTACAGAGTGTCTGTTGCAGATACGGCCAATTAACCCGGTCGAATGCCTTCTCTGCATTGATCGAGAGAAGCTCAGTGGCTGTCTGAGTACGTTGGGTCATATCCTGCAAGTGGCACATTCGACGGGTTCCGTCACTACAGTTGCTCTCCAGGATAAATCCCGACTGGTCGGGGTCAATCAACCCCTGCATATGGGGCCCTAGGAAGGCAGCCAGGATGCTTGTAAAAATCTTGAGGTCCACGTTCAATAATGAAATGGAATGATAGGAGACACACTGCCTCGGGTCTTTACCGGGCTAAGGGAACACTACTACTTCAGCCATGGTCATAGTTGGGGTCACTCTACCGAGGTCGCTAAAGGAGTTTAATAGACAAACCAGGACGGTTTTGTAAAAGTCGGTTGAGAAATCATCCTCCCCCGGGGACTTCCCTATGGTAAGTCCTGCTACGGCTTTAAGAACCTCCTGTGTCTGAATATCTGCATCTTGATTAGTTGCCTCTGGGTGAGGAAAGGGCGTCACCGGGACATCTTTCACGTATTGTTAGGCTTCTTCCAAAGCTAGATTATCTGCCCTGTACAGATCTGTATGAAAGGATTCAAACCTGGTAGCTAGAACCCCGTTGGAGCGTAAGGTCTCGCCCTGAGCACTTCTAATCTCCTCAATGAATCTAGCAGTTGTCTGAGCACAAAGCAGAGATGCCAGGAGTATCCCTGCCTTGTTACCACCAGCTTAGTAATGCTGCTTGGTTCGCAGGAGCGAATATTCTGCCCGGTCATAGTCAAGGGCCTTAAGCTGCTATTTAGTCGCATACAGTTGCCGCTGAATCTGAATGGCGCCCGTCCTCTGATGAACCCCCTCCAATCCAATAGACACTTTAAGCATTAACTCTTACCTAGTGCAACTGGAAAGGACATAATGTTGGGGTGCTATGCCCTGTAGGGCTCCATAAATGTATGTCATATGCACAACATCGAACCTCCAAAATATTACTCAGCATTGCATTCTAACTAGAACAACAAAATCTAAGATAACATTTCCCTGAATCCCCATCCACATTGGATGCATACAGAAAGGCACTCAGTGAATCCCATTAACGTCCCTGAGAACTGAAAAGGAAATCCTTCCAAGGGGGGTAGGCAACAGTCCAAGAGCCAACATGTAAAGTTTACCATGATAAAATGAGTTCTATATTGCCTCACACATATCAATTGTATAGATAGCAAAAGCTTAGACGTACTTAATGTGTCCATTTTTTTTACCCCACTAGCTGGGCACAAGTTTAGTACACAGTTAAAGTGGCCTATTGGGAGTCATTTTAATGTGAAGCATGCAGGGCTGCTAATCGTATTGACGTCCCCAGTACCTCCTCTGCCCCATTCTGGTGATTCTTCTTCACTTTCTGATGATGCTTCCAGAACTTTGCAGTGTCCTCAGGATTCTCGAAAATGTGTGATTTGCAGTCGATCTCGATGCGGAGCTGCGCCGGATATAGCATAGCATATCTCAGATTTGCTTTTAACAGGGTGCATTTAATATCTGCATATTTGCTTTGTGCCTCTTGCACCATTGGTGTAAAGTCTGGATGTAGCACCAAGTTCACCCCCTGGTACTTCATCGAACCCCATTTACGGGCTAGTCACAGCGCTGTATCCCAGTCCTGATAGTTGAGGTGTTTCACTACTATTAATCTCAGGGGGATTCTAGGTACCGGGCGTGGCTCTATGGTCAATGCGCTCTTTCCACAGCGAATGTACTGGAAAAGGCCTCCCTTCCAAAGATGTCCGACAGTAATGTTTCAATTAATTTGGCCATAGGACCAATATTCAAGGTTTCAACCACACCAGCAATGCGAATAATGTTGCGGCAGGTGCACACCTCCAAATCTTCAGCCTTGGCCGCCACTGTTTTAAGCAGGCGTTGGATCTTTTCTAATCGCTTGTGGATGGTGTGTTGTGACTCTTCTAAGGCAGACACCCGCTGCTCTGCCTCGTTGTTATGGGTGTTATGGCTTTCAAGACGCCCTTGTATATCATCCATGGTGTTGAGGGTGGCAAGTCACGTGTCTCTGGATTGGAAGCATGCTTTCAGTTCTGCCATAACGGCGGCGGTGACAAATGCAAAAACAACAGTTGATGGACAGAATGCAGAACAATGTCATACATTCACCCCAGTACAGAGATCTGGGCCTAAATCCATCGTTTTTTTGCACTCCACCCCAGTTCAGACATGGCCATATGCAAATCAGCCTTGACTCTGTGCCTCATGGGAAAAGTCCAGCCCGAACTGGCAAGTCATGTCTTCCCTGGACCGGAGTCAAGCATCCTAGGACCGGTTTCGGGCTATCAGCCATCATCAGCCAGGATAGCTTGACTCCAGTGGTGTGGAGAGCACGGGCTCACGTCTGAGCATACCCGTCCAACTTGGGGTGAAAAATGCAAAAACAACAGTTGATGGACAGAATGCAGAACAATGTCATACATTCACCCCAGTACAGAGATCTGGGCCTAAATCCATCGTTTTTTTGCACTCCACACCACCCCAGTTCAGACATAGACATATGCAAATCAACCTTGACCCTGTGCCTCATGGGAACAGTCCAGCCCGAACTGCCAAGCAATGTCTTCCATGGACCAGAATCAAGAATCCTAGGACCGGTTTCTGGCTATCAGCCGTCGTCTGTCAGGATAGCTTGACTCCAGTGGTGTGGAGAGCTTGGGACTCACGTCTGAGCATACCCGTCCCATTCGGGGTGACAAATGCAAAAACAACAGTTGATGAAAAGAATGCAGAACAATGTCATACATTCACCCCAGTACAGAGATCTGGGTCTAAATCCATAGTTTTTTTGCACTCCACACCACCCCAGTTCAAACATGGCCATATGCAAATCATCCTTGACCCTGTGACTCCTGGGAACAGTCGAGCCCGAACTGCCAAGCCATGTCTTCCCTGGACCGGAATCAAGCATCCTAGGACTGGTTTCTGGCTATCAGCCGTCATCAGCCAGGATAGCTTGACTCCAGTGGTGTGGAGAGCACGGCACTCACATCTGAGCATACCCGTCCCACTCGGGGTGACAAATGCAAAAACTACAGCTGATGGACAGAATGCAGAACAATGTTATACATTCACCCCAGTACAGAGATCTGGGCCTAAATCCATCGTTTTTTTGCAGTCCACACCACCCCAGTTCAGACATTTCCATATGCAAATCAGCCTTGACCCTCTGCTTCATGGGAAAAGTCCAGCCCGAACTGCCAAGCCATGTCTTCCCTGGATTGGAATCAAGCATCCTAGGACCGGTTTCTGGCTATCAGCCGTCATCAGCCAGAATAGCTTGACTCCAGTGGTGTGGAGAGCAAGGGACTCACGTCTGAGCATACCCGTCCCACCCGGGGTGACAAATGCAAAAACAACCGTTGATGGACAGAATGCAGAACAATGTCATACATTCACCCCAGTACAGAGATCTGGGCCGAAATCCATTGTTTTTTTGCACTCCACAGCACCCCAGTTCAGACATGGCCATATGCAAATCAGCCTTGACCCTGTGCCTTATGGCAACAGTCCAGCCCGAACTGCCAAGCCATGTCTTCCCTGGACCGGAATCAAGCATCCTAGGAATGGTTTCTGGCTATCAGCTGTCATCAGCCAGGATAGCTTGACTCCAGTGGTGTGGCGAGCACGGGACTCACGTCTGAGCATACCCGCCCCACTCGGGGTGACAAATGCAAATACAACAGTTGATGGACAGAATCTAGAACAATGTCATACATTCACCCCAGTACAGAGATCTGGGCATAAATCCATAGTTTTTTTGCACTCCACACCACCCCAGTTCAGACATGCCCATATGCAAATCAGTCTTGACCCTGTGCCTCATGGGAACAGTCCAGCCCGAACTGCCAAGTCATGTCTTCCCTGGACCGGAATCAAGCACCCTATGACCGGTTTCTGGCTATCAGCCAGGATAGGTTGACTCCAGTGGTGTGGAGAGCACGGTACTCATGTCTGAGCATACCCGTCCCACTCGGGGTGGAAAATACAAAAACAACAGTTGATGTACAGAAGGCAGAACAATGTCATACATTCACCCCAGTACAGAGATCTGGGCCTAAATCCATTGTTTTTTTGCACTCCACACCACCCCAGTTCAGACATGGCCATATGCAAATCATCCTTGACCCTGTGACTCCTGGGAACAGTCGAGCACGAACTGCCAAGCCATGTCTTCCCTGGACCGGAATCAAGCATCCTAGGACTGGTTTCTGGCTATCAGCCGTCATCAGCCAGGATAGCTTGACTCCAGTGGTGTGGAGAGTACGGGACTCACATCTGAGCATACCCGTCCCACTCGGGGTGACAAATGCAAAAACAACAGTATATTGACAGAATGCAGAACAATGTCATACATTCACCCCAGTACCGAGATCTGGGCCTAAATCCATTGTTTTTTTGCACTCCACACCACCCAGTTCAAACATGGCCATATGTAAATAAGCCTTGACCCTGTGCCTCATGGGAACAGTCCAGCCCGAACTGCCAAGCCATGTCTTCCCTGGACCGGAATCAAGCATCCTAGGACCGGTTTCTGGCTATCAGCTGTCATCAGCCAGGATAGCTTGACTCCAGTGGTGTGGAGAGCACAGGACTCACGTCTGAGCATACCCGTCCCTCTCTGGGTGACAAATGCAAAAACAACAGTTGATGGACAGAATCTAGAACAATGTCATACATTCACCCCAGTACACAGATCTGGGCCTAAATCCATAGTTTTTTTGCACTTCACACCACCCCAGTTCAGACATGGCCATATGCAAATCAGCCTTGACTCTGTGCCTCATGGGAACAGTCCAGCCCGAACTGCCAAGCTATGTCTTCCCTGGACCGGAATCAAGCATACTAGGACCGGTTTCTGGCTATCAGCAGTCTTCAGCCAGGATAGCTTGACTCCAGTGGTGTGGCCAGCACGGGACTCACGTCTGAGCATACCCGCCCCACTCGGGGTGACAAATGCAAATACAATAGTTGATGGACAGAATGCAGAACAATGTCATACATTCACCTCAGTACAGAGATCTGGGCATAAATCCATAGTTTTTTTGCACTCCACACCACCCCAGGTCAGACATGCCCATATGCAAATCAGTCTTGACCCTGTGCCTCATGGGAACAGTCCAGCCCGAACTGCCAAGCCATGTCTTCCCTGGACCGGAATCAAGCACCCTATGACCGGTTTCTGGCTATCAGCCAGGATAGCTTGACTCCAGTGGTGTGGAGAGCACGGTACTCATGTCTGAGCATACCCATCCCACTCGGGGTGGAAAATACAAAAACAACAGTTTATGTACAGAAGGCAGAACAATGTCATACATTCACCCCAGTACAGAGATCTGGGCCTAAATCCATTGTTTTTTTGCACTCCACACTACCCCAGTTCAGACATGGCCATATGCAAATCATCCTTGACCCTGTGACTCCTGGGAACAGTCGAGCACGAACTGCCAAGCCATGTCTTCCCTGGACCGGAATCAAGCATCCTAGGACTGGTTTCTGGCTATCAGCCGTCATCAGCCAGGATAGCTTGACTCCAGTGGTGTGGAGAGCACGGGACTCACATCTGAGCATACCCGTCCCACTCGGGGTGACAAATGCAAAAACAACAGTATATTGACAGAATGCAGAACAATGTCATACATTCACCCCAGTAACGAGATCTGGGCCTAAATCCACTGTTTTTTTGCACTCCACACCACCCAGTTCAAACATGGCCATATGTAAATCAGCCTTGACCCTGTGCCTCATGGGAACAGTCCAGCCCGAACTGCCAAGCCATGTCTTCCCTGGACCGGAATCAAGCATCCTAGGACCGGTTTCTGGCTATCAGCTGTCATCAGCCAGGATAGCTTGACTCCAGTGGTGTGGAGAGCACAGGACTCACGTCTGAGCATACCCGTCCCTCTCTGGGTGACAAATGCAAAAACAACAGTTGATGGACAGAATCTAGAACAATGTCATACATTCACCCCAGTACAGAGATCTGGGCCTAAATCCATCGTTTTTTTGCACTTTACACCACCCCAGTTGAGACATGGCCATATGCAAATCAGCCTTGACTCTGTGCCTCATGGGAACAGTCCAGCCCGAACTGCCAAGCCATGTGTTCCCTGAACCGGAACCAAGCATACTAGGACCGGTTTCTGGCTATCAGCAGTCTTCAGCCAGGATAGCTTGACTCCAGTGTTGTGGAGAGCACGGGACTCATTTCTGAGCATACCCGTCCCACTCGGGGTGACAAATGCAAATACAATAGTTGATGGACAGAATGCAGAACAATGTCATACATTCACCCCAGTACAGAGATCTGGCATAAATCCATAGTTTTTTTGCACTCCACACCACCCCAGTTCAGACATGCCCATATGCAAATCAGTCTTGACCCTGTGCCTCATGGGAACAGTCCAGCCCGAACTGCCAAGCCATGTCTTCCCTGGACCAGAATCAAGCATCCTATGACCGGTTTCTGGCTATCAGCCAGGATAGCTTGACTCCAGTGGTGTGGAGAGCACGGTACTCATGTCTGAGCATACCCGTCCCACTCGGGGTGAAAAATACAAAAACAACAGTTGATGTACAGAATGCAGAACAATGTCATACATTCACCCCAGTACAGAGATCTGGGCCTAAATCCATTGTTTTTTTGCACTCCACACCACCCCAGTTCAGACATGGCCATATGCAAGTCATCCTTGACCCTGTGCCTCATGGGAACAGTCCAGCCCGAACTGCCAAGCAATGTCTTCCATGGACCGGAATCAAGCACCCTATGACCAGTTTCTGGCTATCAGCCAGGATAGCTTGACTCCAGTGGTGTGGAGAGCACGGTACTCATGTCTGAGCATACCCATCCCACTCGGGGTGGAAAATACAAAAACAACAGTTTATGTACAGAAGGCAGAACAATGTCATACATTCACCCCAGTACAGAGATCTGGGCCTAAATCCATTGTTTTTTTGCACTCCACACCACCCCAGTTCAGACATGGCCATATGCAAATCATCCTTGACCCTGTGACTCCTGGGAACAGTCGAGCACGAACTGCCAAGCCATGTCTTCCCTGGACCGGAATCAAGCATCCTAGGACTGGTTTCTGGCTATCAGCCGTCATCAGCCAGGATAGCTTGACTCCAGTGGTGTGGAGAGCACGGGACTCACATCTGAGCATACCCGTCCCACTCGGGGTGACAAATGCAAAAACAACAGTATATTGACAGAATGCAGAACAATGTCATACATTCACCCCAGTACCGAGATCTGGGCCTAAATCCATTGTTTTTTGCACTTTACACCACCCCAGTTCAGACATGGCCATATGCAAATCAGCCTTGACTCTGTGCCTCATGGGAACAGTCCAGCCCGAACTGCCAAGCCATGTGTTCCCTGAACCGGAATCAAGCATACTAGGACCGGTTTCTGGCTATCAGCAGTCTTCAGCCAGGATAGCTTGACTCCAGTGGTGTGGAGAGCACGGGACTCACGTCTGAGCATACCCGTCCCACTCGGGGTGACAAATGCAAATACAATAGTTGATGGACAGAATGCAGAACAATGTCATACATTCACCCCAGTACAGAGATCTGGCATAAATCCATAGTTTTTTTGCACTCCACACCACCCCAGTTCAGACATGCCCATATGCAAATCAGTCTTGACCCTGTACCTCATGGGAACAGTCCAGCCCGAACTGCCAAGCCATGTCTTCCCTAGACCAGAATCAAGCATCCTATGACCGGTTTCTGGCTATCAGCCAGGATAGCTTGACTCCAGTGGTGTGGAGAGCACGGTACTCATGTCTGAGCATACCCGTCCCACTCGGGGTGAAAAATACAAAAACAACAGTTGATGTACAGAATGCAGAACAATGTCATACATTCACCCCAGTACAGAGATCTGGGCCTAAATCCATTGTTTTTTTGCACTCCACACCACCCCAGTTCAGACATGGCCATATGCAAATCATCCTTGACCCTGTGACTCCTGGGAACAGTCGAGCCCGAACTGCCAAGCCATGTCTTCCCTGGACCGGAATCAAGCATCCTAGGACTGGTTTCTGGCTATCAGCCGTCATCAGCCAGGATAGCTTGACTCCAGTGGTGTGGAGAGCACGGCACTCACATCTGAGCATACCCGTCCCACTGGGGGGTGACAAATGCAAAAACTACAGCTGATGGACAGAATGCAGAACAATGTTATACATTCACCCCAGTACAGAGATCTGGGCCTAAATCCATCGTTTTTTTGCAGTCCACACCACCCCAGTTCAGACATTTCCATATGCAAATCAGCCTTGACCCTCTGTTTCATGGGAAAAGTCCAGCCCGAACTGCCAAGCCATGTCTTCCCTGGATTGGAATCAAGCATCCTAGGACCGGTTTCTGGCTATCAGCCGTCATCAGCCAGACTAGCTTGACTCCAGTGGTGTGGAGAGCAAGGGACTCACGTCTGAGCATAACCGTCCCACCCGGGGTGACGAATGCAAAAACAACCGTTGATGGACAGAATGCAGAACAATGTCATACATTCACCCCAGTACAGAGATCTGGGCCGAAATCCATCGTTTTGTTGCACTTCACACCACCCCAGTTCAGACATGGCCATATGCAAATCAGCCTTGACTCTGTGCCTCATGGGAACAGTCCAGCCGAACTGCCAAGCCATGTCTTCCCTGGACCGGAATCAAGCATACTAGGACCGGTTTCTGGCTATCAGCAGTCTTCAGCCAGGATAGCTTGACTCCTGTGGTGTGGCGAGCACGGGACTCACGTCTGAGCATACCCGCCCCACTCGGGGTGACAAATGCAAATACAATAGTTGATGGACAGAATGCAGAACAATGTCATACATTCACCCCAGTACAGAGATCTGGGCATAAATCCATAGTTTTTTTGCACTCCACACCACCCCAGTTCAGACATGCCCATATGCAAATCAGTCTTGACCCTGTGCCTCATGGGAACAGTCCAGCCCGAACTGCCAAGCCATGTCTTCCCTGGACCGGAATCAAGCATCCTAGGAATGGTTTCCGGCTATCAGCTGTCATCAGCCAGGATAGCTTGACTCCAGTGGTGTGGAGAGCACAGGACTCACGTCTGAGCATACCCGTCCCTCTCTGGGTGACAAATGCAAAAACAACAGTTTATGGACAGAATCTAGTACAATGTCATACATTCACCCCAGTACACAGATCTGGGCCTAAATCCATCGTTTTTTTGCACTTCACACCACCCCAGTTCAGACATGGCCATATGCAAATCAGCCTTGACTCTGTGCCTCATGGGAACAGTCCAGCCCGAACTGCCAAGCCATGTCTTCCCTGGACCGGAATCAAGCATACTAGGACCGGTTTCTGGCTATCAGCAGTCTTCAGCCAGGATAGCTTGACTCCTGTGGTGTGGCGAGCACGGGACTCACGTCTGAGCATACCCGCCCCACTCGGGGTGACAAATGCAAATACAACAGTTGATGTACAGAATGCAGAACAATGTCATACATTCACCCCAGTACAGAGATCTGGGCCTAAATCCATTGTTTTTTTGCACTCCACACCACCCCAGTTCAGACATGGCCATATGCAAGTCATCCTTGACCCTGTGCCTCATGGGAACAGTCCAGCCCGAACTGCCAAGCAATGTCTTCCATGGACCGGAATCAAGCACCCTATGACCAGTTTCTGGCTATCAGCCAGGATAGCTTGACTCCAGTGGTGTGGAGAGCACGGTACTCATGTCTGAGCATACCCATCCCACTCGGGGTGGAAAATACAAAAACAACAGTTTATGTACAGAAGGCAGAACAATGTCATACATTCACCCCAGTACAGAGATCTGGGCCTAAATCCATTGTTTTTTTGCACTCCACACCACCCCAGTTCAGACATGGCCATATGCAAATCATCCTTGACCCTGTGACTCCTGGGAACAGTCGAGCACGAACTGCCAAGCCATGTCTTCCCTGGACCGGAATCAAGCATCCTAGGACTGGTTTCTGGCTATCAGCCGTCATCAGCCAGGATAGCTTGACTCCAGTGGTGTGGAGAGCACGGGACTCACATCTGAGCATACCCGTCCCACTCGGGGTGACAAATGCAAAAACAACAGTATATTGACAGAATGCAGAACAATGTCATACATTCACCCCAGTACCGAGATCTGGGCCTAAATCCATTGTTTTTTTGCACTTTACACCACCCCAGTTCAGACATGGCCATATGCAAATCAGCCTTGACTCTGTGCCTCATGGGAACAGTCCAGCCCGAACTGCCAAGCCATGTGTTCCCTGAACCGGAATCAAGCATACTAGGACCGGTTTCTGGCTATCAGCAGTCTTCAGCCAGGATAGCTTGACTCCAGTGGTGTGGAGAGCACGGGACTCACGTCTGAGCATACCCGTCCCACTCGGGGTGACAAATGCAAATACAATAGTTGATGGACAGAATGCAGAACAATGTCATACATTCACCCCAGTACAGAGATCTGGCATAAATCCATAGTTTTTTTGCACTCCACACCACCCCAGTTCAGACATGCCCATATGCAAATCAGTCTTGACCCTGTACCTCATGGGAACAGTCCAGCCCGAACTGCCAAGCCATGTCTTCCCTAGACCAGAATCAAGCATCCTATGACCGGTTTCTGGCTATCAGCCAGGATAGCTTGACTCCAGTGGTGTGGAGAGCACGGTACTCATGTCTGAGCATACCCGTCCCACTCGGGGTGAAAAATACAAAAACAACAGTTGATGTACAGAATGCAGAACAATGTCATACATTCACCCCAGTACAGAGATCTGGGCCTAAATCCATTGTTTTTTTGCACTCCACACCACCCCAGTTCAGACATGGCCATATGCAAATCATCCTTGACCCTGTGACTCCTGGGAACAGTCGAGCCCGAACTGCCAAGCCATGTCTTCCCTGGACCGGAATCAAGCATCCTAGGACTGGTTTCTGGCTATCAGCCGTCATCAGCCAGGATAGCTTGACTCCAGTGGTGTGGAGAGCACGGCACTCACATCTGAGCATACCCGTCCCACTGGGGGGTGACAAATGCAAAAACTACAGCTGATGGACAGAATGCAGAACAATGTTATACATTCACCCCAGTACAGAGATCTGGGCCTAAATCCATCGTTTTTTTGCAGTCCACACCACCCCAGTTCAGACATTTCCATATGCAAATCAGCCTTGACCCTCTGTTTCATGGGAAAAGTCCAGCCCGAACTGCCAAGCCATGTCTTCCCTGGATTGGAATCAAGCATCCTAGGACCGGTTTCTGGCTATCAGCCGTCATCAGCCAGACTAGCTTGACTCCAGTGGTGTGGAGAGCAAGGGACTCACGTCTGAGCATAACCGTCCCACCCGGGGTGACGAATGCAAAAACAACCGTTGATGGACAGAATGCAGAACAATGTCATACATTCACCCCAGTACAGAGATCTGGGCCGAAATCCATCGTTTTGTTGCACTTCACACCACCCCAGTTCAGACATGGCCATATGCAAATCAGCCTTGACTCTGTGCCTCATGGGAACAGTCCAGCCGAACTGCCAAGCCATGTCTTCCCTGGACCGGAATCAAGCATACTAGGACCGGTTTCTGGCTATCAGCAGTCTTCAGCCAGGATAGCTTGACTCCTGTGGTGTGGCGAGCACGGGACTCACGTCTGAGCATACCCGCCCCACTCGGGGTGACAAATGCAAATACAATAGTTGATGGACAGAATGCAGAACAATGTCATACATTCACCCCAGTACAGAGATCTGGGCATAAATCCATAGTTTTTTTGCACTCCACACCACCCCAGTTCAGACATGCCCATATGCAAATCAGTCTTGACCCTGTGCCTCATGGGAACAGTCCAGCCCGAACTGCCAAGCCATGTCTTCCCTGGACCGGAATCAAGCATCCTAGGAATGGTTTCCGGCTATCAGCTGTCATCAGCCAGGATAGCTTGACTCCAGTGGTGTGGAGAGCACAGGACTCACGTCTGAGCATACCCGTCCCTCTCTGGGTGACAAATGCAAAAACAACAGTTGATGGACAGAATCTAGTACAATGTCATACATTCACCCCAGTACACAGATCTGGGCCTAAATCCATCGTTTTTTTGCACTTCACACCACCCCAGTTCAGACATGGCCATATGCAAATCAGCCTTGACTCTGTGCCTCATGGGAACAGTCCAGCCCGAACTGCCAAGCCATGTCTTCCCTGGACCGGAATCAAGCATACTAGGACCGGTTTCTGGCTATCAGCAGTCTTCAGCCAGGATAGCTTGACTCCTGTGGTGTGGCGAGCACGGGACTCACGTCTGAGCATACCCGCCCCACTCGGGGTGACAAATGCAAATACAATAGTTGATGGACAGAATGCAGAACAATGTCATACATTCACCCCAGTACAGAGATCTGGGCATAAATCCATAGTTTTTTTGCACTCCACACCACCCCAGTTCAGACATGCCCATATGCAAATCAGTCTTGACCCTGTGCCTCATGGGAACAGTCCAGCCCGAACTGCCAAGCCATGTCTTCCCTGGACCGGAATCAAGCACCCTATGACCGGTTTCTGGCTATCAGCCAGGATAGCTTGACTCCAGTGGTGTGGAGAGCACGGTACTCATGTCTGAGCATACCCATCCCACTCGGGGTGGAAAATACAAAAACAACAGTTGATGTACAGAAGGCAGAACGATGTCATACATTCACCCCAGTACAGAGATCTGGGCCTAAATCCATTGTTTTTTTGCACTCCACACCACCCCAGTTCAGACATGCCCATATGCAAATCAGTCTTGACCCTGTGCCTCATGGGAACAGTCCAGCCCGAACTGCCAAGCCATGTCTTCCCTGGACCGGAATCAAGCACCCTATGACCGGTTTCTGGCTATCAGCCAGGATAGCTTGACTCCAGTGGTGTGGAGAGCACGGTACTCATGTCTGAGCATACCCATCCCACTCGGGGTGGAAAATACAAAAACAACAGTTGATGTACAGAAGGCAGAACGATGTCATACATTCACCCCAGTACAGAGATCTGGGCCTAAATCCATTGTTTTTTTGCACTCCACACCACCCCAGTTCAGACATGGCCATATGCAAATCATCCTTGACCCTGTGACTCCTGGGAACAGTCCAGCCGGAACTGCCAAGCCATGTCTTCCCTGGACCAGAATCAAGCATCCTAGGACCGGTTTCTGGCTGTCAGCCATCATCAGCCAGGATAGCTTGACTCCAGTGGTGTTGAGAGCACAGGACCCACTTCTGAGCATACCCGTCCCACTGGGAGTTGACAAATGCAAAAACAACAGTTGATGGACAGAATGCAGAACAATGTCATACAATGTCATACATTCACCCCAGTACAGAGATCTGGGCCTGAATCCATCGTTTTTTGCACTCCACAACGCCCCAGTGCAGCCAGGATAGCTTGACTCCAGTGGTGTGGAGAGCACAGGACTCACGTCTGAGCATACCCGTCCCACTCGGGGTGACAGGGAAGACATGGCTTGGCAGTTAGGTCTGGACTGTTCACATGAGGCACAGGGTTAAGACTGATTTGCATATGGCCATGTCTGAACTGGGGTGGCTTGGTGAGCAAAATAACGATGGATTAAACCCAGATCTGTGACTGGGGTGAATGTTTTGCCATTGTGCAATATTCCGTCCATCATCTTGTGTGTTATAATGGCGGCCGTGCCATCCAGTGGAGGGGCTCCAGTCCCTGATGAACTTTGTGCCTCTTCACATCGAGGAGTCTTAGTGGAGTCAAAGGATAATTGACGCTGTTTCAGGTCCATTTGCCCCATCGCAGCATGTGGCCCCTGCAAGAATGTGCTATGCCGAGACACTGGATCTCTTGCGGGCACTATGCGTTACCACCAGTTCGCAGACACACAAGTCTCCAGACGTAGAGGCAGCTCGCCACTACAGTAAGTATGTGGCCGGTTAAGTAAGTCTGTCAAAGCTACCCATGTGCCCCTGGCACCTAGAAGTTCTAGGAGAGGAGGACATTAGTTAGGCATAGGGAGCAATTTGGAGCTGGGGAGTAGTTGGTATGTGCAACATAATTAGCGTATCTGCACACATCCTCATTTGTGTCTCCGAAGCACTGAGTCATATTTTCAGCCATCAGATTTGAACACTGCCGGAAAGCAATCGGAATATCCAGTAGTCGCTATTTGTTTTAAAGTGTGCATCCAGCGCTCCAATTTTGGGCGCCCCCAACTTCCACACTCCCTTCCATGCCCCAGTGTCTTCAGGGACTGTTGCCGCAATGCTATCCTCACCCAAGCAGCCCGGCGTCCTGAGCAGTAGCGGTCAAAACATCAAGGCTGGTGCCTGCTGCCTCATTGCGCTCCCTCCAGGACCCTCCCTCAGGCTCACCTGAGACCCCTGTCGTCTCGGACTGACCAGGGCTGCATCAGGCCTGGGGGAGCAAAGGCAGCACCTTCATGAATACTGGGCCAATCAGGGCTGCAAAGGGGTCATTACGCTCACCTGTGGCTTCTTCTCGCATTTTTCAGAGCAATGTAGCAACTGGAGAAATGGCAGGCAGTTTCTGCGCGATTGGTGGCTCAGGAGCTTCGGAGTCAGGTGGCTATATTGGTCGTTAACTCAGCCACGCCCCCATACTTGTCATGACTTGATTTGGTAGATAGCACGCATTGTCGATGGATCAGTAGGCTCTCTACTATAAGAGAGAAGGAATGACATTAAGAAAAAACTTTAGAATTCTCAGCAACTGTTTGCCTTTTTCTCAAAGGATGGTGCAATATTTATTGCATTTCAAAGATTGATCAAAATCAAAAATGTGAGAGCATGATTGATACACAAATGAAGGATATAAAAGCTATCACATCTCAAAGTAGTATAAGTGTCATTGAGTTCCATAAATTATATTATTGTATTGAACAATATGAACAGACCCTATGTATACATGACCCCACAACATCCCTAAAAAGGCGCCATTTAGTGAAATATGTGCCAGCTGTGGGTTCATACCTGTTTGACGATGACAATCTTGGAATCATGGCCAAAAGACAATGATTTAGGATAAAACGGAATATGTACAATAGATTTTCTAATGCTTTGAAAAATATATATATATTTTTATTTTCCTTCTGTATGTGGAAATATATGCTAAATTTAATTTTAGAGTTGTAAATAGTAAAGTGTAATCATTTATAAAACTGTTAAAAAGTTAAAAATGATCGCAAAACGTTTTGTAAATTTGTCACAGTGCAATATGACTTTTCATGTGATTCATATGATACTCCCTAATGAATTAATTGTTCATATAAAAGTAAATCTTGGATGAGATGGATTTCTGATGCCTTAGGTTGATCTGCGCAGGGCCATATCGATCTATAAATCTATTCTTGTTTTTGTGTTTTGCTAAAGTGACTTAGTTGTCCAGAACCTGAACAAATATACCACATAGAAATATATATACAGTGGCTTTCAACATCTAGAAATGCAGCATGCAGTGGTAATCAGTCACTGCTAATTTTTCGGGAAGCATCCTAATCCATCATTATTTTGCACACCATGTCACCACAAGTTGGACTCAGACGTGGGTTTTTTGCACACTGTGTCACTGGAACCAAACTGTACTCACCTGATGAGCCCATAACTAGGGCGAAACCAGTCCTGGGTTGCTTGTGTTCTAGTTCAGGGAGGACATGGCTTGGCAGTTCGGGCCATACTGTTATTATTGAAGCAGGGTCAAGGTTGATTTGCATATAGCTTAGTCCAAACTGAGATTACATGGTGTGCAAAATAAAGATGGATTGGAATGCGGCACGAGTAATTACCATTGACTGAGATTAATTCATGCATTTCATCCATCACTTTTTTGTATACTTTAGTGTGTCAGATTAGCGGGGACAGGTATCCCAGGCGTGGATCCTGGGCAAACTGTGTCACCGCAATCAAGCTGTACCCAGCTGAGGAGCCCATAAGTAGGGTGAAACGGGTCCTGGGTTGCTTTTGCTCAGGTTCAGGGAGGATCTGGCTTGGCAGTTCGAGCTGGACTGTCACGAATGGTGCAGGGCCAATACTAATGTGCATATAGCTTGGTCCAAACAGAGGTGACACAGTGGGCAAAATAGCGGTGGATTGGGATTCAGCCCTGAGTATTTACCAGTGACTGAGATTAATTCAAGCATTCCATCCTTCTTTTTTTATACTTTAGTTGGTAAGAACGTAGCTGGAGCTACTGTGAAGTTGGACTAACTGGTGATGCATCATGGGCAGATCGACGAGTAGGTAGGTTCGGTCTTCTCTAGTTTTTCAGAGCAATTTTTAGCAAACATTTTCTAGGTCACACATTTTGGGTTTTGCCTATCTAGGCACTTTCAGCACCACTTCCAGGGTCCAGGACTGGTGAGGCAACACTTGGATGGTCAGAACTCATTCAAGCTGGGTCCAGGTGTGGATTCAAGATATTTGGAGGCTTTTCTGTCCCTGAGGCTCCGATCAGGAAATCAACCAACTAGACCTTGGAGTCACATTTGTAGTCCTGGGTTAACTAATAGAACAGGGCTCAATCAGCAGAGCAGGCCTCTGAATGTTCAAGGCAGGCTTAAGGCAGTAGAGAAGTCATTACAAGTATGATCGCAAACATTAATTTGAATAAGTAAAACTGCCCTTGCTGTTTGTTTTGTTTGCTTGCTTGCAAGGCTGACATTACCTTGTGATTGATGTATTTTCAAAAGGGTGTGCATAGAAATCGTCTGGGCAGGAGACAATGGAGAATATAAAATTGGTTGTGTAGGCTGGGCGAAGGTCAGAGAATAGAAAAAGAAAATTAGTGTGGACCCATGGTAGGGAAGGTATGGGCTCTTAAAATAATGCGGTAACAAAGAACCTAGGCAGGAGTGCCAGGATGGGAAGTTCAGACCCTTGATATATGATCGTCTGAGAGTAAAAGACCATTGATCTTCCCGCCCAACCTATTCATGAATCCCTCTGGGTTTTGACTGAAGTTAAATTGAATGCAAGGATATCGTTGCGTATAAATGCACAATACTTTCCACAAATTGTTTTTAGAACAAATCCCTTGTTGGTATTAGAATCTACCTGTTTAAATATTCTACAACACCAGAAAAAAAGGATACTCACACCATTATGTAAGAGCTTAAATTACCAAAGTGAAGTGGGTAGGGTTGCTCTTTCCCCTGATTTACCGGAATTGGATTTACAGATGCCGTCCACATTGTGGCCCAAAGGAGCCAATGATGAGCGATTCATTGCCTTAATAGAGCCTGTAAAGGTTAAGGTTGACCCTCAGAAAAAGCTACTCAGAATAATGCAGTACCTGCTAAATCCTGATTTTGAGGAAGGAATGCACCCTGGTATATTACATTTGATTAAGCAAGGTTTTTAAAACCTATAACACCAGAAGTAACAACCCAATTCTCTGGATATGCAAGATGGAGAAAGACAACATGTACAGGTTCATACACGATCTTAGGGCCATTAGTAATGTAGTTATCCCAAGCTTCCCCTTGGTGCAAACCCTGCCACCATCCTTTCTTGCACCCAACAAACATTCAATGGTTCATCGTGGCTGATATTTGTTCCACTTTTTTCTCCATCCCCATACATGAGGAAAGTTAGTATAACTTCCTGTTTACATTCTGAGGGTTTCAGCTTTTACGGAACCAGCTTCGTTAAGGATACACAAAGTCTCCCTCAATTGTTTCTCAGGCCCTGAAGAAGGATCTAAATAAGTTGACTTTATTGTAGGGTTCTTCTTTAATCTATTATGTAATTGATATACATTTTGCATATATTACTTGAGATCAGTGCAAGAAGGAACCAGTCTATTTCCTGGACAAATTGGCTAATAAAAGGCTGGGCTACCACCATGTTTAAGGTCTGTTGTAGCTACCGCAAATCTAGTTCAAGCATCTGAAAATATTTGGGGCTATTCACAAATGTAATATCCACACTTTGTCTGCAGTACATAACTGTTATCTTTATGGCAAAGCTAATTTTAACTAGATCCAACATTTAAAATCAATCATTATTAAGACCAGCACACAATAGCCAACGCGCGTTTCAAGATATGATTCTCTCTTCAGGGCTTTCAAAATAGTGTATGAAATATAGCCATCAAATACCAAAATTTCAATCATAAATATAAATATGAGGAACTTTTTCATATCAGTATCAACAGTCCCACCATATTGGCACATATATACGGCAATTACAAACTTATGATTGTGAGTAACTACTTGCGAAAAGATACAGCAGTAAGCTCAGCACTACACATGGCCAGCCACTGATACTGCAACACCCTCCCAAAGAAAATAAAACCCAATATAAAATAATGTTAAATTAAATACATTTATTTAAAATAGTTAAACATATAAATACATTTTATTTGATGTTTGAAAAAAATCTAAAAATAGTACATCTTTATTACTAAATTAAAGATATTTCAATAAACCTTTATGAATTTTTGTTTTTTAATTCTTTTTATTAACAACATTGAGGGAGTGGAAGTCACCAAATTGATGTTACATTGTATTGAAAATGTGCAAATCGGGAGACACAGGGCACATGGAACATTCCCAGTGTAAAAACAATCAAAGCAGTGCATCACATTTCAGTTTGCAGTATGAGCGGTTCGTCAACTGAGGCAATTTGGGGGGGGGGGTTCACAAATGTTGCCTCTGTACTCGTTCCATTTTGACCAAATTTCAATCCATTTCCGTGGGCATCCACGTGCCGTGTACACCGTTTTCTCCTGGAGCATGCACCAGTCAATGTCAGTCTTCCAGGTGGCCAGTCTCGGAGGCCTTGTTGCCCCCCACTCTCTGGCTACATTCCGTTTTGCAATGGCACAGCCCAGTGTAACCCACAGCCTCCCACAAGGCGGCAAATCTGTGGGTTCCTAGAGGTTTAGCAGGCCCCTGTTTGCTTCAAGCCGCAACTCCACCCCCACACCTCCTGCATGCAACGGACAACCCGGTTCCAGTAATTCTGCAGCATAGGGCATTCCCACAGGGTATGAAAGAAAGTCCCTCTCTCACCACATCCTTTCCTACACAGCCCCTCCTCGCTACGGCCCATTCGTTGCAGCCTGGTCTCGGAGAAATATGCTCGGAGGAGAATTTTTAACTGGACCAAATGGAGCCTAGCCGATATGGCTACTTCCTTAGGGGAAGCGAGTGTAGTCCTCCACTCATCCTCATCTATTTCTAGACCATCAGCTTCCCATTTCCCTTTGAGGGGCAGTAAGAGGTCAGGAAAGTTATTGACAATTTTTTTGTATGTGAGTGATATGGCGTGTTCAGGGAGGTGGCCGTCCAAAAGTCTGTCCTCCAGGGGGGAGGAGTCCGGGGGCTGAGTTCCTGAGGGGATATTCGCCCGAAGGGAGTGTCTGACCTGCAAGTATGGAAAGTGTTCTGTATGTGCCAGTTCGTAAGTGCTTTGAAAACCTTTATGAATTTATAAATTATCACAACATACATTTTTGTTAAAATATAACTTAATTATGTTTTATTAATTCAGACATAAATTTAAATAACTGGTAATGCCTAATATATATCTATATATTTTTTTACTGTAGGTTGGAATAAAGGGGTTCATTACGATGGAGTAACAATCGCCACCACCGGGCCGGCGGTGGCGTTCGTTACGCCATCGAAAAGAGAATTACCCACTGCCATATTAGGATGGCGGTGGGTATTGCGGCAGACACAAAGTCTGTCCGCCACTTTTCCTCCTGTGGCAATCGTTACAATTGCCTGGCGGGCGGAACTGGGCCACTAATATGGTGGCAGTGCCTAGCAGGCACCGTCTGCCATATTAGGATGAGGGTGAATGATGGGCCTTTTGGCAGGGGGTTCCCATTACCATTATAATGGCGGGTGGACTGATGTCCACCTACCATCATAATGAGCCCCTACGTTTTTAACTTAAACTTCCAAAAATAGTTAATTCAACTTAATATATTTATTTAAAGATTTAATTCAAAATTAAGTTAATGCTTCTGTAGCATTTTGTTCTCTTGCTATACATTTAAAATAACTTAATAAAATGGATTTACATTATTATTTAATATAAAAATATTTTACCAACATGTTTTTAAGTTAAAAAAACTAATGACAGTGTACCCTGTAAAGCCTTTGCACCTGACCCGCTATCCCCAATTATGATATATCCAATGAGAATCTCCCTTACAACATGTGTGCCCACTGTAAATACACCCACTGCCACAGTGCAATCCAATACAGGATTATAGTAATTTCAAAACAAAGTGCAAAGATGCACAACTAGACAATATAAACATAATACAAATACCAACTTACATTTAACACACTAAGAAGTACAAACATATATGACTATTGAGACAGGACAGCTAAGTACATAACATATTTAACTAACTTACTAACTATCCACACATCGACTAAATCCCCAAAACATGACAGCTTGACTGCCATCATATTTACAACATTTTCCTTACTAAAACTATATACACCACTACACAGGGTATACCATTCTATATAAGCAATAAGTATATATAGAAAGAGAGGGCAGGGAAAAGTAAAGGAAGTGAAAAAGAGAGAGGGGGAAAGAAGGACGGAAGAGAGAATACACCACAGAGAAATATGTAAAACAAGCCTGAGTTGAATACATGATGTACCGCCACCTCCTCTTTAACATGTCAAGAATTTAGAGGAATGAGTGTGGCAAGGATATCAGAGATACAGTTGCCTGGCATAAATGACCAGCCACACAATCCATCCCCAAAGAGCAAGGAGAGAGAGAAGATTATGAATTAAAGGTACATGAAGGAGACACTAGATTTATTTGCCACGATCCATCCAAGATACCTACCATGAAAGCAAGGAGCCGGGCACTCCTAAAGCGTATCAGTGGTGGGGTGTCCACAGTAGATAAACTTCACAAGTCGAGTTTATGCAAAACTAGTATCAACAGGAACTGTGCCAAAACAAAGAAATATAATCAAGAGCTGTTACCATGTGAGCTCAAAGAAAAGAGTGTTTAACTGTACCAAGTAAAAATATTTTAACTTACTAGTTATAATGAAGATAGACACTTATCTTGAGGAGAGAAGGATAGTCCAGGGGGTGATAGCATCTGTCTGAAATATTTCAGGAGCCTCACCATGATAAGGTGTGCCAGGAGTAATGGGGCAATCACCCAAAATAGGCTTTGAAAGAATTAAAAAAGTATGTATGTCAGGGCAGCCGATTTGATGGCTAACAACAAAATGTATTAATTAAAAAACATCGTCCATGCTGTCCTTACGATGGGAGAACACACAGACTGCATATATCAGTCATCATAGTCTTAGAAGCCGCAGTATTAAATGACTGTATCTCCACACGGTCAAATGTACAAAAGGCACAGACATCTGTTGTTATCTCGTACAGCATGTTATAGCCATTTAAATACAGAGGGAGTCAAGCAAACCAGATTTGTGTCCGGCACAAAAATTCCTAATGCAAACACGGATACACTCTGTTGCCCCCAGTATGAAAATATGTGCCAATGTCATGCGATGTTCATATCAGGAGTGAGGATATGCAAATTATAAACCAACACTAAGTCAGTCATGTATCCAATATATGTAGGGGAACACCCCCAAATGATGACATGTTCAGTATTTATTAAAAGTTACCCGGGGGATCAATTTAATAGGGAGTAAGCCAACCCCCCCTCAGAGTATCAAAGTGATTAAGCAACATGCGTTGTGCAGTATGAGTCCCTAGGGCATGGGCAGTTGTAAGATTTGTGCGGTATATATGGCCCACAGCTGAGGTTCCTCATACAAAGTGACACCTTACCTTGATCCGGCTATGATCCTGTCCTAAGCACCTCCCGCAGAGCGAAGGCGGTATGGAGAGTATCCATGGCCGCCTGGTTTAAATAGCCCGCAATATCATCCCGACGCAGCACAGCTGAGCTCATTGTGTGCCAAACAAAGAAAATGACGTCACAGAACCCACACGCTGTTGAATATGGCCACCATCTTGAGGTGGCGTATAGATAATAAAAACTCAATAATAACAATTGATCAGAGTGAAATGTAATGCTTCAAAAACTCACAAATTAAATGTGTGTACAGTCCAAGCCTTAAAGATTTGAAAAAATCTATGTGTGCATAATTATGTGCCATTTGTTTAGGTTCTTTTGGGTGGATTGTGTATATATGTCTGTTCGGCATAAACTGATAATTACGTCCACAGAGTCACCATAATGCCAAAGCCGGATAAAGGTTGTCCTTATAAAAGAAAAGGAGGCTTTACTTGTGGGGCAACAAAGATAACTTGGCATGTCCTGCTCCTGTGTAGCAATTAAATAAAGTAGCCAGGATATGTACCACGGCCACTATATTGGAGATATCAAATGTTCGCTGGTCAAAACCCTGTGTGCCATATTAGGTACGGAAGCTCATTCACTTCCATGGTACCCAGCTGGTTACACACATAGTATAAGCAAGGCATGTGTAATAAACCTGACCATTATGCCAAAAATATAAAATTATTATAGTAAAGCGATATGTAGATATTTTCATGTGATTACCCGGTGTATATATATATATATATCATAACTGAGAAGGCAATATATCAGAGGTTAGAACTTACACCTCTGACCATATGTCAAAGTGTTCAAGTAATTGCCCCCCAAAAAATAGTGTCAAGGATTATGTGTCACACCGAAAAAGTGTGATGCTGTATTTGCAGCTGCCAAGTATAATTTATTATGATGAACACAATAAAACTCCATATTAGAGGGGCATCCATCGGTTGCAGCACCCAAGGCTCGCCAACGCACATAAGGCGGACATATGATCCCAATCCCCTTGCAGACCGTCAGTCTGATACAGGATGATTCTCGAGCTGAGAGGCTCCCTCATGCCATACCGTCTTTTATATTATCAGAAGATGCCCCTTCCTTCATCCCTATAACTTTGCCTCCTCCTAGTCGTGAGACGGTGCAACGGTCCTCTTTGGTTCCAGTTCAACCAAACCCACTTTCCCCCCTACTACTTGTCCAATATAATATGACACACAGGCTATCAGCCCGCCTGTCCTTACACATTTCCCTGCCCCTCCTTCCAAGCTCTCAGAATCATTCCAAATCCACAATGACCTTCCTTCCCCCCGAATCTTAATAGTACCACCTTAGACCTCTCTGGCTCCCCTCGTGGACTCACCACTCTACCTCATCCCTTTACATCACCCAACCCTTAGACCTAATGGCGCGCCTTGATGATCTATCTCTTCAGTTGCACATTCTTACTGCCGAACTTCAGGTCTTGAAAGCCTTGGCAACCGAGCATTTGCCCTCGATCAACCACCTCCTCTACCTCCTAAATTTGCCCATAGGCCCCACTAGCATGGTATCCGGCCCTGTCCAATATCCTCTCCTTCGCACATTTAATACCTTACCCCTTCCTAACACAAACCCCCGGCCTAGAAGGATGAAGACCGATCTTGCATATAAAGACATCAAGGACCTACTCTCCTTTTACTCCCTTAATCTGGCCACCAACAAGACTCCTCTCGGTCGAATTCAAGCCATTCACCCAAATGAGAACAGAGAACCCCCACTCAACCTCTAAGTCATAAATAACGACAACCTCAAAGGAATGAACATCACGCAGTCGCCTCCCCCCCACTAACAGGGAAGACTGAAATGCACACTTCTCAACTGCAGATCAGCCAGTAAACACACTTCAGATATCTTCGAATTCATTCAATACCAGGAGTTAGACATCATCATCCTTACCGAAAATTGGTTGAATTCCGCCTCCTCTCCTATCCTAGACCTCCTAATTCCTCCTTCCCATGGCATAATTAGTCTAGACAGAGTGGAAAAGCAGGGCAGTGGCCTAGCTTGTATTCATCGGAGCACTCTCTCGGTCCCTCACTCTGAGACCTCTGCGTCCTCCTTCAGTGAATACCCCTGTCTCAACATTTTAAGAAATCACATCTTGATATGCAAATTACACACTTTCTATCACCCCCTGGGGGACAATCTATCTTCCATCGAACAATTACTAGAAATCATCTCAGGTAATGTTGATTCCGCAGTTCAACAACTCTTCCTCAGTGATTTCAACCTTCATTGGTCTAACCGCAATGACCAAGTTGCTACATGCCTTAAATCCTTCTTAGATGATCTGGAGCTGACCCAATAATGTGACAGACCAACATATAATAAAGGCGAAATCCTGGAACTCATCCTCTCCAAAGGAAACACCATATCTCTGGATAACACCTCCTCTTGCGACTGGTCTGATCATCACATCATCCTCTTTGACATCAACCTGGAGTTGTCCGCGAGAAACCCTCAATCGAAGAAGCTATGGAAAAGGGACCTTAGACATATCAATACAGCTGAACTAGCAACCCAAAGTAAACTTGCCCTTTACGCCCAAGTTATCAAGCCAGAGGTTCACTTACTCACGGACTTCTACAACTCTACTATCTCAAGTATCATTGACTCCGTTACACTGCTCCAACAAAAAAATGCATCAACAAAAATCTCGAAACAATGGTTTAATGACAACTTAAACTCCGAATGATGCAACCTAAGAGCAACTGAACGATCTTGGAGATCCAACCATTCCTCGATCAGCTAAAAGTCCTTAGAACGGTATGGAGAGCCTATAACAAACAACCCAAGAGCGCAACACCCGACTACCTCAGATCTCAACTTAACCAGAGTTAACTGGCGAGGAATGCGCATGCGCAGGCTCCCGTGCATGCGCAGTTCAAAGAAGATGCCGCAATGGGGAAGTACTTTGCAGCTCAATAAGGTACGTTTTATTTAACTTTATGTGTAGGCTGTAAATATAATTAATAAGGCGGGCAGGAGGCAGGCTGGAAGAGGGGGCAGGCGGGCGGCCAACTTCCATTCCGCCTGAAAACGTGTGGAAATTTGCCACGTTTTTCCGCCTTCTTTGCGGAAAGTGCTAATTATCGCACATTCCGTGGGCGGAATAGAAATGTCCACCCACCCTTACATCCAATCACTTTAATGACCCGCTACCACCGTCCGTCTTGAAAGAAATCAAGCAAGTGCTCACCCCCCTCTGGACAAAGATTGTCAATGCCTCTCTGTCTCAAGGAACGATTCCTGACTGTCTAAAGGCAGCTCAGGGTTCCTCTATCTTAAAAAAACCTAATGCTGATAGTGCAGACCTTAACAACTTCTGCCCTATCTCCAACCTCACTACTCTGGCCAAACTCCTTGAAAAATGTGTCCAATCTCAACTTTGTGCTCCATTGAAAATGTCCAACTCCTAGACATTCATCAATCTGGCTTTCGGAACGGTCACAGCACTGAATCGGCTGAAAATCTCCTCCCCTGACAGTCTCACATCAATCAACACTACCCTCATGAACACTCAAAATTGGCTAATGGAGAACCACCTCCTACTCAACACTTCCAAAATCGAATTCTTGCTCATTTCTCCTCCGAATCATACTCCCACGGTAGACCTCTGGATGAACCATCTCACTGCTTTTAACTGCCCCGTGTCATCATTGATTCAGCCAAATCGCTCGGATTCACCCTGGACAAACACTTAAATCTGAAGAACCACATTAGTAAGGTTTGCAAGGGAGCGAATCACCAGATGAGACTACTCAAGAATCTCAAACTTTTCCTCCAACAAGCTGACTTCAAGAAGGTTGTTCAAGCGCTGGTGTTATCGAGGCTAGACTATGGCAGTGCTACACTATGTGGCCTCCTGAATTAAACCTTGGCCCCACTTAAAGCTGTCTTAAATGCGACGGCCAGACTGACCATAGGCAATAAAAGATCTGCACACATTTCCCCAGTCCTAAAATCTCCAAATTGGCTGCCTTTTGAAGCAAGAATACAGCTAAAGATCGCCTGCCTGACTCACAAAACTCTCCATCTCAAAACCCCCAAGCACCTATGCCAAAAACTAGTACTATCTGGAGGTGGTAGGCCCTCAAGAAGCGCTAACACCTGCCTTCTGAAACCACAGATATTTTGAAAAAAGAGAACTTGTCAAAGAGCTTTCTCTGGCTCACCTCCACAGATATGGAACTCTCTCCCGCCTGAAATTTGACGACTCACCTCCACGGTTGCCTTCAAAATGGAAGCAAAATGATTCCTCATGTGCAAGTTCTTACCCTAATTGGGCTCCAATCAATTGTTTGAAGATACTGGACCTTCACCCTCATCCATTATACTGATGTATTATATCCACTTATCTAATCTTTTCTTCCCCTCTGGTCCTGATATCTTTTTTTTTCAACTACTGTGATGATGTGTTGCACCCTTTGAAACTGTTTCCTTTGCTATGTATTTGACGCCTACCTAACCTTGACCTTCCATTGTTGTAAAGTGCTCTGATATCCCTCGGGATCATGTTTGCGCTATATAAAACGTTATAAATAAATAAAGGGCCATTGCAATATAAACAGGTTTCTAAGTATTGCAAATAATTATGCTGAGCACTTCCACAATGGAATGAGCTAATACATAATAAGAATGACCATACAGGATGAGGTCATAGTAAGGAGGGACAAAATGGGAGAGGAACAGAACCAAAATACAGTAAAGCCGCAATTTGAAGGAGCATCCAATGGTTGCAGCACCTACGGTTCACCAGGTGAACCATTCCATATAACAAATATCAAGAAGGATTGTGCTAAACAATTCTGCGATGCAATGAACTAATACATAGTGAGTGACAATAGAAGATAAAGCAATAGTAAACAGGGGGACAGAAATGGGGAGAAACAGATCCGAGCAACGAATTACATATATAAATAACACTTCTTCATTTCACAATCAGATGTCAAGTTACAAAACAACTAGACTAGACTGTTTTTACAAGCACATATGCATATATATCAAGCACTATCCTTGCTGAATGTACAATGTGTTAGAGTAGATGGTCAAATCCGTTGTTTAGAATACCATCTCCAGAGTAAGAGCAACAATATGGAGGACGCGCTCATAGAGCGATTAATCAAATGTCTCTTTAAAGTTTGAGCAATGGTTGATAGAAAAGATTTTCAACTTTGATTTGTAGATCTTGTGAGGCGAGCTCCTGGTGTAGAGGGTCAACGCATTTTGGCCTTGTGATTCTAGGCCTCTTCAGGACTATAGGCAAGGGCATGTACCAATGCTTTGAAGGACAATTTGGAAGAAAACAATCAAAGGGTCATGTGGACCCATATTTACCTGAAAAGATATCTATGTGTAGACTTAAACAGTGAATTAGTGAAGGACATATGCAAGATAAAATAGCATTCATTAGTGACATCAAGAGAGTGATGATTATAAGAAACCTTGTCCCATGCAAAGAGTTAAAAATAAGGGATGCAGTAAAATAGGCAAAGAGTTATATTGTGAGCCCACATGAGAGTTCTGAGAGTGAGTAGTCCAGAGTGCCGAAAAGATATTCTGGGCGTAGCTGGACCCAAGCACGTTAATGCTTACCATTGGCTGTAGGAACTACAGAATAAATTGGCAAGCAGCATGCAAATGATGCCCGGGTGGACGGTAGTAAATGCAAGAAAACAATTACTGTTTTGGAAAACAAATTGAGCAAAAGATCATTAATATAAGTTACACTGATAGGGGAAACAGAAGTGAGGTGACTTCCCGCTTCCACTTACTGGAAACTATTTGAGATCTTATGTAGTCTCTTCGTCGCTGGAAGTGGCTCAGAGGAAACTCAGCTCATGATCATGATCCTCAAAGGTAGCCACTGAGCGAAGTGGCGCTTGTCAAGGCTTGCGCATGTAAAAGTTCTATGGTGGCGGTCGCCATCTTGTCATCTTAAAAGAACCAGCATGGTGGTGTTGAACGACTGTGCAAAGGTTTTCTGAATTGCAACTGCTACATGGAGGGGATGCTACATGGACCTGAGGGCAGCCTTTCTATCCCTCCTCAAGTTCACCCTGTCCGAGGGTGCCTGGCTTTGACCACAGCTGTGCAGTGGGGGAGGCACTGACAATGCACTCAAACCGTTGCCTCTCTCCCCACAGCGTGAACCGAGCCCTGAAAAAGCCTGAGTCAAGGGCTGGCCTGTCCTGCACTCATCAGCGCCAGGAAGAGACAGGGCAGGGCCACCCCCTTTGGTTTTATTTTATTTTTTGGTTTGTTCTCATTTTTGCCCTGGAGGGTAAACTTGGACTCTGGACACCCAGGTGAACCTAGATTGCTGCAAATGAAGCCTTCTTTTGCTACTACTACTGCTTGTATACTTAATTGACTTGCTGGTCGCCAACTCCATGGCAAAAAAAACTGCGCAGTGGACCTAACTGAGTGGTTGTTTGTGCATCTAACTTTCCTGAAAAACTGGTCCTGAGCTTTACCCTGGTGGTACTTTCTTCTCAAACTATCGCTGTGGTCGTTGAGTGAGCTGTCACTGCTACATCCTGGACAGACTGCCTAACCTACAGAGTGTGTTTTTTTTGTTTTAACCCAATGATTATCTGATTATTAACACCAGCAGTAGCAACTTGTCTTGCAGCTGGCAACTTTCTTGGGGAAATACTAAAGAGTTCCGAATAGATAAATACTGCCCAGCTGTATTCTCGGCCCTCGGACAAGACGAAAATTCTCAAAGACTCTTTAAACTTTCATTTATAAAGCTATACATTTGTATGCTCAAACGTATAGTGCTCAGGAAAGATTGCATTTTAAAAGCTATTTTAACCTGGGCTGCTTCATGTGTTTTTGATAGGTTATTTTTCCTTTCCTTTTTGAATTAAGACTGTGTGCTTATCTGATTGTCCAAATTATTTTACGTTTTATTTATTAATACTGTTTACATTCTATATGAATTACCGTAAACCACTAGGTTAGTGATTACACCTTAGGGAATTTAGTTGTTCTTATACAGAAATGCTCTATTGATTTCAACTATTATTACACAATTATATCAAAGCATAACGTGTTATTTGTTAAGGGGAGAAACATGGGGAAAAGGAAAGGTACTGGAAGGCACCCAGGTGAACCTATTAAAAAAGAAAACATCAAACCCCCTCTCAAACAATTGTACCTTGCAAGATATAGATAACTTAATAGAAGAAGTGACGCAAAATCTTCATTCCACTGCTCAAAAACCCTCATACCCAAATCAGACAACCTGCCCAAAGATGCCACTTTAATTTAATAAAATGGGTACCTCATCCAAACCCCAAAGCTCCAAAGGGTCTATGGATATTCCCTTACAAACTGCTAGTTGCTAGAGTTCTACAGCAATACCATGCTTACCATCTGATTGGCCCGTACATGAAGTCCCTCGGGAAACCCGAACAGGTTCTCCAAATCGAGTGTCCCTGGAACCCATAACAGTTTGTTCAAATCAAGTTCCTTAGGAACCTACAATAGTCTATTCAAATCGATTTTGAGAGTTCGTCATAGGTGGCAGAAGATCAAATAAATGAACTCTGGGTAGTTATTATCTATCATGAGGACTGAAATTATTGATTTATGATCCAAAGTATGTGCACTTTTATATTCATGTTATGCAGGGTACGACAGGGAAGGCCAAGAGGTTGGTAGAGGTCCTTTTTTGGAAGAGAGATGCTCAATTACCCCCTTTAATTCAGTCTGCAATATAGCCTCATCTTGCAAATTAAAGGACTGCCCCTCTAGACCAGAATGTATTCCTAGGCCTCTTCCTGAAATAAGGGATCCACCTCCTTTTTCTTATCAGTCTTCTCACCCAGTGCCTCCTTTAAAGCTTCCCTGGGGTTCTGCCAGCACTAGCACTAGTGAAGACTCCTCCTACTTAAGGCTGAGTCTCCCTAACACCATTATTTAAAATGCACCTCCCCCCATTAGCCTCCGCCCTGAGATCCCAAGGGGTCCTGCTAACTTTAGGATGAGATTCCCAAATACTATTACGTCTAACATGCCTCTCACGGAATTTCCCTTACCATCAGTTCAAGTACGTTAGGAGACAAACCTAAATTCTGACACGTTTGTGCATCTCAGGATTATATATATATATATATATATGACAGGAGTTCCTAAGCTTCAGTTACACTATAGAGAAAACAAGGCTTCCCATATCGAAAAATCCATCCGTTGGATAAGGGACATCTGAAGGTGATATAGTGTGATCCACTCAGATATTCTTAGGGCCTCAGGGCTGTCATCTTCATCTGAATTGTTTAATTCCAATAAACTAATTCTTTCTCACCCATCCATAGTGAATGGGTTATTAGCACTGGAAGCCTGAACGTTTCCCAAGCAAATTCTAGCATTCAATTTAAAGTTTATCATTCAATCAGTCAGCGGCTTATAAAGCACAACTACTCACCCATAGGGATCTCAAGGTGCTGGGACGGGAGCTTCTGGTTCAACGAGGCACTGTAGTTCAGTGAAAGATACATGTCTTAAGGTCCTTCCTGAATTGAGGAAGTTACAGTGATTGCCTGAGATGGAGAGGCAGGGTGTTCCATGTCTTTGCAGAAAGGTAGGGGAAGGATCTTCCTCCAGCTGTGGTCTTGCGGATACATGGGATGGTAGACAGGGCCAGTTGGGCAGAGCAGAGGTCGCCAGTGGGTACATGGAATGCAAGGCGATGGTTGGGATATGCAGGTCCGCTTCATGTAGGGCTTTGTAGGTGTGTGTGAGGAGCTTGAAGATGATTCTTTTGTTGAAATTGTGTACAGTAGAAGTATCTCGAAGAACATAGAGTCTCCAACTATCTTGATACAATGAGATCACTTTGAAAATTTCAGATGTCACAAATTCACCCAAAGAACTGTTTAAAACAGTTGCAACGCTGTCCAGCTGTCCTAGAGATACTGTCTTTGCTCCTGACCAAGCATTCGTCGATAACCTTGTGGTATTTTTTCAATCAAAGGTCACAATGGTTTATGAGGAGCTTTTGAATTTAGCGGAGGCTAACAGCACAATCATGTCACACACATGCAAAAACCACCCTGGTCAAAGCAGTCTAGCACAACTCACCAGAATGGAAGAAAAGCAAGTGGTAGACATACTTTCATTAACTAAGTCAGGATCTCACCTTGATCCATACATCCTACACCTAGCCCCAGATGAAGTCTGTGCTTCGCTGACCCCTATGCTTAACCTAGTTATTGGTACTGGGATCTTTCCAGCAGGATGGAAAAAGGCCTGTATAAGGCCTATTTAAAAAAAAACTCCTCTGATACTTTGGAGGCCAAAAATTACCGCCCCATCTCCGGTTTACCTCTCCCCTCTAACATTCTAGAGAAGGCCATTAATGTGGAACTGACTGATTATCTTGAAGAGAATGTCATTCTTGACTCAATCCAGCATGGGTTCCGAGCACGGCATTCTACTGAATCCGCTCTGATCCTGGCTACAGAGGAGATTAGAAAGGTGCTGGATGAGGGTGGCAGGATGGCTCTAATACTGTTAGACCTCACGGCAGCTTTTGACACTGTAAATCATAGAGTTTTAATTAATAGTCTGCAGTCCGTGGGAGTCACCGGTAAGGCCTTGTCCCTTCTCTCTTCTTTTCTTGAGTTCAGAGAGCAAATAATATACTGGGAAGGTCTTAGATTGGGACGGTTCATCCTCCCGGGAGGAGTCCCCCAGGACTCAGCACTTTCACCCACCCTGTTCAACATCTATGTAACACCATTGGCAAGGCTAATCACAAGTCACGGACTAACGTTTGTGTCTTACGCTGACGACACACAACTGGTAATGTCAGTCACTCAAAACAACAGTATGTCAGCTGAATGCTTTCGTAACTGTCTTTCCTCTGTTATGTCCTGGATGAGTGCCAACTTCTTAAAATTAAACACAGAAAAAAACGAGATTCTGGAATTTGGCAAACAATCTTCCTTCTGGAACCACCATTGGTGGCCCACTACAGCCGGCATTTGCTCGTCACCTGTGGCCAAGGCCAGAAACCTCGGCTTTCTCATGGATAAAGATCTGACAAATGGGCCCCAAATTAACCAAGTGGTCTCTACGTGTTTTTTCACACTCAAGATACTGCGAAAATTCTTCATTCATCCCGTTCTCCCTCAGGAAAACGGTGGTTGGTGCCCTTAATCTATCAAGTATAGATTACTGTAATGCTCTCTATTCGGGCGCTGGAGTGAAACTGCTGAATAAGCTTCAGTCACTCCAAAATGCTGCAGCTAGAGTCTTGTATGATCTACCTAAGCACCATTCCACTTCGGTCATTATTAAACAACTACATTGGCTAACAGTGAGACAACGGGTGGAATTCAAAGCCCTATGCCAAGTGCACAAAGCACTCTAAGGAGGCGGGGCGGAAGACACGCAATAATTATTCCCCCGCTACATTCCTTCGCGTTGTTTAAGGTCCTCGGACAGTGGGTTGATTCTGCCCCCCAAGATGAAACGGGTCAGATGGGGGGGGGAACGCTTCTCATTCCTGATAGCCAAACTATGGAATTCTCGCCCGTCTCTCTCAGATTACAGCATTCTCGGTCCATCTTTAGGAAAGCTATCAAAACCATGCTTTTTTCATAATGCTAACTGACAGTGCATTTTCCAGATCACCCTATTCAGTGCCAAGGCGCTTTACAAGTACCCTCAGTCAGTCAGTCAGATCAAATTGATGAGTTTGCCAATAACAAAGCCATCATTGTTTATGTAGATTTTAACATTCTCCTTTGAACCTTCAGCTCTCCTGAAGGTTATTGCAAGAGCGAAAGACTGAATTTGGATTATTCCCTAAGTCTTAGCCCAACCTACATGGTCCTACGCTAAAACAGCCTTATAATTGATAGATATCGTTTGAAGCTGCCAACTGAGAGCTTGCAACTTGCAATGGTCGCACTCAATCTGATTCGATTAGACACCCAACCTTCAAAAGGAAGGAACTTCTACCAGGGCAAGATTAACTATATCTTTATGGATTTGTCTACTTTCATTGATATGGAAATTGTTCCTTGACACAAAAGTGATCATTTTCCCCTCTTGGTTACCCTTCAGGGGTAACCCTGAACCGATGGCCAAACCTTTGTATCCGGCCAGGGGTAGTCTATTTATTACTAATTTCACAGGAACGTAAGATGGGAGTTCCTAGCTACCAAGGAGGATTCTCTAGCCAAGATATATTTACACCTGGGTGCAATTTTGCCTGACTTCACTGATCCTGGCACCTCCTCCAAGGTCATTTTGGCCCTTCATGATAAGTGCTTTTAGAGCTAAAAAAACGATTTTTTTTTTTTACTAAGCCATTCTCTCAAAAGAGTTTACCTTCCGCTGATAGTCACTCTTGCTGCATCAAGGCTTGTAGGAAGACCAAACAGACTTTAATATTATCTTTTAAAAGAGGCACCCATCCTTTAATCCAGTCTGCTAGAACTGAGTACAAAGCTGCCCAAAGGCAGCCAAAAATAGCCTGGAATACCTCCATTTGGGACGATATCTTGACTGCCACACACTGGGAACCAGGCACCGTTCTGGCATTTGGTTAGCCACGGTTCAAGACTTCCTTAATGAGACTGGAGAACCATATTCTCCCCCAGGTTTGGGTTAACCACTTTCAAGCCCTCTATAGTGAGGGAACAAATGACTTCCGCCCAGTTTCCTCTATAGCCTGTGAAGACACAGATTGTGACTCCACCCTATTAGCTCCTCCATATAGGCTCTAAATTGATGGCGGTCTTGACCCCTTTTTAGTTTGGCTGAAACCTTACAAAAAAATTTCTCACAGAAAGCATGTAAGACAAATTCACTGAGGATCTCTTTAGGCCTGAACCCACTGTCTGGGCTACCTACTTAAATCGTGGTGCTAATGTTGATATGGCTGGTGCATAAATCCTTGTTTCCTGGAAAGGAATAGAGATAATATTTATTTTCAAAAAGGGCTGCAAATCAGATCCACGGATCTACCACCCTATAAGTCTTATTGATGCCACTCGCAACTTTTTTGCAAACAATTTCTTAATCGTCTCCTCGCCTGGATGGAAGAAAATAATTTTCTCTCCGATTTCCAGGCTGGATTTCATACCAAGACAAGTATGATGAATTAAGTTTTTAGATTTTTGAATTTTAAGGGGAAGGTCGTAGATCTTAGCCAGAGCAGCCTCTACATGGCCCTCGTACAACCTACAGTCAGCTTTTGGCATCTCCCAAGAGAAAAGCTTTGGTTCCCCTTAAGAGAATTGGGCCTCCCACCATCTTTATTGGACATAATAATTTGTCTACACACGGATAACTTTGCACAGGTGAGATTGGATCCAAACGGAGGCCCTTTTAATAAAGTTTCCTCACCCCAGGGACCATCCGCCAAGCCGTTTTAATCTCACCTATCTGAACACCTCACACCGCACACACAGTGACATACCTGCTCCGCTGTAATCAGGCGTCGAAGCACACCTGGGACACGCTAGGTGTCACTGGGTGGGCCCGATGATGAAGCATGCCACCAACTAGGTTGGTGGGTGAGGGCTTACTAAAGACACCCAACAGGTGCCACCGCCAACTGGCGCAACAATACTGAGTCGCTATGACAATAACAAAATTAATGTCAGACTAACCTCATCTCTAGCTAGTCTCCTTTTGACTTACTTACATATAAACCGGGGATTCGGACTAGCTAACTGGTCCTCTCTCTCCCTCTTGATTCTCGAATTCATCCTCATAGACACTTTAGACTGGGTATGAGGCTTGACGATGTGGACCCCGAGAGTCTCGGACTTTGATTATCTGGACATTTTCCTATCTAGTAGTAAAGCTTGGTCAAGCCAGATCTCAAAGAGCAAGCCACAGGGCTGCAACTACATTGAAATGTGCAAGTAACCCACCCACACAATCTCCTTCTTGAAATATGAAGGACTCAAGCGGTGGCTACTTCAACCTATGTTGCAGAATTATGGGGCCCTTAGGAGTTGCTAAAAATAAATTCTTGAGGGGGGCCTAAAACTCCCCAAAAGTACCCCCTTGATTTTTAAACATGATCTGAACATGCAGAGAGCCACAAGCCACTGATCGCTAGCCACGAGAGCAGCCACGAGAGATTTTTCGGCGGAGAGTCCCCGGTGTCTGGAGCCCCGAGCCTCGAGTGTTGCTTGTGCCGGTTCCGGTCCCTGGAGTCTGTGTCTGCGAGAGTGAAAGTGGGACCAGCGAGGATCGAGGAGCTGCGAGGAGCCGCGAGTTGCCGCGGCGTTTACTACGGCGGCGCTCACTTGAAAAAACTATGGGAGCCGCAAAACCTCAAAACCGCGAAAGAAAGAAAGATAAGGAAGGCGGTGTGTAGCGGCGTGTAGCAGAGCTGTTGAAGCCGCAGAAGCTAAGCTAAGAAAGCAGCAAAACTGCAAAAGCCCCCTTCAAGCAGCAGGCAGGCTGCAAGCGGGGGGGGGGGGGGTGTGAGGCGGCTGCAGCAGCGGCGGCGACGGCAGCGTGGGCACCCAGCCCCTCCTAGCAGTTAAGCCACTAAATCAAGAAAAGCCAAAACTGAGAAGTGAGCTGAGCAGCTGAGCAGCCAAGCGCGACCTGGAGCTGCAAGGAGCTGCGAGGAGCTACGAGGAGCTACGAGGTTAAACCACAGCGCCCTTTTAGACTACGGAGAATATTGGGAGCCGGAGACAGAGCCCCAGAGAGGGTAAATTTGCAGGAGCCACGGCCAGGAGCAGAACTGTGCCAAGTAAGGAGTAAGGGGGACAGTAGAGGTAGAGGTAGAGGTAGGTGCACAGTGGAGGTACTTGGTGCAAGCCCTGACAGAAATTAAATTAAATAAAAGCGAAAGGGCTCGGAGCTGAGTGGAGCAAGGGGAGGTGGAGAGTGGAACCTGGACACACGGATACGTGGATAAAAGGAGTTGAGCTAGAGGAGGGGCACAACCTGTGGAAATCGTGTCATCAGCAGGATCCCAACCACACCCCCCGAAGCCCTGAAGCCCTGCACATCAGGCAAAAAACCTAAATGAGTATAAAACTCCGAAAAAAATAGAAGGGTACTCCGCAAAAGATTACTAAAATACTCCCAAAGACCCCGAAAGACTCCCAACAGTCTCCCAAAAGATTCCCGCAACATCCAGCCGAAAACACCCTGCAGGTACACAGAACCATTTCACCAGTAAACATCAGAACGGTGGCCTTAATAAAGGCAGAACATATTGTTAAACACATATTAAACACATATATTGTCAAACACGCTTTAACTAAACATCAGCAAGAAGAGCAAGAAGAGCCTTTATAAGTGGCCGCACTACCTAACTACTTAACTACCTAACACCTTCCTTTCTTTTTCCGCTCTCTCCCCCGACGGCAGCTGTCCCACAAGGGGCAGACGGGCTTGGGGAGGTTTGGGAAAGTCTGTGCAAGAGTGACTTAGAAGTGAGAGTGATCAAAGTAGCTAGTAATAGTCTGGAGATTACACATTCTTACACAACGAGCAAACTTGTACCCAGGGATTTCAGGAAAAGCAAGCAGGGTGAACTGTGAACCATACTGCGTGCACGCAGGCATAAGACCGATGTACCACGCTGAGATAACAACACCACACACAAATCAGTAAAATAGCAACCCAGAGCAGACCAGAAAAAATCAAGTTTTAGGAGAATTTTGGAAGAGTCGGAGCAGAGTGACATACTGTGCAGAAATACACGCAAGCTTTCAGAAGGAAATAAAAACAGTCTAGCGAACAGTGAACAGACAAAGTAAGATCTCAAATATTAATACTAATTCAAACAGGTCGCTGGACAGAATATCAGATATTGGATTATGCGGTCAGGAAAAATTCGACAAACTCCAATACAGAAAATAAAAAGAAGGTTGGTGTTAAAAGGGAAAAAGAAACAAGGAAATAAAAGCAAGTCAGAAGAGTCGCTCGGAAAAGGACAAACAGATCTGATACAAACCCCCATGGTAGAGCCTTTCAAGTTTGGGGAGGAAAAACCAAAGTACAATTTTCACTTCTCAAAAGAGCAAATGGCAGCAATTCACACCATAAGCAAAGAAGTAAAAACCCAACAAAGCCCTATAAAATCACCTTGTTTAACTTCATCAAGTAAAAAGAGCAAAAAGAGAAATGAATCAGAAACAAGTCTGGCCACCATTCTCAAAGAAAAATCTACAATAAAAAATTGGTTGATAAAAACTACGGCACAAATCCATGTACCTCTTAGTCAAGCGATGCCCACACCAAACAAAAAAAACAAAGAAGGCAATGAAAAAAGCTTAGTACTTATCAACCAAAGTAAATTAGGATCTCAAACAAAAGTGCAGAAAAGTGTACAAAAGATTGACTGGTCAAAATCTTTCTCATTTTTTGAAGAAACAGAACTCCGGAAAATGCTTGAAGAAAACGCACATAAGGAAGTTGAACCAGTGCAACATAGTCATGAAAAATTGAAAAAATCAGAAAATCCAGAAAGAAATGAAAATGGATATAAAAGGAAATCAACATCTTCTCCAAAAATACTTACATCAAGCCCAATCAGACAACCGACCAGTAAATTCCAGGCGTCTGACGTAGCGAAAGAGGTGATAAAAGAAGAATACCCGATAACTATCTCTTCCTCAGGCAGCTTTAATACAACCACTGGGGTACGGATGCAACAAACTGAAGCACAGTCCGCACTCTGGGGGGATGCTTTTTTAAAAAGCTTACAACAAGCAATCAACGCGTTGAATTTTCAATCAAACCAACTCGATGTTCAGGTGGATCTGATTAACCTAATTACAACTCATATAGTGGGAATAAATTCGAAATTGGATACAATCTCATTGTATCTAACAAAAGAAAAGGAGGAAGATAAACAATGGAAAGCTAAGTTAATGGAACAAAATTGTGTCAGTGGGGACATAATAGACAAACTGGCATCTTTACCTGACATTTTGAAAGAAATACTAGCGGCAACACATTCAAAAAACAACAAAGGAGATAATTCTAATGATGAGGCCATAAAAACTGGAAAACAAAATAGAACAATTCCCCCGTTGAAAAGGAAAAAACTCTAAACGAGTCAGAAAAAAATGAACCAACAAAGAGAGGACAAGATGAAAATAAAACAATGGGATCATCAGGCACAATAGAACCTCTAACCAAAAGACAGCGGAAAAATGCTACTAAAAGTAAGCAAGGAAAACAGATCTTTGCCATTTTTGAACGAAAGAAGAAAGAGGCCCCAAATGATCAGTTCATAGAAAATTCTGTCAAAGAAGTTGGTAACCAAGAAACAAACATAGAAGAAGCTGAAGAATACTCAAAATTTCCAAAGCAGAACGAAATAACATCAATTACGCAAGGAAAAACAAAGGACGAGGAAAAACCAAATACAAATATTGAATAAAAAAATAAATAAAGTAACTGAGATAGCAAAAATAGATCACGGTGAGGCAATAGAACAACAAAAAGTACAGGAAAATGCATTAACACAAAAACAGGAGTATGAAATATCGACACAAAAATGTTCAAAATGGCAGACAGGAGGAAACTCATCACACAGCCTGAACATAATGGAAAAAGAACAAAGTAAAAAAACACAAGTAGATCAAGCAAGGGAAACAAACACGCGCCTAACCATAACGGTAGGAAAAAAAGGAAGAACATGCAATGATTTCCATGGAATTCTTCTAAATGATAAGTTAGGACAAAACACATGTAATGTACCAACTGATCGAGAATTAATGAATTTACAAAAAGTGGTAACATTGGTGGATTCCAGTCGACCTGAAACAACAACTACGGTAAGACAATACGGACAAATACCATATATTCGTCTCAATCAAATAGAGGGAAAAAGAGAAGTTTATCAAAAACGAAATTTTGAAACAGCAAGCACGGAAACAGACTGTAAATTACTATTTAAGCCGGAATACCAAACAAGAGGCAAATTGGACACGCTGAACCGGGGAAATATACTGAGATTGTTTGAAGAGATGCCGAAACTAAGGGGAATAACAACAAGTGACCTCAAATCAGTAGAATTTATCCAAACAAATAAAGAGAAAGATATGGAAATAAGCAGCATCATGTGGGCATCAAAAGATATAGTAGAGCTCATCTTTTCGACTAGGACATACTTTGTAGAATGGGGAATAACTCTAGAGCGCCAAACACCAATAAAGTACCCATTCCCTTTATTCAATAATAAGGTTTCCTAATCCAATAATACAAATGAAAAAATGTATACAATCCTGAAGGGAGCAAGAAACAAATCAATCACTGAACAAGATCTGAACAGCACAAAAATAAAGCAGCTGAACCAGGGGTTGAAGGAAGATAAAGACTGGTCTTGGTTATCACAGGCCCTAAACTCTCATCGATCCTGATGGAAGTAATTTTGTACAAAATAATCAAAGACAAAATATCAAGTTAAACCAGAAACCAGAGAGAAGAATAAAAATGTGCTTGTGGAACGTACATGGTTTTAAAGAAATGACTCAAGATCAAGAGACAATAGACTTCCTGAGTAATTTAGAAATAATACTTCTCCAGGAAACATGGAACGAAATTCCGAGGCAAATCATGGGATATGAAGAACATCATGTAATGGCGGAAAAATTTGCAAAGTATGGACACCCAAGGGGAGGATTATCCACTTTTATAACAAACAACCTAAACTGGAAAACCGAATCGCTTGATCCAGGGGTGAACTGGATACAAGTCATCAAATTAGAGAATAAAGGAAGCAAAGACAGTTTAGGATGGAAACTACTGATCATAAATATATACATTCATCCAGATAAGGCCACAAAAATTAAAAAACTACTAACGCTAATAAATTTAATAAAAACTTTACACAAAACTCACCAATTTCATGAGATGTTTATCTCAGGCGATTTCAACAGTAATATAATAAAAGCCATGCAGGACAAAAATAACATCCATAAGATATGGATTGAACTGGAATCACTAGGATTAACGATCTTAAATGGAAACATGAAGGGAGATCGACCTGCAAAAACCACCTTCTCCAGTGGAAAGAAATATTCCACACTAGACTTCACTCTAATTAGTAACGAACTAATAAAGGTGGTTGATCATTTTGAAATACGAACCCGACCGGAGAGTGATCACTCTCCACAAGAGACCACACTGAGAATAAACATTGAAGAAAAAACAAGGATAGAATTCCTTGCCGCTATTCCGGAAATACACAAATTATAGAAAATCAAATGCAAGAGTCCCATAAAAAAGGAGATAATAGAAATGGTGCACGAACAAGTAAAAACTATGGAGACCACTGAAAATCTATCACTCGAAAGAAAAAGGGAGAACTTACATAAACTTGTGCCAGGAAAATTCTCGGTAAAAACATCAGTAATATATGGACAAGAAGCTAACAAAGAGCCATGGTACAACACTAAACTAAGAGATAAAAAAAGGGAAATCGCGAAAAAATTAAGAACAAAGGCTGCAGACAAGAGGTTGGGAAAAGAACTAGACAATAACGAAATACAGAAAATGAGAAAAGAATATAAAGAGGAATGCAGAAAAGCGAAAAAAATCGCACATGGAGATAATCTGGGAAGATTTGCTAAGAAGAAGCAAACTACCAAATAGTGGTGAATTCTGGAACATAATTAATAAACTGGATCTATGACAGAATTTCGACAGACAGAATTTCGACCTACACAAATATCGGCGTAATTATATCGATAGCAAAAATATCGACGCCCTATGTACAACATGGTAAGTATCAAAATATCGAAAAAATAATATCGATGTTAAAAATATCGTTGTCAAATATATCGATTTTTTTTGGATTTAAAATAACATAAAAAATACTGTAAATAATACTTATTAATTACTTAAACATATTTAAATATATGTAATGATGGTAAAAAAAAAAAATACATATTTAATTAAAAAAAAATAATTAAAAATCATATATAATATATACTTACTTAACAATAATTACTATTCCCACTCCAGTGGGTGCAACAGTAGGGAAAACTGACCCTGAACCCTAAAAATACCCCTTTACCCAAAAACCTAAAACTGACCCTGAACCCTAAAAATACCCCTTTACCCAAAAACTGAAAACTGACCCTGAACCCAAAAAATACCCCTTTACCCAAGAACTGAAAACTGACCCTGAACCCAAAAAATACCCCTTTACCCGAAAACTGACCCTGAACCCTAAAAATACCCCTTTACCCAAAAACTGAAAACTGACCCTGAACCCTAAAAATACACCTTTACCCAAAAACTGAAAACTGACCCTGAACCCTAAAAATACCCCTTTACCCAAAAACTAAAAACTGACCCTGAACCCAAAAAATACCCCTTTACCCAAAAACTGAAAACTGACCCTGAACCCAAAAAACACCCCTTTACCCAAAAACTGAAAACTGACCCTGAACCCTAAAAATACCCCTTTACCCAAAAACTGAAAACTGACCCTGAACCCTAAAAATACCCCTTTACCCAAAAACTGAAAACTGACCCTGAACCCTAAAAATACCCCTTTACCCAAAAACTGAAAACTGACCCTGATTCCTAAAAATACCCCTTTACCCCAAAAACCAAAACTGACCCAGAACCCTAAAAATACCCCTTTACCCAAAAACCCAAAACTGACCCTGAACCCTAAAAATACTCCTTTACTCAAAATTAATTAATATAACAATTAAATTACTTCCCACCCTATTCCCCTATAAACCCACAACCCGCTCCAGTAGTAAAACATATAATTTAGTTAAAAATATACATAAATTATCAATTAATTATTCTATTAATCAATTAAAATAATTCATTGCCAATTAATAATTAATAGCAAAATAAATTAATCATTAAAAAATAATTATTTAATTACCAATAAATTACTTCCCACCCTATTCCCCTATAAACCCACAACCCGCTCCAGTAGTAAAACATATAATTTACTTAAAAATATACATAAATTATCAATTAATTAATCAATTAATCAATTAAAATAATTCATTGCCAATTAATATTTAATTGCAAAATAAATTAATCATTAAAAAATAATTATTTAATTACAAATAAATTACTTCCCACCCTATTCACCTAAAAACCCACAACCCGCTCTGGTAGTAAAACATAATATTTACTTTTATATATTTTTTATTTATAAAAACATATTAAACACATATTATAACAATTAATTTAAATACTTAACTAAAATTTCTAACACATATTAGTAAATCAAAATTACTTACATCGATATATATGCTATCGATATAAGTAATTTCGATATTACTTACCTTAGGGTCGATATTCTGGCCATCGATATTCTGGCCATCGATATTCTGTCCCATCAATATTAGCAACTCGATATAAGTGTAAGTCGAAATTAAAAATTCGATATTTTAACTGTTTACCTAATAAACTATCAAAAGGAACGGGTGGGTAATATAACATTAGAATTAGTGAAACAACATGGGTTCATTATATTGAAAGCCTATATAACATCCACAGGAACCATACCCACAAAGAAATAAATAAAGACTTCAAAAAAAGTTTGGATCAAAAAGAAGCAGAAACCGGACAAAGAAAAAATTATCAGCATGAAAGTACAAACCTAGAAGAACAAACCCTTCTGACAACAGTTAAACAAACAACGACCTTGATAAAAAAAACTGAAAGCGGAAGGAGCAGCAGGCCCCAATGGGATTCCAAACGCCTTATTTAAACATGATCCCGATTTTTGGGCAAAATACCTGACGCCGCTATTCAATCATGTATATAAAGAAAAAAAGATACCGCAGTCCTGGCAGGGTAACATCTTCCACCCAATATACAAAAACGGGTGCAGAATGGAACCCGGGAACTACAGATTGATAGCACTAATTGATGTAGAGGCAAAGCTCTTCGCATCTTGTATATTGATTCACCTCCGACAATGGATAAACGAAAACAAAATAGTACCAAAATTCCAAACGGGTTTTATGGAAGGTACGGGTTGCACAACTAATCTTTCAGCACTGGCATTACTAATGGAAGGAGCGGGAAAAAGAAGACCGGACTACTAGCCTGCTATATAGATCTGAAATCCGCCTTCGACAGAGTTCCAAGACACCGCCTATGGAAAAAACTGGAAACTTGGGGTCTCCCGCTGGCTCTAATTGAAATTATAATAGCTTTATATAGTGGAACGTGGGCAAATGTAAAGCTTGGTGATGGGAGACAAATATCCGCAGAATTAAAAATAAGAAATGGCCTCAAACAGGGCTGCGTGCTCTCTCCAAGCCTTTTTAACATATATTTGGCAGATTTGGAAAGTCATCTGCAGAACATGAACGGACACCCACCAAAATTGGCCAACGAATGCATCCAGTTTTTACAATATGCAGACGACATTGTAGTTTTAAGTCAAACACCGATAGGTCTACAAAGAATAATATCCAAATTAACGGACTACTTTGACTGTGAAGGTCTGGAATTAAACATCAAAAAAACAAAAGTGGTGAGATTGGCGGGCTCAAGTAGACGATCATTCAAGTGGTATACAAAGGACAAACATATTGAGGAAATAACATCATACAAATACCTGGGGGTTACAATAAGCAAAAATATGTCCTTTTTATATCAAAAAAGAAACATCGTTGCAAAAGCACAGTCACTGAGTTTCGCCTACAGAACACTTCTAAAGAAATTGCAATGCCTGTCACATGACCATCTCCTAAAAGTAATGGCAGCCCAAGTATTACCATCCCTTTCCTACGGACTAGAAATATGGCATGAGAAAGAAATTGACATTTTAAACACCCTCCAGACAAAAATATATAAATCAGTGTTTAACCTTTACAAAGGATCATCTCCAGCACAAATAAGATTGGAATTTGGCTTGCAAAATCAAATATATCAAAGGAAAGCGGTCTTAGCGAAATGGTGCTGGAAACTGAGATCAGCAGAATTAGGATCATTAAATAATCTATGTTGGCAAGAAATCAAAAAACAATATGATCAACAAGAACCCAATTCTTGGGGTGGCGACTTGCGCACATCCTTAGAAACCCTTAAAATAGAGGAGATCTGGAACAGTCAACTAGAAGAAGTATCCTTTAAAAAGATTTGCAAACTAAATGCAAAAGCTCTATCATTGATAGAAGACAAAAAGACTCTGGCTAAACGTCGACACGCATGGACTGTTTTAAATTCGTATAAACGATTAAAACCGCAACCTTACCTCGTGGCACACTTTTGGCTATCTTTAAAAATGAAATTCATGGCTTTTAGACTGGGCGACCATTTTTCCAAAGACTTGATTCCGTCATGGAAAGATACACACCAGGCACAAAGATGTAGATTATGCGGGTACCATACGGAAACATTGCGTCACCTTCTGTGTATGTGCGAGTCAACAAAAGACGAGAGAAGCACTTTATTGAAACCAGTCCTAAATATGTTTCAGATCCGCACCTGCAGGCAGGCTGTTATCAGCTGGATGGGAGCTGGTTCGAACATTTTAATATGTCGCGGAGTAAAATTTATGAAAATAGTAGAGACTCTGTTTTTAAAAGCTGAAACAACCTAAAACTGGGGTCTGGAAAATAATGTTTTACTTTTAAAGAAATAGAAAATATATTTTAAGAAAATGAATTTTATCCTTTTTCTATTTAATTGAAATTTGTATATGTATACTTTATGGTTGTGATAAACCAAATAAAGTTAATTTTTGACTGACTGACTGATCTGAACATGCAATCTGTTACTTCTAAGGTGAGACCGAAGCCATTTTTATATTGGTTAAGGATTTGCAATACTCCAGAGCTGCTTCAGTATAGGAATGTCCTGAGAGACATCCATGAGAAACATACATTTTGAGAGACACTCCCATGGCTTAAGTATGTGCAAGAGACCCTATACACTTTGGGACTGATTGGCCTCTGAATCAATTCGGACTCCATTTATTGTAGTTCTTCCAGAATGGCTAGTTTCATTTTAGGGAGAGTGAAGACAGAACCTTAATACATTCTTGAAATCTCGGCTCTCTTAAGACAGATTCCGAGAGTTGAAATCAGTGCCAGAATTCGAGCCCTTTATGGACTCAATTGAGTCTACCTTTACGAAAGCTCTATACATCTGATTCAGACTATATGCCCATCCACTTGCCAGTTTTACTGCCAAGTGGAGGAGCTCGGCTGAGGTGAGTAAAATCTGACAAGCCTGTCAAAGTGCAAAGGAAGCTCATGAGCATTGTTTTGTCTTCTGTTCAGCATTCTCCCACCAGAGTAAGTGCTGGATAGTGCCCCTATGTAGGAATTTGAGAGTCCGACAGTGGAAAGTTGCATTGAGAATTTGTACATCTGATACTTAATCTTATGCAATATTCGCTATTGCAAAATTCCTCGAAAGTGTCTGACCTATCAGATCCAAGATTCTCCTTCATGGGGCACTCTGATTGACCTACTTTTGCATTTGTTGTAGCTTTCTGGATGAATTTTTCTTCTTTGCCTAAAATGTCATTGATTATTTTTAAGGATTTTACAGCCAGATGCATCAACAGATGGAATTACGATTCCTAAATAGCGATTTTTAAGGAATCGCTATTTAGGAATCGCAAAAGCCAATGCATGTAGGAACCGCTAAAAAAATAGCGATTCCTACACATTCCTTAATTGCGACTCGCAAATAGCGAATCGCAATTAAGGAATACCTCCCCATTCATTCCTATGGGCCTAGAGGCCCATAGGAATAAATGGGAAGACATTCTCAATTTGCGATTCTCAATTAGAGAATCGCAAATTGAGAATGCTATTTCAAGGGTGCCAGGGTGTCAAAAGGACACCCTGTTGCAACTCTGAAATTGATCTGTGCACATATGTTGTGCCCACACATGCCCTAAGGGTATGTGTGTGCGCAACATGAAACTTTGAAAAATGCACAATAGTGCATTTTTCTAAGTTTTTGCAAATTACCAGTGTAACTTCATAGTAATTTGCTACTCCTATTAGCGAAATCGCAATTTTTTTGATTTTGATGCATTGCATTTAAGGAATCTCAATTTGGGATTCCTTAAATACAATTGCAATTTAAGGAACCTCAATTTAGAGATTCCTTAAATTGTAATTTTTGCATTTGGTATGATGCATCCCAAATGCAAAAATACCGGTCGCAAAGGGGCAGATTCGGAGAATCTACCCGTTTGCGACTGGTTTTTAGGTTGATGCATCTGGCTGTTAGCGCGTATCCTGCATGTTTTATCTATCTGGTCCTATTATTATACAAATCCACTTTAAGCACTTTAGGACGAGTCACATTTATGAATTTGTATCTTCTTGTATCCTTGTACATTATGAATATTTCTGATATTTTTCTAAATATGTAGCATTGTAAAACTGTATGATGAGTGTTTGCTTTCAAGGTCTGTGACTGAAATAAAGCAGTTTATGATGATGATGTTGATGATGAATTGTAAAAAAGAAGTACCATTGCGTCTTACTTCACACCAAAGAAACTGAAGAACAAAAGAGCGAAAAGCAGGCTCATGAGCAGTGAACCATATGGCCATGGCCTCAAATAAGGATTCGGCCATCTTTAAATGCCAGAGTTGATGCCAAACGAGCTGGCTGTAATATACGGGGTTGGCATTACAAGGTCCACACGTGGAAAATCTCTGCAGTGGCAGTCACCATCTTGTCATATTCAACACACTAAAGTCATCTATCACTATATTAAGGAAGATTTCTTCCAATGGAAAACATTTATTTATCTAAAGACCCTAAACTACAGAAGACAACATAGGCATTTCATCACTTTTTCAGAAACCTCTTCAGACTCAAGCTCCAAGTTACCACAAGGAGCCTCTAACGGCAACCAGCCCCCCTCCCCATACCAAAAAAAGAGTCCTTTTTTAGCCAGAGGGAGAGGCATCAGAGGCAGATTCAGAGGCAGGGGCAAAGGAAGACCCCAAGACCTAGGGGAATTACAAATGCGCAGAAAAGTCTACAGAGGGTTGCCCAAGCCAATATTCCTGTTTATAATCTTTCACCTCTTATGCTTAGTGAAGCTGAACTATCTCTTCTCAGTAAAGGTGTGTCGTTCGTTCCAACTGACACGCAAGGCCACATACATTCCAAAATAGAGGTCTTACATTTCCCCAGGCAAATACACTTACAGGTTTACTTTGCTAGTAAGGAATATTCCAGTCAAGAAAGCATCACTTCCTTGAAGAAAAAAATCAAGCTTTTGGCCCCACAGAAATGCCACCTCAAATAATAGCTTTTGAGGAAATTATCCTCTGTGAAACAGACTTGTTACATCAAAAACGTTCATTTGTACCTAGAAATCTTCCATATGAAGAGTCACAAGCATTAAGGTCCCTTTCACAAAGTCCTAAAATCAAAGTGAAACCTTCAGACAAAGGAGGCGGTATTGTAGTGCTACATACGGAGCAATAAGAGAAGTAGGAACTCTGTCAGCTCAGTAATCAGGAATATTAATGCCTCAGAATCTTACCTCAGAACACAAACACCAGATTATATCCTTTACAGAGGAGGCTCGTACCAACAACTAGATAAGCAATAAGGAATGTGACTTCCTTATAAAACAAAACCCAATATGGCTGTAATATATGTATTACCCAAGGTCCACAAAAACCCACAATACCCTCCACGATGACCCATCATCTCAGGGTGCGGATCATTATTAAATGCATTGCTCAATACATTGACTATTTTCTCAAACCCACAGAAGGTGAAACTAATTTGTTCATCCCTGACTCAAAGGACTTCACTAGCAAGTATGATGGCATGGCATTCAACACCAACACTAAAATACTGGGATCAATGTACATTGAATCCCTTTATACCGATATACCACAAGATGTAGCCCTTGCATTATGGAGCATGCATCCTCCTAGACCTATCAGCGGCATTCGACACAGTCTCCCACCGCACCCTAATACGCAGACTCTACGACGCAGGAATCCAGGACAAGGCCCTCGACTGGATCTGCTCCTTCCTCTCCGGCAGGACGCCACGGGTCAGACTCCCACCTTTCCTCTCAGACCCCACACCTACCACCTGCGGAGTCCCCCAGGGCTCCTCCCTCAGCCCGACGCTCTTCAACGTCTACATGGCTCCACTTGCCCCCATCGTCAGAACCTACGGACTCAACATCGTGTCATACGCAGACGACACCCAGCTCATCCTCTCCCTATCCAACGAGCCCAACACCGCCAGACGCAACTTTCGAGAAGGCATGGAAGCCGTCGCCAAATGGATGAAAAACAGCTGCCTACAACTAAACACCAACAAAACAGAAGTACTCATCATGGGCCCAAACCCCGACGCCTGGAGCGACACCTGGTGGCCCACCGCCCTCGGAAACCCGCCAACCCCCACCGACCACGCATGCAACCTGGGAATCATCCTGGACTCCGAGCTCAAAATGGACCGCCAGATCAACTCTGTCTCATCTTCCTGCTTCCACACCCTCCGCCTCCTTTGTAAGACCTTCAAATGGATCCCCCTCGATCACCGAAAGACAGTCACTCATGCCCTGGTCACCAGCAAACTCGACTACGGCAACGCACTATACGCCGGAATAAACAAAAACCTCATCCGCAAGCTACAGAACACCCAGAACGCCGCCGCAAGACTGGTCCTCAACCTGCCAAAACACTGCCACATCTCCCAGCACCTGCGCACACTCCACTGGCTCCCCGTCGAGGCGAGAATCACCTTTAAGATGCTCACCCATGCACACAAGGCCTTCCACGGCACCGGACCAGCATACCTGAAAAGCCAGCTCAAATTCCTCGCACCCCAAAGGACCCTACGATCAGCCCAGCTCTCCTACGCCAAGGTCCCCCGCACCAGAAAGACCAGATCGGGAGGCCGCTCCTTCTCCTTCCTCGCGGCCAAAGCATGGAACGCCCTTCCGCTCCACCTCAGACAGACAACATCGCTCGTCATCTTCGCAAGAAACCTCAAAACCTGGCTCTTCGACAGACCCCCTCCTTGATGGAATGGAACCTGCACCCCCCCCCCACCCCTAGCGCCTTGAGACCCTTACGGTGAGTAGTTGCGCTTTAACAAACTCCTGATTGATGATTGATTGATTAAACAACAGACCCCAGCCTACCATAGTCCCTACAAAATTCCTAATAGACCTTACCACCTTATGTTTGAAGAAAAACATATTTGCTTTAAAAAGTGACCTATAACTCCAAGTAAAAGGAGTAGCAATGGGTTGTTCTTTTGCCCCAGGGATAGCCAATATCCTCATGGCTTATTTTGAAGAGAAATGGATCTATGGTGCTGATAATGATAATATATAATCTGACAATATTAAAACCTAGAACTGATATATAGATGATGTCTTTTTGGTGTGGTGGGGACATGAAGACCTCTCAGCACAGTTCCACAGCTGGTTGTACAATAAGTTCTCTGATCTCAAGTTTACAATGTCTAAAAGCAAGATGACACTCAATTTGTTTTACCAATGGATGTTGATTGAGGAAGGCCAGATATACACCAATCTATATATCAAACCCACTGATTGCAGCACCCTTCTTCACTACAAAAGCAGTAGTCCAAATTCATTGAAAGACAACCTCTCATACGGGCAATTTCTGTATATTCACAGAAACTGCAGCAGGAAGGAAGAATGATTTCATAATGGTGAAATTCTGAACAGCAAACTCATGACCCAAGCCTACCCTAAAATACTAGTTAAGACCTCTCTGAAAATCCCAAAGAGCAGAAATTATAATATCCCTTTTACATGTGTCCTGACCTACTCAACCATTGCCAACAGGATCAATCAAAAAATTCACCATAAGAAACTGTAAAATCTTGACACCATTCCAGGTTTCCAACCCTCTGTTCTCATTTAAGCAGGGCAAAAACCTACATCAACACCTAGTTAAGGCTGCACGCAAAGTGGAATCCAAAGACCTTGTGACAGGCTTTTCAGACTCCCCCCACCTCCCGTTACAGGTCATCACAAATGCGGACAATGCACAGCCTGTAACTTTACTTCCAACTTCAAAGAAGTTACCACAAATGGAGACAAACACATACTACATAAATTCCACAACTGTACCACTGAAAATATGGTTTACTGGATATGGTGTCTATGTGAAAATAGAATTTCTATTACTTCAAACAGAGGCTAAATACATCGAAAAATTCCAGACCGATGTTGCATAGAGGGTATCCGCTTGTTTTTTCCTTTCCCTCTTCTTTTTTCCTCCTTCGTTTAAAAAATAATTATTTAATTACAAATAAATTACTTCCCACCCTATTCCCCTATAAACCCACAACCCGCTCCAGTAGTAAAACATATAATTTACTTAAAAATATACATAAATTATCAATTAATTAATCAATTAATCAATTAAAATAATTCATTGCCAATTAATATTTAATTGCAAAATAAATTAATCATTAAAAAATAATTATTTAATTACAAATAAATTACTTCCCACCCTATTCACCTAAAAACCCACAACCCGCTCTGGTAGTAAAACATAATATTTACTTTTATATATTTTTTATTTATAAAAACATATTAAACACATATTATAACAATTAATTTAAATACTTAACTAAAAATTCTAACACATATTAGTAAATCAAAATTACTTACATCGATATATATGCTATCGATATAAGTAATTTCGATATTACTTACCTTAGGGTCGATATTCTGGCCATCGATATTCTGGCCATCGATATTCTGTCCCATCAATATTAGCAACTCGATATAAGTGTAAGTCGAAATTAAAAATTCGATATTTTGACTGTTTACCTAATAAACTATCAAAAGGAACGGGTGGGTAATATAACATTAGAATTAGTGAAACAACATGGGTTCATTATATTGAAAGCCTATATAACATCCACAGGAACCATACCCACAAAGAAATAAATAAAGACTTCAAAAAAAGTTTGGATCAAAAAGAAGCAGAAACCGGACAAAGAAAAAATTATCAGCATGAAAGTACAAACCTAGAAGAACAAACCCTTCTGACAACAGTTAAACAAACAACGACCTTGATAAAAAAAACTGAAAGCGGAAGGAGCAGCAGGCCCCAATGGGATTCCAAACGCCTTATTTAAACATGATCCCGATTTTTGGGCAAAATACCTGACGCCGCTATTCAATCATATATATAAAGAAAAAAAGATACCGCAGTCCTGGCAGGGTAACATCTTCCACCCAATATACAAAAACGGGTGCAGAATGGAACCCGGGAACTACAGATTGATAGCACTAATTGATGTAGAGGCAAAGCTCTTCGCATCTTGTATATTGATTCACCTCCGACAATGGATAAACGAAAACAAAATAGTACCAAAATTCCAAACGGGTTTTATGGAAGGTACGGGTTGCACAACTAATCTTTCAGCACTGGCATTACTAATGGAAGGAGCGGGAAAAAGAAGACCGGACTACTAGCCTGCTATATAGATCTGAAATCCGCCTTCGACAGAGTTCCAAGACACCGCCTATGGAAAAAACTGGAAACTTGGGGTCTCCCGCTGGCTCTAATTGAAATTATAATAGCTTTATATAGTGGAACGTGGGCAAATGTAAAGCTTGGTGATGGGAGACAAATATCCGCAGAATTAAAAATAAGAAATGGCCTCAAACAGGGCTGCGTGCTCTCTCCAAGCCTTTTTAACATATATTTGGCAGATTTGGAAAGTCATCTGCAGAACATGAACGGACACCCACCAAAATTGGCCAACGAATGCATCCAGTTTTTACAATATGCAGACGACATTGTAGTTTTAAGTCAAACACCGATAGGTCTACAAAGAATAATATCCAAATTAACGGACTACTTTGACTGTGAAGGTCTGGAATTAAACATCAAAAAAACAAAAGTGGTGAGATTGGCGGGCTCAAGTAGACGATCATTCAAGTGGTATACAAAGGACAAACATATTGAGGAAATAACATCATACAAATACCTGGGGGTTACAATAAGCAAAAATATGTCCTTTTTATATCAAAAAAGAAACATCGTTGCAAAAGCACAGTCACTGAGTTTCGCCTACAGAACACTTCTAAAGAAATTGCAATGCCTGTCACATGACCATCTCCTAAAAGTAATGGCAGCCCAAGTATTACCATCCCTTTCCTACGGACTAGAAATATGGCATGGGAAAGAAATTGACATTTTAAACACCCTCCAGACAAAAATATATAAATCAGTGTTTAACCTTTACAAAGGATCATCTCCAGCACAAATAAGATTGGAATTTGGCTTGCAAAATCAAATATATCAAAGGAAAGCGGTCTTAGCGAAATGGTGCTGGAAACTGAGATCAGCAGAATTAGGATCATTAAATAATCTATGTTGGCAAGAAATCAAAAAACAATATGATCAACAAGAACCCAATTCTTGGGGTGGCGACTTGCGCACATCCTTAGAAACCCTTAAAATAGAGGAGATCTGGAACAGTCAACTAGAAGAAGTATCCTTTAAAAAGATTTGCAAACTAAATGCAAAAGCTCTATCATTGATAGAAGACAAAAAGCCTCTGGCTAAACGTCGACACGCATGGACTGTTTTAAATTCGTATAAACGATTAAAACCGCAACCTTACCTCGTGGCACACTTTCGGCTATCTTTAAAAATGAAATTCATGGCTTTTAGACTGGGCGACCATTTTTCCAAAGACTTGATTCCGTCATGGAAAGATACACACCAGGCACAAAGATGTAGATTATGCGGGTACCATACGGAAACATTGCGTCACCTTCTGTGTATGTGCGAGTCAACAAAAGACGAGAGAAGCACTTTATTGAAACCAGTCCTAAATATGTTTCAGATCCGCACCTGCAGGCAGGCTGTTATCAGCTGGATGGGAGCTGGTTCGAACATTTTAATATGTCGCGGAGTAAAATTTATGAAAATAGTAGAGACTCTGTTTTTAAAAGCTGAAACAACCTAAAACTGGGGTCTGGAAAATAATGTTTTACTTTTAAAGAAATAGAAAATATATTTTAAAAAAATGAATTTTATCCTTTTTCTATTTAATTGAAATTTGTATATGTATACTTTATGGTTGTGATAAACCAAATAAAGTTAATTCTTGACTGACTGACTGATCTGAACATGCAATCTGTTACTTCTAAGGTGAGACCGAAGCCATTTTTATATTGGTTAAGGATTTGCAATACTCCAGAGCTGCTTCAGTATAGGAATGTCCTGAGAGACATCCATGAGAAACATACATTTTGAGAGACACTCCCATGGCTTAAGTATGTGCAAGAGACCCTATACACTTTGGGACTGATTGGCCTCTGAATCAATTCGGACTCCATTTATTGTAGTTCTTCCAGAATGGCTAGTTTCATTTTAGGGAGAGTGAAGACAGAACCTTAATACATTCTTGAAATCTCGGCTCTCTTAAGACAGATTCCGAGAGTTGAAATCAGTGCCAGAATTCGAGCCCTTTATGGACTCAATTGAGTCTACCTTTACGAAAGCTCTATACATCTGATTCAGACTATATGCCCATCCACTTGCCAGTTTTACTGCCAAGTGGAGGAGCTCGGCTGAGGTGAGTAAAATCTGACAAGCCTGTCAAAGTGCAAAGGAAGCTCATGAGCATTGTTTTGTCTTCTGTTCAGCATTCTCCCACCAGAGTAAGTGCTGGATAGTGCCCCTATGTAGGAATTTGAGAGTCCGACAGTGGAAAGTTGCATTGAGAATTTGTACATCTGATACTTAATCTTATGCAATATTCGCTATTGCAAAATTCCTCGAAAGTGTCTGACCTATCAGATCCAAGATTCTCCTTCATGGGGCACTCTGATTGACCTACTTTTGCATTTGTTGTAGCTTTCTGGATGAATTTTTCTTCTTTGCCTAAAATGTCATTGATTATTTTTAAGGATTTTACAGCCAGATGCATCAACAGATGGAATTACGATTCCTAAATAGCGATTTTTAAGGAATCGCTATTTAGGAATCGCAAAAGCCAATGCATGTAGGAACCGCTAAAAAAATAGCGATTCCTACACATTCCTTAATTGCGACTCGCAAATAGCGAATCGCAATTAAGGAATACCTCCCCATTCATTCCTATGGGCCTAGAGGCCCATAGGAATAAATGGGAAGACATTCTCAATTTGCGATTCTCAATTAGAGAATCGCAAATTGAGAATGCTATTTCAAGGGTGCCAGGGTGTCAAAAGGACACCCTGTTGCAACTCTGAAATTGATCTGTGCACATATGTTGTGCCCACACATGCCCTAAGGGTATGTGTGTGCGCAACATGAAACTTTGAAAAATGCACAATAGTGCATTTTTCAAAGTTTTTGCAAATTACCAGTGTAACTTCATAGTAATTTGCTACTCCTATTAGCGAAATCGCAATTTTTTTGATTTTGATGCATTGCATTTAAGGAATCTCAATTTGGGATTCCTTAAATACAATTGCAATTTAAGGAACCTCAATTTAGAGATTCCTTAAATTGTAATTTTTGCATTTGGTATGATGCATCCCAAATGCAAAAATACCGGTCGCAAAGGGGCAGATTCGGAGAATCTACCCGTTTGCGACTGGTTTTTAGGTTGATGCATCTGGCTGTTAGCGCGTATCCTGCATGTTTTATCTATCTGGTCCTATTATTATACAAATCCACTTTAAGCACTTTAGGACGAGTCACATTTATGAATTTGTATCTTCTTGTATCCTTGTACATTATGAATATTTCTGATATTTTTCTAAATATGTAGCATTGTAAAACTGTATGATGAGTGTTTGCTTTCAAGGTCTGTGACTGAAATAAAGCAGTTTATGATGATGATGTTGATGATGAATTGTAAAAAAGAAGTACCATTGCTTCTTACTTCACACCAAAGAAACTGAAGAACAAAAGAGCGAAAAGCAGGCTCATGAGCAGTGAACCATATGGCCATGGCCTCAAATAAGGATTCGGCCATCTTTAAATGCCAGAGTTGATGCCAAACGAGCTGGCTGTAATATACGGGGTTGGCATTACAAGGTCCACACGTGGAAAATCTCTGCAGTGGCAGTCACCATCTTGTCATATTCAACACACTAAAGTCATCTATCACTATATTAAGGAAGATTTCTTCCAATGGAAAACATTTATTTATCTAAAGACCCTAAACTACAGAAGACAACATAGGCATTTCATCACTTTTTCAGAAACCTCTTCAGACTCAAGCTCCAAGTTACCACAAGGAGCCTCTAACGGCAACCAGCCCCCCTCCCCATACCAAAAAAAGAGTCCTTTTTTAGCCAGAGGGAGAGGTATCAGAGGCAGATTCAGAGGCAGGGGCAAAGGAAGACCCCAAGACCTAGGGGAATTACAAATGCGCAGAAAAGTCTACAGAGGGTTGCCCAAGCCAATATTCCTGTTTATAATCTTTCACCTCTTATGCTTAGTGAAGCTGAACTATCTCTTCTCAGTAAAGGTGTGTCGTTCATTCCAACTGACACGCAAGGCCACATACATTCCAAAATAGAGGTCTTACATTTCCCCAGGCAAATACACTTACAGGTTTACTTTGCTAGTAAGGAATATTCCAGTCAAGAAAGCATCACTTCCTTGAAGAAAAAAATCAAGCTTTTGGCCCCACAGAAATGCCACCTCAAATAATAGCTTTTGAGGAAATTATCCTCTGTGAAACAGACTTGTTACATCAAAAACGTTCATTTGTACCTAGAAATCTTCCATATGAAGAGTCACAAGCATTAAGGTCCCTTTCACAAAGTCCTAAAATCAAAGTGAAACCTTCAGACAAAGGAGGCGGTATTGTAGTGCTACATACGGAGCAATAAGAGAAGTAGGAACTCTGTCAGCTCAGTAATCAGGAATATTAATGCCTCAGAATCTTACCTCAGAACACAAACACCAGATTATATCCTTTACAGAGGAGGCTCGTACCAACAACTAGATAAGCAATAAGGAATGTGACTTCCTTATAAAACAAAACCCAATATGGCTGTAATATATGTATTACCCAAGGTCCACAAAAACCCACAAAACCCTCCACGATGACCCATCATCTCAGGGTGCGGATCATTATTAAATGCATTGCTCAATACATTGACTATTTTCTCAAACCCACAGAAGGTGAAACTAATTTGTTCATCCCTGACTCAAAGGACTTCACTAGCAAGTATGATGGCATGGCATTCAACACCAACACTAAAATACTGGGATCAATGTACATTGAATCCCTTTATACCGATATACCACAAGATGTAGCCCTTGCATTATGGAGCATGCATCCTCCTAGACCTATCAGCGGCATTCGACACAGTCTCCCACCGCACCCTAATACGCAGACTCTACGACGCAGGAATCCAGGACAAGGCCCTCGACTGGATCTGCTCCTTCCTCTCCGGCAGGACGCCACGGGTCAGACTCCCACCTTTCCTCTCAGACCCCACACCTACCACCTGCGGAGTCCCCAAGGGCTCCTCCCTCAGCCCGACGCTCTTCAACGTCTACATGGCTCCACTTGCCCCCATCGTCAGAACCTACGGACTCAACATCGTGTCATACGCAGACGACACCCAGCTCATCCTCTCCCTATCCAACGAGCCCAACACCGCCAGACGCAACTTTCGAGAAGGCATGGAAGCCGTCGCCAAATGGATGAAAAACAGCTGCCTACAACTAAACACCAACAAAACAGAAGTACTCATCATGGGCCCAAACCCCGACGCCTGGAGCGACACCTGGTGGCCCACCGCCCTCGGAAACCCGCCAACCCCCACCGACCACGCATGCAACCTGGGAATCATCCTGGACTCCGAGCTCAAAATGGACCGCCAGATCAACTCTGTCTCATCTTCCTGCTTCCACACCCTCCGCCTCCTTTGTAAGACCTTCAAATGGATCCCCCTCGATCACCGAAAGACAGTCACTCATGCCCTGGTCACCAGCAAACTCGACTACGGCAACACACTATACGCCGGAATAAACAAAAACCTCATCCGCAAGCTACAGAACACCCAGAACGCCGCCGCAAGACTGGTCCTCAACCTGCCAAAACACTGCCACATCTCCCAGCACCTGCGCACACTCCACTGGCTCCCCGTCGAGGCGAGAATCACCTTTAAGATGCTCACCCATGCACACAAGGCCTTCCACGGCACCGGACCAGCATACCTGAAAAGCCAGCTCAAATTCCTCGCACCCCAAAGGACCCTACGATCAGCCCAGCTCTCCTACGCCAAGGTCCCCCGCACCAGAAAGACCAGATCGGGAGGCCGCTCCTTCTCCTTCCTTGCGGCCAAAGCATGGAACGCCCTTCCGCTCCACCTCAGACAGACAACATCGCTCGTCATCTTCGCAAGAAACCTCAAAACCTGGCTCTTCGACAGACCCCCTCCTTGATGGAATGGAACCTGCACCCCCCCCCACCCCTAGCGCCTTGAGACCCTTACGGTGAGTAGTTGCGCTTTAACAAACTCCTGATTGATGATTGATTGATTAAACAACAGACCCCAGCCTACCATAGTCCCTACAAAATTCCTAATAGACCTTACCACCTTATGTTTGAAGAAAAACATATTTGCTTTAAAAAGTGACCTATAACTCCAAGTAAAAGGAGTAGCAATGGGTTGTTCTTTTGCCCCAGGGATAGCCAATATCCTCATGGCTTATTTTGAAGAGAAAGGGATCTATGGTGCTGATAATGATAATATATAATCTGACAATATTAAAACCTAGAACTGATATATAGATGATGTCTTTTTGGTGTGGTGGGGACATGAAGACCTCTCAGCACAGTTCCACAGCTGGTTGTACAATAAGTTCTCTGATCTCAAGTTTACAATGTCTAAAAGCAAGATGACACTCAATTTGTTTTACCAATGGATGTTGATTGAGGAAGGCCAGATATACACCAATCTATATATCAAACCCACTGATTGCAGCACCCTTCTTCACTACAAAAGCAGTAGTCCAAATTCATTGAAAGACAACCTCTCATACGGGCAATTTCTGTATATTCACAGAAACTGCAGCAGGAAGGAAGAATGATTTCATAATGGTGAAATTCTGAACAGCAAACTCATGACCCAAGCCTACCCTAAAATACTAGTTAAGACCTCTCTGAAAATCCCAAAGAGCAGAAATTATAATATCCCTTTTACATGTGTCCTGACCTACTCAACCATTGCCAACAGGATCAATCAAAAAATTCACCATAAGAAACTGTAAAATCTTGACACCATTCCAGGTTTCCAACCCTCTGTTCTCATTTAAGCAGGGCAAAAACCTACATCAACACCTAGTTAAGGCTGCACGCAAAGTGGAATCCAAAGACCTTGTGACAGGCTTTTCAGACTCCCCCCACCTCCCGTTACAGGTCATCACAAATGCGGACAATGCACGGCCTGTAACTTTACTTCCAACTTCAAAGAAGTTACCACAAATGGAGACAAACACATACTACATAAATTCCACAACTGTACCACTGAAAATATGGTTTACTGGATATGGTGTCTATGTGAAAATAGAATTTCTATTACTTCAAACAGAGGCTAAATACATCGAAAAATTCCAGACCGATGTTGCATAGAGGGTATCCGCTTGTTTTTTCCTTTCCCTCTTCTTTTTTCCTCCTTCGTTTGATGTCCCTTCTTGGTTCCTCCCTCTTCCTCTCCCACAACCCCTTCCTCTTCCTCTTTTCCTTGGGGTCTTTTGATCTATATAGATCAACTTCATTGCCTCTAAAAAAGTCATTCGTCCACCAATTCTGATTGTCTGTTCCTCTTCGCTGAGGTCTGATTCAGATTCACAAGGCAATGTTTTTTTCTGATTCTGTTAATGTCAGTTTGCCTGCATGTAGTTGTTTCTTCAGGCCATCAAAGTGCCTTGCAAATGTAGGGATTGATCCACATTCATAATCGTGTTCATTATGTTTGAATTTCCTTTGTTTGCGCAGTTCAACCTCTTCTTCGTATCTGTCCAGGTTTTTCTCCATTTCTTTAAGTAGCATGTCACTCTCCTCTTGTCTATTTAATGCTAGAATCTGTTCTTCTAGTTTTCCTATTTCATTATGCAGCTCCTCTCTAACCTGCTTTGCATATTTTATGATTATAAGCACCATATTTTTGGAACACTGCATACTATTTTCTGTCCACTCCTCAGGCATCTCTGGTCTCGTGTCCGGGTGGTTGGGCAATGTAAAGATCCGGAGGCCTCTGAGAATGCGCTTGAATTCCAAGTATTTCTCTACTGTAATTACTTCCCAGCTTTTGGATATTTCTTTCTTAAGCAATTTTTCTAATTGAAAAAACAACAGTTTTCTATTTTTCTGGGACATATCTGTACCTCTCATCTCCTTTTCACAAGTGGTTTCCCCTGTTCCACTTTTGAACAATTTTTCTGCTTTTATTGTTCTCTTTGCTGCTCGTGCCTCCATTTCGTAATTTAATGTGACTATTTATTGTTATTTTTATTGCCACTCTCACTCTAAGTGGTGCTATTAATAGGTGGTGTATGCTTCTCTCAAACGACTTCTGAGTCCTCTGTGTACAATTGGCAGTTACACAGAAGGACTCGCTGCGGGGTTCAGTTATTAACTGGCAGTATTTTCTGAGCGTCCCAGAATGCTCCTTACCTGGCGAGTCCCCCGGTCAGGCGGTTTCCTCCGGCTCCGCTTTCATGATGCAAGCGAATACTGGAACATCTCAGAGTGATTCACAACAAAGACACAAACTATGTGATAGCGAAACATCTACATACACAGCACAAAACAAACTGGGAAGACATACGATATTTCGGAATTGCTATGTACCTTATCACGAGAGAGGAGGAAACAGTACACTGAAAATAAGAAGATTGGAATCATGCCTCATCATGAAGTTTTAAACAAAGTTTCCGTTTGGATTGAACGAGGATGAGGAATTACATATCCACTTATACACTGTAAAAAATGTGTTGAAGGCACAAAGCATCATGGTTGGGTACTAAACCCACAATTAATCATCTGAAATGAGGCTCTGAGTCAAAGTAATGCGACAAAATAAGGACCCAAAGAATGTATCTTGCGCCACATAAAGCGAGTATGATGTCCAGAAAATCAAAAACACTATATAGTGTAACAATGAAATCATGGACTGCAATTTACATCCGCAGAAAACAAGCAACTAACGCTAAGTGTTATTTATAGTGAATTGACTCACACACAACTGAGTGCAATATAAAATGATTTGAATAAGTGCCAGCATGTAAATGGAGAAAACAACATGTAATCCTTATCCGGAAAGTAAATGTAATTAACTGTGACTATTTTAGAAATAGAAGTCCCATAATGCAATCTAACTGGGCATGAAAGAACACTATAAATGATGAAAGTGAAAAAGGACTCACTTAACCGGGACAAAGACCATTTCTTGTGGAAACATTTGGTGGTGGTAATGGTTGCTGGGATTATGCTTCAATAAACCCTCTTCAATTTATACGACTTCTGGAGTGCAGTGTATCCCTTGATGAAGTCCTTAATTGTGAGGTACAGTCCAACCTCGACACGAGCGCCAGTGTAAGTGCGCATTGATCATGGACCATTTGTCTTTATAGAAATATATATATAAAAGTGACTATGTTACAGAGGCAACCCGCCAACTTAATGATCCCCTTTGCTATTCTAAAACCACCAAATTTACTATGCTGAACAGTCATGACAAAACCAGAAAAGATATCAATGCCTGGTTTAAATGTGGTTTATTGACTAAAGAGGAATCTAAGTTCTTGAATGTTTTGCACCCTATCACACCTTTGTTTTATTTGTTACCTAAAATCCACAAATGCACTACCCCAGTCCCAGGTCGTCCTATCATTTCAGCACAGGGTAGCATGAATGAGAATATTTCAAAATATGTTGACTTTTTTCTTCAGCCTCATATGATTTCCCTCCCTTCCTTTCTTAAAGACACCACTGATTTTCTGGGGAAGATTAATTGTATCACTTGGGGTCCTGATTTATGTTTCCTGGTGATGGATATTGAAGCACTTTACACCAGTATCAACCATCTCCAGGGTCTGGAAGCTGTCCAGTTTTTTCTTGATTCCCGGGAGGCAACTATGCGGGATCACAATCGGATGTTGTTAGACAGGATTCGTATTTGCCTCTCTAATAACTATTTCCAGTTTGGCAAGGAATTCTACCATCAAGAACGTGGGGTGGCAATGGGTTCGTGCTTCTCCCCCAGCTATTCATGCTTGCATGTTGGCTGGTGGGAGGAGCATGTACTTGGCGTCACTCACGCTCATTGGCTCCCTCACTTATTAGCCTACTGGCGATTCATAGACGATATTTTTATCGTCTGGAAAGGATCTCAAACTCTGGCAGCTGATTTCGTCAATGAAATCAATGTGAATGACAGAAATCTTAAATTCACTGCCACTATTTCAGCTACTTCTGCTGAATTTTTGGATGTGTTGATTTACATTGACAATAACACAATACAATCTAAACTTTTCAGGAAAAGCATTGCGGGCAACTCCATCTTGCATGCCCAAGTGCTCACCCCCCCTCACACGATCAATAGCATACCTCTGGGGGAATTCATCAGAATTAAACGCATATGTAGCGATCCAGTTGTCACTCAACAATGTCTAGCAGAATCTAGAGATAGATTCCTGCGAAGGGGCTACAAAAGAGCGGTTCTTGACAGAGCTCTTAACACAGTATCAGCACGCACACGTGAGACATTGCTGACCCCCAAGATTAAACTAGACACTGATGTCATGAGTGGAACAACAGCAAGATTTATCACTACATTTTGCGCTCAAAGCTCCAGACTTAGCCAAATTATCAGATCTGAATGGCCGATTATATTGACAGATGTAATTCTAGCCCCTTTTTTGCCCAAATCTCCAGCTATCACCTTTAGGAGAGCTCCCTCTATGAAAGATTCCCTTGACCGTACACAGCCAGAAATCCAATCTAAGACTACTTGGCTTAACAAACCTGGCTTTTACAGATGTACCTCGTGCCGTGCCTGCACTTTTGCAGTCAATGGCACCCACTACACATCTGCATTTAGTGACCGTGTCATACCAATCAGGGAACACTTAACATGTCGCAGTGATTTTGTGGTATATAAATTGACCTGCACTTGTTCGTTGTCATACATTGGGAGCACTAAGTTGCAAGCACACCAACGTATTCTGCAACATATACGGGCCATAGTCAACTCGGACATTTATTTATTTATTTATTTGCATACTTATAACTCGCTGGGAATCGACTCCTTGAGGAGTATCTCCGCGCCTTTAGCAGCATCTGAGACCAAGGCAGACTCTATCTTAGGGTTCAGTAATGCCTAAACGGAACTAGTAGTTGAACAGAAAAGTTTTTAATTTTTTCCTAAAAGGAAAATGTTCCTTACAGACTCTAATGTCGTAAGGAAGATCGTTCCAGAGCTTTGGTCCTGCTACGGACAGAGCCCTTCCTCCTTGTCTGGTCTTCCAGAACCTGGGGACACATAACAACTCTAGATCACCAGATCTCAGAGTTCTCGAGGGGATGTAAGGAACAAATTTTTTAGTTAGGTAGTCAGGACCTTTACCAGTGAGGCATTTATGGATGATGCAGCATGTTTTAAACAACACCCTCTGTTTCACAGTAAGCCAATGCAGTTGATTCAGCAATGGTTTTGAGGGTGTACGTGCTGGGCCATTCAAAACCAATCGTGCTGCCGTGTTCTGCACGACTTGGAGTTTGTTAATGATGCCCTCATTGGCTGCTAACAGCAAACCATTACAATAGTCCAGTCTGCTCAACACAAGCGACTGAACTAGAGTTTTCCTGGTGGTATCAGGTAACAGGGGGAAAACCCTTCGGAGAAGACCAATAACATGGAAACAGGAGCCTACCACTTGATTAGTGTGATGTTTAAGGGCAAGCTCCTGATCCAGCTTGACTCCTAGATCTTTCACCACCCCTTTGGGCACAGGGACTGGGCCAAGATCTTGAGGCCACCAGTCAGGAGTCCACAATCGTTTGGCTTCTCCAAAAAGCATCACCTCGGTCTTTGAGACGTTACACTGAAGGAAGTTTGCTGCCATCCAATGAGCCACCTCTTTCATCCCCTGGGCGAAGGAGTTACGCACCTCAGGAGTCATGATTTTGAAGGGGAAGAGGAGTTGAGTATCGTCTGCATACGATACAGGGATAAACCCGTGGGATCTCATGATGTTAGCTAGGGGTGCCACATAGATGTTAAAAAGCGTTGGGCTCAGGCAAGAGCCCTGCGGCACCCCCTTAGAGATATCCACCTCCTCTGACTGGTATGCTCCCAGTATGACTCTCTGAGTGCGCTTGATGAAGAAGCTCCTTAGCCAGGCCAGCGCCTTGCCTCCCAGACCGATGTTAATAAGTCTGGAGGTCATGATATTATGTGACACAGTGTCAAACGCCGCTGACAGATCTAAAAGCACCAGGATAACGGAATAACCCTTATCCTGTAGCATATGGAGATCATCAGCGACGGACAGCAAGGTGGTCTCAGTACTGTGCCTGGGCCTGAAACCCGAGTGAGAGGGGTCAAGTCCCCCCGCACTTTCTACGTATTTAGATACATGCCGATTTACAAACTTCTCTGCAAGCTTCCCTAGAAAAGGGAGGAGGGAGATGGGTCTTAGATTTGTAAGATCGGTCTAGGGAATGGAATTATTCTTACGTAGAGGTCTGACCAAAGCCTGCTTCTAGCCTTGGGGAACTTCCCCAGTGCTCAGAGAAAGGTTAAGAACTTGCTGAATTCCTCCGCCCAGCTCATCGCTGAGAAGAGCCATAACCCGTGCTGGAATAATATCTGAAGGACACCCACTCTTTGTTTGGGTGATAAGGGTGGTTATCTCCTCCAAAGATATTGGTGGGAAGGCTTCAAGTTTGCTGGTCGTGTTTCCTACTGAGCTAAAATGAGACTGGATCATGTTGTCAACGGTACTCATATTGTTCGAGGTGGATTTGGTGGCTAAGATCTTCGTGTAAATGCCATCTATTTTTCGGACAAAGAACTGAGAGATGTTGTTACAAAGTTCCTGAGACTCAATCCCATCCGTTTCACAGACCGAGGGTTTTATAAAGGTTTGCAGGATCTGGTAGAGTACTTTGGGATTTTTACCGGCTGCTGACAGTTGGGCTGCAATATGGTGTTTCCGTTCAGCCCGAATAGCTTTATGGTAAACTTTTAATGAGGTCCCATGAGTTTCTTTGTCCTCTGCCTTGCGAGTAGCCCTCCAGCGTTTTTCTGACTTCCTAGCAGTTAGCTTTAACTGTCTAAGGTCGTCTGTAAACCAGACTTCTTGTTTAGGGGCAGGCCGTGATTTATATTTCCTCAAGGGAGCCACCTGGTTAATAGTCAGTGCTAAGGCTTCATTAAATTTATCTAATGCAGAGGAAACATTATCCCCGCATTCTTCCCAATTGGGCTCTATGTATTTCCTTCTGAAACCCTCTGCAGTTAGCTTATTCCAGGGTCTTCTGACTTCTGCCATAGTCCTCTGGATGCCCTTAACCTTATAAGTGGAGCGGGTGTGAAATTCAATAATTGCGTGGTCAGTCCAGTCCACTGGAGTGGGAGGCAGACATTTTATAAAGGTGTCGTTACATAGCACAAGATCTAGGGTATGTCCCGCTATGTGTGTGGGTCCCTGGTTCTTTTGGTTAAGACCAAGTGTGGCCAGATCAGCCAAGAGTGTCTGTGCTTCCACACATATCGCTATTTCGCTATGAACATTAAAGTCCCCTACCACAATAAAATCTGAATTGAACTGCATATGGGGGGCCAACGCTTCCACAAGTTGAGTGGAGAAATTCCCAAGAGGGCCAGGAGGTCTGTAGACCAGTGCACCTTTCCTGGTTTCCTTTGAATTCGGGTTGATGGTAAAAATCAGGAGCTCCATTTGCGGATTACACACCGTTTCGGTGACCACCACCTCCATATCTTGTTTAAAAATAATGGCCAGCCCACCACCAGTTTTGATGGGGCGGTCCATTCTCACTATTTTGTACCCTAACGGCACCCCCATTGTGATGGCCGGAACAGTATGGGGCTTAAGCCACGTTTCAGTTAAGAAACAGAAATGTGGGCTCTCAAAAGTAATGAGATCCCAGATCTGAGTTGCATGGGACACTAGTGAGTGAGCATTGCAAAGAAGGTTCTTACAGTTCAGAGAGGAGTCGTTAGAAGGGCTGAGAGGGGGTTTAGTCAAGAATTTTGTGGGGATAGAAGTAGAGTGCCAAGAAGATATAACAGCGTTGCAAGTAAATTGTGTAAGACACTCCCTACAAGTAAATGGTCCCTCCAAACAGATCTCTGCCCTATGGGAACACAGAGTGGAAACATACCTGCCCACATCCCGCAAAGTTTGGCTTGAATACGTGTAAACGGGACGATGGAAAGGCTCCGAAAGGCTGATAAAGCCCGTCATAGCCCTCAGCCCCTAGCCACGGTCTGTCGCGGACGGGCGCAGACGGGCTAGTCTTTGGCTCGTCTTAGGCGCAGGAGTAGGCGCCACACTGCGCGTCAACACTGCGCGTTGCGTCGCCGAGGTGCTTTATAGCCCTCGAGTTAGGGGAGAGCTGGAGCGCTAACCGCTCGCTTCCCTGGGTGTTCCTGCCTCTGTCTCAGCCCCGCCTTCCCCACCCGTGATTGGCTGAGGGTCTGAGAGGGCGTGCAGGCACAGGACAAACAACAAGTGCGTGTGGGTATGCGGTACAAATTTTATACTATTTAACAAGTGCAACACTACAACAGAGTGAGACACAGGCAACAGGCTATTGAGCCCCTTTAAAAACAAGTAATTCAATTACACAGATTAAAATTCAGCACGAGCTCACGGAGCCGGTTTAGAACAATTCTAAAACATAAGAGGAGCAGAATGCTCGCAGATGGCGCCAACACGGAGTCGGGGAGAAGCTGCCACCGTCCCCCTTACCGCAAAGTCGGCTGCTGCCTCGCTGACTTTATAGCCCTCGAGTTAGGGGAGAGCTGGAGCGCTAACCGCTCGCTTCCTTGGGTGTTCCTGCCTCTGTCTCTGCCCCGCCTTCCCCACCCGTGATTGGCTGAGGGTCTGAGAGGGCGTGCAGGCACAGGACAAACAACAAGTGCGTGTGGGTATGCGGTACAAATTTTATACTATTTAACAAGTGCAACACTACAACAGAGTGAGACACAGGCAACAGGCTATTGAGCCCCTTTAAAAACAAGTAATTCAATTACACAGATTAAAATTCAGCACGAGCTCACGGAGCCGGTTTAGAACAATTCTAAAACATAAGAGGAGCAGAATGCTCGCAGATGGCGCCAAAACGGAGTCGGGGAGAAGCTGCCACCGTCCCCCTTACCGCAAAGTCGGCTGCTGCCTCGCTGACTTTATAGCCCTCGAGTTAGGGGAGAGCTGGAGCGCTAACCGCTCGCTTCCCTGGGTGTTCCTGCCTCTGTCTCTGCCCAGCCTTCCCCACCCATGATTGGCTGAGGGTCTGAGAGGGCGTGCAGGCACAGGACAAACAACAAGTGCGTGTGGGTATGCGGTACAAATTTTATACTATTTAACAAGTGCAACACTACAACAGAGTGAGACACAGGCAACAGGCTATTGAGCCCCTTTAAAAACAAGTAATTCAATTACACAGATTAAAATTCAGCACAAGCTCACTGAGCCGGTTTAGAACAATTCTAAAACATAAGAGGAGCAGAATGCTCGCAGATAGCGCCAAAACGGAGTCGGGGAGAAGCTGCCATCGTCCCCCTTACCGCAAAGTCGGCTGCTGCCTCGCTGACTTTATAGCCCTCGAGTTAGGGGAGAGCTGGAGCGCTAACCGCTCGCTTCCCTGGGTGTTCCTGCCTCTGTCTCTGCCCCGCCTTCCCCACCCGTGATTGGCTGAGGGTCTGAGAGGGCGTGCAGGCACAGGACAAACAACAAGTGCGTGTGGGTATGCGGTACAAATTTTATACTATTTAACACGTGCAACACTACAACAGAGTGAGACACAGGCAACAGGCTATTGAGCCCCTTTAAAAACAAGTAATTCAATTACACAGTTTAAAATTCAGCACGAGCTCACGGAGCCGGTTTAGAACAATTCTAAAACATAGGAGGAGCAGAATGCTCGCAGATGGCGCCAAAACGGAGTCGGGGAGAAGCTGCCACCGTCCCCCTTACCGCCTGCGCGACATGAACTACCCTGTTGCGCGCCATTTTAAATCAGTGCACGACAAGAAACTAAAAGACCTTAAATATACTCTGTTGTGCTCTGTGGCTAATCCAGGTAGGGGGGGCGATCGAGAAAGACTCCTCCGTCAAAGAGAGGCTTTTTTCATCATTTTGCTCGACACCGGATCCCCCAATGGTCTTAACGCTTTTGATGAATTACATCATTACCTATGAAACTAGTGGCTCTTCCAGAAACGTCATCCTTAATGAACTTTTGTCATTTTCAAGTGTGTGTTTCTTTTGTTATATGTCCAATCGTTTTTTATGATGCCTTTCTTCTGATTGATGAATTTTGTGAATGGAAGAGGTACCGTTAATTTATGGTGATCCAGAGTCCATATAATGATGATTATTTCAGATACTAACATGATGAATTTACAGCTGGTTTATACCTATGATATCTGAAATGTTTTTGGTAGTTTCCTTAATATGAGTTCTCTGCTGCTAGTTCGATTCCATGTATTTAACATCTGAAACTTTTTCTGGTCTAATAATTTGTATTTGTATATATTAGCAATCTTGTGAGGTCCACTTCATCTTTAGGCCATTTTTCTACAAGGGAAACTTCAATGTGCACTTGCATATGACTCCTTCTTCTTCTTTTTTCCTTGGCTTGTGGGATTCAACAAAAATTCCTTATTTATAAGATGTGAGGGGGGTTCTATTATTTATATCACCTACTTTTTGTTTATTAGAGAACAATAGAGGGCTCAATCTATTAACCACGAATCTGTTTCCTCTTGTTATGAATTGCTGCATTTGGCCTTTTTGAGCACTGTGCTCTAATTGTTTTCAATATTCACTATTAATGGATACTGTTTGTGGACATTTCTTCACATTATTTTGATTGCTTATCTACATTGTTATTTTACCCTCGCGATTCTTTAGGCGCTTGGGCTTTTACTCACGATTTAAATCACCGCCTACTCCTGACGCGTCATGTGACCAAGCCCCGTTCGCGGGGCGAAAGGCGTCATGGAGGGCACTTGCTCTGCACTTACTGCTCAATAAATGCACTGCTGAAAACATATTTTTGGTGCTGGCTGATAATTCATCTTTTAACTGGAGTGATTGCTTCGGAGGTCTGCGCCCGTTTAAACTGCGTCCAGAGCAGTTGGGAGCCTGTTTATATATATATATATATATATATATATATATATATACACATTAGGGGTTGTTGTTTTGTTTCCTCCTCTGCTTACTTCACTGTAACTGCATGTCATTTCTCAACCGCGTCTCACTAGCCTATCCTGTTGACACTTCTTCATCTGTAGGAAGTGGATCATCATGATATACATTGGCTTATCGCCAGATAGGTAGAAGATAAGTTTTGTCCTTCAAAGGGTTTTTCAGGTATCAGGTCGAATGCCGTCCTTCCCTCTCTCTAAGGAGAGATAATTGATATTTAGATAATTTTAATATAAATGATTTTTTTTTTACACGTGCACTTTAATTATGCTACTCGAGTCAGTAGAAACTTCAGACACACAGAGTGAATATTTGGTTGCTATGGTACTATCATGGTTGGTGGGTAGGATTATACAGAATATATGCCTAGTCAGATACCGGGGTAATTGAAGTAGCGAAAGCGACAGAGAAAGGTGGCAATTTTTGCAATTGGTCATTTTGATATATCATATGTGATGAATTGTGCGGCAGGTTAAGCACATTTCATTGATATGCAGTTGTCCTTTTTTCGGGATGTTCCAATCGATGTGGCCCAAGGATAAATGTAAGGAACTCATTAATGCATTTGTGGAGGTATTCTCATTATTACTATTATTAGTATAAATGAAGATTTTTTCTTTGTAAATAGTGAATATAATTTACAAACCTATTGCCATGATCACCCGATAGTCGCAATGATTTACACCAGTAGCTGCCACTACACTTCATGGATTGCTAGAATCTAAATGATGAGATATTTTTGTCATACAGTATTTGTACGATTTGAACAATTTACTTCGGTTCATTTTAGGCATGTTGTATGTTTTTGTTGCATTTCAGACACGTTGCATCCTATTTTTGCTCGCCTCGATTTGCAGTTACATAAATGTGTACAATTAGTGGAATGCCATGATTTTAACGTCACCATATGCAACCCTGTTGTCGATATTTGTCAAATGTATGTCTCACATTGACTATTTTGCTACTGAAGTGTTATAATTGAATCAAGAAACTACGAGTAGTTTTTATCTAGTAGTGTGTTTTCACTTTTCATTGCAATGGTAGTTTTTCACTAACACGTGACCAGTACTCAGGTTTATATAATTTCGTTAACCCAACAACGCAATTATGTGAGCAAGGCCACCCTGCTGGCCGAAACGCGTCATCTCGTCCTTCATTTTGCGCTGATGGAAGGAAAATAAATACCTTTACGAATCATTTCAGCCTGCAGTGAATTCTATATTGTGTGTCCGTTTCTCGTTGTTTGGTGAGCACATGCACCAGGAGTGGTAATTGGATATATCTATATATATATAGTGGCTGCTGAAACGCGTAGATGTTTTCCTTGTTATAAAACCCAAGGTTGTCTAGAAATCTTACCTGGAGTGCCGGATGATTATTTTCCAAACCGGGGATAGTCTTATATTCGATATATATATATTTATATATATATATATATATATATATATATTGAGAAAGAGTACCCTGTTATTCGAAACGCGCCTGACCTGACATAGCTGCAAGCTAATAAAGACCTGCTTTTACCACAAAAAACTCGTTTGGATATATATATATATATATATATATATATATATATATATATATATATATATATATATATATATATATATATATATATATATATATATATATATATATGTGTGTTTGTAAAAAAACCATGCCTCCATAAAATGATTTCTTTGCACATATACTCTATATATAGTTTTTTCCGCATTTTTCTACTAAAATCTAGTTAAAAACAAACGTTTTATCTTGTTGCCTTTCTTACATGTTTAAATGTGCATAGTAGTGAAGTCCTGGTTAATATTGTAAAATAGTAATATTTTTATTTATGCGTAAAATGTTTAGGTAACTAGTCACAATTTCTTTTGTTCCACTAATAACAATTATTACGTTATTGTGCTATTTTGATGAATCTATCCTGCTAGAGTTTTTCTTTCTAATATACTGCAGTCCCATTGTCAGCCAGAACCTTCATGCCCCTGTTTTTTGCCTGCTTCACCTCCACCGCATGATGTTGCTCCTGCAGTCTCTCATCTTTACTACCTCCATCAAGGTATATCTGGCCTGCTATCTTTGCCACTGCTCTCAGCACCTGGCTAGTGGTGGTACTCATCCTTGCGGCAGAATGGAGCGTTTTGCTGAGACAGGAATGTACTGAACCTTACCTTGTGTGGAGCCACAACTCTTCCTAAAGGAGTAACTCTGATGGGCTGTTGCAGGGCAGGTACAAAAAGATCATACATTTTTCTTCTTGCTAGATTTGCATGCATACACCCATTGATGTGGGGGAGAACATTCCCTTGAACAGAGTGCTCACCTGGTATAATAATACTTGCCTTCATCTTTTCCAGCATGGGTATAGATTGCCAGAACGTGTTGATGTATCCCCCACTGCTTACCCTACCCAATTTTTGAAAAGTTCGCCTATCAGTTGAATCGGAACATACCAGATGTGAATCATTTTGCAATGACATAGTAACAATGTATTTACGACACCTGAGAAGCAAATTTCTCCATCGTTTTAGTTTGACATAGTAAATGATATTTAACAGTATATAACAATGGAGAACATTTTTTACAAGTTGCCTCCTTATGAATACTGACCTCCTCATTTTATACGTGGCACCCACAAGGAGATCATGCATGTTTTATGGATGAGAGTCACAAGCCTGCCCTTGGCTGACCCAAGATTGGACTGGGACTTTTTATGCAGGATACATTTTTCCCGCTATGGGACATTTTGATTATCAACCTTTGGAACGGAGGGGTGATTGGCTGGCTGGCTCAACTGCCACTAGATTCGTTTCTGCTTTAATTATAGTGCATGGATGCCTGTTGTTTTAGATGAAATAAGATGAAACACAGAGACCTTAAAAGAAATAGCTAGTTCTAACACAGTAGCTTTGGGATTAGTGACTGAACAAATAGGTACCTATGCCAAAATGTTAATTAAAATAGAATCACATTAGACTTTCTTTTGATGGAAAACGAGGGGGACCTGCTCTATTGTAGTTCCATAATTTTCTACCCATATTATGAACATGTACTTTAGTATACATTAGCGGTGGGGGGTAAACTCCACTTTGGGGGTGGAGTTTGTGGAGTTTTGCTACTCCACTTGGAACTCAGAGTTTTGCAAAAACTCCACCAACCTGACGGTCGAGCAGAGTTGAACAGCACACTAACCCTCAGTCTCAGCAATCCCGCTGTGGGGGACTTACTTGTGGCAACAAAGGGGTTCCTGGCCACCAAAGATGTTCAGAAGCCAAGGGGAGTTCATCCCCCAACCAGTAGTTCACCAGGCATCCCCTTTGCAGAGTGGTTGAGTAAGGGGGTGGGGCCTCCAATGACATCCCAGCAATCCCTCTGTGGGGGACTTACTTGTGGCAACGGTAGGGGTTCTTGGCCCCCAACGACCCTCAGCAGCCAATTGGACTTAATCCCCCAACCAGTAGTGCACCAGGAAGCCCCTTTGCAGAGTGGTTGAGAATGGGGACAGGCCTCTGATGACATCTCAGAAATCCTGCTGTGGGGGACTTAGTTGTGGCAACAATAGTGGTTATTGGTCCCCAACGACCTTCAGCAGCCAGGGTGACTTCATTCCCCAACCAGTAGTGCACCAGGAGGCCGCTTTGCAGAGTGGTTGAGAAAAGTGCCTGGCTTCCGATGTCTCATCTATTCCACTGTGGGGGATTTACTTGAGGTCAAAATACGTTTTTGGCCCCCACAACCTCCAACAACCCTCAGTAGCCAAGGAGACTTTATTAGGGGTGGCCAAGTCATACTCGCTACCAGTACTCTGTGGAATTTGGTGGCGTTTTTGGTTAACTCCACGGAATTCCACAGAATGAAATCTGCAAGCTCCTTCCAGGCCTAGTATAAATTAACAAATAGATAACTGTAAGGAGAGCACCAGAAAGCTATGCAAGATACAGAGTGGATTAGCCCTATGTCCCAATGGTATCTGGGCATGGTGGGGGAAGTCTTTGGATTCGGGGGAATGAAAATATTGGCATCAATTATTTTAATCATTTGATAGTGGCTACTCTATATGTAACAATAAAATCAATAATCTGCATCATCCAATAGTCTTGCAAGAGCAAAAGGCACTGTGAATATTTTTCTGCTTACTGCTTCTAAGGATGTTTGGGAAAGTGTAAGAAAATGCATTATTTTTTGGGCAGGTGGTAGGTACCTCAAGGAATAATAACACTAACTTATCAGAGTGCATCCTAAAGCCAATACAGTTCCCTAAGCTCAGCCACTTTATAAGTTGTCGACAAAGCAGACAGGTTTAACGAATCAGTGACAGAATATCGACGACCACTGTATCGAGATCCCAAAATATCGACACCTAAATATCGAAGTCAAGAATATTGACATCCTATCTTCATCATGGTAAGTACAAAAATAGCGAGAGAAAAAATATTGTTGTACAAAATATCGTTGCTATGAATATCGTTTTTTTAAGTGTAAAAAATCATATAAAATAAAGTAAATAATACATATAATTTACAAAAAAGATAGTTATAATTATTACAAAATGTTTAAAATTAGAAATAATAAATATAATGTTAAAAAAATAAACATACATATATATAAAATATAATAAATATTAACTTAATATTATTAATAAAACAATAATTATATAAAATTATAAAATGTTAGAAACATTAAAAATTATAAATATATATATATACTTCTAAAAATGTAATACATATATGTAAAAAAACATACAATACTTAAACAAAAATATAGAACACATACATTTAAAATACATGCTAAAATACATAACACTAATATAAACATCGATATTACTAACAACAATATTTTTGCAAGCAATATTATTGTCTTCAATATAAAAAAAACAATATTCCTTACCTTATTTTCGATATTCTGGTCCACGATATTCTTGTACCTCGATATTATTTTACTTCGACATAAAAAACTCGATATTCTGTCTGTTCGCCAGGCTTAACTTAGGGCAATATGTAAAGTATATATACAGTACCAAGATAATAATAACGTTTAAAAAAAAACATTAAAAATAGAGTAAAATTTTATTGACAGAATGCCACCAAACTAGCAAAAATCCATTAAGGGGAATGAGAGGTGTGTGTTTTTTAAGTTGTATATGAACAATTTATATGAAACTATATGAAAAATGCTAAGCGCCATGATAGTCTATGGTGTTGGTAGATGAGGACCCTGGAGACATTTCATGCTTATCCCATTGAGGTATCGGTTATATACAGTAACCTGGTTCATCCCATTTTACCTTCTGACACAATCTTTTAACTTGCGTCTTTTTAGTTCTTCTGGAGCAGCTCCTCCAGGTAATTTCAAATGCTCCCATGACCTCAGGGCAGCATTTGTGGACCAGGAATCACCCCAGAGTGAGCATAAAGCAAGATTCAATCTGGGTTCAGTTGATACAGATCAGCTGGGAACTCCATGGAAATGGCATCTTACAAACTCATGTTTCCCTGTAGCCACACAGGAGGTCAACCAACTGACCCTTGCAGTCTACTTCTTTGTCCTTGGTACAAGAAGGAGCAAGCCTAGATCTTCAGTTCTCCTCTCAGGTCAGACAGAAAAAGTCCAGCCTTCTTCAAATCTTCCGCTTGTCCAGAAGATGTTCTCAGGAGGGTGCCTTGGGAGCCCACAACTACGGATGGCACAAACTAATGAGTGGGGATGACACCTGTCACCTCTCTAATCAATGGGGTAAAAGTTCCCAGGGGAAACTCTAACCGCTTTTGCAGCAGTTCCTGTTTGCCATACTGCAGAAATTCCACAGTGGACCTTACTCCTATAATTCAGATGAAGAAATCATTTCTCCCTTGTGCCCACCCTGCAGTGAACCCAGGAAAAAGAGCATTTCCCTCTTCTGTCGGGGCTCAACCCTGGTTCTTTTGGGTCAACACCGTCCACAGGGTTTGGTGCTAGCCCTGCTGCAGGGACAACGGGTTGCCTTCTCCAGGTCTTACCTTACAAATACTTGTGAAAGGGCAAGACCCTTTCTAATCTATTTAAGTTCCTATTGTTCCTGTTCTGGGAGTGAGCCTCGTATCTCATACAGGTCTTCCCACCTGTCAACATGGGTTATTGTGAAAGGCTTCCGGCTGCTTACGTTCGGCTACACATTGCAGGCCTAAAGCCATTTTTTTTCTGTCACTGTGGTGCATGACACAATCAGTGCAGCAGTGCACAAGTGCCATTTAACTTTCCATTCCACAGGTCTATTTCTGCACCATACACTAGAGCCTTTACATTAAAGTTAAATAATTTATAGTTTTGAGACCATGTTCAAAACTGTTAAGGGCAGGCTCAGGCAGTTTACTCCTGGTTAGCCTGGGTAAAGTGAACACAGTTAAAAAATAAAGTAAAATTAAGGTCCAAAAAAGGGGGAACGTTCTGGGAGACCATTCAAATTTGGTGGATTTTCTACAGAAAGTTACAATAAAGCTCTATAAAAGGACGTAATGAGGCTCTTTTCTACATAACTGTGGTAGAGATTTTTCCTCCTGGAAAAAAGGGAGTATGTGAAACCAAAAAAATACATATTCCTATGTACTAAATTATTACTGTTTTTATATATTCTTATGTCGCAGTGTGGTCACAAAGTCCGCCCTCCGCGCTTCTGCCACAGGCAAACATCACGATTGCCTGGCGGAGCAGTCAGCATGGGTAAAATGGCAGCGGTGCCTAGCAGACACCGCTCGCCAGATTACAATGCTGGCGTCAGCCAGCCTTTCCATCGCAGTGGAACCTCCATGGAAAGGCTGGTAGAGGCTGGGTTTGGGGGCCTGTTGCGGGCCCCCTTATGTGGGCAGAGGGTGTATGTGCACTGGGGGTACCCATAGTACCCCCCTACTTTTTCATGCACAAGGTGACAGGCACCGTGTCGTGCCTGCCACGTTGTGCATGGAAATGCACTACGTGGCATTTTGGCATTGCGAACGGTGCTGCAGCCAGCAACCTGTTCGCAATGATCAGGGCTGTGGATGCGCCCGCCTTAGTGGTGGGCACATCCTAATTCACTCAGCAGCACCACTGCCTTACTGGCGGGCAGTCCCAGCACCGCAATGATGAAGGGCAGACTGATGTCTACCCGCCATTGTAATGAGCCCATTTGTTTCTACTTGACACCTGGAGGCAGGACTTTAGGATAATTATGAGCTCAGTAATGTATCCATGAATGATATGTTCTCATCAGTTTTTGCATTCTGTTCTATTGCTTCTGTTTATCTTTCTACTCTAATAATTCTTGTTACCTGCCCAAAGTGGTGTAGTGAACCAGTAGACATTTTCTCTGTGGCAAAACAACTGGGCCTGTAGTTCCTCTGAGGCTTTTGCTCGGGATTGAGGATGTGTGAAGGATGTACACTTGCCATCAGAGGTACAAGACAGGGAGGATAATGAGAACTTATGAGAATATGAGAACTTAGGGGCAGATTCACCCTTTCAGTGCTGGTGTCGGCCAATGGTCGACTCCTGCACTACCACCCCAGTGCGTCTGTCAGCCATTGGTAGACACTGGGAAGGAATGTAATGGCCCTTCTGGTTCTCTACACTAGAGGGACTCCATTATTTTAAACTCAAGCTGCTCTGGAAGACCTTTTTTCAGTGGTTTCTTTTAATTGCTACAATGGCAGGGCAGGGAGAGCTGATGTCATTACAGCAAAGTAAAAGAAATGAGATGATGGGATTATTTTTCTTTCACTGCATCAGTGCTCAGGGGGCATAGCTCAGCCCCTGATCACTGATTGTTTTGGTAGAGTATATTTTGAAAGGTTAGAATCTCCCCTTTCCAATGATATCTCTGCCCAGTGGATGCATGCTTGTAAATCGTCACAGGAGAGCGATCCCGAAGCAGGGCTCCACCCACTAGGCCTCAGGGAAATGGGGGAGCAGCTCCTTAGGCAAGGGCCTGTGCTTTCCCCACCAGGCTATATAATTGTAGTCTTTCTCCCCTCCGAGGCCTATGAGGGTATTACCTACAATTTGCAGGGGGGCCGGTAGAAAGCCCACTAGATACCAGAGAAAGTCTAGAAAGCCATGTACACTGGTGTACAAGGAGACTTTATTAGGGGTGGCCAAGTCATACTCGTTACCAGTACTCTGTGGAATTTGATGGCGTTTTTGGTTAACTCCACGGAATTCCACAGAATGAAATCTGCAAGCTCCTTCCAGGCCTAGTATAAATTAACAAATAGATAACTGTAAGGAGAGCACCAGAAAGCTATGCAAGATACAGAGTGGATTAGCCCTATGTCCCAATGGTATCTGGACATGGTGGGGGAAGTCTTTGGATTCGGGGGAATGAAAATATTGGCATCAATTATTTTAATCATTTGATAGTGGCTACTCTATATGTAACAATAAAATCAATAATCTGCATCATCCAATAGTCTTGCAAGAACAAAAGGCACTGTGAATATTTTTCTGCTTACTGCTTCTAAGGATGTTTGGGAAAGTGTAAGAAAATGCATTATTTTTTGGGCAGGTGGTAGGTACCTCAAGGAATAATAACACTAACTTATCAGAGTGCATCCTAAAGCCAATACAGTTCCCTAAGCTCAGCCACTTTATTAGTTGTCGACAAAGCAGACAGGTTTAACGAATCACTGACAGAATATCGACGACCACTGTATCGAGATCCCAAAATATCGACACCTAAATATCGAAGTCAAGAATATTGACATCCTATCTTCATCATGGTAAGTACAAAAATAGCGAGAGAAAAAATATTGTTGTACAAAATATCGTTGCTATGAATATCGTTTTTTTAAGTGTAAAAAATCATATAAAATAAAGTAAATAATACATATAATTTACAAAAAAGATAGTTATAATTATTACAAAATGTTTAAAATTAGAAATAATAAATATAATGTTAAAAAAATAAACATACATATATATAAAATATAATAAATATTAACTTAATATTATTAATAAAACAATAATTATAATAAATTATAAAATGTTAGAAACATTAAAAATTATAAATATATATATATATATATACTTCTAAAAATGTAATACATATATGTAAAAAAACATACAATACTTAAACAAAAATATAGAACACATACATTTAAAATACATACTAAAATACATAACACTAATATAAACATCGATATTACTAACAACAATATTTTTGCAAGCAATATTATTGTCTTCAATATAAAAAAAACAATATTCCTTACCTTATTTTCGATATTCTGGTCCACGATATTCTTGTACCTCGATATTATTTTACTTCGACATAAAAAACTTGATATTCTGTCTGTTCGCCAGGCTTAACTTAGGGCAATATGTAAAGTATATATACAGTACCAAGATAATAATAACGTTTAAAAAAAACATTAAAAATAGAGTAAAATTTTATTGACAGAATGCCACCAAACTAGCAAAAATCCATTAAGGGGAATGAGAGGTGTGTGTTTTTTAAGTTGTATATGAACGATTTATATGAAACTATATGAAAAATGCTAAGCGCCATGATAGTCTATGGTGTTGGTAGATGAGGACCCTGGAGACATTTCATGCTTATCCCATTGAGGTATGGGTTATATACAGTAACCTGGTTCATCCCATTTTACCTTCTGACACCATCTTTTAACTTGCGTCTTTTTAGTTCTTCTGGAGCAGCTCCTCCAGGTAATTTCAAATGCTCCCATGACCTCAGGGCAGCATTTGTGGACCAGGAATCACCCCAGAGTGAGCATAAAGCAAGATTCAATCTGGGTTCAGTTGATACAGATCAGCTGGGAACTCCATGGAAATGGCATCTTACAAACTCATGTTTCCCTGTAGCCACACAGGAGGTCAACCAACTGACCCTTGCAGTCTACTTCTTTGTCCTTGGTACAAGAAGGAGCAAGCCTAGATCTTCAGTTCTCCTCTCAGGTCAGACAGAAAAAGTCCAGCCTTCTTCAAATCTTCCGCTTGTCCAGAAGATGTTCTCAGGAGGGTGCCTTGGGAACCCACAACTACGGATGGCACAAACTAATGAGTGGGGATGACACCTGTCACCTCTCTAATCAATGGGGTAAAAGTTCCCAGAGGAAACTCTAACCGCTTTTGCAGCAGTTCCTGTTTGCCATACTGCAGAAATTCCACAGTGGACCTTACTCCTATAATTCAGATGAAGAAATCATTTCTCCCTTGTGCCCACCCTGCAGTGAACCCAGGAAAAAGAGCAGTTCCCTCTTCTGTCGGGGCTCAACCCTGGTTCTTTTGGGTCAACACCGTCCACAGGGTTTGGTGCTTGCCCTGCTGCAGGGACAACGGGTTGCCTTCTCCAGGTCTTACCTTACAAATACTTGTGAAAGGGCAAGACCCTTTCTAATCTATTTAAGTTCCTATTGTTCCTGTTCTGGGAGTGAGCCTCGTATCTCATACAGGTCTTCCCACCTGTCAACATGGGTTATTGTGAAAGGCTTCCGGCTGCTTACGTTCGGCTACACATTGCAGGCCTAAAGCCATTTTTTTTCTGTCACTGTGGTGCATGACACAATCAGTGCAGCAGTGCACAAGTGCTATTTAACTTTCCATTCCACAGGTCTATTTCTGCACCATACACTAGAGCCTTTACATTAAAGTTAAATAATTTATAGTTTTGAGACCATGTTCAAAATTGTTAAGGGCAGGCTCAGGCAGTTTACTCCTGGTTAGCCTGGGTAAAGTGAACACAGTTAAAAAATAAAGTAAAATTAAGGTCCAAAAAAGGGGGAACGTTCTGGGAGACCATTCAAATTTGGTGGATTTTCTACAGAAAGTTACAATAAAGCTCTATAAAAGGACGTAATGAGGCTCTTTTCTACATAACTGTGGTAGAGATTTTTCCTCCTGGAAAAAAGGGAGTATGTGAAACCAAAAAAATACATATTCCTATGTACTAAATTATTACTGTTTTTATATATTCTTATGTCGCAGTGTGGTCACAAAGTCCGCCCTCCGCGCTTCTGCCACAGGCAAACATCACGATTGCCTGGCGGAGCAGTCAGCATGGGTAAAATGGCAGCGGTGCCTAGCAGACACCGCTCGCCAGATTACAATGCTGGCGTCAGCCAGCCTTTCCATCGCAGTGGAACCTCCATGGAAAGGCTGGTAGAGGCTGGGTTTGGGGGCCTGTTGCGGGCCCCCTTATGTGGGCAGAGGGTGTATGTGCACTGGGGGTACCCATAGTACCCCCCTACTTTTTCATGCACAAGGTGACAGGCACCGTGTCGTGCCTGCCACGTTGTGCATGGAAATGCACTACGTGGCATTTTGGCATTGCGAACTGTGCTGCAGCCGGCAACCTGTTCGCAATGATCAGGGCTGTGGATGCACCCGCCTTAGTGGTGGGCACATCCTAATTCACTCAGCAGCACCACTGCCTTACTGGCGGGCAGTCCCAGCACCGCAATGATGGAGGGCAGACTGATGTCTACCCGCCATTGTAATGAGCCCATTTGTTTCTACTTGACACCAGGAGGCAGGACTTTAGTATAATTATGAGCTCAGTAATGTATCCATGAATGATATGTTCTCATCAGTTTTTGCATTCTGTTCTATTGCTTCTGTTTATCTTTCTACTCTAATAATTCTTGTTACCTGCCCAAAGTGGTGTAGTGAACCAGTAGACATTTTCTCTGTGGCAAAACAACTGGGCCTGTAGTTCCTCTGAGGCTTTTGCTCGGGATTGAGGATGTGTGAAGGATGTACACTTGCCATCAGAGGTACAAGACAGGGAGGATAATGAGAACTTATGAGAATATGAGAACTTAGGGGCAGATTCACCCTTTCAGTGCTGGTGTCGGCCAATGGTCGACACCTGCACTACCACCCCAGTGCGTCTGTCAGCCATTGGTAGACACTGGGAAGGAATGTAATGGCCCTTCTGGTTCTCTACACTAGAGGGACTCCATTATTTTAAACTCAAGCTGCTCTGGAAGACCTTTTTTCAGTGGTTTCTTTTAATTGCTACAATGGCAGGGCAGGGAGCGCTGATGTCATTACAGCAAAGTAAAAGAAATGAGATGATGGGATTATTTTTCTTTCACTGCATCAGTGCTCAGGGGGCATAGCTCAGCCCCTGATCACTGATTGTTTTGGTAGAGTATATTTTGAAAGGTTAGAATCTCCCCTTTCCAATGATATCTCTGCCCAGTGGATGCATGCTTGTAAATCGTCACAGGAGAGCGATCCCGAAGCAGGGCTCCACCCACTAGGCCTCAGGGAAATGGGGGAGCAGCTCCTTAGGCAAGGGCCTGTACTTTCCCCACCAGGCCCAATAATTGTAGTCTTTCTCCCCTCCGAGGCCTATGAGAGTATTACCTACAATTTGCAGGGGGGGCGGTAGAAAGCCCACTAGATACCAGAGAAAGTCTAGAAAGCCATGTACAGGGGTGGGGGCTGCCCAACATGGTACACGGAAGACATGGCTTGGCAGTTTGGGCTGGACTATTCCCATGAGGCACAGGGTCAGACTGATTTGCATATGGCCATGTCTGAACTGGGGTGGCAGAGTGGGCTAAAGATCGGTGATGGATTAAACCCAGATCTGTTGACTGGGTGTGAGTGTTTGATTGGTTCAGATGCTCCTTCCATCACCACCCCCTTTTGAACCACAACATGGGCATGGCCATGCCTCCCACCCTATAAAAGCAGCAACAGTTTTTCTTCCCCTGCCCGGGGCAGATGGGGGTGATTACCTCTTATCTGCCCCTCAAAGGAGGGCTGAAAGCCTACTAGACACCAGGGATTACAAAATAGAGCCAAAACAAACAAAAGGAGGGGCCGTCTAACCTGGTATTCCTCACCCCAGAAAGGGAAATCGTGTATTTATGCCCCCAGGGGGGAGATAGGAGGTTTGCATCAATTTGGGATGTTCCATCCAAATATGACACTTGGAGAGGGAAGAACATCCATCTGACAAAAGTAATTTTGCATTTGGGCCAAAAGAAAGTGGTGTGGGTGTAGCACTCTGTATTTGGTCTATTTGAGGTTGGAGTGTGGCCAGTGGCAGAGTGCAACAATTGCACCACTTTTATACCCCAAAGTGGAAATTCTTGCTGTTGGGTGGATTTTTTACACCCCTAGTGGCCATTTTTGGCTCACTTCCCCATTTGGGACAACCTCTTATCTGCCCCTAGCAAGGAGAAAGACATATTGTCCCTTAGCACGGCGGACGTGGTGAAGGCAATGTTTTTGCTTTTGCAGCTGCTACGTGTCCTTCCTGTTAAAGAATAACTTCTGCCTATGTTTATAAAACCGATGTCAGGGTCTCCCGAGTTTCGTAAATCCATGTCTTGACTGATTAATCCATGTTTCACTCCACTGTTTGGGTCCCACCATTCTTCTTGACTTTATCTTGTTTAACTGGCCTTCGCTATTCTCTTCGTGTGTTCTCTTGTTACATAGACTGTCCTTTGTAGTATTCAACATGTTGTACCACCTGCAAATTGAATTACGGGCACTAGTGTTGATTAACCTGGAGGGAGGAGAGCACACAGGGTCTGAAAGGAGGGTGTGTTTTAGACATTCGATAACTTGTTTTCGAACTATTCCTATTCGTCAATTTTGTATGTTTTGGGAGTTGACATTGTAAACTTGTGTACTATAATAGTTTGTGCACCACGGAATGAAGTGGCAGTCTCCTGAGAACTTACCATTGGTGTACTTACAGGACCACTGTGCTTAGCTGCAGCTAATAAATCTGCTTTTCTACGCCTAACAGAGTGTCACGTGTCTCCGTCTGCCAAAGCAGGTGAAACTGGAGATCTTAGGCATGCCCTGCGCCGCCTGGCCCGTAAGGTCAGGTTCTCCAATTGGCGCCCAACGTCAGGCGACTTCAGCGGTAGTAGTTTTGCCCTAAGGTCGTGAGGAGCTTTGCATGAAAATTCCGGAGGATTTCTCGAACCACGTGAGCGACCCCTGTATGTCGAAGTGGACCGAAGATCTTTTGAGGCGCGGCTACTCCTTCCCCACGGCTGCTGACGACTGCTGCCCTGACTGTCACCCTGCTTTGGCCCCTGGTGATGATTAGTATCGCGAGACGTTAGACGGACATCTGTTGGCATGAGAAAACATTTAGTTAAGTATTCGTGGGTAGCGCCCACCTTTTTTTTTTTGGTTTTTGTTATTCGATTAGTGCACTAACCGTAAGCCAAGGGGTAAGTACGATTGTGCTTTGATTATATTGTCTAAAATTCCTTGACGTTTGTAAGTAGTCCAGTTCGTTACGAAATGCCTGGATTTAGTAAGTTTAGGACATTTTGTTGTTTTGGTTGCATTAGGGATTCCCGGCTAGAGGATTCGTGTCCGATTCCTCCGGTTGGAACTCCCCCTTATGAGCTCTATTCAAAACATGGTTTAAGTCCTATTATCTTTAATGAAACATGGATTCGGTATACTAAAAAAGATGGTGTTTTACGGTGGCCACAAAATGGTACCTTTTGAGCCTGCTATATTAGACAATTTGGAAATGATTCTATTCAAGAGAAAAGCCCGGCCGGCAATGGTTGATTCCTTCCGCCTCTGGCGTAAAGAATCTAAACAGAAAGAAATAAAGCAAATGAAGAAAGATAAGAAAGAGCAGGATATGACGATTTTAAAGGATGCCCAACAGTTTAAAGATTACGAGGCTAATAAATGGTTGAGGTTTCAGAGAGACAGCATCGTATGGCAATAGACAGATGTTATACTGTGTTACCTACTGCCTCAAAAAGTAAGGGTGCTGACGAAGATCCTTTTGTGTCCCATCTCTTGACGTTACCTCCACCTTATGTGTCAGGCGCTAATGCACCTCCATTACAACCTGTTGTTAATCCAGCTGTTCTGGTGCCTGCACAGTTGCCTCTTCCTGTGATTCCACCTCCACCCCCTTTGCCACCGACTTTTTTACCCCAAACTCCTGTGTCTGTTTCCTCTACCCTCTGTTGCTACTGGTTCTTCTCCTGCTGTACAGAATATGTTGTCTCCTGTTTTATTGTCAGATTCCCCTACAGCTCGACATTGTTTAGTTGAAACTGTTTCTGGTCTCTTGTCACCTTTTCTTGGACCTCTTTTCTTTTCTCCTGCTTCGTCTCGAAGATAGTCTCGTAGTCAGATTCCAGATTTGGAAGAACGGACTAAGTTGGATTCTCTTGCTCGTAATTGGATTATGAGTAGTGCACAGTATAGTGTGCGTGATATTTTAGACACCTTTCTGCAATGGAATGTGCCTACAGAGAGGTATGTCTTTAATATTATGTGCAACACTCTTACCAAAGGGTGGGAAGATATGGATTTGGATTCACCTCCTCAGGGTTTATTCAAAATACGAGATCAATTTGATAAGGGACTTATTGTGGGTCCTGATGTAGAATCTGCTGTTCAGAAGCTTGTTACTTTCCGATCTTCCTTTTTCTCTCAATCTTCTCTTGAGCCTGATCCTGTGGTTCGTCGCAAAATGGCAAGGTATCCTATGCGAGAAGTTCCTCCAATATGGAGAAAGGCAGACCCAAACGCTAATCCAGCTGTTCCCGCTCATTTTCAGCGCATATGGGTACATGATCCTTGGAAAAGATCTGAAGTGTTGGCACTTAAGCAGTCCTTACCGGACCCTCGTAAGAACCCTGCTGGGTACTATAAAGAATTGTCTCAGACTGTTAACGCGTGTATTATGAATTTGGCAGATATTGATTTACTCATGGGAAATGTAGTTCCACAAGCTCTATGGGCTAAAATTTGTAGACAAGACCATGATCAAGCTTTAGGTGGTAATTGGGCTGCTAATACAGCCGCAGATACAGCACAAGTAGGTGGTGCCAAACCTGATGATCTGATTACGGAGTTACCCAGTAGAATTATAGATCTCATGAAAACGATGATGCCTGCTGTACGCGTTAACTGGGATAAGTTAGCAAAGTGCAAACAAAAGATTGATGAGAGTGTCTCCGATTTCTTTACTCGTTTTGAGGAGACTTTCATCTACCATAGTGGTCAAGATATGAGTACTGAAGGTGGACAGCGATTATTTGTCGATAAATTTGTTTTTAATTTGCTTCCAGACTTATCGTATAAATTGAAACAATCTGAGAGTGCATGGGCAGTTTCTTCAACTGCCCAGATATTGGCTACTGCTCAATATTATGAGAATAGGGATAAGGAAGACAAGGAGAAAGCGGATAAGAAAACTAAAGAATTAAAAACGAAGGTTCTTCTGCAACAGGCTTATCCTCCTCGTTCTGCTCAGTCCCATTTTCAACAGCCCCCACAGTTTCAGAAGCTGTTGTAAAAACCTGAGTCTCCAGCTCCCCGATTTCCATTGGGTCCTAATCAATGTGCTTACTGTAAAGAGGAAGGTCATTTTAAGATTAGTTGCCCGATCTTGTTACAACGTTATGGCGGATCACAGCCATGGGTCGTGGCGATTCTCGGTAAGTATCCAGAAGTCGAGGGCGTGGTGCGTCGTCTCAGGACAGACGTCCCTCTCCCCCTCAGGACTCTGCAAATTATTTTGACCAGTGGAATTCTCAGTCTGCACAGTATTACAATGACGATTATTGCACAGATGGTGGGAACCTTATGTTAATGTTGTAACGTTGGGTGTTACGGAACCATTTCTTTTGGATACTGGTGCAATGAGAAGTTCTATTATGCACTCTAAACTCCCTGGGGCACCTTTGTCTGGCTTAACAAATGTTTGCGATGTTTTTGCTTTTGCAGCTGCTACGTGTACTTCCTGTTAAAGAATAACTTCTGCCTATGTTTATAAAACTGATGTCAGGGTCTCCCGAGTTTAGTAAATCCATGTCTAGACTGATTAATCCATGTTTCACTCCACTGTTTGGGTCCCACCATCCTTCTTGACTTTATCTTGTTTAACTGGCCTTCGCTATTCTCTTCGTGAGTTCTCTTGTTACATAGACTGTCCTTTGTAGCATTCAACATGTTTTACCACCTGCAAATTGAATTACGGGCACTAGTGTTGATTAACCTGGCGGGAGGAGAGCACTCAGGGTCTGAAACAAGGGTGTGTTTTAGACATTCGATAACTTGTTTTCGAACTATTCCTATTCGTCAATTTTGTATGTTTTGGGAGTTGGCATTGTAAATTTGTGTACTATAATAGTTTGTGCGCCACGGAATGAAGTGGCAGTCTCCTGAGAACCTACCATTGGTGTACTTACAGGACCACTGTGCTTAGCTGCAGCTAATAAATCTGCTTTTCTACGCCTAACAGAGTGTCACGTGTCTCTGTCTGCCAAAGCAGGTGAACCCGGAGATCTTAGGTGTGCCCTGCTCCGCCTAGCCCGTAAGGTCACGTTCTCCAATGGCCTGATGCCGGTAGGCTGCACACTACTTTTTTTGGTTTTGACGCCGTTTTGTTTTGAATTCCCCTGGTGTGTAATGGGCTTTCTGCTCCCCTCGAGGGCAAACTGAATGCAAACTCCCTGTCTAGGGATGAAGGGGGAGGAGAGAAAAACAGGTTTGTCCCATTTGGGATGGGGGTGCGGCCAACACCAGTTTTCCTGCTCCCACGCCAGGGCCAGACAGGGTGTTTGACTTTAATTTGCCCCTGAGAGGGGAAGACAGCCCACTAAACACCATGGAATTCAAAATGGTGCCAAAACAAAAAAGGAGAATGCTGCCTACCCTGGCATTGGGCCATATCCCTGTCTCAGAAGGGGCAATAGTGACTTCCTGCCCCCATAAGGGCAGATAAGGGGTTTGTCCCAATTGGGGAGAATGCCCCAAATATGCCCCCCAGTGTGTAGAAAGTCCACCTGATACCAGGAATTGGCAAAAGAAAGTGGTGAGGGTGTTGCACTCTGGATCAAACCAAGTTCAATGGGAGCCCTTGTGAGGAGACTCACATTGACCTCAGTTTGATCCGTTTCTGTCGCAAGCATTAGGCCTAGCCATACAAGTGTCACATTGTTTTTCTCTGCACAAGTGAGGTAACTCTGGGTAGCAAGAATTTTGTGGATTCCTTTGCATTCCATAAATTTTAATCAGAGAATTTTAAGGAAAATGTGTGATTTCAGATAAAGGTTTCAATGGCATTGTGGGTACGAAAACCTTATGGGATCCATGCAAGGCACACCACCCTGGAATATCCTGGTTGTTACTTTTCATAAATGGTTGGGGTTCGCAGGTTTGAATGGATGGTGCCCCAGTAGGCCCAAATACTGGAGTTTCCCTATTGCTTATCTATGAACATAGCACTTTAGGGGCCTTTATGTCATGGTCTCTTGGCTCACCACACAATGGGGTATGATTCTTATTGGAGGGCATGCGGGAATTCAGTGTGGTAAGAAATATTTGGCTACCCACAGATTCCAGATCTTTGTCAAACCATTTGAGGAAAATGTGTGTTTCTTACTAAAGTTTGATGCTTGCAAGGGCTTTTGGGTAAAAGTACCTAGTAAGAGACAGGCACCCCTGGACTCACCTAGTTGTCTAGTTTCCATTAATGTGCAAGATTGCTAGGTTTCCCTAGGTGCCGACTGAGCTATGGCACTAAAGCCACAGGCACACACTTTGCAAAAAAAGCGTCCGTTTTTTAATGAAAAAATGTGATGTATCCATGTTAAGTTTTGGGACATTACATATTGCGGGAACTAGGCCTACCTACATAAGTAAGGTACCATTTTTATCTGAAAACATATCATAGTAGAACATTTGTTATTACCCATGGCGGGGGTAGAAGTTAAGGAGTTAAATAAGCGCTTGTGTTGCCCTTGCACAATGCTAAGTGACAAAAGGCAGCATGAGGAGTTAAGTGAGATTTACTAAGCTATGCAAGGTCACCTACAACAGAAATAGAAAGAGGAATATGCATATAAGGATTGTTTTGTGCATGAATGTGTCCCTTCCTGCACAAAAACAATCCTGCCTGTAACACAGACATTCTTGCACCATGGTGCAAGGGTCATTGTGTTGGTACTAGGCAGCCCTTGAAGGATTTCCTTTGCTTTTTGCTGTATCTGACTTTACACAAGCTATCTTCCGGCCTGGCTTTCAGAGGGTTTAGAGCCCATGTAATGAGTGTGGCACAGACGATACAATAACTGGGATTGCAGTTAGCTCCTTCCAAAGCTCCTCCACTTACTAAGATTTTAGCAAAAACTTGACAGCATCCTCTGTGGTCTACATTCTATGCCGTTCTTGTCTCACATTTATCCTGGACATGTTTGTTAATGAGAACATTAACTGGGCCAATAGGGATTCCCAAATTTGCACGGGGCACGTTTCCATTAAACTTAAATAGAGATTTGTTCAGAGTATATTGGTATTGAACCTGCTCCTATGCATTCTCAATGCCCGAAGGAATCTGTTGCTAATTTCGGGAGTACAAAATAGAATGCCCCGGACTTATTAATAGGGCATTGTGAAGATCCCTCAAATGTTTAATTTTACAGTTCCCTATATTGCAAATTACTGTGCCCGTTGTGTACACAAGTGGGTGGCTACCATCAACTCTATGTGGGCAGCAATGCCATTAATTTTTCAGGTTCCTTTTCATAAACAGTTTTTTTGCTTTAAAACAGAGTTCACAGTAGATTACAGGGTCTACTTCTAGGTACTAAAAAAGGATTGATAGAGGGCCATATGTATGAAAGTTTGGTTTTGCGATTCTCAAATAGCGATATTTTGTGAATTGCTATTTGAGAATCGCAAAAAGCTATGTATGTAGGATTTGCAAATAATTTTGCAAATCCTACATATTCCTTAATTGCGAATTGCAAATTGTGATTCGCAATTAAGGAATATCTCCACCTTCATTTTTTTGGTCCTCTAGGCACATAGAAATGAATGGGAAGACATTCTCAATTTGCGATTATCAATTAGAGAATCGCAAATTGAGAATGCAATTTCAAGGGTGCCAGGGTGCCAAAAAGATACCCTGTTGCATCCCTTAAATGTGCATGTGTGCACATGTGGCACACATACGTGCCCTAAGGGTCTAAAGAGCATGTATGTGCGCCATATGGCACTTTGAAAAATGCAAAAAGTGAATTTCTCAGAGAAATCGCTAATTACCACCAACTTGAAGAAAAGGCCAAATTGCACTTTTTCTGTGCTTCTTACACTGTATTTAAGGAATAGCAATTTGCGATTCCTTAAATGCAATTGCAAGATAGGGAATCGCAAATTTTGTGATTCCTTTTTTTGCGAGGGAGTTTTTCTTTCATATATACCACTGAGCCAAATTGCGATCGCAATTTGGAATGATACTTATGGCCCTTAATTCTTAGTAATGAGTGATGATGAATCTGAATTCTTGGAATTACAGTGATAATTAGTGCACAGCCATATCTTTTTTTTTCCAAGACCTTTATTATCGCAAATGACAATTACACAGCCACCAGGAGCCTACAACCCTGGGGCCGGCTGCAACAACAAACATATCATTATATTGTGGTGTTTATACACAGCCTTTTAGCCGACAACATGTGGTACGGCGGCGTGAAACATTCAGTTATGTCTTGTTTTTAGGTTTGGACAGTACACAGAAGTGAACATAAAACAAACATATGTAACTAATTAACTGAGACCATATTTACTCTGTCAGCTAAATCAGTGTTTTTTGAATCATACAGATAACAACTGTGGTGCTAGAGTCATGAGTCGTACAATTTCTAGTAACTTTGTCTTACTGGTGTTGGACCTCATCTGAAGGACATTCGTTGGACCCCGCCACTAAGGTGTTTAAATAGTCTGTTAGGTAACACCAGAAATCCCTGGGTCTGGATTTTGCAGGAAGCTCTTCTTCATATGTGAGGAGCCTGTCTCTACAACTAGCCATGTCTCGTAACCATCTGGCCGTGGTCGGTTTTTTAGTACTATTCCAACATTGTGCAATTTGTCTCTTAGCCAGTAGTAATGCCACTACACAAAATTTTCGCTTGGTGGCTTTAAATTGCGGTGTTATGCCCAACAGTCCCACCCGTATTGTGCATGCAATGTCCGACTGCAGCATGACAGACAGTTCGACGATTACTTTTATCCAATAATCATGAATACCAGCACAAAACCAGGCTAAATGCATAAAATCCGCCCCTTCACTGCCACATCTTTTGCATCTGTCTTCTACTTGTAACCCAAATTTACACATACGTGCAGGCGTGTAATATGCATGATGAAGGAATTTGTAATGTATTATTCTAAGATTACCATTTGGCGTTAGGATTTGGATTAAAGCGCAGGTCTGCTGCCATTCCTGCTCCGTTAATGGAGTCTCTAGCGCCCGGTTCCATCTCGCCATGGCTTTCTCTGTCGTGTACGGCAGTTCTGCCTGTGCCGTTGCGTACAGCCTAGAAACTAGATGAGCAGTGTTTTGCGAAGTAATGATCAGCTGTAGCGCGTCTAGACTGCTCGGTTCCGCAGGGAAGGTGGGGTAATGTTCCTTCAAAGCACGTTTCAGCCTATAATATGTGAAGTAAAACATTGGAGATTTTTTTGTGTGTAAGTTAGCTCTTCTATGTCTATAAATTGATTCTCTGTAAATAGGTCTCCCAATCGCTCCATGCCTACCTGTTGCAGTAATGACATACCCACTTTTTCTCCCGTGACCGATAACGCTTGGTGGTGTGCTAAAGGCATTGCTGAAGCATATAGTGGTGTTTTATGTGTCAGTTGCCCCAATTTATGCCAGGCCTTTACCGTGGTGTCCACTGGGTTAATGTCTTGGGCATGAAGAGGTTGTCGCCTATGCGTCAGAATGGACGTGAGAGGAATAGGATCTGCGTCACCCTCTTCTATTGCTGTGTGGGTAAGCAGCATACTGAGCTTGCGCGCATAGATAATATAAGAGAAAATCGGGTACGCTGAGCCCACCCCTGCAATATGGTAGAGTTAAAGTCTGAAGCTCTATACGCGCCTGTTTCCCTGCCCAAATGAGTTGCAGCACTAGCGATTTAATGCGCCTGAATACTTCTCCTGGGGGGGTGATAGGAATAGGAATATTATTAAAGAGGTACAATAGTTTGGGCGGAATATTCATTTTGACGATTGCAATGCGATCCTAGTGCACAGCCATATCTGACACACTAACTATTTTCCCTGGTTTACCCTTACAACGGCTCTCAGAAAACGGGTGCCATTGTACTTTCAAAGTGTTTAATTCGAGTACATATTTATGGGTATATGCGACCACATACCTAGCTGCGAAGCAACAAAGCACTTTACAGGAGAAAGTGCTTACTTAGTGAGAGGAGACTGTATTTCAGTGGCATCTACATGTGATGGGTGCTTGTGGTAGTTACTTCAGGTGAGGTGTTTCTTAAAAATATAATCCTTAAGCTCCTTTCTCAACAAGAGAAGAGAAAGGATTGACATATTTTTGGTGGTGATAATGCCAATGTTTTGCTGACCCTTAAAAATGAGATCTACAGAGTAAATGAAGAGAGTTGTTTAAAGCTGAGCATAGCTCAATCACCTGTGCAAATATTTGATGGTGCCAATCCACCCTACTCTACTTAGAGACGGAGGAAAGCTATATTTACTAACCCTGGGCGTAGTTCGCGTAGTTGTGCTACACATAGCTACGCGAAGTGCACTTCGCACTACGCGAGCTACGCGTAGCGCTACGCGAACTGTGTAGTGCGCTGTTTGCGATGATTGCACAGTGCCGGATGCTTGTCCATGCTTGTCCACACTGTGCAATAATTGAAAACGGTATCTCGCACAGTGCGAGCTGTCGTTTTCTACCACTCAAGTAGATTTTTACTAGAGTTGCAGCTTTTTCAACGTGGACTGGTAGTTTTTCATCGCGAGCTGTAGCGAGCCTATGCCGCCACTCGCAATGAGAAACCTGACCTCCCCGCGTTGAGAATCTCGCTGGGAGGTTTATTTTCCTTGTTTGCGATCGCCAACTTGATGTTGCTGATCGCGAACGAGGAAAAAGTCTTGCTGCAATGTCATTTTGCTGCCTTACGGACGCCAACTTGACATGGAGGTCCACAAGCGAGCAAAAAATGCCAACTACGCTACGCGATTTTGCACTGTGCTACGTACAATTCGAGTAGGGTAAAGTAGCACAATCTACACAAACTTCACGAGCGTAGCGTAGTTGGCCACCCAGGGTTAATATTTACACCAGAGGAGCTATGCCCAGCTCCCCCGTGTGGACGGATGACCTTGTGTCACATCTCCAACTTGGCCACCAACTTATAGTAACCCCCTACTTGTAGAGAGAAAACTACGTTCTTGCCAGAGCCATTCTTTTTCTGTTTTATGAAGACAAAAAATGCACTTTGGAAATTGTTTGCACAAAAAAGTATTGCTGAGTGGGTGCATGAATTATGGTACCCGCTTGGCAAAGGATCAATTCCTTCAATACAACCCTTACTCTAGTCACTCCTTTGAAGGCACAGAGATCACTTTCTGTCTTCTAGCAATGTAAATATCCTTTGCAATCCACTGTCAGCGGAGCATCAGTTTACCTGGAGGTCTGGTGGCTACCCCCAGCTGTAGATGAGACTCTTTTGCATTGTGTGAGCAAATGATCACTTATTAGTAATTTTCATACAGATCTGATAATAAAACCAAAAAAAATGGGAATTATACTTGCTTATTGTAAAACAGATTGTTGGATAACACCTTTTTTGCGGCATCAACCCGGATTTTTCACCTCCTTCTTGACCCTATATTTTTGCTGATTTTAGAACTCTGTGCACCTTACTACTGCTAACCAGTAGTAAAGTGACTGTTCTCCCCTTTTACCAAGGTGGAATTGGCGTATTCCTAATTTATATATTCAGCTTACCCGTAAGTGCCTAGGATATTGTCGAAGATATACACAGGGCCTGGAAGTTGGCAGTGCAAACATGGCAGCAGGCCTACCAGTGCAGCCTGACTGTAACAGTGTAAAATCTCCAGTTTCACCTGTCAAAATAAATCCCTGTGACTAGTCAAAACTTCCCTTTTATATGTTATTGTCACCCCTATGTAGACCTCATAGCACACAAGGCAGGGTGCACACTATTTAAAAGTAGGACATGTAGACATTTAATGTTAGCATGTCATTGCAGTGACAGCACCTAAAAGCTAGTTTTCAATGTGGCAGGCCTAGCTGCCGTATAATGAAAACAAGCATTTGCCATTCAATAGGTCTCGCATTTACTAGAGTTTGAGTCATTGGCATTGTAGTTTACAATGCCTTTTATTAATTTGTTTTTTTTAAAACAAATAGATAAAAGGCATTGTCATTTACAATGCCAATAGCATAAACTCTCGCAAATGTAAGACCTATTGTATTGTAAATGATTGTTTTTTTATAGGTTTCTATTTAAACGACATACTCAACAAGTGAAACTACTAGAAACTACTAGACAACTGGAATGTCCATAGGTTAAATTGTTCCACCACGCCCCCTGACGGGTGTCAGTCATCCGTACTAGATGGATAACAGGGGATATTAATTCACAATTAGTCCAAATGGAAAGGGCAATGTGCCGTGTGCACTTTTACTGATAAGGAGTCGTACCTTTTTGGCTGATTCACAATTGCACGTAAGAGTGCGTAAAAGGATACTTCTGGAGTATGTTTCTAATCACTCCAGAATGCTTGTGTGACTTAAGATCAATGGGGCAGATTTATGATAACTGGCGCATCCCGAGGGATGCGCCAGTTAACATGCGCCACAGTGCGCCACTGCTACGCCACCCATGGTGCGCCGCATTTATGATGCGGCACACCATGGGGCAAAAACGGCACAGATGCGTGACGCATCTGTGCCGGAAATGTGGCGCATTGCTGGAGTTGCGTCGCAAGCGCGACGCAGCTCCAGCAATGCTCTGGGGGGGCCTATTCTTTCAATGCTGCCTCAAGCCTTACGCCTGCTTCAAGCAGGCGCAGGGTTTTGACGCAGCATTGCCCTGAAAGTGACTGAGTGAAATCTCATAGATTTCACTCAGCCACTTCCAGGAGGCGTTCCTGCGCAGGAACGCCCCCCCCTGCGCAGGAACGCCTCCTCATGGCGCAGTGCTGTACAACGTGACGCATCTCCTAGATGCGTCACGTTGTAAATAGGGCGCAGGGATGCGCCACGTTTCCGCGCCGTTGCGTCACGCAACGGCGGCGTAAACGTGGCGCAAGCCCTTCATAAATCTGCCCCAGTGTGTCTAAACGTTACAGTGTGGATTTCGGAGGACCGTGTACCAGTCCTGGCTTCACCCTTGGTCACATTTTGTGATCCTAGTTGTCCCAAACTGCTTTTGTTCCCCAAGCTGACAAAACTGCAATGCTTAGAAGCAGAATAGACGCAAGAGTTAAGCACTACATCTAATCTCCAATGATTGTTACATTTTGAGGGTGGTTTAACACAACAAAATTAATGAAGGACCTGTACAAAATTGTGACGGTCATCTAGGAAATCGATAGCAGGGACCTGTGGACGGTAGTTCTTGCACGCGTCCTGACGTCTGGCTGACTTAGCGGAGTCCCTGAACACTTTAAAAAACGGAGTCAAGGTGAGAAAGACTGGACAAAAGTAAAAGAAGATTTAGGCCAGCTATTGGAAAGAAGAAAAGAATGAAGAGGGGAGTCTGAGAGAGATTCAAGAAAGAGAGTGAGGGCCAGAAAGAAACAACCAGAGGTATAGATACAGAAGAAATGAAGAGGCGAGAGACAGAAAGAGGGGGGAGGGAAGAGATAACATAGAAAAGGGAAGAAAAAGGAGATCGGAAAAAAGAACAAAACAAAATTGAAGAACAGTGAAATAATGCAACAGATGACGTTGGCTAGAGGGTAAGATACAGCACTAGAGAAAGAGAAAGGTCAAGAGGAGACACCGGGCAGAGGCAGAGTAGGAAGACCGAGAAAGTTAATAGAAGGATGAAGGAGAGGAAATGAGAGAAGGGTATAACATAGAAAGAGAGGGTATAAAATAGAAAGAGAGGGGAGAAAATTCAAAGAGACAGAGATAAAGAAGTGGAACAGACAGCGATAACAAGGAGGAAAGTTGAGGAATGGATTTAAACAGGAAGGGAAAGAGAGAAGCGGGGAAAGAAGAACAAGAAAAAGCCAAAAGGTGTATGTGGGATAATTTTACAGGAGGTAGGGTGTGATGGATGGACAGGGAGGACAGAGAGACAGAGGAACGTGATAAGTACAGAGAAATAAAGAGACATTTGTGAATAGGGAAAGGCAGAGATAAATAAGGAAAAAGAGAAAAGGGTGGAGACCAAGAGGCGGGTTGGAGAAAGAAGGAAGAAAAGGTGAAAGGTGTAACACAAGAGGCTGGAAGGCAGTTCCTAGTGCGGAGCAGGAGCTCAGAGGTGAACAGACAGATGCTGTGACTACAGCGACTGCAGCGACTTTGGAATATCACTTCCTGCTCAGCAGTTTTCACTAGAGGGTTCTCGTCGGGGGAGAACTATCCCAGGTACCACCTCGCCTCAGCTAAGCCGCCAGCCGACTCTGCTTCAAAGGGGGAGGGGAGGGACGGGTGTATGGGGACTCGTCTACTTATTTACCAGAAGCCAGACATCTCTCAGTGTCAGAGCTTAATTTGTGCCGGGATTAAAATGCCTGTGCTCTGCTCCAGCACCTAATTCTTAACACTGCCACTTATTTATGACACTCCAACAACTGGTGGCACTGCCTATTTCTGAACAGAGCATATCAGTTTAGCAATTAGATATACATTTGAGTAATATTATGCATCTAGACCACTCATAGATCCTTGGGCTGCCTTGAAGTCTTCAGGTTGTCACATTTGTAGGAGATTGGTGCTTAATAGGTAGTGTTTACAGTGGCATTTGGAAACAATAGCAGAGCTAGTTGGTTGCAGTCTGAAGCGGCTGCAGTGGCCCCCTGTGCAATAGCATGGGCTCAGGCACTTTTATTTTTTTACAAATTAAGCACTGCAGTGTGTGTAGAAACTAAAATTGTGTGGCGAGGGGATACGTCTGCTTTTATTCACCGTACCCCGGTAGTTCGATCTCTATAGCTGGGCCCCAGAGCCATCTAGCCTTTGAGATCGATAAAAGTATGACCACCATGGTTTTCCGATGTTAGATGTTTCCCTTTTATATTGCTTAGAAGCCTACACAATGATACAATGTATTATATCTTCCGTCAATAAACGTATGGCATTTGCCTGGCTGCTGCCGCACCCCGCTTTCCAAGCCAGTAATGTTGCAAAGGGGAGGATGCATTACTCAGCGGACCTCAGCTATTCGCTTTTAATTTCGTAATACCCAAGTTGGATTATTTAATACACTTACAGCGCTATATAAAACTCTTTAAATAAATGAATAAATAAATCCCTCTGCAGCCTTTTACTCAGGACTGTACATTTTAGACATTGAGCTCAAACTCGTTGTCTGTATTTTAGAGCTGCAACCTCAACTGTGTCAGTGCGCGTGTGTGCGCTTGCCAATATTCCTACAGTACAAGCCTGGCTGTGGAGAGAAAGAGCGCTGTTGTAAGCAAATAAGTGCTTCTAGGAACTGTGAATGTGCACGTGCCGGTGCTCCCACAGTTCAAGCCTGGTTGTACTAAGCAAGAGGGTCCTCTAGGAGCTGCGTCTGTGCGCTTGTGTGTGCGTGTGTCTTCCTACAGTGCAAGCCTGGCTGGGGAGCAACGCGGGGCTGTACTTAGCAAAGAGGGCTTCTAGGAACTGTGCGAGTGAGTGTTCAACAGTGTTCGCACATACTTTCAAAGGCAAAAGATAAGACGTCTGCACCCAAGATGAAAAAAAAAAGACGGCTCGCAAGCTCTTAAAACAAGGTACCGGGGCAGCAGGAGGCGCGCTTGCGGCAGCAGGAAGAGGAGGAGGCACGCGTCTTGTGCGGCAGCAGGGGGGAGGAGGGGGGCCTGCGCGATTCACTTGCAGGAGATAATTGCTGCCATTTAGCGGCGCGCGCTCCTGCAAGTAGATCGCCTCACGTGAACATGTTGCCATTGAAGGCAATGGAACGCGTGCACATTTTTGGCTAAAAAGCCAAAGCGATTTCAAGAGGTCTTTTTGCCTATGTAGAGCATGCGCGCTGTGTAGGCGAGTCCTAACCAGAGTACAGATTAAAATCCTAATTCTGGACATCTGGAATGGGAAAAATTAGTAAACAACTATTTTAACAGTTATTTAAAATCTGAATCAATGGAGAAGCTGGATTTTCAATAAATATTAAGGAAAAGTAACTTTTAGAAAGTTATTTCTTCCCTGTAGGAAGCTCTAGAAGGCTAATTGCATTACTTCTCCAGGCTCCCTAGCCTGTGGCTGGCTTGAATAATGCGTCAATGAGGTGTGAAAATCCTCACAAGGAGCTGCACAGTAGGTCGCTGTGATTGACAGGTCACCTTGAATGGGCAGGGATGACTCCTCTGTGCTTATTAGGAGAGTCTGCACTGTGACAATCATAGTTGACATTATATTGTCAAATCCTGTTTTTGTCCTACCTGAATTCTACCTTTAGGTTGTACATATAACACTAGGGGTGCTCTTGAAAGGAAGGGAACATGATTACAAAACAATTATTATACAACCTCTGTCTGGTTGGTGAAGAATCCTGGTTTTGTCCTACCATGCTTCTGTCTCTGGGTTTATTGTGGGGGCAGTGGCTGCTTCAAACTGGATTTCAGCGTCAGATGTGGGAGACCACTTGGGTTACCATAGTACACTCGCCACATACACCCCAGCTCTCAGAGTCCAAGTTTAGTGTGGCTTAAGACTGTTGCTATCTTGACAATGCTCAAAGTGGCTAGATTTCACCTTGGGAACTTTTACCCCATTCGTCATGGCATGTCCTCAAGTCATTCCCACCCACTAGCTAGTGTCAGACAAAAATGTAGCACATTCAGGAACCTGCTTCGGAGCACTGCTGAACCTGAGGAAGACCAGAAGAGGGCTGGATATTCTGTTTGTGACCCGAGAGGAGTCTTGAAGATTTGGACCTGCTCTTTTTTATACTCAGAAGAAAGACGTGACTGCAGGGGTCATAAGACTGACTTCCTGTACAAACTACAGGAATACAACAAGCTACAAAAGGCCTTTCCAGTAAATGCCTAGCTGACCAGTAGCAACTGGACCTGGACTGGTCCCTGCGGTTGGACTGTGTTTGACACACTGTGAGTCTCTCAGTACCTCATGTTAGGTCCCAGGGGGGCTTTCAAAGTATAGTTCTGGGGTGGATTGGGACATCAACGATTAAGTCAAAAGATAAAATCTTTGACCAGGATGAACAAGATTTGTATACCCAACCTATGCTCCCTCATGGCCAGCCTCAAATTGTGGCTAGGTCTCAATCTACTGCGACATCTCTCTATCATTGACACTTTGAGCTTCTTGGAACTATTCCTACTTAAAACGTAAAAAATGTATATCTCCGGTTCCCGTAATGGATTTTTATCATTTTGGTGTCATTTAATTTATTACATTTTACTTGTTTTTGTAATTTGGTTTGTGATTCTTTTGCTTTCTTATCTTATTCCTGTTTTGGGACTGCATACATACTTTACACATAGTCATACAATAAAGCCTTTCTGTTCTGTGCCATGGCTGCCAGGGAGTTGAGCTCAGTATAATTTAGTGACTTTGAATTGTTATGAGCATTCCTTGAGGTGGTGAGTCAACCACCCACCCCAAATACATTCCAATTTCTTACAAAGATGTATATATGTTAGGGTGTTCCACAAGTAGACAAATACCTTTAGATAACTTACCGCAGGCCACTGAAGCCTCCAAGCACCAAGAAGCATCAAGGTGGTACTGCAGCATACAAATAAAATCGCAAATTAATTACTTCACTGATCGGTGCTTCTACTGCCAGTTAAATATGGCAAAATTCATTTTCTAACAAATATTCTCTCGACAACGTTATTATTAATGCTGTTTTAAATTTTTAGTTCAAACCAAACCTTCATCTAATTATATAGTCATGGCATTGTACACTGTGCGAATTTCGTGTGATGCGTGTTGCTGTCTGATTTCTAGTCTGTAAATCATGCAAGAACGTAGCCTGGAATTGGCTGGAAAGGTTAAAAGTTGTTAAGATGCAACCTAATTAATATTTCAAACCTTCAAGAACAAGCTCTGCAACAGAGAGAGCTTTCGCGAGCCTGTGTTCTCTGCCCATCGGATACAGTTGTCAGTTCGGAGCTCTCTTTGTCTCCTCCACTGCGCTCTCTGTATAATTTAAGGCGATTCACTGTACAGGAAGGCGCGCCTCTCATTCCAATATTTCCTGTAGGAAGCACTCTTCTGCAAGTGCTGTAGTGTAAACATGAGCGGCTACAAACATTTATTAAATAGAGCTGATGAATATTTTAATACCTTGGGGACAGCAATTCACAGCTCAATCGTTCCGGCTGATTTAAGTGCAGCAAGGACAATTCCTCTACATCGTCCATCAATTTTTAATCGCCCATTTTATTCTGTTTACCTTTTTGGTTAATATATAATTTAAAGCCTTTCTCTAAAAAGAGGGGGAAACAGGACAACTGCTCATCTGCTTTTAACAAATCTCTGGTGAGAGCTTTTGCCTAATTTAAAATTCATTGCCAAGGGTTTTATATTTAATATCCACGGCAGGAAACCTTCTGTATTTCAGAAAGAACTTTGACGTGGAACATCCTGGACTTCGGGTTAGATTTGCTCTGCTTCACTTGCTGAGTCGCAGGGACGAAGCGCATCCGAGCTCCCAGTGATGGCGCCACATGTCATGAACCAATGAAATCCAGGCAGAATAACATGGCACGCTCTGACATAATGTCAGCCCGCCGCAGCGCGCGAGGCAGCAAGTGATACCCCTACACTCCCTGCCGTGTAGTGTGATGACAGCTTAACAACATATTACCTATCACGAGGAAACTAAAAGCCGAGACTCGCTAGGCTTTCAACACTATCCTGGAAACGGAAGGGCATTGAATGTCGTCGAAGCATCAATATAGCGCTATTCCTCACATGACTTTCGAGTAACGTTATCGCGGCCAGGTCTCCGGGTCACATTGGTTGCACTCTTTGCCACATCAGTGAAAAATGTAGTTATTTGTGTCCTGAAGGCGCTCCTGTAGAACCAGTATGACTTAAAAACAAACCAGCCTGAGACAAGCAAATCGGTGGTCTGTGTTACGCTTAATGGGTATTTTCAGAAACTGTTTATCACCCGAGAACGGCGAGAAGCAGTTAACTACATGAACAAAGGCCAAGACGCATTTTGATTTAAAGGTAAGAAGTTAGAAACAGCTTTAGGTCAGGCAGACACGCAGTTCAGCATCTGCAAATGGAGTTGTTCTAGCTAATCCAAGACAACATTACGACACGACAGAGCCTGATGAGAACAGTAGAGACTCATTGACAGTATGTCCGTTGAGGTCTAAGCACTTGCAGCTTCAGCTGTCTGAAAGCCGTCATGTCATCGACTACTCAGAAAAACAGTAATAAGTACAGAGAGTGTGGACTTTGGGTTAGCCCCCCGTGGCCATGACTTTCATGTGCTTTCATTGGACTCGTCACTTCTTGGATAGGCTGCTCATCCGAAGCATGACATTTAATGTGTTTTATTTTCCGATTATAATAACGTTGCATTTACTTTTTTTGTACATTCAGTTGACATGCACAAACATAGGCCATCTTAGATGCGACAAAGATACTTGCCACTCATTAAAGTATCTGCAATCCAATATTGTGCTTTTATACCTTTGAAGTTCAATATTTGTAGTGCAAACTTCGGGGTATATTACCAAGCAATAGCGATAATTATCGCTATTGCTTGGTTAGAGACAAACAATTACCGCTGACCTGCGGCGAAAAACGGCCGCAATGCATGAATATCGCTGAAAAGTCCGCGATATTCATGCATTAGCGAGCTAATGCTCTTAGCCATGTTATCCACCTCCCATTGAATAACAAGGCTAAGAACTGCTCAGGGCAGGTGTTAGCTTTTGGAGATATTTGCGCTTAGCGCGAATATCTCCAAAAGATGGTAATAGGAGATAGCGATGTTATCGACTGTTACCAGTCGCTAACATCTTGGCACGCCCACTTTGCATGTCATTAGTGATAAATATCACTGACATCCAAAGCGGGGCCCAAGATTGTCGCTATCTCCTACCAGCTGTCGCTAACTGGTGTTAGCGACAGCTAGGTAATAGGGAGATAATTTTATCTCCGCTTTCTTGGCTTTTAAAGCCAAAAAAGCGGAGATAAACCCCCTTGATAATATGCCCCGTGATTTTCTGACACCGGTTTAATAACTGTGGGGCATATTACCAACGAGTAGCGATATTTATCGCTAACTAGGCTTAGCAACGATTTTTTTATCGCTAAGCATCGCCGGAACTTATCACTGAGATAACGTGCTATTAGCAACGTTTATCTCCAAAGCAATAATGTTTCTGGCGATAGCGTGAATATCGCTGAGAATACAGCGACATTCACGCATTAGCAATGAAATGCTCTTAGCCATGTTATCCACCTCCCATTGGATAACATGGCTAAGAACTGGTCTGAGCAGGCGTTAGTTTTTGGCGATAGTGGGAATATTTCCATCGCTACGCCCGCCTTGCTAATAGGTGATAGCGACGTTAGCGACTGCTTTCAGTCACTAACAGGTTGGGTACGCCCACTTTGCATGTCATTAGCGATAAATATCGCTGACATGCAAAGCGGGCCCCAAACCGCTCGCTATCGCCTAAAAGCTTTCGCTAACATCAGTTAGCGACAGCTTGCTAATATAGCGATAGCCGAAAACGGCCGCAAAACCGGCGATAATTGCCTATCACCCCCCTTGGTAATATGCCCCAGGGTTCGTTGTGGAAACAGGCTAACTCTAATGCAGTCTATTCAGCAAATAAACTTACTTGTAGCCACGGCGTTGCTTAACTATGACATTTTCTCTCTAAGACTACTGGGGGCAGCAGCCATACAGATATCCGACTAATACCAAACACTTTCCCCTTTGTCAGTGCTTGGTTAGTTTTAACCCCTCTGTCAACTGCGCACCCTACTACTTAATCCTTTAAGCTGCTGCTGCAAGAGGTCCCTTCTTGTGCACTTTAGCCTACACTTGATATGATAAATGATGTAGTGAATACTGCCCTCTCAAGTGGGCGATTATTAACCCTTCCATTCAGTAGCAGCATAATTCAAAATAATGGCAAACCATCAAAAGTTGGTGTGATGCCCCTAAACGTTCACTAAACTTGGTACACTGAGGATTTGAGCTGTGAGTTGAAACTACAAATTATGCAAGTTAGGTCAAAAGTGCAGGGATGTTCAACCTAAGTTCAACAGACCTACCTAGTGCCTTCCTAGATTGTTCCTAGATTGTCAAACTAGCCATGTAAATTAAATCTACAGACAATGGTCCCAATTCAAAAAAGGCATCCAGGAGTATGTAAAATAGTAGTCCTGCAGAACTCATAAGATGCATTGGAAAGCGCAGAGGGGCCCTGTCAAGAATTCCTGTCATGCGAGGGGAGGAAAACGGTAACCAGCGAAAACGGACTACATCTCCCAGAATGCTTAGCGGTTGAGAGGTTATGTAAACAGGAGAGCCGTTACATAACTCAAGGAAAACACGCCCTTATGTAAACAGGAGAGCTGTTACATAACTCAAGGAAAACACGCCCTTATGTAAACAGGAGAGCTGTTACATAACTCAAGGAAAACACGCCCTTATGTAAACAGGAGAGCTGTTACATAACTCAAGGAAAACACGCCCTATAAAGGGAGGAACCTGGAGGTACAACGCTGTCGGATATTGTGTTTACACCGACGTACCTGCTTCGTGAAGAGCAGCGTTCCGGAGTGGTGCTCCAGTAAGGCAAGAACGGAGGTAGGTCGAGTCGTTACTCCCTGGGCCGTGTCTTGCCCCATCGTCACCTGTGAAGGACCCGGAAGCTCTACCGGTCAACCATTGAGCTTCGCTTTTTGACTCGGCTGAGTCAAGGCGCAGTGGCGCTTATGCTGGTTGGAGTCGTAACTCCCAGCCCGACCAGAGATACAGGGACTGCCAGCTGTAACGCACACCAGGAGGTGTTTGCCGCGTTACAGACTCGGAAGTCCACAGGATCGATCGAGCGGCTGCTCTCGGTTCAGTCTTCTTGCTTTTGATTGGGGTATCGGTGACGCATCACCAGGAGGTGACTCCGCGTCCCGGTGCAGTCTGAGGAAGAGGTTGAGCGGCTGCTCCCTTCAGGTAGAGACCCCGGCTGGGTGTTTCCCTGACTCCTCGATTCTCCCCAACACTCTTCGTGCCCCTCACAGCCTACCGATTGGCATTGTCGGCCATTTCATTTCTGCCCTCTGTTGGCATACGCCGGGATCGGCGTATATGCAGAGGACGGTTAGGACCATCCGTGCTGTGGGCTGGTAACGTACTTAGCCTGGAGGATTCCAGTGACTATAACTTTTGTTTACTCTTTGTATTATTTGTGCCTTCATTAAAATAACTAACCCTTCACAAGTGGTTGCGTCCTCATTATCGTGTCTGTTAAACGATCCTGAGACGTTCAGGGCGTTACAAAATATCGACCTTAATAACACTAACTGTCTCCCGGTCGATAACAGACATGGCAACACTTGATGATGTGCTGGCTGCTTTAGCGACCGTGCAAGTTGAATTGGCTGCCTCTAGGCAAGAAACAGCCGATGTAAAAGCCAGACTGGATGCTATCCAATTGGACCCGCTCACGCCCTGCACCTCCCTCACGAACCAGACCCCTGCGGTAGTAGTGGAAATGCCGGTAGCCATCCCCTTGGCAACACCAGAGAGGTACAGTGGGGATCCTAACACAGTGCAGGTATTCCTCACACATGTGGCGCTACATTTATCATGCAAACCAAAGGCGTTCCCCACGAGTCAGGCTCGTGTGGCTTTCCTTATTTCCTATTTGGCTGGAAACGCGGCACAGTGGGCCGTACCTCTGGTGAGCAGGGACGACCCCATCTTATGTGATTGGGGTGCTTTTCGCGAGGAATTCTTGAAGGTATTCGACAGAAGGGCTGACTCGTACACGGCGGACCGTGAAATGCTTGAGTTGAGACAGGGATCCAACGACCTGGTGCAGTATCTCAACGCGTTCCGAAGGCTGGTTGCGGAAACCAAGTGGCCTGTTGCTAAACAGACGGCGCTCTTCCGTCAAGGGCTGTGCGATGAGCTCAAGGACGCCGTGGCTCATATTGACCCTCAACCCAAGACATGTGAGGGCCTTATCAACCTGGTATTACGGCTGGAACATAGGCTAAGTGAAAGAAAGGGGGATCATGGGAGAAAAGGAAAATCCCTTCCATCCTATGTGACGGTGGGAAGTTCTGAAACTTCCACCGCATCCAAGGGAGAACCCATGGACATCGGCGCAATACGAGCGAGCCTCACAGCCACAGAGAAAGAGTCACGCCATAAACAAGGATTGTGCCTATATTGTGGCAAAAAAGGCCACTACGTACGTGAATGCCCTGCCAAACCGAAGACGTCACGTTATCGGGCCAACCGGTCGGTAACAGCCGTGGTGGACTTACCGGCGGAAAACTAGAGGACTCCCAGACCAAAGAAGGGGCATCTCGGAGTCACTCATCCATCCCTTCACTTTCCAACTCGGTCACTAAGGGACAACGACACCTGTTTCTCACGGTGCACGTGGGAGTGCATGATCAGTGGATACCCGTTGTGGCCATGGTGGATTCAGGGGCCACTGGCATGTTTATGGACCACAACGAGGCATGCAGGCTAGGGCTAGTGCTTCTTCCCAAAGCTGTACCCGAAGACGTCTATGCTGTAGACGGAAGGCGATTGGTGACGGGGCCCATCGGGCAGCACACGGGGGTCCTTCCGGTGAGATATGGGAGGAACCATATGGAACAAATCGATTTTAACATCATCCGAGCGCCCCAATATGGTGTCATATTGGGATTGCCGTGGCTACAGAAACACAACCCCTCTGTGGATTGGCCAACACATCGCATCGAAATGACGTCACCGTATTGCACCCTGCATTGTGGAATACGACCGGAATCCCTTAACGCAGATGAGAGCGGGAGTCAGACGGTGGCTACAGCGGCAGAAAAAGATGTGGCTCTCCCCCAGGCTTATCACAGTTTTGAGGACGTATTTGATGAGGTGAAGGCGGAAGTGCTACCACCACATAGACAGTTTGACTGCCAGATCGACCTGGTGCCAGGGGCCAGCGTTCCCAGCGGCAGGCTGTATGCCCTGACGGAGCCTGAAAACGTGCATCTCCGGGGGTACCTGGATAAACTCCTCAAGCTAGGATTCATCCGCCCGTCCAAGTCTCCGGCCGCCTCGCCACTCTTCTTCATCCCGAAGGCTAATGGGGAGCTGAGAGCCTGTGTGGACTTTAGGGCATTGAATGCGATAACCATAAAAAATCGGTACCCCTTGCCTCTCATCAGTGTACTTCTGGAACAGGTCAAGAAAGCTCGTATCTACACCAAGTTGGATTTGAAAGGGGCATACCATCTGGTGCGCATGAGGGACGGAGACGAGTGGAAGACCGCCTTTAAGACCAGGTTCGGCCTTTTTGAGTACCTCGTCATGCCGTTCGGTCTGTGCAACGCCCCGGCAGCCTTTCAGTACTTTCTGAATGAGGTATTCAGAGAGGAGTTGGATATCTACGTGGTCGTATATATCGACGACATCCTCATCTATTCGTCCAGTGTGGAGGAGCACGTACACCACGTCAAAGCTGTGCTCCAAAAGCTGAGGGAAAACATGCTGTTTTGTAAACTCAGCAAGTGTGACTTCCACGTCGCATCTGTGGAATTCCTTGGAGTGATGCTGAGTCCAGAGGGACAGGAGATGGCAGAACGAAAGATCAAAGCGGTGAAAGAATGGCCGGTGCCCCAAAGCGTGAAGGACGTCCAAAGTTTCATTGGCTTCGCCAACTTTTACAGGCGGTTTATAGATGGATTTTCAGGATTGGTGGCCCCAATCACACAGCTACTGAGGAAGTCCAAGGAGTTTGTCTGGTCCCCTGAAGCGAACACAGCCTTTGAGGCCCTGAAAAGCGCCTTTGGTAAGGCGCCGGTGTTGGCTCACCCCGATCCGGATCTCCCCTACGTGGTGGAAGCGGGCGCATCGGATGTGGCGCTGGGGGCTATCTTGTCCCAACGCAACCACGACACAGGGGTGCTTCATCCCGTTGCGTACATGTCCCGCAAACTCAACGACGCCGAACGCAACTACCATATTGCGGAGAAGGAGCTTCTCGCAATCAAGGACGCCTTCACCGAATGGAGGCATTGGTTGATGGGGGCAAGACATGTGGTATCGGTGTACACGGACCATCGGAACCTACAGTTCATGACGGCCACAAGACACCTTTCTCCCAGGCAGCTGCGGTGGATGATCTTCTTTGCGGGGTTCAACTTCCGCATCACATATCGTCCGGGGACGGAAAACCGGAAGGCGGACGCCCTGTCCCGTCAATCTGCAGTTAAGGAACCATTGCCTGCGACCGAGCATTCCATCATTTCCCCGAGGATGGTATTGGGGGTTATCCAACCGGATACTTTCCTGAGGGGAATAAAGAGAGGGATCAGGTCATTCGCATGGCGGAGGTGGCTCCTCAGTCACAGAGAATGGCAGCTGAAGGACGGGATACCCCTGAAGGGCAGGTGCCTATTGATACCCACGCCTAGGCTAAGGAAACAAGCATTCATCTGGTGCCATGACTCTCCATGCGCAGGTCGTTTGGGCTTTGAAAAAACGGTGGCTAGCATGGGACGGCATTTCTGGTGGCCAACCATGAGAGTGGATGTCAGGAGGTGGGGACAGGAGTGTCCTACGTGTGCTACCATGAAGGCCGACCATGGCCGAACCCAAGGGCTCTTACATCCACTTCCAACCCCGGATAGACCATGGGATAGCATATCACTGGACTTCGTGGTGGGCCTACCGGTAGACCAGGGGATGACGGCAATACTGGTGGTGGTGGATTACTTGACGAAAATGGGGCACTTCATCCCCTGCAAGAGAGTCCCTACGGCCGGGGAATTGGCGTCACTACTCCTAAGGAATGTGGTACGACTGCATGGATTACCTGGGGTGATCGTGTCGGACCGGGGGTCGCAGTTTACTGCGCAATTCTGGAAGACTTGGTGCACTGCGCTGCACGTTAAGACCGCCCTGTCCACCAGCTACCACCCTCAAACGGACGGCCAAACCGAGCGCCTGAACCAAACGCTCAAACAGTATCTGCGATGTTTTGTGGACCAGGGCAGGGAAGAATGGGTCGACTTGCTATGGGTTGCAGAGATAGCCTACAACAACGCCACTCACAGCTCCACACAGTCATCTCCGTTCTATAGCAACTATGGCCAACATCCCAGGTTCTTGCCATTTCTACATCCGTTCAGAGAGGACAGGATTCCCGCCACAGCGGACAGGGTGGCACACATAAAAGACACGTTGATGCGCTCAAGGGCTGTCCTAATAGAGGCCAAGAGAAGATACAAGGCTGCGGCAGACAGGAAGAGAAGGCCCGGCCACTGTACCGCACTGAAGACTACGTCTGGATATCCACAAGAAACATGAGGTTTCGAAAGAACAGTGTGTTCCATCCCAAGTACATGGGCCCCTATCGAATTACCAAGTGTATGGGTCCCGTGAACGTGAAGGTGTGCTTGCCCCAGTCATTGCGGATACACCCTGTCTTTCATGTATCATTGCTCAAACCAGCACCCTCCAAGCCGTCTGGGACACCTAGGCCGGTATGCGTGGAGTCGGAGGTGGAGTATGAAGTGTCGGGCATACTGGCGTCCAAATGGCGCAGGGGGAAGCTGTGGTACATGGTTGCGTGGAAAGGCTATGGCCCGGAGGAGCAATCATGGGAACCGGCTGAAGGGGTTCATGCTCCGCGCTTGGTCTCCTTGTTCCATCGGCGTTTTCCTGCCAGCGCTGGCCCCGTGGGGAGCCGCTGAGAGGGAGGATGTACTGTCAAGAATTCCTGTCATGCGAGGGGAGGAAAACGGTAACCAGCGAAAACGGACTACATCTCCCAGAATGCTTAGCGGTTGAGAGGTTATGTAAACAGGAGAGCCGTTACATAACTCAAGGAAAACACGCCCTTATGTAAACAGGAGAGCTGTTACATAACTCAAGGAAAACACGCCCTTATGTAAACAGGAGAGCTGTTACATAACTCAAGGAAAACACGCCCTTATGTAAACAGGAGAGCTGTTACATAACTCAAGGAAAACACGCCCTATAAAGGGAGGAACCTGGAGGTACAACGCTGTCGGATATTGTGTTTACACCGACGTACCTGCTTCGTGAAGAGCAGCGTTCCGGAGTGGTGCTCCAGTAAGGCAAGAACGGAGGTAGGTCGAGTCGTTACTCCCTGGGCCGTGTCTTGCCCCATCGTCACCTGTGAAGGACCCGGAAGCTCTACCGGTCAACCATTGAGCTTCGCTTTTTGACTCGGCTGAGTCAAGGCGCAGTGGCGCTTATGCTGGTTGGAGTCGTAACTCCCAGCCCGACCAGAGATACTGGGACTGCCAGCTGTAACGCACACCAGGAGGTGTTTGCCGGACTCGGAAGTCCACAGGATCGATCGAGCGGCTGCTCTCGGTTCAGTCTTCTTGCTTTTGATTGGGGTATCGGTGACGCATCACCAGGAGGTGACTCCGCGTCCCGGTGCAGTCTGAGGAAGAGGTTGAGCGGCTGCTCCCTTCAGGTAGAGACCCCGGCTGGGTGTTTCCCTGACTCCTCGATTCTCCCCAACACTCTTAGTGCCCCTCACAGCCTACCGATTGGCATTGTCGGCCATTTCATTTCTGCCCTCTGTTGGCATACGCCGGGATCGGCGTATATGCAGAGGACGGTTAGGACCATCCGTGCTGTGGGCTGGTAACGTACTTAGCCTGGAGGATTCCAGTGACTATAACTTTTGTTTACTCTTTGTATTATTTGTGCCTTCATTAAAATAACTAACCCTTCACAAGTGGTTGCGTCCTCATTATCGTGTCTGTTAAACGATCCTGAGACGTTCAGGGCGTTACAGGCCCCAACATAGACCACTGGAAGAAAGAATTCATTAAATGGGCTGACTGCGAGGGCATAGCTCGGATGCAGATGGCAAAGAGGCCGAGGAGCGTCCAGGGACTAAATACGGCAAAGTCATGGGAAACAATGGCAGTGCCCCTAAAAATCCCTGACAGCGATAGCGGTGAAGAACCTGGGACACATGCCCCTATAGTAAGAGACCAAATAGATTCTACATGAGTCGGGCCGGTCATGGGGATTTTAATGCAGTGATACAACATAATTTTGCAGCTGCTGACTATAACTCTCTGCTTTGATAAAGCTGATATATTGCGGAGGTACAACATCACATACACACACTGCATCTCGTAAGGAGAACTGGCAGTGGCTTGCCTGGGGGGAGGGAAGGAAGGGAAGTAGTTTTGAGAAGTTAGATTAGGGCTAAATTTTCGTCAATGTCAGGAGCGAATGTTGAGAATATGATGTACGGTGTGGGATTAATTTTCATGGTCTTAGTTTATGCTTGAGCTAGAGAGTGCGAAGGAGAGACGTTGCCAAACTTAGAACACTTTAAATAATTGCATCTTGCATGTTGGTTCCAACACTCTCTCTGATTATATGCACCTTGCTATGGAAAATTTCATGATGTGAGTTTGTCTACAATTGTAAACTTTAATGAAATTTGTTTAAAAAAAAATCAAGGAAGCAGAGAAAGGTTTTAATGTCTGAATCACTGGAGAAGTTCTATAGGTAAGGAATCATGGATAACATGAAGCCACACAATTGAGGATGTCAAGAGAGGTCTGCACCTCTCCAGGTTTAAAGGGAATCTATCCAAGCCCAAGGTAGGTTCACTATTTAAAATGCACCAAGAGCATTCAAGAAATAAGACCTCATCCACACAAAAGTACTTTTCCAGTTCCCAAAAAAGAACTTAGAACCTTAAACAGAATGCCGCAGCCAAACTGGTATGTAATAAAGACAGACTCAGTTCATCGTCCGAGTGCCTCAAATTAATTCATTGGCTGCCAATGCGCCAAAGAGCAAAATTTAAGCTGCTCAGCTACACACAAAAGGCCCTGCACTAACAGGGGCCTATCATTTGACAGAGGAAAGTTGTATTCTATGTACCCTCGAGGTGCCTAAGATCGCAGTTCCTAGCTCTAGCTAGGAGAAAACGCATTAAGAAAACAAGAACAGGGGTTGCAGCTTCTCATACCTGGCAACTAAACACTGGAATGACCTACCACAAGAACTCCGCCTCACAGAGAACTATCTTGTTTTCAGAAAAAAACTTAAAACTCATCTGTTCTCTGGAAAATAAAACTGCCCCCCTCATGAACCACCCATACACCACTCAGCTACTCACTAAAAGTCCTAGCATAGTGCTGCGATATACTCCGGATGAATGTTGCACTTTATAAATACAAATACAAACACTACTCCATATTCCAGTTTCTGCTTCGGAAGCATCTTTGGATTCCTCCCATCGTCTGATTACCAACTGGTAACACTCCTTTTGTTCTTCATTAAAATTATTTTACCTTGCCAGTTCTTCCTCGCTTCACTATCTAAGAAATACAATGTGCATTTTATTAACTAATGAATGCCTTGGGTCCGCACCTGCAGGGGAGAAAACATGCAGAAAACAACTTTCACCTTAGTGTTAAATGTCTCATCTGTTAGCTTAAGCCCACAATCATGACAATTTAACAGTTTTCTTTAAATGCAAATTCATTCTACAACCTACATATAATAGAATAAATGAAATCCATAATAATCATAAATAAGCTACATTATACTACACTCTTATATGCAGCACATTATAGGAATACATGTCTACTGGTCGCAATCAATAAAGAAGGCCATTAACATACATACGATTAATTCTCACTAATCCCTGTTAATGCATTGCATTAAATGCATTTTAGCTCACCACTTTACAATCTAAACCTATTGAAAATTATTATCAGCAATCCAGATGTTTCTGGAAAGGAATAACATTAATATGCGCACACACACACATATATTTAAAAAACACACAATAAATCCACCTGATATACCTTTGGTGCACCATATTTCATTGGTATTATTGCATCACACAGTACATAAAGCCAAATGTTAATATATATGTTGCCTAATCAATCGTAAAAAGATGGAGCCAAAATTATGCTACGCCCTCTGATGGCGATCCAGACATCACAGAGTACATTCGGAACATTATCAGATAACAACCAATCAAAATCTAGGGGTCTTGAGCATCATACTTCTAGATTTCACTAGACGCTTCATATCATCATAACATTTGCTCTGACATTCTTCTAGCTCCACATCTGCTCTCTTCCTCTTTCCTCCCTGCACACCTTGTCTAACTTGTGCATCTTGATATCCCTTAAAGATCAGGAATAGGACTATCACACAAATGGCAATTATCAAAAAAGGTTTCAAAATAGCACCCATAATTCCACTTCCCAAACTTCCAAACCATCGGGCCTTCGAAGCAAACCCTTTTCCAATGGCTTCCACAGCACCTGTATCTTCCAACTCTTTCAAATCCTTCGTCAACCAAGATAAATTCTCAACATAATTCTCCAGGTCCTTAATTTGTTCCAGGATATAAGTACAGCATTGATGAACTTTTACCATTGGACAGACTGCTCCAATGCAAGTCAGTTTTGCAAAACCGTAGAACTTATTGCAATCATCTCAGTATGTACAAGTAATAATACATTTGAAACTAGTAGCCAATTTTTCTACTATGGTAGACAGCTTTCTAATTTTAATATCATTCAGAATTAATCCTACGGACGGGAGAATGGCACCAACAATATATCTTACTACTTCTGATGCACTAACACCTCATTTAGTTCTGGATTTCTTTTCCCATACAGAATCTTTAATATGTTCCACCTAAGAACATCTTCGCAAAAACAATTCAAACATCACAGGTACCATGTCATCCATAAGGCAATCTGAAACATGCATTCTGTCCACAAATAAAATAGACTCCAAGGATCACAGGATCCTGTCCCTCCAGGAAATGAGAATTCTTCTCACTTCAAAAGTATGTTCACATTCGCTCTCTCCTAGAGACAACGGATCTATATAACTCTGATTAACGTGTATACAGAACTTTTCTTTGTGTTGCCAATCTAAGGTGAGTAAATTTCCTTTTTACTTATGTTCAACTTCTTCACTACTCCATTAGTGATTTTTAGGATCCTGATCACTTTCAGTTTTAGACTAAGTCTCTTCATCTACCCTTCACCAAATTCAAAAGTCTTTTCCATATCTGACATCAAACAAGTCAAATTAGGTCTATGTGCAAACGTAGTTTCTGGTGACTTAAAAGATACAAAATATTTGCCTGCAATCTCTGCACCTTCAAAATAAGGTTTCTTATTTAAATGTTTGATAAGGGGAAATCGTCGGAGAACTAAATCATAAATCAAAAATGATATTGAAAACTACCCTAGCTATAAAATATGCTTAATAGAAGACTACAAGAAATACCATATGTCGGAGTGAGTTGATGATATGTAATACCCTCTGAAGCAGAAGTGTGTAACTGAGTACAAACATAACAAAGTATAGCATTCATTATGTATATGTACTCATAAAGCAGTCTATAATAAACATTTGAAGTATAATCTCCTCTCTGTGCATCTGTGTGCAATTTCTTAATCCCCAAAAACTGCATGTTACTATCAGAAGAATGTGGCATGGTAGACTTAAATTCCACTGAGCTAACTGTAGCTGAAGATGACGCTATAAGCACTATAACTAATACTATAACTAAAACCATTAGTGTGGCTGCAATGGTATATCTACGCCTACTAGTATTAAGATTGACTTCCATTACTTCATTGGAATCTAAACCTTCGGTGGAAAGTAGCAGAGACAGAGACTTCGCAGTCAATTTCCACCTGTGCAAACAGCACAACCAATTTATAAATGATACATACAAAATATATACAGATAATCTTCTTGAATATTCCTTAGCCCACTGTGTGTTCCTCTAAAGGAGAACATTAGGCTCCTTTGGCTCCCTTGGGCCTCAGTACTCTTCTTTCTTCCCTAAAAAGTCAATAAAATGTCTTTAATAATAGACAGTTCTTGTTTTCTCACTATTAGTTCCACTATAAAATGCTTTAGTTCATCAACTGGCATAGGGAACTCGTTTGCATCCAAAAAGGGAAATTCAGCCACATCTAAGTTAAGATGTCTCAAGGCACTCAGTCTTGTCAACAAAGGAATTTCAAAGGGAAAATCAAACTAGGGATCAAGTTCCCGAAATTTCAATTGAATTATCAAAGTGATCCCAAAATTTCCTGTACTCGTTCTCATTGTCATTTGCAAGAAGATATGTCAATTCAGGGGATGAGTACCTCCGGAAGGGGACTCTCACTTGCTTCAACCTCCTGAGCGTTGTCTCTTCTCCTCCTTCACTCAGGTCTGAAGCGCCTATATCCTCTGGGAAATGTGCATGCCTTGATATGGCCCTAGACAACGAAGCTCCAAGCACAATTTCCGTATCTGCTTCATCACCACCATCAAGACTCCAGGGCTCAGGTTATGGCACTGCTCCTGGTGTGGAAGACTGTATCAGCTTCAACCTGATGAGACAGAGAATGCACCATGTCAGCTAATCCTTTGCAGCAATCTAGCATCAGATCATGATTAATATTCACAAGTGCATTTGCAGGTACAGCTGGCAAGCTCATTGCCCTTCCCATGATGATTTCATGGGGAGACAGAACTGTCCTATGATCGGGTGTGCTGCACAGACTCATCAACACCAACAGCAAAGCATCTGGCCATTTCAGTGACATAGAAGCACACACGTTTGGCAAGCTTTGATTTCAGCATCCCATTGACTTGCTCCACCAGACCCGAAGCCTCAAGTCCATAACTACAATACAGACTCTGTTCAACCTGAAAGGCAGCATGCAGCATCCTCAGTGCTTCTTTATTGAAGTGCGTGCCTCAGTTCGATTCCAAAGAAGTTGGGAAGCCAAACTTTCATATCAACTCCCTCAAAAACATCTTTGCTACTGTACTCTATAATTACTTCTGGTGGGATGTGCCTCAACTCGTAGGGAAAAGATACACACAACAGCAAACACATATCTCAGCCTTTTGCACACAGGGGTCTCAATAAAGTCCATCTGCATCCTGTTGAAGGGACCACCTGAACTTATGTGGCTCAATGTCAATGCTGGTCTTTTTCCTACATTAGTCTCCTAGCAGACAACACATCAGCGGCATATTGCTTCCACCCTCAACCTGAACCTTGAATTAAACCATGTTTGACAAAACAATCTGACCATAGTGTCCCTCCCTACATCAGTCAGACCATGGTAATGTCTAGCCATGGGTGGCAACAAACTATTTGGCAACACAGGTCTGCCATCTCCTGAAACTCATATTTCATCATCTCTTTTAACACAGTCTGAGTTTCTTAGCTATGCTGTTCTGCTTCTGACACTTCTTCCTGTAATCTCTTAATTTCCTCTCAAGAATCAGATGCTATGAGCAAAAGGTTATAATTGGTTTCATCCCTTCCTTCATTTACATACTTTCCATTAATTGTACATGCATTGTAAAGACAGTACCTTGTGATGTTGTAATCATATCTGTTGCCAACCGCCACATTGTCATCTCTTTTGCAATGTGTGGAACATTTCACGATTTCAACTTGCATAGCCAATTGAAAAGCCTTTAACAGTTTTCTTACCTGCTGACAGTTATGGATAGGAGTTCCTGATAATGTCATAAATCCCCTCTGGGATGATTACTGCCTGAAATCGTGCACCACACCAAAACCATACTGACTATCTGTAAATATAGTCTGCTGTAATCAATCTGAAATGTAGCATGCTCTGGTAAAAGCAATCAATTCCGCCACCAACTCTCCAACTGTTCGGGAGACAGGACCGGTATTGCAGTACTGGGCCCCCCGCGCCGAATGTCTGCAGCTCTTCGCCTCCCCGAGCCTCTTGGTTGTGGAGCCTTCCGGTACAGCTCCTTAAGGCCCACGACTCCTGCGAAGCCTACTGCCGGTGGCGGACTGAGAAAAAAAAATGCCCCGAGGGCGGGGAGCCCGTCCGCCTAGACTTGCTGTTTGTGCTCCTCAATGCGAAATCGGAACAGGGTGAGTAGATTTTTTATCCCGATTCCTATGGGGGTTCGCAGTTGGACGGAGCATGTCTGTTGCCTTGATCACGCTGTGGTTACGCCGGAGCCCACCGGGAGAGTCACAATCTGACGGGGAGCCCTTTGGGAGTGAAAGTGAGAGATCGATGACCCTTGTTGTCTGTCGGGCAGCGATGTGCCCCAGCACCCATTTTAGGTTGATTCATGGATGAAATTGGACCCCTGGTCTGGTGCATTGCAAGGCCGGCATGCGTTCCATTTCTACAGAGGTTTTTAACTATTGTGGGAACTTTGATGCTACTTTTATGTTCATTGGATTATGGGAAGTACTTGCTGGAAACATTTAACCTGGGTTCTCTAGTTCCTACATTGGAACCTTTTTGCCCTAGGACAGTCTCTCCATTTTGACTTGCTCATCCTTTGATCTTCTACCCTATTACCTCAAAATGGCGCCTATTTGATAACCCAGGGGATCTACACTCCTGGCTGCTACTTTGTTTACCTAAACTTCCCCCTAGACATAGCCATAGAAAGAGGACTTAGTCTCTGAACTCTACCCAACTACTTCAAAATGGCGCCTTCTTGATTCGATAACTCAGGGGATTTACATTCCAGGCTGCTACCTTGTTTGCTAAAACTTCACCCTAGACATAGCCATAGAAAGAGGACTTAGACTGTGGTTTTGGCCATAAAACTAAACAAAGGACTAATATCTCAACTGGCTCTGGATTCTACTGACGAGTTTTTTTTCCCCTCACCGTACAAAGCGGTGTGATCAGTTCCTCCCTAACTAGCCCTGACTGGTGGTCATGATGGAGGCCAACACAACTAGTCCGACCGAAGGCTTACTCTCTCTAGTCGGCCACAGTGCCTATAAGATCATCTATCCTTTACACCTCTCTAAAAATGCATCTAAAAAATTCAAACATAGCCTAATCAAAAGAAACCCGGAAACACTTATCTCAGATACTTATTTCAGCATCTCTAATGGAGATAACTTGTCGGACCTAATCTTCTTCACAAACAAAAGGGCCCAATGGAGGAAATCTCTCCTTCTTTCAGTGCAAACAAATAAAGAAAACTCCCCACGGTTTTAGTCTGTCCACTTCGTCCTCTCCTATTTATATATTAGATCTCACCATTTCTATCTACAATAATGGGATCGTTCTCATTCAAGCTTCCAATCGAAACCTAGAGCAATTTGACAAGCTCTTTCTGAGAATCAATAGGTCTATGGCGAACAATTCACCTTCTGCACAACAAGATCAGATCTAACCACAGCAAGCACTTTCCATAGCACTAGCCTCATCCCATCCACAGATTTACCTCCTCCCCCAACCAATTCCCATCCCTTGCCCCTGCCGATCACGGTTCTGCCTGAACCTCGTAACACAAGGTCTTTAGCTTTCTCACCACTACCAATCCCCGGGACATCACGCTCAAGATCATTGTTAAGACGCGATGAACAACCTACTACGCAGGACTCCCCTACTAACGATTATGTCCTCCGTATCCCACACAGAAATCCTTCCCCCTCTCTAGATCCTCACATCCAATCCTCATACCGGTCTAGGCTTTCTGCAACTCCGCTCACACCCAATGACCAACCGCCTCCATTAGAAAACAGCCTCAGCGCCACTGATGTCTCGAACACACCTATACTCCCTCCCCCCTCTCCGGATCTCTTCCTTCAACTTCCGCCAATCTCCGACCACCCAGATGTGCTGGCACGTTTGGATGATATCTCCCACCAATTGCACCTTCTCTCCAACGAATTCCAGGTCCTGAAAGCACTTTCACTGGAATATCTCCCTTTGTTAAGTCCCCTCCTCTCTCATCCAAACTGGCCCAGTACCACCGCAACTGTCACAAATAAAGATCCCCATGACCATTCCTCCTCCCCTTCTGTCGTCCCTCTTCTTAACACAGCCTCTCTCCCCAGATGCTCATTGTCAGGGCCAGCACCCAACGAATCTGATAACCTACTCAAGACCTTTTCTTCAAATACAGACACCAACTCAAATACAAAGGGAATAATTCAAACAATTCACTCTAACCCGAACAGAGAAGCCCACCATAACCGCAGAGTCATAAAGAATTACAACCTCAGGAAAGTTAACACCATTCAGACTCCTCCTCCCCAGACTCAGGCTACACTCAAATGCATATTACTCAACTGTAGGTCTGCCAACAAACAAACCTCTGAGATCTTTGACCTCATACAACATAAAGATTTAGACATCATTATACTCACAGAAACCTGGCTCACCCCCTCGTCCACTCCGATTTTAGACCTCTTGGTACCCTCCTCCCATGACATAATTCGTCTGGACAGAATTAAAAAAGTGGGAGGCAGCCTAGCCTGTATACATCGAAATATACTTGCAATCTCCCTTTCAGAATCCTCTTCAGAATCCCTCCCAGAAACCTCTTCCCCATCAACCTGCGAATATCTTTGCCTCAACATCTCCAGTAACAAACAGATGGTTTGCAAACTTCATATATTTTGTCACCCTCCGGGAGACAATCTACAGTTCATTGAACAATTAATGGAGATCATAGCAGACAATGCGGATTCAGTGCAGCCCCACATCTACCTTGGAGACTTTAAACTTCATTGGTCAAACCCTAATGACCCAGCGGTAGCATGCCTACATTCCTTCATGAAGGATCACGATTTGGTTCAACATTGTGACCAGCCCACCCACGGTAAAGGGGAAACTCTTGACCTTATTATCTCCAAAGGACACTCAATCACTCTGGACACCATCGTACCTTGTGATTGGTCAGACCATCACGTTATTACCTTCCAAATCAACTTTGAGGTTTCTCTGAGTAATTCTCAACCTACCAAATCAAAGACCCGGTGCAAGCGTGCCCTCTCTCCTCAATGAGACTTAGTTGAAGTACATGCACTCATAGACTTCTATAACTCTTCTATTTTCAGCATCATGGACGGCATTGCTCCACTCCAACATAAAAATGCACCCTCAAAAATATCTAAACCATGGTTCAATAGCAACCTAAATTCGGAACGTCGAAATATAAGGGCATTAGAGCGCTCCTGGAGATCCTTTCCTTCAGTGGACCATCTATTGAACCTCACAACAGCTAGAAGCTCTTATAATAAACAAATCAAGACAACTAAGGCAGAATATTTCATATCCCAACTTAACCAAGTGGCCAATCGACCCAAGAAACTGTTCGAACTGGTCAAACAACAATCTGTCTAAGCCCCCAACCGTTCAGCCTCAGAGGTCAGTCCCCCTTCTTGTTCTGACTTAGCGGCCTTTTTTACAGAGAAAACAAGACTTATTAGCATTGATCTAGAATCCAGGAGATCTCTTATAACATCATACGGCCCGGCACCCCCACAGGTCGCACCAGACAAGGTCACCACCCTTATAAGGGGTATTAAACACAACGCTTCTTGGGACACCTTTACCATCCTAACGGAAAACAACATCAATGTGGTCTTTCGGAATATCAACCCATCTAACCACTTCAGTGACCCTCTTCCACCTATTATCTTCAAATCAATTAAAGATTCTCTCTCTCCCTTCTGGACAAAGATCGTCAATGCTTCTCTCACACAGGGTACGATACCAGACTGCTTAAAAGAGGCCCAGGTAACATCTATTCTAAAAAAAACTACAGCAGACAGTTCAGATCTTAACGACTTCCGCCCCATCTCCAGCATCCCCACTCTAGCCAAACTCCTGGAAAAAATGTGTCCAGTCTCAATTATGTGCTCACATTGAAAATTTCCACCTCCTGGACCAACACCAATCGGGCTTTCGTAGTGGGCATAGCAATAGCACTGAATCGGGTCTCACTCATGTAATGGATGACATCCTAAGATTTCTTGACAGAAATTAATCGTGCCTTCTTATCCTACTAGACCTCTCCTCAGCTTTTGACACTGTCAATCACGACAACCTACTAGATATTTTGGAGCAAAGGATGGGCCTCTCTAGACAGGTGCTGAAGTGGTTCTCGTCCTTCCTCCATCATAGATCACAAAGAGTTAAGGCAAACCATTCTTTATCGCAGCCATCCCTTGTCACCATGGGGGTTCCCCAAGGATCCTCCTTATCTCCCATTCTATTCAATTTGTTTCTAGACCCACTAGCCAATGTTCTAAACTCCATGGACATTAATTTCCATATCTATGCTGACTACACCCAACTCTACCTGAAAATCTCCTCCCCAGACATCTCTTCACTCAACTCCACCTACTAACTACCCAAAATTGGCTAACTATGAACCACCTCCTGCTAAACACCTCGAAAACAGAATTCCTCCTCATCTCTCCCCCGAAACACACTCCTAATATTGAACTCTGGTTGAACCAACTCACAGCCTTCAACTGCTCCCCACACACGATTAACTCAGCTAAATCTCTAGGAATCACACTAGACAAACATTTGAATATGAAGACCAAGATCAGTAATGTAAGCAAGGGAGTTAACCACCTTCTGAGAACTCTCAGGAATCTCAAGCCTTTCCTACCTCAAGCAGATTTTAAACAGGTGGTCCAAGCGCTTGTTCTACCGAGGCTTGATTATGGCAGTCCTACACTATGCAGCCTCCCCAAATACACTTTGGCTCCTTAAAAAGGCTTCATTGAATGCTGCGGCCAGACTCATCACGGGCACCAAGTGAAATGCACACATCTCCCCGGTCCTAAAATCTCTATTCTGGCTGCCTTATGAAGCTAGTATTCAAATAAATATCGCATGCCTAGCTCACAAGGCCATCCACTTCAAAACCCCCAATTACCTGGTGCAAAAGTTAATACTATCCGGAGGGGGTAGACCGTCAAGGAGCGCTAACTCCCTCCTCCTGGAACCCAAGAGCTTCTGCAAAAAGAGAACTTGTCAACGAGCCTTCTCGTGTTCTGCCCCAAAAATTTGGAACTCACTCCCACCGGAAATCCGGAGAATCTCCTCCAAGGCTGCATTCAAATGGGAAGCAAAACGATTCCTCATGAACAAGTTCTTACCTTCATAAGAGGAGCGGAGATCATCTATTAGCGCATTCATCACACTTCAAGAAAAGACATCATTCTGGTTCTTTACTATTGGACTGGCTCCCCTTGGTAATTCTGTTTCATTGCATAGCGCATTATACTCCTAGCCAAGGTCTATCTTGAGTCTTCTATGTGCACCATTGTATTGCTTTTGTATATTCCCAATTTGACTCTTGTACTGTTATGTTACCTCACTCCCTCAAGTGTAAAGCGCTTTGATATCCTCCGGGATTAAGTTTGCGCTATATAAAACTTTATCATTACATAAAATAAAATAAAATTGTGCGGAGACTACACCTTGAAACTGAGCAGCTTCCACTACTCTTGAAATGGTACAGGCTGCATAAACAGCTTTAAAATGTCCTTTGTTGTTTCATAAACATGAGCCATCCACAAACAATGCATAGTTGGATTCAGGTAGTGGTTCATCTTGTATATCTGGTCTTGGCATGGTGCATAGTTCAGTGAAATGAAGACAGTCATGCTCCACGTCACCATTATCATTGTCATTCTCAGGAATGGGTAGCGAAGGGGCAGGATTCAAAACAGAACACCTCTTTAGAGACACGTTCTCAACCGCCAGTATGAACTAGGCAGCTGTTTGTAAGGCGCTGTGTCTTCATTATAGTTACCAAAATTTCGACAGAATGAGGAACATATACAGTTAAAGGATGACCCATTACTATACTGTCACATCTTTTGATGCTTATACCATTGCTGACACAGTTGCTGCCACCACTTTAAGGCAACTAGGCAGTGCTGCAGCCACTGTATCTAACATGGCTGAGAAATAAGCAACTGGTCTTCGGACACCTCCATGATTTTGTGTTAACACTGAAAGAGCGCAGCAAAAAGTGAAAATGCTTTGTTGTAATCAGGCATTCCTAGTGCCGGGGAGTGGCAGAGGCTTTCCTTCAACTCTAGGAAGTCAACTAAACAGTCACTGTCCCAAGGCACCGGATCTGACATATCCTTGTGTGTTAGCCTTTGTAAAGGCTTAGCCACTAGGGAAAAGTTGGGTATCCACTGATGACAGTAGCCCACCAGTCCCAAAAACATCCTGACTTCTTTCTGTGTTGTTAGCGGGTTCATTTGCATGATTGCAGAAATTGTCTCTTGTGACACCCTTCTCACACCTTTCTCGATATGATGGCCAAGATATAGGACTTCTTTCAAACAGTAATGCAACTTACTAGGGGACACCTATTGTCCATCCATTGTCAGCCAAGTAGTTTAGCAATGCAATAGTATCCGTTTTGCACACCTCATGAGTATTTGATGCAATTAGCATGTACTAAACACAGTTACAAGATACAAGACATAACCAGAGTCTCCTAATTCTCAGTATCTGGTTAAAATAGAAGGGTTCTCTGTATAAGCCTTGTGGAACTTGGCACCCTGCCAAAACATGATTGGCAAGCCTACATGCAGTGAGGAACTGACTGCCCTAATGCAACGGTATGGAGAAGAATGCCTGGTGCAAATCAATAACAATAAAACACTCAGCCTCACATGGAATTTGAAACATTATTGCTGCAGGTTTCAGTACCATGGGACAACAGGCAATCACAATGTTGTTGATTTTGAAAAGGGCATTCACTATGCAGTACTTATCACTAGGCTTCTGCAGGCCCATAATGGGTGAGTTACATGGGCTTCCCATGATCTCCTTCAGTATACCTTGTTGAATCATTGTCACAATCCATGGGGTTATTCCAGCAAACCGTTTCAGGGGTAAAATTATACTGAGGTGTTCTGGGGTATTCCCCATTGTTCTTTATTTGTATGCGGACAGGCTCAACTCCTTTAATGAGTCCAATATCCTTTTCTGGAAAATCCCAAACTTCTGATCTCATTGAATCTCTGAGATCGAAAGGCAAGTCTTCTTTCGTCATCATCAGATACATTCCAATCATTAGATTCTGACTTGTCGACTTAAAGGCAATGTACTCAACATGAGTTTGTAGCTCTATTCCTTTGGGATACAGTTTACGGTACAGCAATTTGCATCCTAACAAATACACAGGATTTGAATCACAATCCACAAATTAATGATTATCCTCAAAACTTCATATCTTTACAGGGACATCCTCAATAATGGGGTTCCTCATTTGTTGATTTGCAACTCCAACAACTTGGATAGTTCTTTCAGAGAGGGGCAGGTTTGGGACTTCCATTGTCCTCACAGTAGAACGAGTAGCACCAGTATCAACCAAAAAGTATACATTGTAGCCATTTACCTCAGCATCTACAAATGGGCCACTCTGGTCTACCTCCAAGACTGTGCGAAGCACACAGTCTTCCTACTCCTCAGGCACTGTCAATAAGACTGATTAATGCTGACATTTTAATTTACCTCAAACATGGGATATTGTGGGTAAGCATTATTATTCTGGAAATCATTCTGATCCAAATTTGGACCTGGTTTGAAGAAAATCTGGGAACACTAGCAGCTTGCTGTGGCATTGGGGGTGGGAAACCTGCATCACTGGGGCTTGTGGCCCATTAAAGTTCCTGAGATCTAGGTCTGTCTGAGCACATTCTGTTGCGGCATAGAATTACTGTTCTGAGGTGGTACAAACCCTGGATTTTGACACTGATTTGCAAGATTAAGATAACATTCTCTCTTCCAATGCCCCAACCTTTTGCAATAGTGGCATGGGTTAGACTTCTTCAATGCAGCTGTAGCAATTCAAGCACTCGGACCAATAGGGACATCCAGATATCTACCTTGTGACTGAAATTCACCTCCTCCCTGCATTGCCAAAGCTCCCTGTTAATACACTCCATGCATTGGAGGGGCATTCCCTTCAAAGTTCGGATTTTGAATTCCTCTCTAAGCAGTCTTCATTTGTCCCACCATCAGTTTTTCCTTTAACGTTTTCTACCTCATCTCAATCTCATCATTTCAGTATTTAGCATAAGGCAAAATCTCATCAAGCAACTTATTCTGCCAACAAATCAGATGCTGTTGAATCATCATACTAATCGCAGGCCTCAATCCACTCACAATACTGGACACAAAATGTCCCATATCTTTATCTGCCAGTGTTTCCATTCCACTATACTGTTAAATGCATATAACAATCTCTAACAGTATGTATGAAGTGTCCCTTTTGCCTCCTGAGTCGTCCATTCAATCTTGACCTCGTCAATATCTTGGGGGGCACCTTAGACTTCAACCACTTCATCATCAGGTCATAATTCCTCATCACTATAGCTGAAGGACCATTAGTCACAGGATCTCTTGTTGGTTCTCTCTCAGACCACTCTATGGCAGTCCACAAAACACTTAGGACCCCAAAATCAAACAAAGTATTCTAATCAGTCCACAAAACCTTCGAAATTTTCTCAAACCCCTCAACTTGTTTGTACCACCCCACAGGCTTCTCTCTTAATTTGGGAAATACATTTGTAAATGGTGAAAGATCACTCCTACTCCAAGGTACATATATGTAACCTCCACTAGGTACCTCCCATAAAGGGAAGTTTCTAGCTTCAGCTACCCTCTGTGGGAGGAGGTGGCTCTCCCATCATTCTTTTGGGACTAATTCTTTTTGACCATTTAACTTCCCACTTCTCTAATTCACTTCAAATTCAGATGCTGTAAAGTAATTCCCAAATTTACAATCTCATCCCTGGTATTCTCATATGTTCAATGTCCTGATCACTAAAAGGGAGTATGTGGCTCTTCTGTAAAGCCTTTGTTCCATCTAAATCTACTTCCAATTTCTGAGCTAATTCAGATAATTTATCATGGGCTTGTCTTGCTCTCTTACTAACATCCTTACTCATGAACAACATTTTACTCTGCTGATAAGCTTCTAATTGTTCCAATGCAAGACAACCACTTAACATTTCATCCAATTCCAAATTCAATGTTCCCACACCCACCAAGTTTACTTTCAAAGTGTACTGAAGGGTTCCCTGACTCACTTGTGTACTCCCACTCTCATTCGATGTAGCATTAAGAACTTTCAAAAAGTCTTCCAATTCCTGGACATTAAGACTAGGATGTACCTCAAATACTTTAGGTACAGCCTTTAATTTAGGTGTGCTTTTATGCATATTTAAAGGTGGTTCCCAAGTAAGTGAACTCAGACCTTGTCAACCCAGGAATGATCTTAAAGGACCAAATCCAGTCTGATGCACAGATGGATCTGCACTTGCACCACAAGGAGGACATGTATTAATCAGACTTAAAGGATTGAATTCTCTCACACTCCGACTCATAGATGTAATTTCTGATACTTGCTGTTGAGCAGGGACAGTTGAGTTTTCGATCCTATTTACCCTGGAACAAGGTTTATATATAGAAACCAATGGTCCAATAGTAACAGGAACTGTAAGTGCATATGGGACTGTACAAACAGTGGAGGACCCAAGAATGCAAGTCCCTGGTTTTCCTCCTATCATATTCTGATTCACTGTAATAGTCCCCATCACACACTGGTCCATGTTCACAGGACAAATCCCTATCATATTAGGACTCATACTTTTTGGTGCAGTAGGCATTCCCGTATTCCCACCTTCAACCTTGCTCCCACCTCCCTCTGTTCCAATCTCATTCCACGGAGATAGTCATACGGACATTAATACGTCTGAAAGACGGTCACTAGTATCACTATCACTTTTTTCTTCTTTTGCTCCAGATTGTCTTGTTTTATTCTTCTTTCTCTTTTCAGTCCCTATTTCCACTTCTTGGCTTTGCAATAATGGGTATATTTTTGCTCCTTGTATCATATCAGTTCTCCACGTTTTCTGCTCTCTGCATCTCACCTCACATCTGCATAAGTATGCACTGCATTTTTCACTCATCCCTAATATCTCTCTTTTTATCTGGCATGAGCCATATGCTCCCAAGAGTTAATCACTTCAAATTATGTGGGTCTAGGTTGTGGTTTCATTTCATACAGAATTCTTCTAAAATTTTCAATAACTCTCAGATTAAATGTACCATGAAATGGAAACGCCAGTGCACCTTCTTTCTCAGTGATCTTGTGCCATTGTTCAAGCCAAGTACATATGTGTTATTCTGCATTTATCGCCATGTAATGACCTGCAGTGTATTCCGGCAGGGCTACTTCCCCCGCTAAGAAGTATCTGAACAACTCCAAATATCTCCTCTAAACAAATCTCATGCAACTTTAAAACATTTTATTTTAATTGTTTTTTTCAACACAAAGCCAATTTTATACTCAAAGGTCTCTTTCCAAATAATTAACCAATAACAGCATGGCACCTCATGATGTTGATAGTCAATTTTAGCGTTGCTTTACACCAACCAATCTCTCTAAGCGTGGTACGCTGTAACAACATTCTCACTCCTTGCAACAGCTCTCCCTACTTTACAATTTTCACGCACACACTCTCTTTAGCCATACGCTCGCAACTAAATACAATACAATAGCAACGAGTAACAATTGCCTCTTTTTCTAAAGAATCAATAGAAATCAATCATGCAAAAGTAACACAAACAAGCTTTCAAATGAAACCTCATCCTGTGGGGAATTCATTCTAATAAGTGCAGCTTTCCTGTGCGCAAAAGGTCCACCAGACTAATCATACCTCTCTTTCACACAAAAATATAAATGTTCCTATCCCAATTGGGCTGCCAATGATGTCTCGCGACAAACCCCACAAAACCTCAGCAGACAATTACAACACAGTGTATTCTACACTTTTTAATATCAATCCCAGAATCTTAGGCTATGTTGGGCCCAAAAACAACTTCTCTACAATGAGTGCCACACTCACACGATCATATAAAACATGGCTCTCCCACCAGTAGCTTGTGAGCTACTGTGGCTCTCTAGCTACCTCTGAGTAGCTCAACTGTGTGCAGCCCAGCTTATTAAATTAGAAAGCTTTTGCGTGGTTGAATTAATAGACATAGAACAACATTGAAATTAGAAAACGCTAATACTATTAGTAGCTTTCAATGTGTTTCATTGGAAATAAGTAGCTCTCAATGCAGAATAGGTTGGCACCCCTGATCTAAAACATTAGCACATCCTATCATACAATTGTTACAAAAACACCAAAAGAGTTAATTTGGAAAAAATGGCCCAGAGCAGCATACCGCAGAGGATGGTTAGTACCTGAAGTAGAGGTGTTAGAGAACTGTTACTTTAGATTAGTCCAGATCTCATCTCAGTCCCTAGTGCCCTTGTTTTGACTTGGAGAATAAGTGATGTTTCAGTGGTTCGTGAGAGAGTTGTAAAAGTCGAGGCCTGAGTATCAATAGAGTTGTGTAAAAGCGGCTTACGCTTAGCTTGAGGTGTTTGTGTCAATTCATTGGTATGCTCTATACAATTACCAGTACCACCACTGTTGAGGGTTTTATAACCCTAAGAACAGGCGATTCAATCATCATGGTCATATAGTTCATTCTTAAATTAACCAATCAGAAATACTACCTATTTAGGTAGGTGTAGTCTCCAGTGCCACAAGCTTACTTAAAAATCATATAACCCATCACATACTCTCGAAGGGGGCTCAGACAGTATATGCTTACCAAGTTTACCTCTAAATCATGTTGAAACTGGCAGTCAGCAAGGTGAGACTCCCTGTTGTCACACTCTTTGGATCAATATTGATGATTGAATCTCCCCTTCTTTGGGTTAGACACCCTGTACAGCGGTGGTACTGGTAATTGTATATAGCATGCCAGTGAGTGTGTGCACATGGAAGTATACTCAGACAACAGAGAAATGAGGGAATTATTCAGTCTAATTCCTTTCTCTTATGTCTCCTGTCCTCTGGTTCCTTACAGTAAATCAACATTTTTCGAGAGGCAGTTCCTCAATGTAAGGATTAGGTTTTCTGACACCTTGAATGGAGGTCGGAGCAGTACATAATATACTGAGACCGGGAGAGTCCTGAAGAAGGCCAGCATGACCCCAAGTATTGGGCACAGACAGACAGCCGAAACATGTTGACTACCTGGCCGTAAAAAAGGGGGTAAGGAGCACATTATATCTCCCTAGCACCACCATCCTTCACGTTTTTAATCCTGTTCAGAGGATCTAGGAATAAAATATAGGTTTAGAGATACCTGCGAGCTAGTTTTAAACTCACACCTTACTGCACTTTCACTTCTGGCATTACCAGTCATGATTGAAAGTATTGTTTTCTCTTTTTTATGTTGTGTTTGTCTTCCCCTACCCTATTGCTCCACCCCAGGCATTGGCTGCACCGAGGTGTATTGTAAGCAGCCCTATGATGAAGCATGCCACACACCTGTGTGACTGAGGGCAGTATTAGGACACACACACACCACACATGCTACCACCAGACCGCTACACTACGCTTTTCACTCCCTACTCCTCTTGGTGTGTATAAGTATCCGACAGGGGGTTTGGAGTAGGTGAGTTTCGTACCTTCTCCCCTTCCCGTTTGTGTGCTATAAGAAAAAAACCTTTGTCAGCTATGCTTTATTTTTTTAATTAAATTAATTACTTTTAAAAAGTTTACTTTATTTGTTGATTAATCAATCAATCAAAAATAAAGTTTATTTAGACCTTTGGTCTTTAAACAGCGTAAACCATATCATTTTATGCAATATTCTAAAATCATTACAAATTCATCCACCAAGGCCACTATAAGCGCCTGATTTTCATATATTTCCTCTCAATTTTTACACAATGCTCCATACATAAGTCATAACACACCTATATATAAATATAAATAATTTTAAGATCAATACAATTCCTATTCTAGAATAATTCTTAAAAGATGTATAAGTAATTGTTCTAAAATCCTTATTCTTCTTTGCATCTGACTTGGCTTACACCCAACCATTTCCTATTCCATACAGAGACGTTTTACAACTGCAAATACTTTGTGATGGCTATTGCAATTTCAAGATTTATCACATCTGTAAGGAGATCAATTGTTTGTGCACGCAACCTAATACCATATTTTAAAAAGATAGGGTGCAAAAACTGTTCTCTTGGAGCTAACAATTTTAGGCAGTCCATTAGAATATGTAAGTTATCGCATTTTGTGCCTAACCTCCATGTACATTTACCATCAGATTGCATTAGTTCTGTTTTTATTTTACCGTTTGACACAGCAGGATTGATGCCAATTCTCAACCTTAGTACTTCCATCCTAAGCCATTGGTTAAGTAGTATATCTAGATAGGGGTACCAGATTTATTTTACCCAGCTATTTCTCGTAAATTTCACAGATTCTTTCTTTCTCAGGTACTCCATGTTATGGAACCTAGCCGATTCCTTCCCTAGTATTCTAAGTGTACTCTTTGTCATTTCTATTTGGAGAGTCTGCAGATCAATTGAGAAGTGTGGCTCACTGGTTAGAGCAGGCAGACCCTGAAGCAGAGGTCAGACCCAGGACCAGGGTTCAATTCCCGACGCGGCAGGGTCTTGAGCTCAAGTGTCCACGGACTCGATAATTCTCGCTTCGGTGCCTGACCTAATCATGGGTTCACACTCTGCAACTCTGGGCATTAAGCTTGCTTAATCTCCACAATGGCCCCCCGCGGCGGGATGCCTGGCTTTCACCTTGGGGATGCCCTGTAGGGGCTATCTCACAGGGAAAAGCCAGGACGGGTTCCCAAGGCAAGCGCTTAGAGACCCCTGGGTGATAAGCGCTATATAAATCCAACATACAATACAATACATCTAAATATTCGCAGACAGTGTAGAGTTTCTGTCTGGCCTCTTTGGCCCATTTTAGGTTGGTCGCTTTGTTGAATCTCATTCTTACACCATTGTGAAACTTTCGTATCTTCTCCTAACCCCGATAATTTCCAGAATCGTAATAGGCCCACCTGCACCTGTACATTCCAAGAGGGCATGCCAAGCTCCAATCTAATTGCCTGGATCATAGATGAACCAGGCAATGACAATAGAGTTTTTATGCATTTTCCTTCCTCGATTTCCCAGGTGCTTTTACTGCCTTAGCAGAGAATTTCTGCTCCGTACTGTAGTTGCTGGAGTACCATTCGCTGTAAGCCTTTATCAAAAGTCTGTGGGACATGTCACTATAACTGCAATTAAATTTTTTCAGCCCACACAGATGTATGTGTTTTTGCTTTCTGTGCCTCTAAGTGTGTGCACCACTTTAGAGACTTGTCCAATCATACCCCGAGATATTAGTACTCATTCACAATCTCCTGTTTGGTTTGGCCCAAATACCAATTAAGCTTCTGGTCTCTCTTCCCAAAACACAGGAGTTTGGTTTTCTCCATATTTACTGTTAGTCGTTTTGCCGCAAAATATATGCTAAATGCGTTTAACTTCCTCTGCAGGCCCATCTCTGTCTAGTTGATGATTACTAGATCACCGGCATACAGGAGACAGGCTAATTGTTCCCCCTTCATTTTTGGGCTAGCACTTCTATCTGCCGTCAGGATAGATGGCAGTAGTACCAAAAAATAATGTTCACAAGGAACTCATTCATCAAGATCAGTACACAATTCTGCAACTCAAGTAATTGCTCTGAATAAATCATAAAAAGTAATTATTTTTTATACATATATAACTCTCTATCAAGTCCGAGTATTATTTGCATTAATAATTTCTTCATGCAGATAAATTAAAAAGCCCATATACTTTGTTTACCAAGTCTACCTGACTTCAGCCGAAGTAGGTAAATGTATTATGCAACATTAGTCTGTATCATAAACGTATTCTTTATATACAAGTCCATAAAATATTTACATATCATTGCACATTTAGCGTCTAGCTGTGAGCCCCAGTGAAGTGACCATAACCTATTTTAGGGAGTATTGTGTGACATAGTGAACAAAAAAAAGGGGGAGCAGGTTATTGATAAAGTACAAAAGGATGAGCTTGGTACAGTAATAATAATTTTTTTATGCTCTCTCTTTTGTCTGCCGTCGACGACGTTTCGACCCTCTCTAGATACGGGGTCTCTTCAGGACTAGGTTTCTGGGGGCAATCTAGTGCAGGAGGTCCTGTAGTAGAAGCCTTAATATCATGTGGGATAGATGATACAAGAGCGGTAATACTAATTATCCGCACTTGATCTGTTGGCCCGTGTTGATGGAGTAATTCGGTGAGCTGTATACGTGAAGCCCTCTACTTGGCCCCAATATTTATTTCCACAATACGGCCAGAACTTGTTGTCTCACTCCTCTATTGGTCACAATCGACTCCCATGAACAAATTATTAATGCAAATATTACTCTGACTTGATAGAGAGTTATGTATGTAAAAAAATAATTACTACTTATGATTTATTCAGAGCAATTACTTGTTTTGCAGAATTGTGCACTGATCTTGATGAATGAATTCCTTGTGAACATTGTTTTTTGGTACTACTGTACTTACCCAGCTCACAAGGACGTATGGGTTGCTCTTGTTTTCTAAAATAAGGATAGAGGGCAGGTCTGCTAAGAATATGGTGAAAAGTAGTGGGGCCAATACACAACCCTGTCTTAGGTCATTATTAATCTCTATTTCAGGTGTCAGGTCCCCCGCCGTATCCTTAATAACCTGACCCCAATTCTGACTATGTAGCTCCTGAATTACAGTTAGGAGACCTTCAGAAATGTCATATTTTCTCAGGATCTCCCAAAGGCATTTCCTATCCACCAGGTCAAAGGCTGTGCAGAAATCTACAAAGCAGCAATACAACCTACCTCGCTGCTCCATAGACTTCTGTGCCACTTCTCATAGGGCAAAACAGTGGTCAAGTGTAGAGTGTCCCTCCTTAAAACCTCCTTGTTCTGCTGGCACCATCGACCGCTGCGCCACCCAATCCTTCAATCTGCCCAGGATTATTTTGGCAAAAACCTTCTCACCAACATCCAGCAGATTGATTAATCTGTAAGTCTTTGGGTCTTCCTATCACTTTTCTTATATATTGATCTAATGACTGCCCCCTTCCAAGTTTTTGGGATATGGCCAGTGTCTAATATGGCTGAGAACATATGGGATAGGAATTCAGCCCATCAGTTTAAATGTGTTTTTATTATGATAGCGGGGAAATTATCGGGACGTGCTGCACAAGTTAAATTTAACTTCCATATTGTATCCTTTACTTTTTCTACTGTAAAGGGTATTTTTGGATCTTATATTGCCCCTCCCAAATAATTTTTTTTATTTACTACGGGCACTTCACTTGCCCCTTACAATTCTTCTAGGTACTCCTCCCAAGCTGCTTCATCCACAACGTAACTCATGGTCCCCGGGGGCCGACTGGAGGCCTATATCAGCTCCCAAAACCCTTTTACATTTCTGCATCAATTGTTTCCAGCAGGTTTTCCCAACATTTTTCTTTGAAGATCCTCTTCTGATTCCTGACTAACGTTTTATATTCTTTTCTCAATTTAATCAGGTTATATAATCTACCCTGGTCATACCTTATCCTCAGACTTCTCTTTTCTCTCCTTATTAGCCTTTTTTTTGAGCTTACAATCTAGATTAAACCACCTTGATTGTTTTCCTTGTCTAGATTGCATGTCTCTGTTGCCTACTTTCTTACTTTTTAGTTCTACTCTAAGGCATTGTACAACCTGTTCTATAGTTTCCTCGAACCAGGCTACTTTCTGATCCTTAACACATTCCATAATTAATTCCTGTTGAAAACTTGCCAGTTTCTCTATAAATTCGTCTGTTAATTTTGTAGTAAGGCATTTAGGGTATTCCATTTGTTGGGGAAGGACTATTTCACGGGGACTTATTGGCCACCCTAGTTATTCACAGTACAAGGCATTATGGTCCCTCCTTTTCACAGAGTCACCTGGAACCCTTTTACTAATGCATAATTCCAAGCATGAATACACACATACTCGATGGGGCAGTGTTGAGTACCTATCCTAATCGTCTGTTTGGCTGAGCAGTTGTATTCCATCCTGCCATGTAAACTAAATAACCCCTTGGACCCCAAGTACTTCCCTAGTGCATAATCTTGTCTAGTGGGAGTGCAACTTGGGAAGTCATCCGGCACTATATCGTATGAGCTCAGTATCTCTGTGAACCAGGGATCTCGTTTCTTTTATTCAGTTTGTGATTGAAGTCTCCCATTATGATAATCAGATAATTCTCACACTTTTCACATAAAACATCCATATCATCCTTAAAATGCCCTATTTTCACCTCATACTCTTCCTGAGAGCTGCATTATGTGTAAACATGCACAAGTATTAGGTAGTCACACTTCATTTCTGTAACCAGTAGAGACACCCTACAAACCAACAACCATTTACATGATACATTTATTAACATTACTTTTTTTGCAACCCTGGATGAAGTGAGTGTCATAATCCCCCTGGAGTGACAGCCAAACGGGTTTTTTTTGGGAAAAAGGCCTATAAAGTTCGGTAAAGCCTTCAGGTACAGGGGCATCGTCGCATAGCCCTTATTCCCTTAAATTGTAAAGTGCTCAGATATCCCTTGGGATCAAGTTTGCGCTATATAAAACTTTATAAATAAATAGCCATGTTTCCAGCAAACAAGTGATCTCAGCACACTTGGCTAGACGATTTATACTTTCATTTGACCTCCAAGCCCATTTATATTCCATGATATAATTTTCAAGCTATGCAACAACCTATTTTTCTAATCAATATTGCTGAGACAATCAATCACATTCTGATCATATTGAGGTAGGCCTAGATAGCTACTTTCTGGTCTCCAGTAACCCCAAGGGTTACTAGGCTGTGGGTTCTCAACAGCTATGTTGATGTTTTCTCTTACCCTGCATGCCCTGGCTATAAGTCTTACCTGCATGAAATTTCAGAAAGACATTACCTTGCTGGTTGCCCCCCTCCAATTCCACCTCTGGCATTATCCTTATCACTTCTTTCAATATCTATATATCTATATATCGTCCCAAACGCCTTTTGAGATCTATGGGTAGCATGCAATTTTTGGCACCCCGTATTCGTAAATCGCGGATGGGGGGGGTCGTTCTTTTAGGTATTTAGCCAGCAAACAATGGAACGAACTCCCCATTCAACTTCGAATGGAACCTTCGGAAACGCTGTTCCGGCTTAAGCTTAAGACTCACTTGTTCCCTAAAGACTAGAATTAGGGGGTTCCTGTCCTTCTGTTCCCCTTCCCGCTCTGTGAGTCTGTGTTCAGGAGTCCTTGTGGACTGCATCCACAGCGCGGGGACGCACTGTTTCCTCTAGTGCGACCAGGCGCTTTACAAATGTTTTTATTATTATTATTATTATCTCCCTTACGGCTTTTAAAATTGCAGCCTTTACCAGCCCTGAATAGACTTGGACTTTAGTGAGTTCCTTTTCTTTGTTATTATGGCTAAAGCCTACCTGCCTCAGATCTTTTGTCCCAATTTCTCTCAGGCTTGGGCATTTTTCAAAATGGAAATAAAAGCTGGGATTGATTTAAAGATGGGATCTTCATAGATTTTTTCCTACCCTTCTCTATTTCGAAGGGTTCAAAGTATAGCCACAATTTGCCACTGACTTCTAATGTTTTTGTAGCCACATTTTCTCATACAAGCTTATTCTTCTTCCTGGTTATTATTTTTGATGTTCTTCCACCTTCGGCTAGATTCCAAGGGGTTTCTTTCCCACTGTGGATTTCCATGTGTTTTCAACATTTCATTCTCCCTGCAAGTCCTAACAGTGTTTTTTTGTTGACCCTTTTCCCCCGAGTTCGACAGTCGTCACACTTGATGAGCTCTTTAATTTCCTTGTTACCCTACTACTCCTAAGGGGTGTTCCTCTCTCTTGTGAGGTTGCTCGATGTACGCCCACATTACCCCTTCCTTTCTTTAAAGCCTTTCGTTTTTCCTAATGCTGCACTAACCACCTTATTTTACTCTATGGATTATAGCGCCTATACTAAGTGTGTTCTCTCCATATTTTAATCAACATCGGGCATCTAGAAATATAGACTTCTTGAAAATTATTCACTTGCTCGGGAACCCTGAATAGGGGTATCAGGCACCAGTCTAACTACTGATGGCATTAGGTCCCTGATCCCTTGCAATTCACCCAAGATTTTTTTTAATCGGACTTCATGGGTTTTTATTGTGTTATTATTTAACATTGCTTCTTCTAAAAGACCTTGCAAGGTTTTTTGCAACATCAACAATATGTCCAACATTGAAGCCGAAGGTGTTGTAGATATATCCATGCCCACTGTGATATTACATGCTGACTCTTCAGTGGACTCAGATCCATTATTTACAGTTTGTCCCATGCTCTTATCGATCTTTGACTTTATAGCTGGGTCCATATCATCTCTCTGGTCTCTACTTGCTTTATTTGAAGCATTCTCCTCAAGTGCTGATTCTTTGGTACCGGTCATGGAAAAAATCGGAGGGGATGAGGAAAGCCTAGGTTCCAAAATAGGTTCAATTCGGCTGAGGTTACTTTGGTTAGGAAATTATACATCTAAATTTGGGGCACAATACCCAGTAGCCTCCTGTTCATTTGACTGCTCTTTATTGGGGTCCTGCATTCTCACAGGTGTATGTATCCTCTTGAAGTGCTTTCCCACAAAGTCATTTATTGATTTTGATACTAGCAGCCTCCCTTTCACACTGGATTGAGCATTGTCTGGTATTCTTTTCTTCTTAATGTTTCTATTTGAAGCCCTCATTTCATTCTTTATAGGGCTGTCTATACTCTCTACTGGGGTCCCATTTTCAACTATGGACTCATTGATCAGTGTAGGGTGGTCTTTTTGTGCTTTTCATGCTTTTGGCTTCCTTGGTGCCATCTTTTGTTACCCCCTTCTGTGGCCCTTATAATTGTGGAGTTGTTTAGTCGAGGGTGTAGGGCAGTTTAAGTAGAGGATGCGAGGAACCGGATTCCTTACTACCAATAAGTTGCTCCACAGTTTAGCCTCCACCACCCTTTGCCACTTTCAGGCTAATACCTGGCGTAGCAAATTCTTCAATGATGGTTAATGAAGATGACTTTTATATATTGATAAAGAATTTTAAAAAAGCAAGACTTACATCTGCTGTGGGACAATTGGCTGGCCGTGACTCATAATATAGTGCTGGAATGCTGTAAAAACCTCAAGCCTCACACTTATTGCTTTTCATTCCAATTTGTGCACTTTTTACCATTTTTCACACTTTTTCAGCCTTCCAAAATGCCAAGGTGTCAACAATGCTAGAGCTCCTGTCCAAAGCAGCCCCTTGCATAAGGATTGGCCCCCTGTTGAGGCTGCTTAGGCTGCTGGACTTGGGCTGCCGGTGATATGCTCAGGGGATAGGCTCTGGCAAGGTGGGTGGGAGGAGAGGGAGGGGGTAGTAATACCACAGCCGGGGACTTTTGCCTCTAAGCCTCCCTATAACTCTCTGACTTTGTTATGCGCCTTACATTTCCAACCCTTTCTTGAGCTTCCCTGGGAGTCTCTACTGCATCCCAAATGCACGTTTTTCTTATCTTCCTTTGTTTTTTGGGGGCCGTCCTCCCTCCCTTGGGCCCCTAAACGCAGGCGCGTGCTCCTAGCGCACCCACCAACCGCCAGACACCGGTCAACCACCGGCATCATTGGGGCTCGCTGGGGTATATTTCTGCTTTATTTGCTGATTTTTGCACCTTTGGCGCTTGCTGCTCATGGGAAATGAAGCGGTGCAGCCTTTCGGCGACTCGGCGTCTCGTTGTGGCATCTTGCGTCACGTTACAGGAAGTGAGCGTGTGACGAGGAGCGCAATACTGGAGTCCCTCGGTCAGCATCAATCAGCGTTGCACGACCAGCCCACACAGCAGAGCCTTGTTGGTTAAGTTATATACTTACTTTCTGATATACTTATTTATAGAGTTGATTTTATTATTGTTCTGTTTGTAAATCTATGTGTTGAATTTTTGATGTGGAATTTTAGTGATGTTAAATCTGTGGTATGTATAGGAAAACATGTTATAGTTATTTTTATTTATTAAATTACAAAGTTTTGTGCTTACCTTTATTGAGGGATTTTCAGAATAGTTGTATGTGTAGTTGTTCTTCGTTCTGTGTTATCTCTCGAAAAGGTTCGTTCTTTCTCCATGGCTGTCCGTTATAAGGTAAATTATATGTCACTTAATTGATTGATTTTTTAGTGTTATTTAACTAGCTAGCGTGTTCAAATGGTTTGTGTTGGTTGAGATAGGTTTTTAATTTTTTTTAGCTGTTACCATTTTATTTGTTTCACATATATTATGTTGATTTATTGTTTGATTTATTTTGTTAATTGTATTTTATTTCATGTGTTGTTAAATTTTGTCGATTTTTTATATATGATATATATTTGTGTGTGTTTATTTTTAGTAGTTATGATATATTTTTAATGTTGTATTGTTTGTTTATTTATTTGTGTTGGGATGTTTTCATTTATTTATTTTAATTAATTTTATTGTTTTGTAATTTTTTTGGTTTGATTAAAATGTTTGGTATATTTAATTTTATTATATTGTTGCAAATGATATTTTTAAATTTTTAAATGTAATTTTCAAGATATTTCATGTGTATTTTTATCGATGTTTGTGTTGTTGATATTGTTTATATCGATGAATTTGATGTGTTTGTTGTCGATATTTTTGTTATCAAGATTTTTTCAGACAATATTTTTTTATCGGTGTTAGTGTCATTTCTGTTTTGTGGATCTATATTTTTATGTACGATATTGTTGTCTCGATATTTTCATAGCGCAATGTTTTTGGAGTCGATGTTGTATCCGTGATCCCGTTGGAAGGAATGCAGAGGCTGGGTTAGTCTGCTCTTGGAGTTTTTTTTTTTAAAAGGGTTGGTGCTGGTGGAGTCCAACATGTCTGCTTTGGTCGTGTAATGATTTGCTAGTATGTCTGTGAATTCTTGATTAATGGGATGAGCTCCTTCAAAGCAATTTGGTTTACGAAATTCTGTGAGAATTTTAAGTAATTCCTTATTTGCACATTTAGCAGTTTGAATTCTGTTCAAATAGTATTTGTTCTTAGCTTTTTTGATTGCTGACTTGCATAATCTGATATGTTTCTGTAGGCAAAGTTTGTCTTGATTAGGTATTTATTTTGAACCAGGTATGTTGCAGTTTTCTAATATGCTGTTTTATCTCTTTTAACTCGGTATTGCTACAAGGCACCTGCTTTCGTTTGTTCTGTTGTTCTTAGTGGTATTAGGATAAAAAAAGCTTCCTGTAGCCATTCATACCGTTTTTGAACTGAATGTTTTGTATTTAGACCTGTACTGGATGTTAGTTGTGTTTCTAAGTGTTAAAAATGTAGTTTGTTCCACAGTCGATAGGTGGATGCATGTAAGATGGTATTAGTTGTGCTGCTTTGTGTTGTTTTATTTTGAAAGGCAAGCAAATGATGGACTGACCATGTGACTGGAGTAATTGTTTGAAAGGTAACTCTTTCTGTATTTGAAAAAATGACATCTAGGATGTATCCAGCGATGTTTGTGGATGATCTGATACAGGTTCAGTGCATCTAGGCCAGTGATGATTGTTTTAGTATGGGGTATATTGGGTTTGTCTAACCAAATGTTCAGGTCACCAATAATGCATAGGTTAGAGTGTGGTATTATAAGGTTTGAAACTGTGCCTAGAAGTGTGTCTGGGAATGTTGCATTGCTAGTTGGAGGTCTGTAAAGGAGAAGTAAGTTACAAGAGGAAGATGGAGTAGGGTTGCATCTGGTGAAGAGGACCTCACACCTGTATGGAGACGTTATCAGCATTAGTGATATTTAATGTTTGCTTGAATACAACAGCTAGGCCACCTCCTCTTTCGCATATACAATTTGTGTGATAGTTTGATAGCCTAAAGGAACGGCTTCATGCAACATTGGAGCCATGTCATCTCTGAACTATGATTGATTTATGAGGAGTAAGTCAGGTTATGTTTCATTGAGAATGTCATAGATGTGATGTTTGTTTTTTAAGAGTGATCGAGCATTTAATAGAAGGCAGTTCAGAGAATATGCTTTGGTGATTTTGTGATTTTGTTTTGTACAAGAGTGAGCACGTTTTTGTGGGCTTGTAGTAGGTGTGTCCTTAGAGCTGGTATTAGCTGTATGAGGATAGCAATAGTGTAGCTGTCCTTTATCGTGTTTCTCTTCCAGCCGGCTAAGGAGGAATGTCAATGGGTCTGCATGTGTAGGTGGTGGAGATGATGGTTGAGAGTAAGTTGTGAGCTGTGTTGTTTTTGTAGAGTAGCCTTATTGTACAGTAGACATGGAGATGCGAAGTTGTGAAGAGTGGCATGTTGCGTATTTTGTTTGCGTCTGTTTATGGTGGAAGGTTTATGAGTTAGGGGTGGTGGTGCAGCATGTGGGTCAGGTTGTGAGGTTAAGAGTTGTCCAATGGAGGAGAGACAAATAAAAGAGTGTTGCTGTATTTGTGTTAGATGTGGGGGAATAGAGAAGGCTTGGCAGTGCAGTTGGTTTAGGGTTTGTATTATTTGTATTGTGTGTGTAAGATTTTTTTGTGCTGGTGTGTGTGTTATGCTTTGTTTTTGAGGAGTAGTGAAAGGAGGTGATGATGTATTTGTTTTCTGAGATGTATTTGTATGTAAAGTATTGTTGATGAGTGTAAGCTGCAAGGTAAAGTGGTGGTGATGTGTTTTGGAAAACAGTGTATGCAGTGGGTGAGAGGGGATGAAAAAGTGTTAAGAGTGTTTGCATTACAAAGAAGAGAAGGGTGTTGGTGGATGAAAATATAGAAGGCTTAGTATTGTTTGTTGGTAACAAAAGGGGTGTGTTAGGGGTAATTGGAGCAGGGAGTCTGTGTTTGGATGGGATATAGTTATGCATCTTGTGGATTTGGGTAGTGTTAGTGATGAGTGAATTGGTTTTTGGTATTGGATAGAGTGGTGTTTTGTGTGTGAGTGAAGGTGCATTCCTGCCGGCCTTTCAAGACCTGCTGGCTAACTTGGTGGTTAACTATGCCTCGGTCTTGGTGCTAGGGGACTTTAACTACTGGCCCTCCGACCCACACGAGTGCTCAGCCTCAAAAGAATTTACAGATTGCCTTTTGTCCTTTAATTTTGTGTCGCACATATCCGTCCCCACTCATTCCCATGGGCACACACTGGACCAGGTCTGGTCCCTTAACCTCCCCGTGGCCTCGGCCACCGTCTCGCCGTGCCCATGGTCCGACCATGCCCTCATTGCCTTCTCTATTCCCCGTAACGTGATGCCTAAAACTCCGCATGCCAAAAACACCTGGGCACGGAACTGGAATAGACTGGATTACCCCTCCTTGACCTCAATGCTCCGCGACTCTATCCCTACTCTTGTTGGCTTACCATCTACCTCTCAAGCCAAGGCCATTAACACCTGGCTGGCTGAAGGCTGCGACTCTATGGCGCCCCTACGCCGTATCTCCATCCGCCGACCAAAGGACTCTAATAGATGGTTCAATGACCACCTAAAAGAGCTCAAACTGAGCGCCCGACGGGCAGAGAGGCAATGGAGGAAAAATTACAATCCCTTATCAAAAACCCACTTCATCTCAGCACTGGACAAATACAAAACAGCAATCCTGGCCGCTAAGACCACCTACTTCTCGTCTAAAATTACTTCTGCTGAAAATAAACCCAGGGAAATCTTCGACATAGTGAATGACCTAGCATTCTCTGACCGTACTTCGTCCAATATCCCTCCCTCCCAGCCTCTCTGCGACCAGCTCAACACTTATTTCTTAGATAAAATAGCGACCATTAAGCTCAATATCCCTCTACCCTCTTCTGCCTTCATCGATCCCTCCCCCCTCCCCTCCCCCACCCTCTTACCTCCATCCCCCCCCTCACTCAGGACTCTTTTCTGGAGATACTCCCTAAAGTGAAGTCGGGGTCTCCCGCAGACGTCTGCCCAGCACGAGTCCTGCAGCAAATCTACTCCAGCTGCCCTGACCCCCCCATTGCCTTCCTCAACAGCTCCTTGGCACAGGGCGTAGTGCCCTCTGCGCTCAAGGCAGCTACCATAGTGCCCATCCTGAAAAAACCTGGCGCTGACCCTTCTATCTCGGCCAACTATCGCCCCATCTCCCTGCTACCCTTTCTGGGCAAGGTGATGGAACGCCACGTTACCGCGGTGCTCAGCGCCCATGTTGAGGCAAATGGGGGACTGGCATCCCGCCAAGCAGGGTTCCGTCCCAGGCATTCGACCGAACCAGTCGTGGTCTCAGTCTTGGACAAACTCAGAAAGGGTATGGATGAAAACAAACACCAGGCACTGGTCCTCCTTGATCTCTCCGCCGCCTTTGACACGGTGGACCACACCATCTTACTTACCCGTGTCAAGGCGGCTGGCATCGGGGGATCAGCTTTGATCTGGCTCTCCTCCTTTCTGAGGGAACGCACTCAGGCGGTCCGACTAGGCGACTTCACGGCTTCTCCCCTCCCTGTCACCTGTGGTGTTCCCCAGGGATCCTCTCTCTCCCCCTTACTTTTCAACCTTTATATCTTTCCTCTCATCTTTGCACTACAGCAGCTGGAGGTCACCGTCTATAATTACGCGGATGACCTCCAGCTCATCTTTGATCTGTCCCCTTCTCCTCTCTCGGTCTCTAATTTCCAGTCAACTATGACATTCATCAGGGACTGGATGAACCACAACCACCTTAAGCTGAACCCGGATAAAACCGAGCTGGTTCTCACTGGTGGTTCATCCAGTCCCTGGAACTCTCTCTTCTGGCCCCCCTCTCTTGGCTCTGCACCGACCCCCTCCACCACGGTCAAAACACTTGGTGTCAAAATAAACAGCCAACTCACCCTCCACTCACAAATCAGTTCCGTGGTGTCCTCCTGCTTCCTCTCTCTCCGCACTATCCGCACCGTCTCCCGCTTCTTTTCCCCTCAGGCACTCAAGATCATCATGGCCGCACTTGTGATATCGAAACTGGACTACGCAAACGCCCTTTACCACGGTATCCCCGCGTACAGTTTGCGTAGACTCCAGACCGTCCAGAACCAAGCAGCCCAGCTGGTGTACGGCCTCCCTCGCTATCACCACTCCACCCCTCTTCTCAGGGAGCTTCACTGGCTCCCTATAAAGGAACGGGCCCTTTTCAAGATCGGCTGTATGGTCTTCCAGGCCCGTCAGGGCACTGCCCCCGCCTTCATCTCCTCATTAATCAAGCCTTATGTACCTGCAAGAGAACTTCGGTCTTCCTCCAAGTCCCTTCTCCAGATCCCTCGCTTCACTCGCAAAAAGTGGGGCGGGGCCAATTTCTCCACCCTGGCTCCAACCCTCTGGAACTCACTTCCTGACCACCTCCGCTCTGCCACTCAGTATCTCCCCTTTCGTAGAGATCTGAAAACGTTCCTTTTCAGCCAGGCCTTCCCCATTTAAATTCCTTCAAATTCCCCTTCACCTCTCCCTGGTCTTTTTCCCCCTCAGTTGCTGATCCCCCCAGCGCCAAGAAACCGCAAGGTGTACGCTGCGCTCTAGAAGTATTTTAAATTAGAAATTAAAAATTAGGTGGGGTAGAAGTGTGTAAAGGTGTGGTTTGTGGGATTTTGTAGTGGGTGCTGAGACATTGAAATGTGTGTAGAGTTTGTTAGTACTAAATGAGTAGAGTGCATTTGCTGTGGGTGTCCTAATCTGGTTGTGGATGTGGATAGGGTAGGGTGGGTGCTGTTGAATTGGAACATGGGCAGCGTTTCTAACCCTAGGCCCGACCTGTCCCAAACAGGCCCAAACAGGCCAGTGCCCTTGTCCTCTCCACCCCTAGCCCCGAATCCCGGGCTAAGACGCCCTGAACCCTGACATTAAATAGCCCTAGTGATCAGGTGACCCCTTCCGTCAATGGGAACCCTTGCCCTAACCAGTCATACTACTATCCCTAAGGCCTAGGGCCAATAGTACACCAGGCCCTCACAGTCAATCACATCCCTATTCCTAGCAGCCAATCATAAACATAAACCCTAAGTCCTAGGTCCCAGAAAAATCACTAATCTAATGATCAGAACACTAACCCTAAGCCCTACGTCCAATAGCATCACTAACCCAGGGACAAGTCAGAACCCTAGCCTATCAGCTAATCAGAACACTAACCATAAGCCCAATAGAAGCCCCAGATACAGCAGGCAATCAGAGCACAGATGTAATGTCCAATAGAAAACCTATATAAGGAACATTTGACCTCAAGCACAGGCTGATGGCCAGGGGACAGGGAGCGCTGCTCCTGAAATCAGAATCTTCTTGTATACAGACAGGCTCAATCCTCACTTTTCAGGTCCTGTTTTATGCAGCAGGTAAGGCTCAAATCTTAATCTAAAACCACTGAAAATACAGATTTTCCTGCATTTAAATAAATTACATTTCTAGCCAAAAACGAGTGCTACAGACACTTTCCAAACACAGCTTAAACCATAAAGCACATTAAGCAATCTCTTAAACATACTCCGCTTAGCCTAATAGGGTTTACTTTGCCTATTTTTGGACTTGCAAAGACACAAAGGGGGGTGGGGGGCTAAGGTTTGCTAGGAAAACTAGGCGAGAAATTCAACAGTCACAGGTAGAAAAACCAGCAGTTTTTAAAGTACAGATTGCACAGAAGCAAAGAGTCACAGGCAGAAAAACACAGTCATTTTAAAGTATTAAGAATAAACAGTACTACCATATGTTCTTACCACATTTGTTGTTGCTTGCTTACTGGGCTGTTAAGGGCACAGAGAGGCTGGGCTGCAAGATGGAGGTAGCTATCTTGGGGTTCCCTACACAGACTTTATGGGCCTGCTGGTTTATGAAGAGGAAGGCTCTGGATGCTTGGGAGCTAGATGTCAATCTGGTAAGCACAGGCTGATGGCAAGGGGACAGGGAATGCTGCTCCTGAAGTCAGAACTAACTTGGATACAGACAGGCTCAATTCACACTTTTCAGTTCCTGTTTTAGAAAGCAGGTATAGCCCTAATCAAAACCACGGAAAATACTGCTTTTCGTGCACCTAAAGAAATCACACTTTCCAGCTTACAACAAGTGCTACATACACTTTCCAAACACAGTTTAAACCAGTTTAAACCATAACGCCGATTAAACGCCGATTAAACAGTCCTCCGAGACCAAACACTTTGCTTGGTCTCGGAGGGTCTACTTTGCTTTTTCTTTACTTTTAAAGACACAAAGGGGGGTGTCTGGGGTGTTGCTTAAGCAGAGTGCAGGGAAAAATCGGAGAGAAGTTCAACAATCACAGGTAGAAAAATCAGCAGTTTTAAAAGTACAGATCACACAGAAACAAGAGTTCAATTTAGGCTGTCATGGATAGAAAAAACACAGTAGATATAAAGTATAAAGAATACACAGTACAAGTCATTGTTCTTACTTCCCTTTCTGTTGCTTGCTCACTGGGCTGTTTAGGGTACGGAGAGGCTGGGCTACAAGATGGATGAGGCTGTCTTGGGGTTCCCTACACAGACCTTAAGGGCTTGCAGGTTTGGTTTATTTGTGTGTTTTTTTAGTGGGGATCCAGCATACTGCACCAGGTCAGGCATTGACTCTTGGGCTAATTGTAGTGGAGTCAGTACTTACCAAACTGGGCCCACGTTGATTGCGCTAAGGGACCTGCAAGTTGATTGTTCTCCTGGGGTGCCCATTTTCTTCTGTGCATATGCAGTTGAGACAGGTTACAAATATATGTTGCTAAGAACATTCACTTTTAAACTAAATGCTGCTGTAGATATGAGAGTACCCTCTCCTTCCAGCAAGGAAGCAAGGAAAACTTCATCAAGTACCAAAGGTTAAGCTACTGTCCCATTGCATGAATGGGCCATTGACCGGTGTTGTTGATACATTTATCCCATGATGAATAGAGCCATCATATTGATTCATTCTTTTAACAGAGGGAGAATTGACTTTCGTTAAAGTATGGTGACTACAGCATCCACTGAGGCTTAGTAAAAAGCCTAAATGATATCCTGATCTAGGTTGATCTTGCATATGCAGACACATTAGGGGCTTCATTTGGCATCTTGACACATGATATGCTGTACTAACTTGTGCACCTTCATCATCTTTTTTGTCTACTACACGTGTTCATGAGAAGCTGAACCATCAGTCGTTCCAATTTGCTGCTCTTGAGTCCTGTATATTTTTATAGATTTTTAGGAGTTTCCATTGACCAATGGTGTCAATGTGTTTGCCTGGCATGCCAAGGGTGATGTTGAAAGAATGAGAAAGAAATCTTGAAATGGCCAGAATTTGCCCATAAAATGCAAAGACATACATAAATACAGTATACAATTCAATAGTAAAACACCACTTCTTAAATTCCCAAGTGGACCATAAACAACAGATATCAAAATACTGACATAAAATGAACTAAAGGTCCATGGAATTACTCCAACACAGTGCATGAATGTTTTGAGCTGAATGTTTTGGTGGTGGAGCTGCTAGACTAAGTGACATACGATTTAAGGGTCCAAGGTCTGTTATATTGCTAGTACTGTTCATGCATTCATACTGCATTATGGTCATTCGCATGTTGCTGTAAATTTGGCAGAATTCTGGACACTTCGCGTTACCCTTTAATACAGAAGTCTGACAAAATTCTGCCAATATTTTGGGCCACAAGAATCTAGAATATACAAGCTGGTGAGCGGGATTTGGCATCACCTAGCTGATTTTCCAACACAGGCACTCACCGGCATTCGCAAGGCGTTGCAGTCAGAGGGCTGCCATTGGAGTAGATTTTCTGCTGCTCATTTAGATTTTCTTAAAACATCCCAGCCCTTGTCTCTAGACTTCATGTAGAATGTGATGAAGATGGAGGACATGAAAGGGTGTCTTGTCCTAGCCATCAATCGTAGCTTTAGCAGAACAAGATACTCTTTTATTACCATACATGCAACAGCTTTTTGTTGTTCCATTTCCAGTACTGTTTCCTCTGACTCTTGCTGCTTTACCCATTTGAGATGTCATGAGTGATGTCCTCAATGATGTCATAGAACATGTTATGAGTGATGCAATATGTGAGATCATAAGCAGAGCATGGCGGAACACAAGTTATAGTTAGCTCTGGTAACTGTAACTGGTGAAGTTAATGTAATCACTGACATATTCACCTAACTATAACAATACTTTTACCTTATGTTTTTTCAGTGAATTATACATATTACCTACTGGTGATTGACAGTATGTACTTATAGTTAGGACCAAAGATTCCAGAAGAAAAGTGTTTTTTGTTTTGCCAATAACTTTGGCACCGCTTGGCGAATCTTCACAACATTTTCTAAAATCTACCCTTTTTTGTTTAGCTGATGTGTGATCAAGGTGATCTGTCAAGCAAGGGCCAAGAAAAAAGGTGGGTCGCTAAACGTGTTTTACTATATTTTATGTCTAAGGGGATTTTTCATTTTTATTAACGGAATTACACCAAATTTGGCAGAAAGCTAGATGTTGACCTGAAATCATGCTTTTATGTTTTTTTTGTAAATCTGTTCAGTAGTTTCAGAGATCTTTAAGTTTAAAAAATATGGATATATGGGAATGTGAGTCCTCTTTGGACTTGTGGATCCCAATGAAATATGATTAGCTGCCAGCACTTCAACGAGAAAGAGATGGCAGCCGTCCTAAGACTCGGCATGAAGCTGAGTCCCACAAAAAAAGTAAAACATAAAGAAAAGGGGACAGGGTAGGAATATCCTGACCTCCCAGATATGGTGGAGGTCCCTGTGGGCACCCCGCCATGCATTGTAAAGAGATGTTTTCTTTCAATTTTGCTGCACATTTGTGAATTTGCAGCAAAATAAAAAAAAAACAGCACAGGCTCCTATGTTTTTTTTAAAGGACGCCCCCGGGTGAGTCTAATCACAGGGGCATATGAAAAATAACAGAAGGGGGCCTCACTGAGGTTTTAGTTTAAAATTATGCAGAGGGTGCCCGCACAGCACCCCGCACCCCAGGGACTGCCACATCCGGAGCTTTAACTTTAATTAAGGGGTGGTCTGCGTGCACCCCCCCCGGGGGTGCCACCTCCCTGGGGTTTTTGTTTAAAGAATGCAGGCGGGCCATGCTGGCTCCCTGCTGCCCCAGGGGCTACCTCCCCGAGGCTTTGAATTTAATTAATGAGGGACATGCAGACCCTCCTGCAGCCTCCTCAATGGGGCTTTTGACTATTTGCATGCAGCCCTGGGGACCACCACTTCCCCGGGGAAAATTCAAAGAAAGGAGAGGGGTCACATGGCCCCCCTCCAGGAGCCCTAGCTGGCCCTGGGTACAACCCCTCCAGGGACACCCCCTGCATAGCTATTTGTTATGGCTTGACTGGAGCTTTATTGCTCCCGCCAAGCCATGGCAATATGTGCTCCTCTTTAAGCAAGCAAGAGCATTTTGCTCTCAGTTGCTCAATGCGTAGCACAATTACTTTTACACAGAGGGAGCTGCATGTTAGCAACTCCCTACGTGTGAAAGCAAGGCTGAGTCCTGCGCGAGGCAGGGAGCTGGCAGTAACTACGGGGGCCTTGAGGCTCCCCTGCAGTCTAGGAAACTGCTAAGTGGGTGCCCTGTGTAAGACCAGCGCACCCACGACAGATGCCAAGCCCAAGGGATGGTATCTCCAGGTCCAAAATCAGCCCAGAAAGAGTGCCTCTCGGGCCCCTCATTTTACGTAATAAAACCACATTTAAAAAAAGCCCTGCCCACTTCCCCATTGAAAAAAAGGCTGGCCCCAGAGAGATGGGGTCCCTTGCAGCTCCCTCCCCTGAAAAAAAGTCACTGGTTGCCCCGCCCCCTTTCTCCATCACTCTGCAAATGCACCTTCTGATGCAATGCTGGTTGGGGGATAAAGTCCCCTTGGCTGCAGAGGGTCCTTGTGGGCCAACAAGCCCTCCTATTTCCTCCAATAAGTCCAACAGAGTGGGATTGCTAAGAGGTCTTTGGTGGCCATGCCCCCTTTCTGTACCACTCTGCAAACGCACCTCCTGGTGCAATGCTGGTGGGGGAACTCCCCAACTATCCTTCCTGTTTCCTCTAGTAAGTTCCACAGAGTGTGATTCCTGTGAGGACTTCAGAGGCCACACCCCTTTTCTCCACCACTCTGCAAACGTGCTCTTGGTGCAATACTGGTTGGGACATGAAGTCCTCTTGCATGCTCAGGGATTTGGGGGGCCAAGAAGCACCTCCTGCTACCTCCAGTAAGTCCCTTACAGTGGGATTCCTGGGAACTGGTAGGAGGCCAGCCCCCTTTTTCCACCACTCTGCAAATGTGATCAGTCAAAACAAACCATAGAAATTCACTTAAAAAAACAAAAGTTACAGACATTTTATAGTTAGGAAACAGAATTAAAAAAACGTTAGAAATTCGCTAAATAAAACCAAAGGTTACATGGACGTTATAGTTAGGCTCAGAGTTCCCTCATACAAAACTAGTGAAAATCAGCAGTTATATTTACTTGAGCTAATTATAAGTTACGTCGCCAAAATAAACTGCTTATGACCTCACATATTGCATCACTCATGACATGGTCAGTGACATCACTGATGACATTTCAAATGACATCTCTGATGACATCATCAAGTGAGTGTAAGTGTTTTAAGAGACAATGGTTGTTAAACAGATATATTAGCTTACTACAAAAGTTAAATTAGTATACTAGGTACTCCTATTACCCACTCCAACCATATCATTTTGAATATCAGACTGCCTGACAACACTTATTCACTCACCCTCCATAGATATCTACTTTCATGGCACAATATACCTTGCCTACACTTTCTTACATATATCCATTTATCTTCTCCAGCCCTCTCAAAACAACCTAATGCTGTGACTACCCGTTCCCCAGCACAGGAAAGCTCAATACTAGTCTACTCAGCATGCATCTGCAGTCACCATCTGTATGTTTCAGATACTATCATTAAGTTCTTCCCTCGTGTTTTCTGGACCACCATTCCAATTTTTAGGTTGAGTCTAGACAGTGCTTGCACTGGCAGGTGATCTGTTGTATATACTTTGTGGGGTCTGACTCCTCTCATGCTTTGGATCGCCTTTTTTCTGTGCATTTAAAAATCGTAGCCTTCAAATGGCTAATGGTTGGTGCACGTCCCACCTTTATTCAAAAGTTAACTCACATGGAGTATTGGCATGGAAACGAGCAGTGACAGGCAATCAGTCCTTATGTATGGACATCCAAGGAACTGAAATAGGAGTGCAGTCTGGTTACTGCCGGTGGTTCCCATCATGCTCCTGCCGCTGCTCTGTGTCCCAGCCAGCACCTTGAACCATGCCCACAACCGACCCCCACCACCCGTTCTAGGTCGCTACTTGCCTGTTACCAATTTAACCATGTGGGTGACTTTTTAAATGTATTTATAACACAGTATAAGTAAGTCAAAAGACAGCACAAATATGGCCATTCAGCAGCTAGCCCATCCCCCAGGCATCAACACGGAAGACCGTCACCATGGCCTCGATCTCTCTGGTACTAGTTTTGCAGCTCTCTCTTGCTACATGCAGTAGGATGGATGGTCTGACCACATTTAACAGTGCTGCTTTGAATTCTCAGTCCCTCCTTGTTGGCCCCAAACACAAAACCATAATGTGGAAGTAAGGATCCTAATACATCATAAGACTCCTTTTGATTTATGAGGTCCTCTGAGATGTTCCAAAGTTGGGAGAAGTGACTCATTTACTGCACATGCCTTGAAAATTAGAAACTAATCACCATAATAGATGCCATAGTATCACTAAATAAAATGCCCAAGAATCGAAAATACTAATTCACAAGAAGTTTATATAGAAAAGAAATGCTAGAGAAATATTAATATAAAAATGCTTGGTAAGGTGCACCTCGTGGAAAATAGCAGGTCTTTGGAAATAGTTTGGACTGTGTATGCGTTAATTAGCAGCGTCTCTTCTATGAACATGCTGTAGTTATACTACGGATGTAAATCGGATTTAATTTCCTTGCTCTCCCAGAACTATGATACTATACAGTTTCTTATTTAAGAGTGTATGCATGCTTTGAAAGTGATTCCCTTTTTGAACTGCTTTATGGGAGAGCCTGAACAGCATGTCTCAGAGTGTTCCAAAAGAGCTGCAAACCAGCAACTGGTTAGACAGTTTTCATGTAGATGTCTTTAAGAAAATCTTGAGAGAAATGTCTCAGTCGATTTTCCATCAGGTGAGTAATTGGGATGTTTGTAAATGACGATTAATTAGTTATATGATTAATACATTGCTATGTAATGTTTGCATCTCTTGGGTGTTTTCACAAACATGTACTGGAACTTCCCCCTGCTAGTTTTAAAGTGTTATCTTTTATGATTGTGGGTCCAGATCACTTGGTGAATTCATTGCTTTTATTTGCTTTAAAATATTTCAAATTACATTCGAGAAAATTGCAAAGTTAAATGTGTTCAATATGTTAGCCCCTTCGCAGCGGGGGTAATTTGGGAGGGGGGCGCGGTGCTCGTGACAAGCCCAGCTCGTCATGAGTCACAGTAGAGCTGTGCTCATGACGAGCTGGGCTCGTCACGACTCCGCCTACAGATTAATTTGCCCGCACAGGCGGGGAATCAATTGCGCGTGGGCTGACCACGGCAGTTATGACGAACCCAGCTTGTCATGAGCACAGCTCTACTGTGACCCATGACGAGCTGGGCTCGTTATGAGCATGAAAGAGGTTAAACAAAGGACCAGAACGGTGGATATAAAGACATTTCACCCGTTGGAACAGGCACCATCTAGTTGTGCCTTGTTTGCAGCGCTATGAAAGGACTTTGAAAGCGATGTATGGAAAAAGTTTTTTTAGAGAATGTCAGCTGGAACCCGTCTTCTAGTTCCACATCCAGCAACTGTACACATATGGTAGATCTCTTCTCATGACACACAGCACTGTACAATTGTACCTTGTGAGTGGTTCTGCTGGTGATTAACAGAAGTTAAATGCTGATATTGTCTTTTGTTTCACAATGAACTAGAGGCAGCATATTAGAGGAGTGGTCTGATCTGTTTTAGCTATGGGATGAACCGCATTCTCTAGTTTGATTAGGAGATATAATCCTATCTGAATCACTTAGCCAAGTTCTGCCTCGTCATGTCTTCCCCGTGTTTCCCAGGACGCATCATGTCTCCGTGTGTCACTGATGCCCAGGTCTTGCTTCCCCCTTTCAGTTGTTGCACAAAAATGTAACTCTGAGGCCCATTACACAAAAACCATGTCACCAGCTGTGGTAGTTAATGCCAGATAACGAGTGTCGTAACATATAGTACAGCAATTACTAATCACAGCCACCCTGTAGTACTGTTAGGCACCACATCCACATTTCCCTAATTTCATTTAGTTTTTTTGTCTGCACTGATTACAAGTGTAAAAGAAACTATACACTGAGCCAAATAAAAAGCACTGCCTCCCTTAAAAAGTGTCTTTATGTGTAACTTTTATTCAGCGTGAATGGTGCAATACAAGTTTGCAGTAAATATGCATCTCTGCTAAAAGCTTGTGCCTAAATAATCATTATTTGAGGTAGAATGAGGTTGGGATAAACCAATGTCTCTATCTTTAGCAGCCAAACATATCTGATGTAAGTTACCATGAAACAGTGATTTGTGGAAGGAATTAATATGGCTGTTTGGCTTACTTGGGGCAATCCTGAATCATGTGTCTGCTGGCTCTAGAGAGGCATGTACTCTACCCTTATCACCCTATACCCTTACCCCCCAAACCCTAAAAGCTCTCCTACCACTCTATACCTCTACTCACACTTGAACCCTAAAAACACCCTTATCACCCAGTAACATTACCAACCTTTTAACAACCATTAACATCCCCATTACACTGGGGACGAACAGAACTCCCTCCTCTCTCCCATCTTACCCAGACACCACCTCCTCAATTCACCTCCATACACTCTTGCACCCCCCCAAATGCAACCCTAAACCACTCGCATTCATGCTTGTGAAATGTCGATCTGCGGTCCGACATGCCATTGAAATTTCCGAAACTATCCTTATTGAATCAACTGACTTCGCCTTCCTCACTGAAACCTGGTTTAAGGGCTATTCTACTAGCATACTTGACCTACTCTCCCCACCATGATATTCCATCCTTAGGAAAGATAGACATGACAGAATAGGTGGTGGTTTAGCCATCATTTTCAAAGAAGAATTTCAGCTCTCCCTCGTTAACAAATTCAAATCTCCACCTTTGAATACCTTGAAGCAGAACTTAAATTACAAGGTTTAAACCCCATTCGCATACATGATATCTAACACCCTCCTGGAGATCCTCACCCCTTTGTGGATGAATTATCCAATCTTCTGACTCAAGTCTCATTATCCAGCTCTAAAAAGCTCTTCCTTGGTGATGTTAACCTCCATTGGAACGATAATAATGACCCCACAATCACCCTCCTCTCCAATCTTCTTGAGATCAATGACCTCAAACAACTATGTCAATCCCCTACCCACACCAAAGGAGCCAACCTGGATGCTATCATTACAAAAAAAAGACCTGGCCTTCTTATCCAATATCATCCCTATAGACTGGTCTGACCACCACCTCATACTATTCGCCATAGCTCCCCCAACACCACCCCCACTAAAATCATTAAACAGAAGAAATAGACCAGAAATCTTAATTTTATCCCCCTGATGTACTCAAGTCTAAACTGCATGCTCAACTTTGCCTCATCCCTCCCTCACAAGACGCTAATGAGCTTACGGAACACTTTAACAAAGCAGTCACCGATACCTTAGGCCAATTGGCACCGCTGAAACTAAAAAAATCTAAGAAATATCCCTTCCAAATCATAGTTTAACTCCGAGCTCAACAAAGAAAGACGTTTGCTCAGACTGACTGAAAGAACTTGGGGACAACATCCCTCTCCCTCACACCTGGCTCTCCTCAGATTAGCTAAATTGAATTACCAAAAACAAATTTTTAATGAAAAGGCATCCTTTTTCTGAACTTAACTCGAAAGGGCCAAGAACAGACCCAGAGAACTGTTCAACATTGTTCATAACCAAACCTCCTCCGCACCTCCAGTCCCAATGGCCTTGGCAACTAGATGTGAAGAAATCACCCATTTCTTCTCTGGAAAAAATCACAAAGATAGATCAATCCTTCCTTTCAACTCTGCTCCTAACCTCCCCCAAATCTCTCTTGACAACTCCTCAAAAACTCACTCCGTAACCCCCACACCCCCTGATCCCACTATAAACCCACAATCTACTTCTCCTCTCCCTTACCTTTTTGCACACACTCTCTCTCTACATCACCTCCACATAACTCCTGCCCACACTTACACATAACCACACCTTCTAAAATCAATCTAGCTATCCCACCACTAAACAACAATGCCCCCTGGTACAACTTCCACTCTGTTACGGAGCAGGAAGTCTTTAACATCATTGCCCAACTTAAACCGTCCTCCCACATCAAAGACCCCCTCCCTTCAGCCTTGTCCAGGACCTTAATCACACCATCACCCTATCCTGGACTTCTATCATCAACACCTCCATTGCCACGGGTTGCGTCCCTACCTCCCTTCAACTTGGACAAATCACTCCCATTCTCAAAAACCCCTTGGCCGACCGCAATGACCTTAACAATCTCCGCCCCATCTCTAACCTCCCCCTTCACTCCAAAGCCATTGAAAAATGTGTCCTGCTCCAACTAGATAATCACATTGAAAGTTACAACCTACTAGATCCTCTACAATCAGGTTTCAGGAAAGGTTGCAGCACTGAAACGGCCATGCTTAACATTGTCGATGACATCCACCACTCCCTGGACAATGGTGAGACCTGCCTACTGATCCTCTTTGATCTCTCTGCCGCGTTCAATACAGTCAACCACTCTGCCCTACTTAATGTTCTCAGAGATGGATTCGGCCTAAATAGTACGACACATAAATGGTTCGTCTCATACCTCCAACACCGATCTCAACAAATCAAAATGCACAATTGCTTATCTAACCTCACTCCGTTCTCCCTAGGAGTCCCCCACAGCTCTATGCTCTCTCCCTCTCTGTTGAGTCTCTTCATGGAACCTCTCACTCTCATTCTAAAACAAGCTGGTATCAACGACCACCTTTATGCCGATGATACCCAACTCTACCACAAGATCAAAACCCATGCCGATATCTTACACCTTAACAACACCCTTATCAAGATTCAATCCTGATTCCAATTAAATCATTTCAAACGTAACCTCAAAAAAACTGAAATCATCCTCTTCTCCTCTAGACATAACCATCTCCCCATCCAAACCTGGATCTCCGACCTCAACGCCCTCAACTGCTCCCTGTCCTTATCTAACTCAGTAAAATCCCTGGGTATCTCCATCGATAATAACCTATCTCTCAATGTCCACATCAAAAACTCGGCTAAAGGAGCCCTCCTCACGCTCTGTCATCTTAAGAAAATGAAGCCCTTCATCCTTACTGATGACTTCAAACTCGCCGTCCAATCTCTTGTCCTGTCACGTATTAATTACGAAAACGCCATCCTCACCGGAATCCCCAAAGTCCACCTATACCCGCTCAAATCAGTGCTCAACCTTGCAGACAGGCTCATCACAGACTGCAAGCGTTTTGACCACATCTCCTCTGCTCTCAAAGCCCTTAAATTGCTCCCTATTGAAGGAAGATCAACCTACAAGACTGCTTGCATTACACACAAAGTCCTCCATCAAAATACTTCAACTTACCTGACCAATAAAATCAGCAAAGCTGGCAGCACATGACCCATGAAAAGCACCAACGCTCTTCTCCTAGTCCCGCCCCTGCTAAAAAAGAAATCTACTCAGTCCCACTCCTTTTCCGGCAATGCCCCAAACATCTGGAATGTTCTCCCTAAAGACCTGCGATGCAACCCTTCCTACTCCAGCTTCAAAAAAGACCTCAAAATACACCTCATTAATAAATACTGGGGATCTCTACCAGCGCCCGGAACTTCCCCCTTTCACTTCTCTAGTCCCCCCGTCTTTCCAAACTTTCCCCTTTTCCCCCTTCCTATTACACTCTACTGCTTTCAGCCCCTCTACCCTGTTCCCACTTCTCTCATCCTCACCCACCTCCACCCCCCTACCTAATTTCCTTCCCCTTGTTTCCGCCCTATCTCAAATCTATCCGCCTACACCTTGTTGCCCTTCTTCCCTTTCTCCTCCCCATAACACCCCACGAAATCTGACCTCCCACCTCTCTGTTTCATTTATGTTTATAGCACCCGCCCTCTCCACCAGTGTATTTTATTTTTAGTTTACTCAAGCTGTTCCTAATCTGTTGACATGTAGGCTGTATATGCTTTTGACTGTTTTGTTTTGTTTTGTTTTATATCGTGACCACCTTCTTCCTATGTAAAGTGCTCTGATACCTCTGGGTTCAGCCAGAGCTATATAAAACCTCTAAAATAAATACATAAAAACCTCTAAACCCTAAAATCACCCTTACCACCCCTAAACCCTAAAAATACCCTTATCCACCCATAAACTATAAAAGGGCCCTTACCACCCAATACATTTACCCCACCCCAAAAAACTGAAAACATCCTTACCACCTAATATCCTTACCCACCCTTAAACACTAAAAACACCCTTACCACTCTAAACCCTTACCCACCCCTAAACCCTAAACACACCCTTACCAGGCATGTGTGGTAAACTCATATGCATGGTAATGGCATGCGTGGCAAAAACAATGCATGTTAAAGGCTTTGCATAGTAATGGATGCATTGTAAAGGCATTTCATTATAAATACAGTGTTGCTATCTCCCTGTGCAGAGTCTTCAGAGTCGTAAACTCACTATTAGTAAAAACAAACTCTCAGTTTGTGAATACCAAAAATAGTTTACCTTCGTGAATCAGACCTTAAGTCTTTTAGAACTTAAACCAAAGTTAGAAAACCTCCAAACTTTCATTAAAATGAAATTTGTAATATTTTGTTTGTGTGTTAAACAGAATAGTTTGTGTATAATTGCATGATGTGTACCTGTTTCTGTATTCTTGTGAGCTTCAAATCGTAAAGATTGCTTAGGCTTGGTCCTCTAGTTTCAATAAGTCAATCAGTAAGGGTCCACAGTCAGAAAGTTAGGAACTGCTGGCGTGGAGAAACATTTATGAGCATGAAGCCATTCACAAGGTTGTATAGACACTTGAGGCACATCACCAGTCTATTCTCCAGAAAAATACTCTCAGAGACGGCAGGTTCAGAATTTGGCACCTCAACTGTATAGCGGTAAGCCCTGCCTCCTGACATTCCATCCCTTTTCCTTAGGAACTAAGCCCAATGTATTTTTTGCTGCCAGTAAAGTTTAACTTAATTTATTTATTTTTGGTATTTGTAGAGCGCACTGCAACCCTGCGGGCATCCTGGTACTGAGACATAGTGAAGAACCGGTAAGAGGAGTTACTAGATATAAGAGAGGCAGCTACAAAGGGGAATCATATCACTAAGTTGAAGACAAGATTATCAAACTTTAGGGAAGAGCCAGATCTCAACACTCTTGCGGAACAACGTCAGGCTCTGTATACTCCTAATTTCCAGAGGAAGATGGTTCCAGGGGGAGGCTGCTGCCATGCTAAATGCTCTTCCCCAGGGTTACTTTCTTTAACCTGGGAATCCTAGCAAGGCTAGCAGAAGAAGAGTGGAGGGTGCGTGTAGGTTCATGCCATTGGAACTTATCCTGGCGCAGCTTGGGTCTTTGTCCATGAAGTGCTTTGAACACTATACATAGGGATTTGAACAAAATCCTTCGGGCTACTGGGAGCCAGTGCAGCTCCGCCAGTGCTAATGTTGTCGAGGAGCGTTGTGCTTGAGTCAGAGCTAGCTTAGCTGCTGCCGCCTGGATGCTTTGGAGTCTAGCAATCAGATATCCCGGAGATTCCAGAAGCAAGGCATTACAATAGTCCAGGCGGCTCAGGATAATACTCCTGACTACCATAGTTTGCGCCTGGGCTGGCAGCAGTGATAACACTTTCCGAAGCCCTCGGATGAGAGTCTAACAGCTCCCCATCGATTTGTTGACATGGGACTCCAGATTCAGTTTCTCATTGAAGCTAACCCCCAAATTTCGTACATTGCTCACTGGTGTCAGCGGGCCATCTGGGGTTATTGGCCAGAAATCAGCTGGCAGTCCTCGGAAAATCCCCCCCACCTTACATTGTAGGATCTCTGTTTTCTCGCTATTAAAATGAAGCGAGTTCCCCTTCAGCCATTTCATCATTTCTTGCATACAAGCATGAAAGCTGTCCAATAAATCCGCCTGGCCACCATCCAGTGACACCATAAGCTGGGTGTCATCAGCGTAGTTAATCACGTTGATGGTGTGTGTTTTAATAATCCCCAGCAGATGTCGCATATATGCATTAAACAGAATGGGGCTGATTGAGGACCCCTGTGGTACCCTGTGTACAATTTTTACAAATTCCGATTAATACGGAGGGAGCGCTACTGCTTGCCATCTGTCAGATATGTAGGAGCGCATCCAACTCAGTGCTACACCCGTCACCCCTAAGGTTTCCAGCCTTGAGAGGAGAATATCATGGTTGACCGTATTGAATGCGGCGGACAGGTCCAGCAATATTAGAATTACCGATTGACCCCTGTCCAACTGCATTCGAAGGCTGTCTAAAATGGCCACCAAGGCTGTCTCCATTCCGTGACCCAGTCTGAAACCAAATTGTTCCTCTTCCAATTTATTGTTTGTCTCAAGAAAGAAGGACATTGCCCTACTAACCAGACATTCCACAATCGCAACTGGGTAGGGCAGGAGAGATATTGGTCTGTAGTTCTTATAACAGCCTGGGTCCAATGTGGGTTTTTTCAGGCGCGGTGTGATAACAGCCTGGTTTCACTTAACTTGCCTCCATGCTGCAAATGTGAGGTAAGGAGTGGTGCCAAATGACTTATAACGGATAAATGTGCAGCCTTATAGCATACTTCTATATTTTCAATGCTCACCACCCTTCATATGTTATGTTATGTTATGTTATATGTATAGTGCACATTTCACACAGGAGGGTCCCCTGGACCATAATATGAGAGGAGCTGTCCAAATGGAGCCTATTGGAAGAGCCGGGGTTTCAGTTTCTTGTGGAAATCTGTGGTGGAGCTGGCAGCTCTGATGTGGAAAGAAAGGAAGTTCCAAGCTATGGAGGCTAGGTGGGAAAAAGGCAGAGCCCTTGGCTATGACTCGCTATATATGGGAGACTTAAGTGAGGAGAGGTTTTGCCAAATGGGGAAACTCAGTTTGTGCATGGAACTGGATGTGGCTGTTGAGGTATTCTAGGCCTTGCTTGTGCAGTGCCTTGTAGGAGCATATGAGGATCTTGAAGAGGGCAGGTTTGCGGATTGGTATCCAGGGAAAGTTTGAGACCGGGTCTGGTTGTTGCATTCTAAATGACTTGGAGTCTCTGGGTGAGTTGAGAGGTGATAATGACGAAAAGGCCAATGCCACAGTCCAGTCTGATGGTGATTAGGGCTTTGGTGATGAATCTTCCGGTGTCCAGTGGGATCCATCTGTATGCTTTCTTACAGAGCTTGAGGGTATAGAATCAAGTGGAGGTGACCGTGTTGATGTAATTGGACATCAGATTTTCCAGGTCGAGTTGGACTGGCTTGGCATTGGTCCAAGCTCTGTGGGCCAGCAGGTCCAGAACCTGAGAGAAGTGCGTTTTCTGACTAGGACTATTTTCGTATTTTAGTGCTGAGATTTTGGCAGTTGGTATTCATTTAGTTCGTAACCTTGGACATTCAGCTGATGTCTTCAGAGGAGAGGATGAACTGATATCTTCAGAGAAGGAGAGGATGAACTGATGTCATTTACCTAAGAGATGATAGTGAGCCCATGAGTATGAATATAGTTGGTGAGAGGGGTCATGTAGATGTTAATCATTGTAGAGCTAAGAAACAAGCCTAGAAGGAAGCTGCAAACCTGGTTGTAGGCATTAGAGGCATGCAGGGCTAACCTGACTGTATTGGTGTGTCATGAGAGTAAAGAGCTGATCCATCGGGTGATGGTCTGCAGATTCCGATCTTGTGAAGGCCTTTGATGAGGATGGAATGAGAGATGGTGTCGAAGGCTGCAGAGACATCAAGTAGGATTTATGCCGCTGTGTCCCTCTTGTCCATGACGAAGTGGATGTCGTCAATAGCAGCTATGAGGGTAGTCTTGATGCTGTGGTTAGGTCTGAATCCAGATTAAGAAGGAGCAAGGAGATGGTTGATGTGGTTAGCCAGTGTCTATGGGTTATATGAGGGTTTCTTCAGGTTCAGTAAGATGATTGCAAGGATCTGTTAAAGTGGCAGAGGTGAGAGAGTCTTGAGGATTTGTGTGAAGGCTGTGCAACTCCTTTGGTGAAGATAACATAGGGGAAGGGATCACAAAGGGTTCCTGGGTGGATGAAGTTTATTGTATTAGTGGTTTCCAGAGGTATAATGCTTGGCCAGCAGGGTGGTATTGGTATGTTCTTAACCTTGAACTGAAGGATATTGAGCAAAGAGAGGTCTGGTTGATGTGTGAAGTTATTGTAGAAGGTATTGATTTTATTGAAGTAGTGGGAAAAATTGGTGCAGAGTTCCTGCAAGGGGGTGATGGCCAGGGAGCTGGCAGCAAGGGGTGGGAATTCCTTTACTATGATATTTCTTTTGAGGAGTTGGAGCTGTTTCAAATCCGTTCAGTGAGTGCTGAGAGCTAGGTGGCTCTTAGACAATAGTGGTAGATCTAGCGGGCTGTTCTGTATGAATCTCTGCCATTGTTGTTATAGGTGTGACACTAATGACTTTGCAGCTGTTTGCAGTGGCACTTGGTGAATTGGAGGTTTTATGTGTACCAACTTGCCTGTGATTTTGACACCAGGGAGTTTACCTGGGAGGTGATCTGTGTGTTGAAGTTAATGATGGCACATGATAGGTCATTGTGATGGGACAGGTATCAAGGTTGAAGGTTTATAGTCCAGATTTATTTTGGGATCTTGTTCCAGCTATGCCTTGCAGTCTTCGTTTGTTCACTTCTTTGTTGTTTGGGCAGGTGCAGCCTGAAGCGGATGTGTCCACCCTGATGTCATAGAAGTTGGTGACTACAGGTTGAAGAAGTGTCTGACTATGTGGGTGGGGGCATTCCCTCATTGGGTGAGTCATAGTATGCTCAGGTGTAGAACAAGGTTGGTGGTGTTGGGGGTCAGTAAGATCCTCTAGGTGAAAGTAGAAGTCACCAAGTAGAATGGAGTTCGAGATTAGCACCAGCACAGTGATGAGGTCAATGAGATTAGTGAAGAAGTTGGATCCTGGTCTGGGTGGTTGGCAGAGAAGGATTCCTCCTAGGATGGTGGTGCTTGTGGTGCTGAATTTGAAGACCATGGGTTCCTGGCAGTCTCTGATGCTCAGAGAAGTAATGGAAAAGTTGAGTTTTCATTTGCAGATAATGGCAAGTCACTGGGTTTGCTGGTTCTGTATGCCTAGCAGACTTTGAGCTGTGAGGGGGTGCCCACTGCAATGTCTGGAGCAAATTCTCAGTGAGGAAGTGTAGGTCCGAGAGAGATTGTGAAGGAGATGCTACAGTTATAAGGAGCATTTGTTTGAGAGAGCAGGTGTTGAGAAGAAGGCATGTGAGGGATTGATGTTACACATTGTGGTGTTTTGTGAGTTGTGGCTGTGTGCATGGCATACAGAGGGGTTGGAGGCCATGGGATGCAGGTTGGGGCCATAGGAGTAGGTCTGAAATTGTAGGGTGGGAGATACACAACAGAAGTGGCAGGGGGCACAGGAGAAACCACCTTCAGGCCTGATAGAGGAGGCCTGGATGCAGCACAAGGAAGGGCGTCTGGAGTGCATTTCATAGAGGGCGTCAGCCGAGTAGTGTCTTGGACTGCGGTGGGTGGGAGGTAGGCCATGGGTTCTGACATTGGGCATGGTCTGGTGAGACAGGCTTGTTTTCTGGCACACCAGTGGCTCACCCACTGCATGCATTAGCTGCGCATCACTGCTGCCATTAAAAAGATATGAGAGATTCAGGGATGGTGGGTGGTGCTAGGCTGATGGAGCAAGTGTGAGTGGTGGGAACATGGTGCAGGAGCAGAAGGTCAATGAAAATGAAAGTCTTGACAAAGGTGTGAAAGAAGAAATAAAGAGGCAAGAAAGAGGCAAAAAGGAGACATAAAGGGTAAAAAGGAGGCAAAAAGGAAAAAGAAAAAGTAAAAAGAATGCAATAAAGAGGCAGAGTGAATGAAGACTGAGAGAGTGGAACATAGGCAAAATGAGGAAACAGTGAAAAGACCGAAATGGGGTTAAAGTGAGAAAGAGACAGAAAGAGAAAAGAAGAGTGGAAAGTAAGCAGAAAGAGACAAAAGTGAAGAGAGTAGGTCGGGGGCAAAGATATAAAGAATGAGAAACAGAGCAAAAAAGTAAGAAGAAGCAAAAGTTGAAAGTCAGAAATGGTATAGAGAGGCAGAAAATCCAGAGACAGAAAAGAGGCATGTGAACGGAGGGAGGCTGGGGGCCTCGCTGTGATGTAATGAGGTAGGGGGCCGATTCGCAGATTTAATCTGAGATAAAATCATAAACGTATTACTTTTGGTAGTCACAGAAGGCATTTAGTAGTAATAAAGTTAGGAGCTTGCGCTCTCCAACCTGACGTTGATGAATGCAAGCGAGGGAAAAAACTCTGAGTAACGCGGAGTGCAGAAAATGCCACAAACTCTACAAGCAGAGCAGGGTTCACTGCTCAAACTTATTTACATGTTTCTTTCTATTTCAACCAACTCCAATCCTGACTTCTAATGAAGATTCATGTGCAGATTATATGGAAGAAGCTCTGCTGGTCCTCTTGAGCTTCTTTTCATTGATGATTTTCTTCCACTTCATCTATGGCACTACTAACTCAAACTGGTCTTTTCATTAAGGAATGGTGTCACTACATGACAGGGACCTTTTCCAAATGATGTTTGATGCTTATTTGCTCATCAACTTCTCTTGTCTACAGAATTGTGTTGTAGTCTCCCTTTAAAGCTGTTCTCCCACTTCAGGGTTTACCTGGTAGAATGTTGGTGTGCTGCCTGGTTACCCTGTTGCTGGGTGCTTGTATTTAGAGGAGGTGAGAGTAGTTGGAGTCAGATGTGTGTCCTGCTCGCTGCTCCTGTCTGCTGTGTAGTTATCCTGGAACAAACTTCTGTTGAATCCATCAATTACTACGAGCCATCCACTATCTACTACAATTTATTGGAACGAGGATGGGATTCGAACCCAGCACAATAGATTCATCCCTCAAGCTCCTTCCCCATCTGATAAGAGTTGTGTTAAATCGCTGCTTGGGCTTCTCAAATATTATTCGAAATTTGTTGAAAATGATGTCACACTTGTACGTCCTATCAGTTCTATGCTGTGTAAGGGTGTAGCATTTCAATGGACTGAGGAGTGTGAATCTGCCTTGAACTCTGTAAAATATTCCCTCGCTAACAGTTGTGCGCTCAAACCTTATGACCCAGATCTGACTTCTTGTTTGACGGTTGATGCGAGTCAGGTGGGGATGGGGGCTGTTTTGAACCAAGACATAACTAGTGGTGAAAACATGATCGCTTTTGCTTCCAGAGACATGAGAAATGGTGAACTTTAATTTTCAGTTATAGAGAAGGAATTTTTGTCTTGTTGATGGGCAATCAAAAAATGTCGACCCTATATCTGAGGCAGGCGGTTCTTGTTGAGGACAGGTCATAAACCTCTAATAATATTCTTGGTGGTGGATCCACCAAATGCTGCTCCCTCAGGATTCTTCAAATGGTTTCTCATTTAATGCACTACCAATTTGACATAGTGCATGTCTTGGGGGGGCAGGAATGTTAGAGCAGACTACCTTTTGCGTTTTCCTGTACAAGGTGTTAAGGATTTGCCTGTTTCTGCTGATGTTGGGGAGGAAGATTCTGATGATTGTTCAGTAGCCTCACTTGATTTACAGGAGCACGGTCTTCACACTGGTGATGGGTGGATTAAGGCTCTCGCTGAGGACGAGGTTTTGCAACGTGTATGTAATATCGTCAAGTCAGGTTGGCCTGGTGAGCGCACTCTTCCTCAATGTATTCAACCTTACTAGAAGGTCAAATCAGAAATTTCTTTAGAAGATGGTGTGCTATTTCGAGGGTATAAACTCATAGCTCCTTAGATCCTCAGGAAAGACATCATTGTCAAAGCTCATGAGGGACACCCTAGGATCCACACTCACAAAGCGTTGTGTCCGTGAGTTCTTCTGGTGGCCCTCAATGGACAGCGATGTGAATGATGTTGCGGGGGCGTGTCTCATCTGCAGGTCTGCTGACAAAGATCTTAAAGTTTTCACTCCTCCCCTTCTTCCCGTTGAATGCCCCTCTGGACCATGGTCAAAAGTAGGTTTGGATGTCATGGGACCTTTGGAAATTTTACCTGGAGGGAGTCGTTTTCTTTTGGTATTAATAGATTATGCATCTAAGTTGCCCGAAATAAGACTTGTTAAGGAGGCTTCCACTTATAATATCATTCTGTTCCTCAAGGATGTTTTTTAAGGGAGGGGTTACCTGGTTTCATGGTACGCAATTTACAAGTGCTGAGTTTGGGTCATTTTTTAAATCTTGCAACATTCAACATGTTACGAGGTTACTCTATCACCCCAAATCCAGCTGACTTGTCGAGGGCATGAACAGGGTGGTAAGGGATTGCATTAAGTGGGCTAGGTCTTGTAATTGTGACATTCTAATTTCACTTAACAGTATGTTGTTGTTCTACAGAACCACTCCCCAACCAAAGTTTCTCCATTCGACCTGTTGAGGGGAAGGAGGGCTAACACCTGTTTTAAGCCTGGATGGATGAACAGATGGATCAAGTTTGTTCCTGACATTAGTGGTTTCATGAATTTAGTCAGAGAGAATGTTTCAAACTCGCAAGCCAAACAAAAGTCATCGATTGACAACAAGAATGGTGTCAAAACCGTAGGTGTGAGTGTTGGTATTATATGCTTTCTTTTTTTTTTGCTTTTTATTTTTCCTTTTCTTTTTTTGGGTTTATTGAGGAAGAAGGATATGTTGTAGTCTCCCTTTAAAGCTGTTCTCCCACTTCAGGGTTTACCTGGTACAATGGTGTTGTGTAGCGTGGTTACCCTGTTGCTGGGTGCTTGTATTCAATTATTATTTATTTATTTTATTTAAAACACTTATTAAGGGCACTGTCACCTTGCAGGCATCCTGGCGCTGACTGGTTCAGAAGGGCGGACGAGTAACAGGTGGAGCGTGACCTTTCAAAGAGTTGCTTTTGGAAATAGCCATGTTTTGATCTTTCTTCTAAACGGAATAAGTTCTGTGATTTGCCTAATCTCGAGCGGGAGCCGATTCCAGAGTTTGGCAGCAGCCACATCAAAGGATCTGCCCCCTGCTCTGACCTTCTTGAATCTAGGTACCTTCACCAGCTTGTCCGCAGATGATCGAAGCAGCCTAGTTGGAGTGTACCAGGCACATTTCGATTGCAGGGAGGCAGGGCCGGATCCATGGAGAGCCCTAAAGCGAAGCAGAGGGCCTTAAATTCTATCCTCTGCCTCATGGGTAGCCAGTGCAGTTTCGCAAGGGTAGACGGCCCATGTGCTCTTCTAGGAAGCCCCAGAGCCAACCTGGCAGCCGCTGATTGGATCCTTTGGAGTCTGTCCAACAAAAACTCAGGGGACCCCAGCAAGAGGGCATTGCAATAGTCCAGCCTGCTGAGGATTGTACACCTTACTACTTGAGCACGAGCCTGAGATGGTAAGAGTGGCAAGACTTTCCTCAGGGAGCGTAAGATGGCAAAGCATAAGCAGTCGTTTTCTTTACATGAGTCTCAATACTGAGCCTTTGATCTAGCATGACCCCTAAATTACGGACTGAGTCCACAGGCGGTACTTCGGTCCCAGTTTCAGGAGGCCAGAAGTTGTCTGGAAACGGACGGGAGATCTTATTCCCGGTGCTAAAGAGCACTTCCGTCTTCCCAGCATTAAACTGAAGGGAGTTGTCCTTTAGCCATCCTGACGTATCACGCAGACAGTTGTGGAAAACCTCCACAGATGTTGAATCCTCTCCCTCAAAGGAAAGGATCATCTGCGTGTCGTCAGCATAATTTACAATCCTGATATTATAGGTTTTAATGAGCGAGATCCAATGTCTGAGATACAAATTAAAAAGTATGGGACTAATTGCTGAGCCCTGAGGGACCCCATGAGGTACCTGAGTGAAGACCGATTGAAAAGGGGGCAAAGACACCGCCTGCTGCCTATCCTGCAGAAATGATCGAAACCACATCAAAGCGCTACCTCTCACCCCAGCCTCAGATAACCGATTCAACAAGATCTTGTGGTTGACCGTATCGAAGGCGGCAGACATATCTAGCAGGATTAGAAACGCTGCCTGCCTCCCATCTGCACGCCTCTGAAGCTCATCCATGGCGGTGACCAAGGCTGTTTCGGTCCCATGAGCTAGCCGGAACCCAAATTGATCATCATCTAATAATTGATGATGTTCCAGGTGTTTGGAGAGGGTGGTACTAACCAGACGGTCGGCAATCTTGGCTGGAAAAGGCAGCAAGGAGATGGGTCTGTAATTAGAATAGAATAGAATAGAAATAGATTTATTAAGCGCGATTGCTGCCCAGGGGCGTCCAAGCGCTGAGGTGAGAATCGGAGAGACAAGCCGAGTGACGGATTAGAGCTCGGAGGCTTTGGCAAATAATAAAGTCTTCAGTTTTTTACGGAAAGAGAGCAGGTCCGGGTTGGAACGGAGTGAGATTTTTAGAACAAGTAATTTTTAGAACAATCTGGGTCTAGAGAGGGCTTTTTCAGCAAAGGAGATATCACCACCCGTTTCCACTGGGCTGGAATGATACCAGTAGCAAGAGATTGATTGCATATTAGGCGGAGTGAAGGAAATAATTCCTCATCGTATTCCTTCCAAATTTTACGTGGCACAGGGTCCAGAGGAGACCCAGAGGAAATCCCTCTGGCTAGCCCACTAAATGCCTCTTCCATGAAGAGTGGGAACTCAGATAATAATTCCTTCGGTACCCAGGCTGGCTCGACGGTCCTGTCCACCGGTGACCCAAGTCTCGTATCATGAGAGAGGTCAGATTCAGGAGAAACTTCCAAATCCTCAATAATTTGCTCAATTTTCTCTTTAAAGAATTTGGCAAGGTTCTCACAAAGTTCTTGGGACGGGACAATCGCATTCTTGGAGCACTCAGGGTTGGTAAAGCTGTTCAATATATTAAAGATGTTCCTGGAGCTATTAGTGGAATTACAAATCAAGGAGGAATAGTATTCTGCCTTAGATTTCTTAATCAGACTCTTATATTCTGAAACTTTGTTTTTCCATACCTCCCTAGAAGCTTCCTCGTATTCCCGTCTCCACCTTCTTTCAGCTTCAAATGAGGTGAGAGCAGTTGGAGTCAGATGTGTGTCCTGCTCGCTGCTCCTGTCTGCTGTGTAGTTATCCTGGAATAAACTTCTGTTGAACCCATCAACGTATAAGAGTCATCTACTACAAATTGTTCCTTAAATTCTTCTGGTAAATGTCCTTTCTGTCTTCCCAGAATCTGCTTTTTAAATGTGACAAGATAAAAAACTTACTATTCACTTACACGTCTTCAATAAAATCAGGACTTTCCCTTACCACGCTAGTTAGGGAAACCTGCATCTCACCTGCCTGGAGAGCCTTTGTAGTCATGTGACAGGAACAGCTGCCCAATATTTTTAACAGGAGATCTAATCCTATGAATTGCAGAATGAGCCATCATGTAATGGGTAACATATTCTATCCTATGGTGTGTGATTGTAGCATTTGGTTTTTCGTAGATAAACAAGGAAGTAGATCGATGATAGAGTCAGGGGCCTAATCAAGATGAATGGCAAGCAGAAATGCAGAGGCTGCAATCAAGATAACTTATTAGGTGATAGATAGTCTGACAGCTACCATACCAACAAAATATCTTTTGACATTATTTAATGAATTGTCTTTTCTTCTAAGTGATATATTTATGCTACTAGTCACAAGTTGGCCTATTCACAAAAAAATATTAAAACTACACTCAGATGTTTAAGTCTATGTCCGAGTGTAGTTTTATTGCTTTTTGAATGTCACTAACTCTGCAAGCAATCTGCATGAAAAGCTTTGCCAAGCACAGGTTTACTTGCAGATTCCTTAAGAAATCACATGATTTGCATTCCATTTCCACTGTACTGATGTCCCCATGCTGGAGAACACGGTACAGGAATAATGCCAGTGGTACTTGTTTGTGGAGATTTGCAAACCTCCAAGTCTAATCGTGCCTTGGAGCTCCCTGGAATGCCTCCATTCTACCCCTTCAGTGAACATTATAGGTGCAGATGTCTCCGTCCTTATTTTGAGATCTATGCGACTAACAGAAGGGTTTATGCATGTTATGAATGCCTTTGGTAATTCTTGGTAGGCATACCTAAGAAAGTTTGGTCATAAACTTAAGTTTATGGTTAAGTTTACTTTTGTGAATCAGCACCTATTTGCCTAAATACGTTAGAAAATGTAGATTTTTGTATTGTATGTAGTCATCTATACATTAAGTAAAGTGTCAAAATCACAGGTAACGAAACACAATGGGTCTATTCTATAAACGTGTTGTGGCCTGATTTAGGATTGTGAGGTAATAGAAAATACTCCAATATGTGGAGTAAGTGCTGAATCCTCTGCTGGGGTATTACCCTCAAGTGGAGAATAGCCCAGCAGAATTACCTCTGCAATTGTACCACAACAATTACAGTAATACACCCAAAGAGACCACTTCTGTGCAGGTCTTAGCATTTTTTTGTACAAATCAGAGGATTTCTTGTTACCTCCAAGCACCAAATGAGTCCGCGACCTGTTGCTGAATGGATCCAGTAACAAACTGTCCCTTTCTGACTTTGAAACAAGAGCTGTGCATTTTGAATTTCTGCTTATCGCTTTTTGAGGAAGAAAGTGTGTTGTATGACACTACATGATTATTTCATTTGAAGTTCTCGCTAAAATACTTAGAAGTGCCATATCTGTGTTTTTCCTTATCTGTAATGGAGTTTCATATAATGCAATTGCCATAGGGATAATGCCCCTTTTATAGTTCAGATCAAACCGCTGTCTGATGTATTATTGGTAAGGAGTGCTATCTCTCATCACTTGAACAAAAGTGTGCCTAGAATTCATATTCCTTTTGAATACAAATAAAGCACATTAAAAGAGTTTGCAGCCAGAATTTAGTATGCTCTTATTCTCTTTGATTGTCTTTTTTGAATAAATTACTCTGGGGAAGATAAGTCAAAGCAAAGGGAATGCGAATGATATCATTTGCCTGTAATATCCCTATAGCAACTCATCAGCTTCCCTATACAACCTTCTCTTTCATGCTTTTTTTGATTAAGTTCTTGAAATTGAATTATAACTCCAGCCTATCTGTGGATATTGATAGCCGGAAATACAAATCAGACTTTTCACATCAAGGTCTTTGGAGTTTTAAGCTTGGGCAAGGGGGTAGATGTTATTTTAATAACCTGGAGCCATAACTGTAAAAAAATGAAACATGACTATGTTTTCTCGCTATCATGGGGGATAACGAGCAAACTAAATTAGACATTTCAAATAAAGTTATAAAATGTTAGCTGAATAATAGCGTTCTTTACATTTTGTTGATTCACTCACCGGAATAAGGCACTAGGAACACTTATACGGAATCAAAGCAGAGCTGTGCGCCCTTTTTATGCACTTGCACTGTCTAAAATGCTTTAATTTAACCCAATATTTCCAAGTTTTTGCATGATTTTCATACAGTACAGCTCGGAAACAGAAAGAGGCAAACTCAACTCACTGCTTCTAACTACTGTCTGAAAATAATACTCAGTCAGAGAAACACCGATGGCTAGTGTGAAGTATGCTGCTGTCTTTGAAACGATAGTCTAAAAAAATTAACGATCCGGCAACAGATCAATAGCAAAGAGCGCTACTTATTAACATTCAGATTGTTGTATTTTGGTATTACAATAGGTACAAAGTTAAGTTGCTTCACTTAATCATTTTGAAAATTTTAAATTTCACATTTAAAAGAGGAATGTTTGCTCGTATGAACTTGTTTAGAACAAGCCTAGATGAACAGAGCCCTGAATAGGGTGCAGAGATATGAAATAAAAGAAATTATAATATGGCAGATAATATGTAGGTTCCTATCATGTATGGTGTTAATGACTTTTGAAGAGATGGTTGATGTTTCATGTCAACACGAAATATGTACATTAATTCAATCCATATGACATAAGTTTGATGATGTTTAGAAGCTGCACCTATTGAAAATCAAGCAACAGGTCATGACTAGGATGTTGATTGGAACCTTGCTGTGCTAAGGGAGACACGCTGCATGTGTTAATGCTTTATATTACTACACATAAAATATGTAAATATCAAGAAACCCAGAACTCTCAAGCTCCCTTCCTAGACACAGATCTGACCCAAACTTCATGATTTTGCTCAAACTCTAAGCACTTTAGTTTCCCTCAAAGCTAAATTTGTTGAATAGTGTTGTTCAATGGATCATGTATGCAATCTTTGGTTCAATGGTCTAGGGATGCAGTCCAGGGCTGCATCACTCAAACGTACATCAACTCATAACCCCAGAAATATCCAGTGGAGGAAACTAGAGGCTGCGGGGCCTCTAGGGTTGAGGAAATCGAAAATAATTGGCATTAGCATGAGCAGAAGCCATCTTTCTTTGTGGCATCCATTTTGTCAGCTTTGTAATTCTTCCTTCTTCACTGTTGCTTGCCTTTCCTTTCTGCTTGTGTCATCAGCTTTAGTTAACTCCTATACTGAGCCAAAGCAATGCATGAGAAAAGGCCTGTAGCTGCTAGAATGCACCTGGCTAAAGATGTGACTGTCAATCACTCTTTGCTACTGTAAGCAGTTCTGTTCCCCCTCGCACTTTGCTGACTAAGTGATCACCATCTGTCTATGTTTGTTGGTAGTTATTCCTGTGTATGGTTGTAACTTCTATTTGTAACTACATGCTTACCAGTGCAGAAAACTCTGTATATAAGCACTGTGGTCTGTGTATTCAAGCCACTACCTCCTGGAACACTTGAGGGTGTTGTATGGTTCGTCTCACTCATGCATGAATAAATGTGTTATTTTGAATTCCAGCTTCATTGTCAATCTCTATTTTGTTAGTCTAAGGACCCGTGGATAGACAAGGGTGAACCCTGCATCGGTGTGCTCATTAAAAAGCACATTTCCGCAGTTTGGTGCCCAACGTGGGTCCTCATCGGAGACGCGGCCGCCCAAAGGAGTGGTCTTGACAGATGAATGGAATAATACTGAGGAGACATCCTGCATGAGGAGACCCTTGTCTTTAAGCCGAAGTGATTTTTCTGGTTTCTTGATCTGACCCTCCAGGTGGTGGCCGGTCCTGACTGAGGTTTCCTTTGGCAAGGGCATTTGCAGTGACCATTAGGTCGACCAAGAGATTGGCAGTTGGAAGTTGGAGACTCTTGTTTGATAAGGTCGCTGGAGCTGCACTCTTTATTTGCATGGCCAAGAATCTGGTTTAGTTTGTGTGATTTATTTTTTGCAGAAAATAAAGGCAGGTATGTGCAAATTTCTCTCTACTTTTGAATATTTTTGGAACGTAATATTTTACAAAAATGTTATAGCATTCCTGTTCCCAGCACACTCCGTAGGCTGTGTTCCTGTCTTGGAGGTACCAAAAGGAATTTAGAAAGAAGTCAGCTGGCTCCCCCAGAGGGCACATCTAATAGGCATATGTGCATTAAATATGGTATTTCTTCCATAATGTATTGCACACTGTGGAACAAATGTACGAAAAAGGATCCTGATTTACGATGGCCTCTAAATGGGTCTTTTGACTTTAAAAATATTCAGTATGTAGAGCAGTGTTTGTTTAAACGTGAGTCGAAAAGATATGTTTGATTGTGAACGAATGTGGGTGAAAGAAGTGCAAGAGAGTGTGAGGAAAGAAGAAGCTATAGCAGAAAAAGAGCAGAGTAAAACGATATATCAAAAAGCATTGGAATTGAAAAATAAGGAAATGAAGGAAATAAAAGACAAAGAGGAAAGGGAGCGTCATTTAGAGGTAACTGGCCAGTACCCTATTAGTCGCTGTATTTATCCCATACTTAATTAAACTCAAGATGATTCCATCTTCTTAGATAGACCTCCACCCCATATAAATTCTAAGGGTGGGCGTAGTGAGTGTAGTGGGGCTATGCGGAGCTACGCAAAGTGGGCCTGAAACTACGCCCACCTACGCACTCCGCGTAGCCCCACTATGCGCCGCCCGCCTCCCTCCCGCCCTCTCCTAAATACCTTTTTAAATGTAAATATACGACAGAAGTAAATTAAAAGGCACTTACCTGGTCCGCGGCGTCCCGGGGCTCCCTCTTCTCTTTCGCGCCGCCGTCTGCCATCCCAATGCGCATGCGTGGCCACCGCATGCACATTTCTCGCGAGAAATGCGCATGCGTGGGTGGCCGCGCATCACTAGTCATAACATTCAATGTTGCTCATTTTTCAACATAAAACTTTTAACATCAAAGCAGCACATGTTTACTACATGTTTACTACTACTTTACTATACCCTTGGAGTAGAGCAGATGTTATGGCTCTTAAAGCTGCTTTGCCTGATCTGCGGAAAAATCTGGTCGCTTTTTATGAAGAAGTGGACAGAGCTATTAGCTCCTGCACTATGACCCTGCCAGATATTGATATGTTTTTTGGACTTATTTTGCCCCCTGATATGTGGAGAACAATTCGGAAGGTAGATGATATTGCAGCTCATAGTGATACTTGGGTGCATTTAGAGGAAATAGATGCGGCTAGAGAGCCTGCACAGAAACCGCAACAGGTGTTATTAGATTTTCCCAAAGCTTTTGTAACTAAGTTGAAAACTCTTATACCCCCTAAGAAAATAGATTGGACAATGTTAGAGTCTTTTAAACAGAAAGCGGATGGGTCAGTTTCTGATTTCTTTACACAATATGAAGCAACATTCCATGACTTTAGTGGCCAGTCATTGACAGATGACACGGGTAAGCATCTGTTTGTCGACAAATTTGTCGCTAACATGTAGCCTAAAGGCTAGCGAGAGTTCATGGACCACGTTTTCCCCAGTCTCCCTTTTGACTATGGCCTAGTATTATGAGCGTCAGGAATTGGAAGCAAAAGGCAAAGAGGATAGGAAGGTTAAGGATTTAAAGATAAAAGTTATGTTGGCTCAAGTATATGGACTACCATGCAGAGGTGGTGGTGGAGGCGGACGTGCAGTATATACCCCTGATGTACCCGCTTTCTGTCGGACAACTCTGTTTTCTGATCAGTCTGCTTATTGTTAAGAGATTGGACATTGGCGTTCTGAGTGCCCCCTTTTGCGAGGTCAGCAGTATCAATGGGGAAGAGAAAGTATTTGAGGACGCCCAGGGAATTCAGGACAAAGGGGAGAAATAGGAAATCGTACCAGATTTGAGGCAGTTGAACAAGGACCAAACTATTCTAATACTTTTGACAGACGGAATCAATATCAAATGACAGATTATTCGACTGATGGCCTTGAGGATTCTAACTATGTATAGGAATGCCTAGGATGGGGTAAGGAACCGGTTGAGGTGCCAGTAGATCAGAAAGGTCCTTATGTTGATGCAAATGTCTTGGGTTCTACTGATCAGTTTCTGGTTGATACAGTAGCTACTCGTAGTGATCTGTCTAACAAATTGGTTCCTAGGGCTTCCCTGTCTGGCGCAATGATAACATCGATAGGATTCGATGGGACACCTACAATTAGCCCACTGTCACAGCCACTTGCATTTAGTCTTGATAAATTCACTGCAGCATGTCAATTTCTGCTTTCCCCTAACACAGTGGATAACATTGTGGGTATCGATATGCTTAAACATTTCCGTGTTACAGTACGTTGTTCCCCAGAAGGTGTATGTGTTATCTTAAAAGATAACTATCTAATGGTTGAGAGGTCCTGTCTCATTTAAGAGGATGTTGCCTTGGCATCATTACCTAGTACTTTGTGGGCTACATCAGATACTGATGTGGGACAAATGGCTATTTCACAAGTACATATTCATGTGAAGGAAGGTGCTTCATTGCCTCGACTGCCGCCTCAATATAAAATATCTCGGGAAGGCGAAGAAGCATTAATACACATTGTTCAGGAATTGATCAGAGTGGGGGTTGTGGAAGGAGTTCCTTATAACATTTGTAATAGCCCTATTCTTCCTGTTTTGAAAAAAGACACTGACACTAAAATTGACAGATTCATTATTGATTTATGACAAGTTAACAAAATCGTAGTGCCCCAATACCTGGTAGTCTCTGACATCACAACACTTCTTACTATGGTTCCCCCTACTGCCACAACATTTAGTGTCATTGATTTATAGAATGCATTTTTCACTATACCTATTAATCCTGACAGCTGCTATTTGTTCTGCTTCACTTTGAATAATCGATCCTTCAGATTCTGTAGAGCTCCACAAGGTATAGAGAGATTCCTAGCATTTATAACCAGGCTTTGAAAAAGCAGCTTGATTCCTTTCCTGTACCGAAAGGGATGTCTCTTATTCAATATGTCGAAGACATCTTTTGGGCTGCCGATACCCTGAACAGTGTGAAGATGGAACACTGTACCTATTATCATTCCTTGCCTCTCATCATCAGAAAGTCTCTCAGAAGAATTTGCAATATTGTAGACAGCAGGTTACCTACTTAGGTCACCTCCTGTCTAAGGAGGGACGTGCACTCACACCAGATCACATTCATACTATTTTGGACACGCCATTTGCCCCGTACTAAGAAGGATGTTCGTGCATTGTTTGGCCGTACTTCTTTCTGTGGATCCCTAGTTTTTCTCACATTATTAAACCTCTGTTGCCCTTTTGACTAAAGATACTCCGATGCCGCTCCCATGGACCACTGAATACCAGAATGCTTTTCAACAGTTACGTCACACGTTTTGTTCTGCACCAATATTAGAAACTCCAGACTACACTAAGGCCTTCACACTCTATGTACATGAGAGGGACGGTTGCAGTATCTCAGTTTTAACACAGGCACACAGTGATAAGCAAAGTCCTTGTGCATATTTCTCAGCTGTACTTGATCCAGTTGCTTGTTCGTTGCCTGGGTGATTTCGAGTGGTGGCAGCGACAGCTTTGTCCATACGTCAGAGAGAGGGAATAGTCTTGTCACTTTGATTGCTTGTTCTAGTACCGCATTCAGTTGATGGTTTGTTAAACCAAACAAAAACACAACATTTGACTAGTGCCCATTTGACAGGCTATGAATTGATACTTTTGGCTCCTCATATCACACTGAAAAGATGTTTGACTCTGAATCCTGCTACATTATTGCCATTCCCAGCTACTCAGTCTCAGTCACAAGAGCTACATGACTGTATATCCCTTACTGAAGAAATAACAAAGGGTCCTATTGACCTACAAGATACACCTCTTTCTAGTGATGATGGGGAATTGTGGTTGATGGGTCTTGCCTGAAGTTGCCTGATAGTACTACATCTGTTTCTTATGCAATTACAACACTTCAGACAGTAGTTGAGACAGCTCATATCCCACAGAAGTCAGATCAAGCTGCCTAGATGATAGCACTGACAAGAGCATGTGAGCTTAGTACAGATTTGCTTGTTAATATTTACACTGATAGCCAATACGCTTTTGGCGTGGTACATAGCTTTGCCCAACTCTGGAAAGAAAAAGGCTTTCTCACTTCACATGGGACACAAATAGTGCATGATGAATTAGTACATAATCTCCTTACTGCCTTAACATATCCTAAGAAAGTGGCAATTGTTAAGTGTAGGGCACACAAGAAAGTGACTGACAAAATAGGAGCAGGCAATGCCTTTGCAGACTACACAGCTCGTGAGATTGCAATGCAACAAAGTACTACATCTGTGTATGTAGTTAAATCACAGGCTGAACGATGGCATGATGCCAGGCAAGAAGTGCTGGACATGCAACAATCGGCCTCTGTCGATTAATTAGGCCAATGGCCCAATGAGGGAGCATTGGACGATGAGGGCTGTTGGAGGGAATAAAGAAATAACAAAATGGAAGTTACCAACAGCCTATTTACACCTTATGATTCACATGGCCTGGCACATGTTGGAGCATCCACAATAGCAAAGCAAATTATGCAAGTTTGGGATCATCCAGAGATTGTCAGTGCAGTTAAGAAACTATTCCAGTCCTGTCTGATTTGTCTGCAGTATAATCCTGGAAAGGGATCACAAACTCCAACAGGAGGGTTTGCAATACCTACTGCACCTTTTGAGGTCTGCAAATGGATTATGTCCAGCTTGAATGCTGTAATATAATGAAGTATGTTCTGGTAGTGGTGTGAGCCTTTAGTAAACAGATGGAGGCATGCGCCACGAAGGATAATACAGCTCTTACTACAGCAAAGGTGATTCTACTAACATAGACACAATATGACATGAAAATGATTATATATATTACAAACAGATGAGTGCAGTATTTCATAAAATTCATAAAGGTAATTTTAACAAGGACTATTCTGTTTGGGTGTATGATATTTCAGAGACTCAAAGGTTTGTATACTCTTGTCACCATAAGTAAACAAGCACAAATATATTATACAGTAGAGCCTAGCCCTACGGTACAGTTAAAGGAACATGATTTATTTTATTCGATAGCATCAACAATCAACCATATACAGTTTTGACAGAGTTCATTTATTGATTATTGTATGCCCTGTATAGCAAGTAGAAAACAAAGTTTAACACCCAATATGACATAACCTCTTTACTGTACTTTGATTAAACAGGGATAACTTAAGTTTTTCATGAAATGGAAGCACATGAGAACAGAGATTAAAGCAGAGAAAAACAACACAAACAAATAAACTTGGTATTTCCTTGCAAAGGGATTGCAATCAATGTTTTGGACTTTGCACAGTAATTGTCTCATGTTTGTCCCCCAAATTACTCCTATTTATATGGAGGCATCACACATAAAAAGGAGTAAGGTGCCTGTATGTCAAGAATAAAATGTAAAAACTTGATAAAATAGAGAGCGAGAGAAAGAGGGAGAGAGAGAGAGATAGACTAGTTTTGTTCCTTCAAGCTCTGTGTCTTACATGAATTTACTGATGTGAGTAGTCCCCCTTCCCCACTATAAGGCTTGGGGATTCACACTAGTCACCACAAAACAGACACAGGATTTTCTAGCTCCTCACTGTGGTGCAGCAATCCCAGGAAATAATTTCCAAATCCAAGTTTAGAAGGAATGAGGCAAAGTTTTTTCTAAAGAAGGTTTCAATGTGAAAACTGAAACACGGAAAAATGGTATGGAAAATGGGGCTTTATCAGTGGAACCAACAAAATGTTGTGCAGACGTCTGCCTAAATTAAACAACTTATTTCTGGAGCTGCCTCTACTTGATAGCGAGTACTGTTATTTTTTATCTTCAGCTTCCTTTAAAGTCAAACGTCCAAGGTTTCTGTAGCAAACTGAAGTTCGTTTGTTGGTAATGATTTCTATTGCAGATAAATATTTCTATTGTGCATCAGAGTCATTTTTGTGTGGAGAGAGAGAGTGAACCTGATGAAAATATGGTCAACATGTTTCTGCCCCTTCTCATGCTACTACTATTACAATTTTAATATTCTTTTTGCATTTGACCCAGCACCTTGAATGGGGTGGATAGTTGTCAAGCATTTCAGCTCCAAAATATGTATAGGCTGAATGTGGGGGCTATCAAAAAAGAAATATTGGTCAATATCAAAAGACCAACAACAACACTCCCTTTTTACAAAATGACAAATGTATTACTCAAAGCTACTTTTACTGGAGCTTCTATTTCGTCTTTGAGTCACATCAACAGGTAAATTGAGTTTTTAGGGAGTCTTAAGATTTGCAGTATTTACAGTTGTTTATTGGAACCCTTTTCAGAGTGGGGTGCTGCCATTAATGTTATACAACTGCTGGCATAGAGATTGAGAACATTCCAAGTATCCCACAAAAAAAGAGTAGCAAATACCATGTCCATTTAGCAGGAGAATAGTGAGGGTGTGGAATGTAGACGATGATGCATTTTGCAGCAATGTCGGAACAGATCGCATATTTCCTATTAAATATTTATCACTTGCACATCAACAAAAGAGCAAACAAGCATCTTTATTTTTTTTAGTCCTATGAAAATCTTTGATAGCATCACACTTAAGAGTTACAAAAATAATGTGCTTCATTTGTGCTTTCCTAATTGCTCATATCTTTTAAAATATGTCTGTAGTACATTTACAGGTGTTTAAATGTTGGTATGTGTAAGAAAAAATGGCATTCTTACAGCCTTTCCTTCACTTTCTGTACCTCATGAAGGTTGTCACCTAGGTCACTTTGACAAGGTCCTCTCACTTTGCTGTCAGAGAAATAAAAGTATGCAACAGTTTCCAAATAAGCATAAATTTTTCAGAAGACATATCCTGACATATGACCTTTCTCTTTGAACGTGCAGTACATGTGACACGATAATCACAAAAGTTAAAGGCATCTTTATTACTTGTTACTACACCTTCTGAGCACAAGCATGGATATTTTAGAGGTGCTGCAGTACCCATTCTCCACACTCCTACTTCCAGTGCCTATGAATAATTAGTAATTTCATGTTTGATTTATTTTCAAAATACTTTTCACATTATTCACATATATAGATTGATAGAAATGAATATCTCAACATCTAAAGATGCCAAAGGGTCCACAAAATGTGCAATGGAAGCACCCCAACAAATACACACACCTATTGGGTTCTTATATTGATGCCTTATTGTTTTGTAGTAAGTATTTTCATTAAAGTTTTTTAGGTGCCCTAGATTTGAAATTAGTTTTTTTGAATACTTTAAATCTAGCTGAACTTTGAAGTTAAAGATTAGTTCACCTAGGTCCTACACTCAGTGATATCGATTTGGTAGTTAAGGGTCCCTCTGACGTCTTGATATTCAGTTTTAAAACTCAAATCCTACAAACAATAAAGATAAATATTCTAATTCCAGTACAACAAGGGTTAGGGAAAGTACATATAATTGTGGAGGTCAAAATTCATATTTAACCCCAAACACATTTTAACTTTCTAGTAAAAAAAATAAAAAAATCCTTTGTTTAAATATTATGTACTATGACATTTTAAATATGTAACTTTATAAACACATTTAAACATCCTATTCCTACTTTTTGTTAATTTCAATTAGAGTTCATATCAAAATGTAATTTTATTTATTGAGTAATATGGAAACTAAAATACAATATAGACAAACAAAATGAAATCATTCAGAACTCCATTGCCTAATATTATAATAGACCTCCTCTATCAACAAATATTTAAATCATTCAATTGTGCATATTTATTTTACTAATTAACAAAATGCAGGGAAATGATCACCAAAATCCAACATCATTTATTCTAACAATCTTTCCTAGGTATAATAAAATATCCACCAAATTCCAAAAATAAATTAAAAAAATTATACTTTGGAACAAAGTAAGCATATCTTTTAAAAATAAAAATGCAGGGTCAATATCTTAATAAACCTCACAATCTCTAAAAAGAAAATGAGTTATAACAGCACAAAAAAATAAACATGTAAAGAAAGCAGTAAATATTAAAATGATTATCAACATTTTAATAATATATATATATATATGTTTTAAAAATCGCTAGACACTCTGCTCTATCATAAATCCCCCAATTTGAAAAACATAACGTATGTAATATTTATAATACTAAAAAAACATAATTTAACATTTATTTTTATATTAACTCATAGCAATATTAAATCATGGAAATTATAATATATTCTGCAATATTTTAGAAAACAGTATTTGAAACATTAATATTGCAGTAACAATGATTTAGGGCCCGATGTAGGTAGCCCTTTACCGATCGGAATCGGCCGAAAATACAGATTTTCGGCCGTTTCCGATCGGTAAAGGGCTATCGAGATGTAGGGGCACATTTTCGGTAATTTTACTGAATCGTTATCATTACCGAATCGGTAAATTTACCGAATCGGTAATATTTACCGATTCGGTAATGATAACGATTCGGTAAAATTACCAAAAATGCAATGTAGGTAGCCAATCTTCCATCAGCACATGGCTTACAGAATCGGTATTTTACCATGGAATACAAATCCATGGTAAAATACCGATTCCTGTGTACATGCACATCTGTGCATGTACACATGTGCCATGTGACAGACAGACGTGCCCTTAGGGCATGTCTGTGTGCCACATTGCACACATGCCCGTTTTGGGGGTGCTAGAGGGTGTCAAAGTGACACCCCCTGCACCCTTGCCAAAAGGCCCATAGGATTCAATAGCAAATACCGATTCGGTATTTACCGAATCGGTAAATACCGAATTTGTAAGGAATCGGTAACGATTCCAGATGTTGGGACCTACATCCCATTTACCGATTTTGAAATAACGAATCAGTAAAATTCGGTATTTCAAATTCGGTAAATGGGATTTACCTACATCGGGCCCTAAGTTATCCTCTATTGTAAAAGTAGTGTCATGTTTTTGAACTTCAGATATTTTTACTTCAATAATATTGTCAAACAAAATGCTGGAGTCGATATTTAGGGGCTATACTTCTTTCATAGCCTTGTCTTAATAAGAGTGAAGTGACTAACAGTACTAAAATATGTACCAGTTTACTTTATGCAGGGACAATAACCTCTTATGGTAAAAGACAGGGGCATCTTTGCTACTATTCTGTAAGTCTGTATATATATACCGCTACCCTGCGTTGGGTGCATTATATATGTGTACTAGAAGAAGGAAAATGATCGTGAAGCGGTATGTTGCATCAATGCGAGTGTTGAATTTAGAAACTGGTTTATAATGTCCCTTAAAACTGCTACGTCTGTTCACCAGAATTCATGTTGCGGAGTAAACATGTGTGACAGAAACGTTAGTGCATATGTGGGTTCACCAAGTTGGGAAACCTTTCCACAAAATGCAAAATCTGTTTTTACCAATCGAGTTCCACCAAAAATGTAACAATTATCTGATAAAACTGTAGTGTGCCAAACCAAATATATATGGCACAATAACCTATTTAAGACTCACTTTAAAAGATCGGTTGTGATCAATGCATTTAAGAATTAGTTGATTAAGGAAATCATCTAAAAGAGAAAATGCAGTGACCTAAATCTACGAATGTGTTGTCATTTAATGGCAAATTTGTAGAAAGTTCACCTGATTCCCATTGCATTTTGACAGGACAAAACGAATACATCAGCCATTCCACTCCCAGCCTTATAATAAATATGCAGAAATTGGCTAGGAACAAAGTTCCTCTATATTTATATCTAGCCATGCTGCACTCCAAGTGAAATAGCAGCGACAGATGCCAGCTAGTAACACCTAGCCCTTCACTCTTCCTGCAGCGAAGGTATTAAAATTCAGTGACAAACAGAGGTATTCTTTTTATTAATTGTTAAGATGTTTGTAAATAATTAAATACTCTGAATGGGCATCCAAATTCTGAACAGATGCAAAAAGAAAAGATAATTTGACCTAATTAAAATTGCCTCAACACATCTATTGCAGGTTAGGAGGTTGAGCATGGTCAGAGAGACTATTCCAAGCTACAGTAAATTTTAAAAACGACTTCCTCTACCATCTCTGGAGTGCTTACATTTTCTGTACTTTAAAGAAGCATTTATCCTGGGAACAGAGATTATCACCGGGCAGTAGAAACATATGTTTCTCTCCAGATACACAGGTGCCAGTGACTAAATGTGTTACTTTGGTTCTGCGCTGTCTGAAGCTGATGTAAAAGGCGTTAAGTTAGCTGAGAAAATAAGGCTCCGTGTTACTGCAAAATAGCTTCTTATAACAGCAATCTAATAAACAGCAAAGCAAATGTAATTTACCAGCTCAGAAAAAACACAGAATACCATGGAGGTAGATCTACCTGAGAGTCATGATCCTTACTCTGGAGCTGTCTGCCCTTAAACCTTTAGAACCTGGGCCCAGATTTACTAACATTGTGTGTTGCGGTTGCATCACTTTTTTAAATGCAGCCCAATACAAAATGCATTAGGGAATCTAAAAATCCATGCAAAGCTCAATTACAGTGGATTTGTATGGTTTACTGAAAAAAAAAGAAATGCAATGCATTGGATAGCACTGCTTTGTATGCTTTGCATCGGGGAGGCATTATATAGGTGGTGTATGGGTGTTCCCATGCATCCACACATGGCTTTTGACACAACCCAGATCTACTAAAAGCAGTAACCCTGGGTTTGCACCAGTGGCAACCAGTAATTTTAACAGGGAGCTCGTGGGGGTCAACACAAGTGCACATACACACTCACTCACACCCATGGATGCACACACACGCACACATGCACACCCCCATTCGCAACACTTATTCTCAAATAAACAAACATACATACATTTATCAAACATAAAAAAACATAAAACTTACAGTCACTGCAGCTCTCCGAGAGGGAAGCCTCGGAGTTTCCAGGAGAGTTGGGGCTGCTGCCTTCTCCTATTGGCTGACCCAGGACAGCCAATAAGAGAAGGCAGGAGTCTCTCACTTATTATAGAGTGGGATGAAGTAAATGAGACTGCTGACCCCACGCCACTCTGTGACCAGATGTCACTGATTGACACTCGGCCTTGGGCACTTTGGGCTTAAAACTGAAACACTCAGGTCTAAGGGGATCAGCGATGCTCTCCCTAGACACAAAGGGGAGGGCTTCAAGGCACTTTTGCCAAACTGAGGTGGTCATACCCACAGGGCTGTGAAATCTTCAGCCTGGCAAAGTTGCGCTCTTGCAGCAAGAGTCTGCGTTTTTAGTGCACGTCTAGCTCCGGACTGCCTGACCTGAACAAGTCAACCAACTAAACAAAGGTCAGCCTGACAGACACTCGTCTTGTCAGAGATTACAAATTTGGTTGTTGGTTGACTGGGGTGTGAGCCCTGGTCGAGCCACAACCACAATCTTTTGCAAGGTGAATCACAAAAAGTCTGTGCTTAAACCTGTGTAGCTTGGCCCAAAAAGCACCCAGGCTCAAATTAGAGGGAATGTGGAACATATTTATGGGGCAAGCAAACAGTAATAAAGATAAAACACAAATCAAGAAAAATCCCAAACCAATTTAGAAAAATAGAGTACATTTTATTAAACTATTAGACGCCAAAGCAACAATTATCCAATCAGTACAACTGGAGTTATGATTTTTTAAAGTTTTTAGGAAAAACAAATGACTAAAAGATTGCCAACCACGGACATCTAGCCACGCAAGATAGGGTCAATGATGAAAAATATGGGTGACTGTGATGGAGCGCGGTACGGACACAAGAAGTGAATTTGGCCAGGTCAGAGCTTTCCTTCAGACTTGGAAAAAATCTTGAGAAAAACCTTCTTAGAATGTAAAGTTCAGTGAATCAAGAATGCAGGAGGTGTCCAAAGAGGGAGCTTCATTGCCGGATAGCATTGGGTCGAAGACGAGGTAAAGATTTCTACATTCGGACATGTGGGCACATGCATCAATATTGCATTTTGCGATTCCTTAATTGCGAAAAATAAGGAATCGCAATTAAGGAATTGCAAATTGCAATGCATCAAGAAATCGCTATAAAAATATTGATTTCTTAAAATTCCTTAATTGCGACTCTCTAATTGAGAATCGCAATTAAGGAATACCTTCCGATCCATTCCTATGGGCCTAGAGGTCCATAGGAATGAATGGAAATACCTTCTTAATTTGCAATTCACCATTAGAAATTCGCAAATTAAGAATGCAATTTCAAGGGTGCAGGGGTGTCCAAAGGACACACTGTTCCACCCCTGAAATCTGCTTAGAAGTACATTTTGCACACTCACATGCCCCAAGGGCATGTGTGTGTGTAAAATGGAACTTTAAAAAATGCACTTTAGTGCATTTTTCAAAGTTTTCGCAAATTATCATGAAGGTCAACTTCATGGTAATTTGCTCCCATTATTTGCGAATTTTTAGAGTTTGATGCATTGCATTTAAGGAATCTCAATTTGAGATTCCTTAAATGCAATCGCAATTTTAGAAATCACAATTTTGCGATTTCTTAAATTGCGAAAATTACAAAATTGTTAATGCATCCCAAAAATGGGAATTGCATTCGCAAACGGCCGAATTTTGCGATTCGCACCATTTGCGAATGCAATTTCCTTTGATGCATGTGCCCCTTAGTCTCTGAAGTAAAAGCCGAAAATCTCCAGCGAGAGGAAGCAGAGAGCTGTTGCCGAAGACAATTCCACGAGGTCAGAAAAACCTTTGGCGTTAAGGATTTGCTGCTGTAGAAAAGAACATAGTGTGAGAAGCCGCACACTCAATCTCGACAGCAATGCACCTCGGGCGGAGAGGCAAGCAGGTTGATCCTGGTCTCCTTCTGGTTCTCAGAGCAATTTCTAGCCAAACATTATTTAAGTACCCACTTTTTGGGATTTTGGTTAGCTGGATGCCATTAACAGCACTTCCAAGGGTCCTGAACTGGAGAGGCACCACTTAGGTCAGGACTCACTCAGGCTTGGCCCAGGTGCAGGTTTAAAATTAAGGAAGCCTTTTGTGTCCCTGTGACTCTAAACAGGAGGCCAGCGAACTAGAGCTTGTGAGTCACATTGGATGCTCTGGGACAGTTGAAGATCCATTACTTGTCCCAGGCAGAAGGTAGCAGCGCAGCAGAACAAACAGGTAGGTCTGCAGTCTTGTAGGGCAACAGTCCAGCAGGGGGGTAGTCCTTCCAGCAGCACAGCAGTTCTACTTCCTGAGTATCAACAGGTACTGTACTACTGAACTGTACTGAAAATTTGGTGTCTGATGTCGTACTTTGTACCCTGGTGCCCTGGTTCTAAAAGGCGGAAGACGCTTCTAGACAGTGGTTTTGAAGTGCATGAAATTTCCTTCCTCCCCTGGGCTGACTCCAAACTGGTTGCAGTAACATTGTGGAGTCTTAGGCCTTTTGTATGAAGGCAGAGCACAGTCTATTTATTTGTAAGTGTGACTGTGCTCAGCTTCACCCCCCCAACCTGCCAGAAGAAAGCCCATTCTGGCACACCTAATCCCTTATTGCGTGACTATCGGGGAGAAGATCACAAAGTCTAATCAGAGGTTACACCCAGCTGTGTGACATATTATGAATGACAAATCCAGCAAAGTAGTATTTATTACATACTTTACTCATGACTTGAACCAAGTACACAGCACTGGAGTGACAATGTACCTCTCCTCAGGTGACCTCATAGCATTCCGCAGCCCAAGAACCACGAACCACGAGCCCTGGAATCCCACAGGCTCACCAGCAGGCACAAGCTCATGCAACATAACCTGTCCCCATTCCCACAAAACAAAAACTCTAGCTAAAACATATACAAATGTACTCAACCAACTTGAACAAAGGGTCCATACTTTACGTAAAGTATATGAAAATACAATATTGTAAGGTATTATTAGCGATGGCAGATAGAATTGAAATAGCCAAATAATCATGCACAACTGTAATGTAATGTTCTAAATGTTTGGGTCTGGCACAAGTCCTTCCAGCCTTAGTGATCTCCCCACACCTGGTAATACTTGTCGGTCCTCTAAACTTATCACTCCTCCCTTCCGGCACATTCACACTATCCCCCTTTGGTGCAGACAAAGGTCGTGCACAGACCCCAGGAACTTGTTGTGAATGGACCTGCAAAGGTGCATAGTTGTCACTCTGCCACCATGAAGGAACAACATCATCAACCCAATCATAATCTTTTTGTTGAGTGCCCACCTTAGTATCTAGATGAGTGCCTCTTTCTGGAATAGCACTGTCAATACCTTCGAACAGTGCAATCTTCTTTGCATGCCACACTTCAATGAGCAGAGCTGGATTGCACACAATCTTCACTACCTTAAGGGAAGTAGAGAATTCACTTTCTCCTTTACCTGTCAACCTTCCCTTCTTTACTTTGCAACATCACCCACATGCAAACAACATTCCTTGCCCCATGTGACTGGTCATACTTGTTTTTGTACTTAGTCTGATTAAATGCAAGAGAATCTCTCACTCTTATTGCTGACCATGAGACAACCTTGTTACAATTCAGCTAACCCATATTATCTTTAGTGTGTGGAGATCTGTCCCTCATTAGTTTGAAAGGAGAATGCCATGTGGATTCACAATGTGTGATTCTGTACACACCCACAGTCTTCTTCAACTCGTCCTTCCAATTCATGTGATTTCTAGTTGCCAATTCAATAATCCCTTGCTCAAAATGCTGCAGCCAGGGCCATTCTTATGATGGGGCCCAGAGCACATATGTCTTCCTATCTAAAAACTTTGCACTGGCTCCCAATCTGTAAGATGATTCAATTTAAAGCACTGGTGTTGGTGTTCTTTCAGGGTATGGGAGCTGTTTATTTGAGGAAACAGGTCCACCATTACGTGCCCACCTATGCCCTGAGGTCCTCCGGGCAGGCCCATATACGTATTTCCAGTTTAGCACGTTCACAGGCGGACGGGCGCTCTTTTCAAGTGCTAGCCACCCGCCTCTGGAATAGTTTGCCCTTTTATCTTAGGATTGTTCAGGACCTGCTTGCTTTCAGGAGACAGTTAAAACGTGGCTTTTCTAGCGACTATGCCCTGATCTGCTCTAGTGTGTTGGCTCCAGATCCCTGATTTTCTCTGTTCCCTCGGTCAAGCACCGCAGGGACACTCCTCGGAGTAGCCGCGCGCTTTATAAGCTCCAATTTTCATTTCATTTTATCACCCTGTTGAAGCCCTCAAAATTTGCATTTCCTTCTGGATGATAAAGGGAAGAAGTCCTATGTACTAGTCCGGTTTCCTTTATGAACTTCTTAAAAATCTCACTCACAAATTGGCCCCCGTTGTCTGAAATCAAATCCTTTTGCAAACCCTCACTTCTGAATACTTCTCTCAAGAAATGCAACAAGTTCTCGGAATCAACCGTCTGAACTACTTTGATCTGTGGCTACTTTGAGAAGTGATCTATAAGTACCAGAATATATTTTTGCAGACCATTATTGACTCTTAACGGACCAAAACTATTAACAACCTACTATTTCCCACATCATGCCTGAAATTACAATGGGGTCTAATGGTGGTCTGTAAGTAACTAAACTCTTACCAGAATTGGTAAATTTTACACATTCTCTAACTGCTCTTTCAATATCCTTGCCAGCACCAGGCCACCAGTATGACTGTTTGATCCTGCACTTACTCTTTACAATCCCAAAGTGTCCCTCGTGGCATAGATTGATCACCTTTTCACAAAATGCCTTAGGAGGAATCAACCTGCCACTTCTGATTAACAAACCTTCTTCTGCAGACAATTTGTTATTTACCTCCCAAAAGGGAATCAGAACTCTACCTAGTTAGGATTTCTCTGGCCATCTTCCTTGAGTATATATAATGACGGCTACTAACTCCTCATCTTGAGAAATGCTCTCAATCCATTCATCATGCAATATACTATGTAACTCCTCACCAAAAATTGTTGCTACCAACCAACCATCCCACTCATTCTTAACTTCGTCACTATCTAGTAAAGTACATCTGCATAAGAAGTATGCTATTGTGCTACGTACCCCTGGCACATACTTAATTTCATACGCAAAATCCAACAGCGGCATCGACATGCGTGAAATTCAAGGAGACACATTATTCGGACCATTGGATGTGAGAACCTTTGTAAGGGGCGTGTGGTCTCTTCTCAATGTGTCGCTTGTACCCCACACAACCTGTCTAAAATGTTTGCGTCCCCATACACATCCCAGGGCCTCTCTCTCAATAACGGAGTACTTTTTCTCCATTGGTGTGAGAACCTTGGAAGTTTGGAAGTGAACACAACTACGCATTCCATCCCATCCTCCTTCACTTGGTATAAAACAGCACCCAGTCCTCTCCCACTGGCATCCATTGTGATATAACTTTTGAGTTTAGGTTCAAAGCCCTGAAGTGCTGGCACAGAGCAATATCTCTCTTAATGCCATCCAAACTGAACTGGCACTCGTCAGTCCATACAAATTTCACCCCGTTTTCTGCAGCTGCCTAATGTAAAACATTTTGTCAGAAAATTTGTAGATGAATTTTGAATAAAATTCGGCTAGACCTAAGAAAGATCTGACCTCAGCTTTGCTCTGTGGAACCAGTGCATTTCTAATGGCACCAACTAGTTAGGACTTTGGACGAATCCTTAGAGAACTGATCCCATGCTCCAAGTACGTCACACTTTTCCTTGCAATCTTGCACTTGGACTCTCCTGCTGTCAACCCGTTCAACTCCAAAATCCTAAGTACTTCCAACAAAACTTGATCATACTCCTCTCTATTCAGGCCAATGACAAGAATATTGTCTTGAAAGAAGACTACATGTTTTATGTCCTTAAATACCAAGTGCTTGAGACCTTGGAACATGGCAGCAACAAATGCCAACCCAAAAGGAACTCGTTTGAGCTGAAAAATACCAACGAGGGTGATAAAAGTGGTAAGGTGTCTGCTGCTCTTATGCAGGGCCACCTGGTGGTATGCAGAGGTTAAATATATCTATGTAAATGTTTTTATTGAGCTCTCAACCCGCTCAATTATCTCATTGTCAACCAACATTTGGATTTCCCCAATCGACTCCTCTTTTACACTCATAGGTATGCTTCTCACCTTGTGAATACATGGACAAGCATCTTTTTTAAATATTATTTTGTAAGAGAATCCTTTGAGTTCTCCCACACTCCCAGTAAACACTCTTGGAAACTTGGTTACAAATCCATAACTCTCGTCTGCCATCTTTTTCTCCACACTGAATACCGGATCAGGGCTATTGGAATCAAGTAGTAAACCCAACTTTCCTTGATCCCACCATCCTAAAACACAGTCCGGACGTCACCCGCTACAATCTCGCACACTGGCTTCTTTCTTAATCTACTCAGACACAGGACTTGGAGTCTTCCCCTTCCGATTCTAAACTCTCCTCCTTCTGCTCCAACTCATCAACAACACATTTCACCGACCTTGCCTTTCGGCAAAAACGCGCATAGTGACCAGTTAATTTACCTTTGGCACACCTCTGCCCTAAAGCAGGACACTTCTGATCATGTGCCAAATGTGAAGTGGTTCCACATCTGTAACATTTTCCTTTCAAATCAGTCAATGTGTCTTTCTGGTTTTTGTTTGTACCCCCCTTTATCTTTCAAGTGTTCTTTCCCCCCCTTTTTTTAGCGCGTTCACTAATATCTGAATATTTCCCTTTTCACAATTCTCACCAACTCTTCAGTGTTCTCAACTTTGCTTGAAGCCACCATGGCTTTGGCACATCTGGAAGTAAGTTCAGCTTTGCTGATAATGGTGGTTATCTCCAGTAGTCTAGAGTCTCCATTGATCCAAAGTTTGTCTTGAAGATTAGTGTTGTTGCAGTGGATAACTACCTGGTCCCAAATGATTTCCTCCTCTATCACCCCAAATTTACAAGACAAAGCTAGCTTCCCTAATTGCTGCCACTTAGTCTTCGATTTTCTCACTAGCCCCTTGTTTCCGGTAATAAAAATTAAATCTGTGCACTGCCTTACATACAGTCAGTGCAAAATTTGCATCCAAATCGGCAATAGCCTGTGTGAACACATCTCCTTCATCTCCAGAGTGCGGCTTCTTCGCTTTTTTTGTTTTTGGGGTGTTTTATGTAGCGCAAACTAGACTCGAGGATTTCAGGTATCAGAGCGCTTTACACAAGCACAGTTTTGTTACAGATGGACACATTAATTTTTTTGTTAGGCACGGAGAGATTAAGGGATTTGGCCAGAATAACAGGATGTTAAGCGTCGTTGACAAGACTCAAAACAGGTTTCCCAGTTTTGAGGTCGACCGCTCTAGCCGTAAGGTTACATCATCTCCCTTCTCTATGAGGTTGTACACCCTAAATCCACCTGGGCCCAAACCATGCAAAAGTACTTTTTTTTTTCAGGCGACAATACCTTGCTCTTAAAAGTGTCAATGTAATTTATAAGATAATCCTTCCGTTCCTCCCATTAAAGACTGCTTACTTCGCCATCCTTTATCATACAGAGTTGTGTTACAGGAAGATTCATTGTATCCATGGCTAAAGATCAGACAAGAGATCTGGCTCCACGAACTTGACTACACTGTGTGTACTAAGTGGCACATACTTTGACTAAATAAAAAAATCAAAGCATCCAGCTGTATACAATATGTACACACTTCCTATATCTCTTTAGTATAAGGCTGTGGGAAGCACCACTGTGCTCACAGTACCTCTAGAAATGCGGTTGTCTTCGCTGAAACTGCACTAAGGGTGTCTAGATAACTTTAAAAGCAATGCACAAGGTGTGTGCATCACTGTGACTGAATGAACCTAGGCTTATTCGTTAACGTTATACAGTGCTCACTGGAGTGTAGACCTACTTTCATTGTATTCACTGCCAACGATGCTTGATAACTAATTTCCTGTTCCAAAATGGCCGCACCTACGCATACATGGCGTGCGTATAAGGGCATGCGTCCATAGACGTACCACATACACTGTACTCCGCATACCACTATAAATCTTCCTGCTCTTGTGACGTAGTCGATCAGTAGTCAGCAAGCCTTGCGCTCTATCCCAACGTAGCCGTGTGGATCCAACGCAACGGATTCTGGTAAAGTTACAGTTGAGAAAATTTTCAAAAGACAGACGCACCTTCCAGTTCCGAAACTGAATGTTTCCACACAGGCTTAGAATATTCCTTTACAATTCCTCCTAGCGCTGTAAGGTACCTCTGTAACCCAATGCAGCTTGACTCCATAATGCGATGATGGCCATCACAGTCGGGTGGGTTCTCTAGGGTTCAAGTCGCTCGTCACCTTTAATCCAGAATGACAAATCCAGCAAAGCATTATTGTCATGTAGATAGGCTTTGCCTTCACACTGTGTTATGTTAGCATGAGCTTATTAGAAGTTTAAACGCCATTTTCCTTTTCTGCAGCCTCTGCACACGACACATTTTGTTAATAAAGGTTTTAGCCTAGTAGAACATTTTGCTTCACACGAGAATAATATGTTTGCTTATAATATTAGCCGTGCTTGGTAAGCTATGTCTGAACAGTGTGTGCCGCGGCCTTCAAGGATATTTCAACACAGCGCTTGTTGTTCCGTTTGATCAGGGCACGGTCTAGACATAAGACATATGCAGCTGTGGCCAACTCTGGTTCTTTGGCGCGTTTAATAATGCACTGCACAGAGCATGCAAACACACTTGATGAATATTCGCATTCAGAGAGTTGGTGCAGGAGATGATGTGATCCCTTTCTGCTAAGACCAGAGGTATGGACCCGCCCTTCTAAACCCAAAGAGACCTTCTGTAGATATAAAATAATATACTAGCAAGAGAGGGTAAACTGAGGTTCTATTTAGACCTTTTCCCTTTAGCATTTTAACATGCTTTCACCCTTTGTATTTTATGGAATAGTAACTATGCTGCTAACCTTGTTCCTTATAATAGGTTTGCTTGTATAACACTGCATTAGAAATAAATATTTCAAACTTGCACATGTCATCATTTACTCCTCGTTCTGAAATGATATGTTAGCATAACGAAAGAGTGTTCATGTGTTCGACGTTACCTGAGGTGTTCTAAGTCCATGTTCTGGGTTGTCTAATCATTGGGGGTGTGTAGGAACCAATGAGACACTGATTGCTAGTCTGGTAGGGGATTTTGGATACTAAGGTGAGTTTTGGCACACCCTAATTCACGGAGGTTCTGAGTCTCTATGCACAGTTCTGTGTTGGCGGTACAAAAGAGGGTGGTAATGGACGGAGCATCTGAACCAATCAAACACCCACACCCAGTCAAAAGATCTGGGTTTAATCCATCACCGTTCTTTAGCCCACTCTGCCACCTCAGTTCAGACATGGCTATATGCACATCAGTCTGACCCTGTGCCTCATGGGAACAGTCCAGCCTGAACTGCCAAGCCATGCCTTCCCTGGACCAGAAACAAGCTTCTGAGGACCGGTTTCTGGCATTCCAGCCGTCTTCAGCCCGGCTTGCTTGAATCCAGTGGCAAAGTGAGCAAGGGACTCACGTCTGAGCATGCCCTGCCACACTTATGGCAGCCAAAAGCGGTACAAAAGGGGGTGGTAATGGACGGAGCATCTGAACCAATCAAACACTCACACCCAGTCAAAAGATCTGGGTTTAATCCATCACCGTTCTTTGGCCCACTCTGCCACTCCAGTTCAGACATGGCTATATGCAAATCAGTCTTTTGACTGGGTTTAAGTGTTTGATTGATTCAGATGCTCTGTCCATCACCACCCCCTTTTGTACCGCTTTTGTCCGCCATAAGTGTGGCAGGGTATGCTCAGACGTGAGTCCCTTGCTCACTTTGCCACTGGATTCAAGGAAGCCGGGCTGAAGACGGCTGGAATGCCAGAAACCAGTCCTCGGAAGCTTGGTTCCTGCACACCCCCAATGATTAGACAACCCAGAACATGGACTTAGAACACCTCAGGTAACGTGGAACACATGAACACTCCTTTCGTTATGCTAACATATCATTTCAGAACGAGGAGTAAATGATGACATGTGGGCTATAAATATTCCAGGTGTGTTTGCTGCCCGTATTGTCTCTCTCTTAGTGAGGATAGACACAGATGCTTGTTCGTATGTGGATGACATATATCTCCCAGACGACAAGCTTGGGCGCATCTGTGTTGCTTTGATCGCGTTATTGTAACTTTGCGGACTTTGGTTACAAGTTCAACTTTGAGAAGTCTCATATTACAGAGTACACAGTGTTGTTCCTGGGCTACCAGCTCAACAATGAAGGTCGAGGATTGGCTCCTCACTTCGTGGAGAAATGTGCACAATTGCGCGCTCCTACAACTCTGAAACAATTACAGTCCTTGCTGGGATTTTTGAATTTCGGGCATACATATATTCCCAAATATGCCCAGCGTATCAAGCCTTTGTATGTGTTTATATAACCTACTTTTACCAAATCTTGCTGACTGCCAGAACATTCAGCTATTTTGCAATCTTTGCAGACTGATCTTCTAGAATCAAAATTCTTACTGACTCGTGATAACCACACCAACCTGGGGCGGTAGGTTTCACGTACCTAACTTTTAACGAAGGAGACACAGTATCTATTGCTTACAAGTCACACTTGTACACTTTTGCTGAAATGCGGTTTTCCTCTGTGGAAAGAATTTTGACAACAGTGCAAATGGCGATTCTTAAGGGACGTGCAGTATCGCAGGGAAAACGCATGTTGGTTGTTAACCCGTATCCTGCACTAGAGGCAGTGACTAAGGCCAGTGTACCTAAGTCTAAAGCTTTGCACCCACAGTGGATACAATGGGCAGCATCATTGACATCTCCGGATGCCACGTTTATTTTTGATGCCTCCTTACAGTCGCAGGAGTTTTTGCAGTATGAGTTTGTTCATCCTGCGCCTTTGGCTATGCGGCCTTTGGAGGATTTCCATTGCATCATATACACTGATGGTTCAGCGCAAGTTGCGCATGGGTCTAAACACGTATATGTTTCTGCTTGCGCCATTGTGGTAGGTGCCATGGTGAATGATGAGTTCAAGTCCAGAGTCGTGCACACGCAGACTCTTGGGGACTGCACTGACAATTGGCAGAGCTTCATGCTCTGATGCATGCATTGGAGTACGCTGATCCTAGTGTGACAACTCTTATTGTGAGTTATTCTTACTACATTGTCCAGTCTTACAATGAAAACCTGTTCTTTTGGGTTCAGAATGATTTTCGTGATTCCAAGGGTAGCACAATAAAACATAAAATGATATGGGTCCGAGTGGCTGAGCTTAAAGAGCAGTTCCCACTCGTGTTTGTGAGTCACACTCTCGGTCATCAGCGCGTAGGAGTCCACGCTGTTGGCAATTAGTTGGCTGATGAGGCAACGAAATCAGAAGTATCAACATATTTGGTTGCAGCAGTTACACGTTCCAAAAATAAGATTGATGATGATATCTTGGCAGCTATTGCTGCAACTGAGAAGGGAAGTAAATATCCTAAAGGATTCATTTCGAAGTACTCATACCACTTAAGTCCTGATAAAGTTCCTTATGTGAAAATACCTGACGATGGTGAGAGGTTAATTCCCAACGCGACCCGCAGGCCCACACTGATTACCGCAGACCATGAAGGTGTTGCGTCTGCGCATGTGGGCGTTTTGGCTACTGTAGCTCAGTTACAACAACGCTTCCGGTGGCGGGGACTGTACAAACAGACGTGTGATTATGTCCTTCAGTGTGACATTTGCCAGCAGATTAAGCCTTCGACTGCTGTGCATCCGCCCCAGACGCAGTTGAATATATCTAGTAAACCGCTTGGGTGTGTTTATTTAGATCACTGCGGTCCTTTTTCTTCTGATAGTACATCTTAGTAGCAGTTGATTCATGCACATGCTTTGTGTGGGTGTGGCCACACTGCAGCGCTGATTCACGGACTGTCATAAGAGACTTGTGTGTCTTTGTAGGGATTTTTGCCTGTGGTACCTTCCATTCGGATCAGGGTCCGGCTTTCGCCTCTAAGGCGTATAAGGATGCCATGACTTCGTTGGGGGTCCAAGTCAAGTTTTTGTCTCCATACAGACCTGAGGGTAATAGTGTTGTGGAACGGATGAACCGAGATTTAAAGCAGTCTTTGACGGCTCGAGTTATAGGCACTGGCAGGAACTGGCTGGCCCACCTCAATAGCGTGCAGCGTGCTCTTAATAATCTCCCTAGAAGGTCTCTGGGTGGGCGGACCCCATACGAGATGCTCTTTGGTATCAAGATGTTTTACCCGGACCTTGACGGTCTAGACTCGGCGGCTATTGCTGCCTCCTTTGACGTAGATGAACATTGCAATGTTTTACAGGATCTACGAAAGACAAGAGACAGTCTTTAAAGGAACATTTGCCCTCCACCTCGAATGATGCGTTGCAGATCCCGGTAGTTGCCTGGCTACCCCAAGTTGGAGAACTGGTTTGTGACAAGATCAAAAACAAGAAAGAATTTGGTCCCTCTTATCGAGCTCCGGTTCCAGTGCTTGGTGTGAAGGGCACAAGAACAGTCATTTTACCACCACTTCCAGGTCGTAAGGAGAACAGGTAAATCTCCATTGACAATGTCAAGATACACAGAGTGGCCGATTCTTCTTAGTATGACACTGGCGGTCTCATGTCCTTCGATTTTGAGAAATTCTGTTTTGGCCCCGATTTCCAATCCTGTGCCTGATGTTGCTCTCAAGATGCCTGCTGTTTCCAGTCCTTTATTGAGTACACTGCCTGGTACTCAACATGATGAAACTGACTACACTTACTCAACTGACTTATCGATGCGTGATTTGCAAACCCGCTTGGCAACAGAATCCAAATTTTCATTTGACACTGATTCCCACACATCAATAAAGTCTTCAAAGATTTCTGTTCTAGCAAGACTGTTTAAAAACAAATTTTTGATTTCCCCTTGGACCTATTTTTGGCTGGTGCTTTTTTCGATTTACCTTTTTATGTCAATTGGTTTTGTGTTTTATTTTTTCCGTCTTGTCAATGGACACTATGTTAAGGAGAGAACATGCATTCGACATATCACTGGAACACTGGCTCCCATTCCTCATCACATAGATTGAAGAGAGACTTTGCTTTTGTTAATATCACTGCTTGGCTTGTTTTAGATGGGATTGTATGGGATGCTGTTTGATTTCAAATCCATGGGCCCACTGAAGTTATAAATGTCCCTAATGTGCTTAGAGTGTCTATGGGGGATGTAGTTAAACAAAATATATGTTCTGATGATTGGGATGTTCAGGCCGTAGAATCATTGTTTTCTGATTTGAAATATTATGCTGCCTTTGATGCTGAAGATTTGTATTTGGAGTCTGCTAATTACGGTGATTTGTATTGTTACCAACATTTTGGCAATCACTACCTGCATAAAACTAATACCAGGAGGCTCACTGTAAATCATACCCAGTGGGAACACTGTCTAGCTCCTATACAAGGCAGTTCTGCTTCCTTTTTGAAAAGGTTCTCTTACTTTACAGATTTTAATCAGTCTAATCCCAATACATTTTATTTTAAAATGACTGAAAAGTCCACATCCAAAGTTAGACTTACAGATACTAAATTCTTGTACTCGAAGTCCTTTCTAAACCAATTAGCTGTTGGGGGCTACGATTTGTGGAAGGATACAATTGACCTTAAATCAGTTTGGGGTTCTAAAAGCTGGCAAGTGCAGGGAACTGAGGCTTTGCACCATGCATGTCTCATCCCGAACCATATGTTGTTTTTTGAATTCTACAATTTCACAGACAACATGCTTTGGATTGGCTACTGCTAAAGATTAAATGCTCCTTCTTTTCCTGACTTAGAGGAATATTCCAGTTGGAGTAATACTACTAAATATTCCATGAGAGAGTTACAAACTCTGTTATTGAATTCCTCCTTTAACATATCCAGTTTGGATCCCAAAGGCAGGTTGCTCTGGCACAGAAGTGCTGACACATGCCAGCATCGTTTTCTGGGTTTAGCTCATGGCTTTACACAGGTCAGGGTAGATCCCCATTTTTAGGGGGGCCGTTCTGTGACTACCTATTCTGTGTCTATGTCTTTGGTCCCGATGGAGTGGGTTGCTTTCTTTTTGAGGTGCTGCGTGAAGATTGGGGAGGGTTACTGGCCAGTTCTCTCACCTCTGCCGCAGCATAGTTGTTGGGATGCTTGCGCTGCATGTGGCGAATCATGGTGTTATTGCCAAATGAGTATTTTTTGTTAGGGTTCCCCCTTGAAAGTTCCATGTTACAGATTAGGCAAGTCACCTTTGGCGCATTCACCTTTTTTGGCCACTTGGGATGGAACAAACTCTCATACAATGTGTGGCTTTGGCCTATATGGGGTATTGTCTTCTGGCAGGAATGTCCTCCTCCCCTCCTCTTCCTCTTCTTCATCTCCACCAGTATGGTGTTGTGGTGGTCCTCTTGGTGGTGGTGGTGGTGGTGGCTGAGATGCTCCTGCTGCTGCTGCTACTGAAGCCATTTTTCAGTCCAAAAAAGTACAGAGAGGTCTTTCAACAGGTCTTCTTCACTCAAAGTACAAAGTAAGAATGAGGAAAAAAGGTGGGGGCTTTCATCATTAGGGAAAAAAACTGTCCTGAACCAATGAAAAGTGTTAATTTCAGGTCACATGACCTGGGATTTCATCATTTGGAAACCAAAACTGTCCTGCACCAATAAAAAGTGTTATTTTTAGGTCACATGACCCGACGCGCTTAAGCTACGCGCCCCCGGGCGCGCACCGGGGCGTGCCCAGGGGCGCGTCACGTAAGCTCGTCGGATGCTTACGTTGCGCGATCGTATGCGCTCGAGTGCTTCCGGGTGCGTTTACGCCGTGCGTATCACGCGGACGTGGCTACGCGATATGTCACGATTATGTTTTTGTTCGCAGAAAAAGCGCTAACGAGACGCTCACCGGTACGTGCCCTGGGGCGCGCCGCAAGACTGCGCTTTCCAGTGCGCTCACCGGGACGCGCACCGGGAGCGCTCCAGGGCAAAAAAACCCCCCAAAAAACATGAACAATATACATAAAAAAATAGTATTACATAAATATACATTATAGGATTCATTATAAAAAATATTACATTTCATAGATATAGAAATTTGCTATTAAAAAACCTATGAAATTCACTGAAAAAACCAGAGGTTTCACAACAGTTATAGTTAGGAATTAGCATTTAAAAAAACCTTTGAAATTCACTGAAAAAACAATAGGTTTCACACCAGTTATAGTTAGGAATTAGCATTTAAAAAACCTATTAAATTCAGTGAAAAATCCATAGGTTTCACACCAGTTATAGTTAGCTGGAAATTTTACTGACATAAAACCATTGAAATTCCCACGTTATAGTTAGTTGGACTCACTATAACTTGCGCGCCTGCAATGCACTGCTGATGACGTCACATATTACATCACTCATGACATGGTCAGTGACATCACTCATGACATCACTGATGACACCATCCTTGTGACAGAGTGACAGACCTCCTTTCAGTGTAATGTAACCCTTGAAACACATATTCAAAAATAGAAACTAACATTTTCAAAAAAATGGAGATACCCATACCAGTTACAACAACCAATTCAGTAATACCACCATCTATATACACATCCACTCATTCAGCAACAGTTCTCAATAGTCACTCATACATATACTCACTCATCATATGTAGTGATACACATATACATCCTGTTACACACCGACAGTCTTCCAAAAGTTACTCACGCACATACTCACACATGCAAATAAACTATTAAACATCCATTTATTAGCATATACAACTATACACACACTACCACCTTACTTCTAAGGAAACTTACACATACTTACTCTCTTAAACAATCACTTATAGAAACACATACTTATTTAAACAGGAGCTCTTACAATCTCTCACTCTCACATATACTCACTTATATACATCAATACCCACATATACTAGATTAAAACATATGTCGTTACTGATAAAGACACTAGTGAGACAGTAATTCACTCACTAACACACACATATACACACTCATCCACCCATACAGTCCTGCACATATGTTGTGTTCAAAACACATACAAACAGAGAGTCAGTCATTGATGTATCTATGTGCTAAGTCATACCCCCACCAAACCATACAGACACTCATACTGATACTAAAAACAACATCCAATAACCCATACACACACACACATGTAGCTACTCACAAACCCATGCGGCCACTTATACACAAAGTGAAACACTAATACATATATTTAAATATTTAGTTAAATATAATTGTAGTTGGTGGTAAATAACGAATACTAAAAGGGGAAAAGCACTCATTTGAGTGCTCCCTACATAGCAAAATCTGTAATTTAGCGATTCGGTATTTTAAGGAATCGGAAATTTACCGATTCCTTAAAATACCGATTCGGTAAATTACCGAATCAGTAAAATGGCCACCTACATCTCATTTTCCAAATACCAGTCTGTAACGGCCAAAATTGCTGAATTTTGTCCGTTACCGACCGGTATTTGCCTACCTACATCTGACCCCTAGTGTTTAAACATGGATCAAGCCTACTACTTTTGACCCTGTCTGTGCACTCTTACTGCCAGCTCCACTTGGCATGTAAAAGCTGTTTCACAAACCTCCAACTAATGTTTTAGTACACTCTAGTCACATCTGAGATACACTGTAGGTATTCTATAAAGCATGGTGATTTGTGTTTAAAACATGAGATATGTTCTTTTGAGTTCAATAAGTTAGTTGTGCACTTGCAGGCCCCTATGCCAAGTACTACATAGAGTATGCCACCCCTAAAGTAACTGACATACATGTGCACAAAATCATAGAGTCTCTCTCTCACACCTAATCAGAGAGCTACAGAAGCACTAATACATTCAGTCACTTACTGTGAACCTACTTATCTACGCAGGAGACTTAAAGGTAGTTGGAGACACACTTAAATACTCCTCTATTCCCTAACACAGGCAGTGAGGCATTTGTTCAGCCAATTACATACACATTTATAGATATACATTTATAGATCCAAAGAGGTACTAATCCAATGGTTACATACCAGCACATTTAGTTAAACATCTTATGGTACTGCTACAGGCGTATTTCTACACTCACTCAGATATGTAGGCAAGTAGTGACACAATCTCAACTTCCATTTGGATAATTAGCTGTTTAAACATTGGTCAGACCTCGCAGTGGTCAGTAGTAAGGTAAAAAGTAATCCACTAAATTCCTAGTCAGATTTTACACCAAAATTGGCACCAGCCATGCTGGATGGGCCTTGGCAGGTATCAACTGGAGTTAGCTGCTGCTGTTGTTTTCTTTCTTTTAATTGCTGCTAAATTAATACGGTGCTTCACTGCTCACCTAATCTATATATCTGCTGCCAGTTTGCACATTCGCCTGTTTGCACATTTTGAATGAACTCGTTGTTAACCATGCTTTTAATGTTTTTTAACCTTTGTTTTGAAATGATGTGTTGAGGGCAAATTACCTTGTACTTCCGTTGGGAGGCTTCCCCGGTCCGTCACGGCCAATACCGCTTGCACAGAGGGAAGGACCTTGTTAGTTTCACTTTAAGGCTTTCTCCCCACGCACTCACTTCCGGCGGTCAGCACTGTAGTTGCTGACATCTTCTCTACTTAAGGCCACGCTAGAACGGCCGCGTAGCGGACGTGCGCAGTGGGCACGCCGAAGGTGTGCCAAAGGCAAGCACGTCTGCGCCAGCAGCGCCTGGACAGGGTCCAGGGCCAGAAACCTTGATCCATGCTCACCAGATAAAACTATGATTACATATTCTGGAAAAAGCTTGCTGCGTCTACGTCCACCAATGTATAATAAATGCTATCAGTTTGACTGTAAACATCTGACAAAACCAGTGCACTCCTTATGCCCAGGTTGGGACAGTATACTACCAGAGATGCTGGTCATGCCTCCTAGTTGCCAAGAAAGACCAAGGTCTCTGGACCTCACAAATAATGAAATACAACTAGCACTCATCAATGCTAGATCATTGGCAAAACATAAATACGAAATTGCAGACTTCATCATAGATTATAAAATTGATGTTTTATTTGTGATTGAGAATTGGGGCGTTGCTTCATCAAATTTTGATTTTAATATTGCGACTCCACCAGGTTATAGTAATTATATAGTAGACAGGCAGTTAAAAAGAGGTGGCAGTGTTGCAGTGATACATAAAGCCGATCTAGGTTCCTTCTGTTCAAAATAGATACACCAGCCTGTGAAGTATTGCTTTTTAAGATCACTCTTTCCGCCTAAGAATCTTTTAAAGGCCTTTTGATATACCGTCCACCAGGCCCTAGAGCTGATTTCCTAGTAAATATCCACTCTTTGCTAGAGTACAGCCTCCACTCGAAATCTTTTACGGTTTTGGGATATATGAACTTCCATTTGGAAACTAGGGAAGACAGAGACACGGTGGAAATGCTAGATCTTACACCGGAATACGGTCTTAATCAGCTGATTTTGGGTGCTACACTTACGGCTGGACATACTCTTGATGGCCTGTTCACCAATGACCCAGCTATCTCTAAAGTCACCACTTTCCCGGTAATCTGGTTGGACCACCAAGCTATTTTCTTTAAATATAAGCGTTTATGTTCCAATTATCTAAATAATGAGAACATAAAGACTATAAGCAGGGCCTGGCAAAAAATTGACCACAGAACTTTAGTCAATGAGCCTGGCAATAGAGAAGAGAAGGTGGAGAATGATGCTGACATGGCAGCCACAAAATATACCCTCTGGCTTGAAACTAACTTTGCAAAATTAGCCCCCAAAATGCAGAATAACCCGTTTAGCGCGTCGAACATTCCGCCCCAGTGCGGACGTTCAATCGCGCTAACGGGATTCGGACGTCCAACGGTCGTGCGCAGCACCAGCGAGGTAGTGCACGCGACGACCGTTGGACGTTCGCAGCACGGAAGGGGTTAATAAAAACAGGAAATTACCCTGGGCCCCTTGGTTTTCTGAAGTCTTAAGGATAGACAAGCAGGCATGTAGGATACAGGAAAGGATATGACGAAAAAAATATGAACTTACAGAGAAAAATAGATATAAATCTATGATCTCAGTTTCTAAGAAAAAGTTGATTGAAGAAAAAACTCTCTATTACACAACAAAGATTGAAAAAGCTAGAGGGTCAAGCAAATAATTTTTTGGTACTGTGAAAAATTTAACTACAGTTAAAAAAGATGACCCTACTACCTTTAACCAAGAATTTTGTGATGCCTTGGCTCTATCTTTTAGATCCAAGGTTGAACATATTTATGAGCAGTTCACTCAATCAACTGCAGCGGATAAAACAATTGTAAATGATGCTACTGAGCACACTTTGGGGTTCAATTTTTTGCTGACTTCGCCTACGCAAGTCACCGAACTAATAACTACGATTAAGTCTGGTTCCCCAGAAGATCCTTGCCTTCCCAAAATTCTACAAACTATCAATAATCTTGCTGGTCCCCATCTCTCCAAAATATGTAACCAGATGATAGATCAGGGATCTTTCCCCAATATATGGAAGAAGGCTTGTATCTTGCCTCTCTTAAAAAAAAGCAACTTAAACGCAATGGACACTGCCGACTACCGACCGATTTCGACAATTCCCCTTCCAGCCAAGATAATGGAGAATATCATGAATGCAGAACTGGCAACTTTTATTGCGGCTAATCAAGTTTTAGATCATAGCCAGTTTGGTTTTAGAGCGAACCATAGTACAGAGTTAGCTCTGATTAAGACCACAGAGGGAATATGCGTGTCATTGGACAGCGAGGGTTCAGCAGCCTTGGTGCTGCTGGACCTATCCGCTGCATTTGACACGGTGGGTCACTCTCTCTTGGTTCATCGTTTAAAAGAGATTAGAATTGGAGGTAAAGCCCTTGCCCTGCTGACATTTTTCTTGTCTGAGAGAACTCAATCAGTGCACCTGAGGAATTTTAGGTCGGCACATTTTTCCCTCCCATGCGGGGTCCCACGGGGCTCTTCATTCAGCCCTACGCTTTTTAATATTTATGTAGCAGAGCTAGCGCCTCTGGTTAGAAGCTTCAATCTTATTCCACCTTCATATGCTGATGATACTCAGCTGGTGATTTCCACAGTGGATAAGGACACTAATCATTCGCTTAACCTTCACAATTGCATGTTGTCTCTTAGCCACTGGATGAGCACTCATTTCTTGAAGCTGAACTCGAGTAAAACAGAGGTGATAATGTTTGGAAATCTCTCTCCTTCTTGGTCCCCTGCCTGGTGGCCGGACAGTCTTGGACCTACCCCTACACCCATAGACAAAGCAAAAAATCTTGGGGTCATTATAGATGGAAAGTTGAATTTTAAGACTCAAGTCTCTAAAGTAGTGTCGTCTTCATTTTATATGATTAAGAATATTTGGAAAGTTCTGTCGTTCATTCCTAAATCCTGCAGAAAATCATTAGTAACTGCCTTAGTCTTGTCCAAACTTGACTATTGTAACGGTTGTACATTAAGGTTCAGTCTGCCCTCCTTAGGAAGTTACAGTTACCTACCTGGCGGCCAATACCTGGAACACCCTCCCCACCCACCTAAGGCTCACCCAGGACCATCTCTCCTTCAGGAAGCAACTCAAGACCTGGCTTTTCGAGCAGTAGCAGCCCCCCCCCACCCCCAGCGCCTTGAGACCCTAGCGGGTGAGTAGCGCGCTTTACAAATACTCTTGATTGATTGATTGAGGCAGTACAAAATGGGGCTGCAAGACTGATCTTGGATATTCCAAAATTTCAGTCGATCAGAGCTGAACTGAGAAAACTTCACTGGCTGCCAGTCTGCCAGCGGATACATTTCCAAACTCTCTGCATTGCTCATAAGGCACTACTTATAGAATGACCGAAGTTCTTAGAGAACTTGTTTAGATGGTACTCCCCAAACAGAGTGCTGCAGTCAGCAAATGCTTATCTTATGCAGCCAGCCAGGATCTATAAGATGAACTGGGGTGGAAGGAGTCTAGCTTTCAATACCATCAAAGAATGGAACTCTCTCCCGCTATATCTCAGAAAAATTACCCATCATCTGGAATTCAGGAAACAGCTTAAGACCTGGTTATTTCAGTAGTAGTATAGGTGAGCACAGCACTTTTAGTCTGCTAGCGCCAAGTCACCTGAGGGTATTCGTGCGCTGTACAAATTTCATTAACATTAACATTAACATATCAGGAAAGGGGGACAACAGTTTTTCATGTAAAATGCAACTTCTGAAAGGAGAACTGAGAAAAGCAGTTAGGAAATCAAAATCAACAGATACTGATCATGCTTCATGAGAAAAAGTATGGTGATTGAGGAAAGAATATAAAAGGCAGTTGTGGGAAGAAAAGGGGAAATAGGAACAAGGTGTTTTGGACACAATTAAGTTTTGGGGCAAAACATAGTAACTCTAGGACTTTCTGGGAGACAGTAAATGGTCTGAGTAGACCTGAGAAAGTAAAAAGTAACTCAAAGGAGCATGACTGGGTTGATTATCTGGGCAGAATGTTTGAGGGGACCCTAATGCCTAAATCACTCTCAGTACCACAACCAGAACGAACTGATAACTTGTAATATAGGGAAGGGAATGTATCAAATACAAAGTTTGCCACAGGTGCCTCAAGAAAGGGAGACCATAGCACTTCCATGGGCAAGTTAACCCTATCAGTTTATTTGGCAGAAGAAGTTACAAATGTAATAAGCAAAGGCAGAAGAGTTGGAATGCTTAGACCCAATGGTGTCCCTCAGGCCATCTTTAAATGGAACTCAGCATTTTGTCACCTATACATCTTATTTAAAGAGGTGGAGTCAGTAAGCAGTGTTCCATCCAGCTGGCTTGGCTCTATCATAAATTCCATTTACAAAGGTGGGGATTGATTGAATCCAGCAAACTACAGGCTTATTGCATCAGCATCCGTGGAAGCAAAGTATTATGCATCACTGATCTTAGCAGACCTCATTGACTAGTCTGACAAGTAAAAACCTGATCCAGATCAATCAGACTGGATTCAGGAAAAGGTCAGGTACTACCTGAAACATCTAAGCTGTCTCGCTAATAGACGACAAATGTAAGTGGAACAAGCAAAGCTTACATCTTTACTTCGTAGACTTAAAAGCGTCATTTGAGTGTGTTGACTATAGCAAATTGTACAGGAAATTAAAGGAATGGAACATTCCTGAAAGAATACTGGAAGGAATAATGCAACTCTATACACATATTTGGAATAGAGTCAAGTTGGGCAATGGCTCCACGATCTCAAGTGAGATTGCCACAAATAAGGGCTTGAAGAAGAGGTGTGTGCTGGCCCCGTATCTATTCAGCCTGTTGATGTCCGATCTAGCACCGCGGCTTGATTAGATTAACTCCCACCCACCATGCCAGGGTCAACTAACTCTGTCTCACCTCTCCTATGCAGATGACGTGGTACTAATGAGCTTAACCAGAGTTGGCCTTAGGTCACTGACAGAATTGCAAGAATGTGTTCCTGCAAATAAACTGGAAATCAGCATAGTAAAAACCAAAACAATGGTGATTCAAAACCACCCTGGCCCTCCATATAAAATTTGGTTGGACAGAAAGCAGTTGGAAGAAGTAACCAGTTATTAGTACTTGGGTGTCTACATTGATGACAGATTCAATTACCGAGAACAGAAAAAATACATGGTAAAAATGCTAACGCCCTGGTATCTGTATTTTGTACATTGGCTTTAACATTGGGAGACCCTTTCTTCCAACCAATATTATAAGTAATAGCCACAAAAATGTTCCCAATGGTAGTGTACACCAGCACTGCCTTGCATGGGAAAGATGCAATACTATTGAATAGGTTACAGGCAACCACTTTCAAGTGGGTTTTTCAACTCTCTCAAAATTTACCACCAGTGCAGGTGTATCTGGAATTTGGGCTTAATAATGAAACCTTAGGGAGAATGTATACTACCAGAAAAAGCTGGTATAAACTCAGATTAAATATAGAGCACTCACCACTCAACAATGCATTATGGTCCGTGGTTGATATGACACAAGATCTACATACAATCAATATCTTTTTAAAGCTTTAATTCTGACTAGTAAAGCTGAGTTATGGAATACAAACGTACCCTTTACAACATTTGAACAAATGATTAATAAAGCTGCAAAATGCCATTCCTTGTTTGTTGACAAAAAATGTTTCAGTCAACAATCACATGGTTGGATGGTGCTCAAAAATTATCAGAACTTATAACCAGCACCCTTTTTGAGCCTTATGTTTTTGGCATATTTAACGAGATGGTAGATGGCACTTCGTTTTAGCCAGCTAATGACAATAGAGGATCAACCGAGCTGGAAACAAAACGGTTCCTCAGAATGCTGACTTTGCAGTTATAAAAAAGAGAATTTTATTCACTTGATTTGCATATGCCCTTATGTATATACAGCACATGTCATTTTGTAAGGAAAATATTTTATTGCTGGTGGGATCAGCACAAGTGATAAGAAGTCTCGATCCAACTGATTCCCAACTGAACTGTAAATTCTAAGCAGTAGTCAATATATTCGATGGCATTGATGAATAGTGATAAGGATGCTATGTATGGTTTTATGGTATGGGTAGTTCCAACCTATTAACATTATGTATTATATGTTTTAATGTATAGTTAAATATTGAACTTGTATATGTAACATTGTTAGGGTTTTAATTAACCAAGCAATAAATAATGTATTTGCTTTTATAGGATTTGGGTCAGGCCTAGTAGTGCAGACCCTGTTTGTGCGCTCTCAATGCCAGCTGCACTTTGCATGTAAAAGCTGTTTCTCAAGTGTCAAACCGATGTCTTAGTACACACAACTCACTTCTGAGATATGCTGTAGGTATGCCATAAAACATGGTGCTTTGCTCTTAAAAGATTCAGATATCACCTTTTGAATTCAATAAGTTAGTTGTGTGTTTCCAGGCCTCAAGGCTAAGTACTACATAGAGCATGACATCTGAGAGAGCGCAATTTGAATAAAAAGTATATCTGTACTATATTCACAAGCATATCGCATAAACGTAGAAGTTGTAACATGAAGGAACACTTGTAGCGTAAAGTTAGCCGATGTAACCTAAGTAATAGGAAATGTATTTGTATTCACTTTAGAATATGTATTAGAAAGACCGTATATATAAGTGGTCTAATATAGAAATGTATAGAAATGCTTACGAACGTTAGAACGTGCAAAACTGAATATACGTGTGTAATTATTAAACGGGGAAAAAGGCGAAAATGTAAAGCGAAGAAATGTGCAGAGTATGTATAAAACTATGTATGCACGAGAATATAAATGTTGTATTCTATGTAAAATGCATTCGCGTATAATCACTGATTTTCTAAAATCGATTATATAGAAATGTGTGTTAAAAGTCATACTGTGTAAAGGAGTTCGTAGGAATTTTGGAATAGTGTGGTCATGTGTGATTTTAACCTAACGGACCAAGCGTTCGCAGGAGTGTAGTCCGCTACATATAATTTAGTGGTCTCACAGGAACAGGGGATAGCCTTGATCTGAACGTGCGAGACAAGAGTTAAAGGTCTTGCTAGATTTAAGGTGACAATGCTGGACGAAGTTTATGGCTTAAGTGAGATAAGGGACGCTTGGAATTTGGGTCTTGTTTAGAAATGACCGTTCACAGGACCAAATGAGGTTACGAATACAACGGTAAAGAATGAAACTCTGTAGAAGTGATAGACTTTGCTCTGAAAGTGTCAACTGGAATGTCAATGAAGTCACCAGCAAGAAGACGAAGATGGTGCCTAAGAAGCAAGGTCAACTTAACGGACGACGCGAAGAGATGAAGCTATGGAAAGATCCAGAAATGACATCATGTGTGAATGTATACGTGGTGGGCGTCAAGGGGCGTTCCACCCATATTGTGATTGTGTATTTAGGGACAGCACCCAAGGGAGAAGTTAGCGAAGAGCTCAGAGCGCAGAGAGAGAACAGAGCGCAAGAGAGCAGTAGGCCGAGGACCCTTAGAGAGCGGATGGGTAGGCAGAGAGGGTACTGCTTCTCGACATAAGTTACCATTAGAGGCTAAGAGAGTTTGAACTTCTTTGGAAGTCAAACTGCTGACACCTTTTTTAGGTAAGGAACTTGCGAAGTAGGGATGTCACCTAGTATAGAGTAGGGACAGAATTAACTTGTTTATTCTTTTTGTAGATGACGCAACGGAACCACTTTGTGTCTATGCTTTTTAATCTGTTGATTCTGGAATTGATTTTAATTGTATTCTTTTGTAGACTGAGGTTCTTTAGGGAATTTATGTTCCTTCTAGTTCCTGTATACTTGTTGAATCTTATCCTGAGAGGATTGTATATGCAATTGATATTAATTTTATATTAAACTTTTAAACTTTATCAGTCGTAAGTGGTTCTTCAGAGTTGCGTCAGTTTATGGGGTTGATCTAACTTATGTGGGTTTGTCTTTTACTCAATGACAGAAAATAATCGATCCAAAAATTGGATGAATGAGATAGATATCTAAGTGATCAGAAACAGTATCAAAATCTCATTCCCCGCAGTTGGTAGCAGAGAAAGATGGTTTTCTTCTTGAGGAAGGCAACCTAGGTCAGGTTTAGATTACCCCAAGGTCCCTAGTCATCGACGACCAGAAGAAGAATCCCTGCCGAAGAAGGTGCTGACGGTGCGAGAGAGAAAAGCAGCAGAGTCGGTCGAGAGTGAGTATAAGGGTCATGCGTTGCCAGATTGCGGTGTTTTGTGTTGTACCTGTGTTGTAATGTCAAGCGGAGTTGAATGCCTGTAGTGTGATTGAGGGAAGGTTGTGAGCGCGCGCAACCGGATAAAATCTTAAGTCCAGAGAAGGGCTTAAGTGGTTTGGGTGTATCGAACACCCAGAGTAATTGTCAACCATTGTAAAGGGGGTCATGAGGTACCATTGATCGCCCGAAGGACCGATGATAGGGGGAGTGACAGAGTGAGTGTATGAGTAACGGACGCTGGTCGTACGTTTACTGTGTGTAAGTAACCTATCAGGTAAGGCGAGCGTCTGAAGTGAGAGGAAGACGTCTCGTCAGTTGAGGTGACAATTACAGTTAGACTGTGGACGTACAGTCAAGAAAAGTGATCGCTTGGACGGAAGTAGTCATTTTTCGGCGTATGAATGAAAACGCATGCAAGATCGTGAGACGAGTTGAGAAAGGAGGGGAACTGCTGCAGAAGGGGACGAGTGACGTCAGCGTAGAGCCGCGCTGAGATTGGTCGGTCAGCGTAGAGTCACGCTGGGATAGGCTGGTCAGCGAGAGCCGCACAGGGATTGGTTGTTTGTCATCAGGAAGTAAATAAGGAAGAGTAATTTAGGAAAATCGTAGATTATCGAAAATGAAGTGTTTTAAACGTTTAAGAGCGATCTTCAGGAGAGATAGAGGAAACTTGTATGCAGGAGAAGAAGCTCCACCAGAAGGCACACCAGCTTACCATATGGCTGTGAATGTAGGCTTACACTCAATATTATGGATCTCTGAGTGGAATAAGCTAACAGAAGGGAATAAGGAACTGACGTTCCCGAGATACGGGACGTTTAAGCTAGAAGTATTGAACCAACTGAAAGCGGTAATGCTCGCAACGAGACCTCTACCGAGGCCAACACAGTTCGAAGCCCTTAGTGCATGGTTTAGAGCGGCACATGAAAAGAGCTTGAATAGACGCCAAGAAAGAGTGAGACGATCGGTAAAAGCAGTGCAGGATGCTAAATGGGATGATGAAGCTAAAAAGTGGAGGGTGCAAAAAATAGAAGCAGACAAACTGTACCCACTGCTAGAGACTACGGGAGAAAAGAAGCCTCTAGAAGAAGATGAGGATAGCGAGTCGGAAGATGGTCTGATAGAAAGGTTATTAATGGACAGACCACCTCCATACAATAGAGAAGCCGAAAGTCCCGAACTACAGCAAGGGTATGGGGCTAGGTGGGGGGAATATAAATCGCTCCCCACATCAGAGTGGGATCCCAAGAAAGGTGAGGAAGTACCTCAATCTAGTCCCGTACAGAGAGTAGTAGGAAGATTCGTGGTCCAGAAGGCGCCAGAAATGGAGTGTGCAAGGTCATATCAACTGCCAGATGCTCTACAAGTACCTGTTACCATAGGTCCTATAGTGTCAATCTACAACCCAGAGGGAGCCCAGCAGGAGGAACAGGCACGGTGGGACAGGGAAAGGGCAGAGATGGAAAGTAGGAGTAATACGATCAATTCCCAAAGGCAGTTGCTAGGACCAAGGAATCGGAGTACCCCATTAGGTCCAGTAACAGATCCCGGGATAGAACAGGGGGGTCAGAGAGGACAGATGGATTTGAGGGGACCGAAACCGAAAACCTTTAAGAAATTAAGGGAGTATTTGAAAGAATGGGATGCTGCCGAAGAGACTCAGAATAAAAAGTTAGAAACAGAAGCAGAATGGAGAGATCAGGATAACAGGATCCTCTCTCACTGCGGAGCTGGCGAAAGCAGCCCGGAGTGGGAGAGAGGGAGTCAAGGAAACAAGGGAGATACTTGCCATACCATCGGTGGCACTAGACAAATGTGTGAAGACAAGAGTACAGGGTGTGGGGGAGTGCCTCGCCTCATTCTTAGTGAGGGAGAACGAAAGACGCAGGAGTACCGAGATAGCTTCAGGTGCACTCACCATGCCCCGGGAGAAAATGCGCGACACTGGAGTCACGAGAATATAGAGAGTCGCGAAAGGTCTCGCCATACATCCAGTGATCACGGATGGGATCGCGGGAACATGGAGGACCGTGAAGGACCTTTCCGTTTATTGAGTGACACCAGACAGCAAGGGAATAGCAGTGATTTAGAACAGAACGGAGGATCTTATCTCTCATCTAGAGAGGCCGAGCTAAAAAGACAGAATGCAATAATGGGGAATAGAACATCGTTCCACCATACCCCAAGGGAAGATGGAAAAGCTTGGGATCTAGAGAGGTGGGAACAAAGAGAAGCAAGAAGGACGTCTCATAACTCACCTGTGCCCAGACGTAGGACTCGTAGTGGGGGTGAGAGGGATGTAGACGAACCACCTAGGAGTGAGGTACTGAGAGCTGAGATAAAAGCAAAACGGCTCGATGTAACCAGTTTGAAGTCAGACTTGGATGAAATAATAGACGGCACATTACCAATGGAAAGGATAGAGCTGTATGATCAGGATGAAATACTGTTTATATCTAAGGATGTTACTCGGAAAGCGAGGTCAGTTCATGAAAAATTATCTGAGTTGGCAGACAGGTATATGATAGACCTATCACGAACTAAAGTGTTACAGGGCAACCATAGGTTAAACTGCACGGATCAGGATCTGGATGAGCGTAGGACGATTGGGTTGAAAGTACACATAAAGGAACTAATCTTGAGTATCAGATTGTGGAGGAATTTGGATAAATGGGAGGAAAGATGGTCCAAGAGGGGATCCGTCAGAAGGAGTACACTTACGAGGTCCCCGGATGGAGAGCTAATGCGAATGGAAGCTTTCCCTTTGCGAGAAATCGCGAACGGAAGCTACGTGCATGTGCCCTGGAGTAGGGGGGATTTAGCGGCATTTACAAATTCTTTTCCAAAGTTGAGGGAGAATCCCGTAGAGTGGTACAAACAGGTAGAGAGGTTCGTGAAGATCTCTAAGGTGCTGTGGGTCGACTTGAACACCCTGTTTGATATTGTAGTACCCGGAGATTTGTGGACGGCATGTAAACTTAGTGTTGAATGGCCCATTTGTGATCCCGAGAGGGACGCCCAGACGAATGGTCCATCAGAGAGAGTCATGGAAAAGTACGAGAGGGTAATTGCATGGTTAAAAGAGAAGGTGCCGTTGCAGGACATAGACTGGGTTAAGATAGATCGAACAACTCAGGAACCCAAAGAGACCGTTCATGAGTTCTATGAGAGATTGCTGAAAGCATTCAAACAGTACAGTGGATTGGACGTAATGGATCCTAAAGACATAGGACAGTTTGTGTCGAAGTTTGTCCTAGGATTGAGACCAGACATAAGCTTAATGATTCAACAGCATTTGATTTGTTGGCAAAACAAACCTTTAGATGAGATTCTGAGGTATGCGAGGTACTGTAGCGACGAAATAGATTCGAAAGCAAAGAAACTTAAGGAGAAGCTGATGTTGGTGCAGATGCAATCAGCTGGAAAGGGTGGACAGCGGCAACAGGGAACAGGAATCCTAGGGAAGAAACAGAATAATCAAAGCAGAGATGAGGAAGAAAAACCGAGACCGAGGGTAGATATTGCGACACTGAAAAAGACAACGAGGTGCCATCAGTGTAACGAGGTAGGACATTGGAGACGCGAGTGTCCCTATAATGTCGAGACGGGGGAATTAGAACAGGAGGAGGATGAGGTTCAAACCAGCATGGTAAAGGAAACAGCAGTCCCGAAGGGAAAGTTTATCAAAGGGGGGACTCAGACTCCTCGAGCCCCGTTCCCTCAACCGCCTCGCATTACAAATGGAGGAAAAACCTATAGACAACTGCCACTGTTCGTAGGAGGAGAAGAATGCTACTACGTTGATCCTCTTACGGGACAACGAGTGAATAGGGAAGAAGACTGTACTCTAGGAGCAGCCCTGGAGGTAGACCAGAGAGGACCATACGTAGAAGCTGAGGTGTCTGGATGTCCTACGACCTTTTTGGTAGACACGGGGGCCACTCGATACACTTCGAGATCGGCGGTAGTCCCAGGTTTGCCAATGTCGGGAGAGACGATTCAGGTGGTAGGAGTCGCAAACAGGAGAATGACGAATCCACTGACTGAACCAGTGTCAGTGAAGATAGGGAATTACAGTGATGAACATCAGCTTGTGATTTGTGATTCTAGCCCTGTGTGTCTGCTAGGAAGAGATCTGTTGTGTAAATTAAATTGCACCATATATTGCACACCTGAAGTGCAGACTAACGATGATGATGCAGATTTTAAGGTTGTGAACTCGCAGGAATGCGTGGAACTATATCCTACCCTAACGGTGGAGGAGCTTCCACAGGACTTGAAGGAGACAGTGTCAGCTGAGGTGTGGGATTTTACTGGAGAGGAAATAGGACTGATCAAAGGGGTAGAACCGGTAAAGATCATGGTAAAACCTAATGCCGAGTATCCAAGAACACCACAATATAAGTTGACACCGGAGACAATTGCAGGAATAAAGCCTGTGATCGAATTCATGATTAAACAGGGAATACTGAAGGAGATCGTGGGAAGTCCATGTAACTCCCCGATTATGGGTTTGCAGAAGCCTAGTGGGAAATACAGGATAGTGCAGGATCTTCGAAAGATTAATAATATCGTTGTTTCATGTTGTCCAGTGGTACCGAATCCATCAGTGATATTGTTTCAGATACCGTTCCAAGCTGAATGGTTCACAGTGATAGATTTGTGTCAGGCTTTCTTTTCGATTCCTTTAGATGAGGACAGCCAGTATCTGTTTGCTTTTAAGCTGGAAAATCGAGTTTTAACATGGTGTCGTATTCCCCAGGGGTATACAGAAAGCCCATCGATTTTTAACCAGCTGTTGAAGAAAAATCTTGAAAGTCTAGTACTGCCCAAGAACTCGGTTCTAGTCCAGTACATAGACGACCTCCTAGTGGCGTCAGAAACTGAGGAAGCTTGCAAAGTAGACACCATTACCTTACTGAATCACTTGGCCGAGAATGGACACAAGGTGTCTCCAAGTAAATTGCAATATGGTCTGACTGAAGTGCAATACTTGGGCCACAGAATTGAAAAGGGAAAACGGAAGGTGTCTCCAGACAGAATAGAGGCGATCATGAAAATGAACGCGCCTAAAACACAAAGAGAAGTCAGGATGTTTCTAGGCATGGTCGGTTATTGTCGGCAGTGGATAGCCAACTTTTCACTGAAGGCAAAACCTTTACTACAACTGACGCACAAAGGAGTGAGTGATCCGGTACCATGGGACAAAGATTGTTTGATGGCATTTTTGCAGCTGAGGGAGGATTTGTGTCGTGCCCCGGCTTTGGGAATGCCTGATTACGAAAAACCATTCTTGCTTTACTGCTGCGAAAGGGAAGGTTGTGCTTTAGCAGTTTTGGCCCAGATACACGGAAATGCGCGTAGACCAGTTGCGTATTTTTCGGCTACCTTAGATCCAGTAGCCGCAGCGTTGCCCGGATGTCTCAAATCCGTTGCTGCAACAGGTGTCAGCATTGAAAGGTGCGAAAATGTGGTTATGGGACATCAGTTAGTGGTGTACGTACCGCATTCTGTGGAATTGTTAATGACCAGGACCAAGACTCAGCATTTGACGAATAGCAGGCTCACACGCTATGAGCAAGTCATATTGGCTGCTGAGAATGTGACCCTAAAGAGATGCTCTGTCTTGAATCCTGCTACTTTGATGCCACTTCCAAATGATATTGATGATGAAATCTGTACAGATCATGACTGCCTTGATGTGACTGAACTATGCACCAAACCGAGACCAGATATTGTGGATGAGCCATTGACTGACCCCGATGAAATATTTTTTGTTGATGGTTCATGCGTAAGAGACGATATCGGTCAGCTGAGAGCAGCATATGCAGTTTGTACAATCACCGGAGTGGTGGAAGCCGCCTGCCTGGAAGGAGTACATTCCGCTCAGGTAGCTGAAATCATTGCTTTGACCCGTGCTTGTTTGGCAGGCAACAAAATTCGAGTCACCATATACACCGATAGCCAGTATGGTTTCGGGGTAGTTCACGACTACGGGCAGTTATGGTCTCAAAGAGGTTACATGACCTCCTCGGGTTCTCCAATTAGGAATGGAGAATTCGTGAGATTATTGTTAGAGGCATTGCAAGGTCCGACAGCCATAGCGGTTGTCAAATGCGCCGCGCACACGAAGAATACCGACTTTGTGTCGCAAGGCAACAGATATGCCGACGAAGTTGCACGTTATTGTGCAGAACAAGGTTATTCTCACACCAATGTAGAAGTGGGGGGAATACAGGAAAGAACTGATTTGACTATGTTGTTAGATACTGTAGACACGTGGGATGAATTGAAGAGTGTCCAGGAAAATGCACCAGATTTTGAGAAAAAGGCATGGGAAACAGCTGGTTGTACCAAAAGTGAGATGAATTTTTGGATTTCTGCAGATGGGAGAGCAGTTTTACCAAACGAACTTGTTAGTCCAATGGCAAGGAGATTGCATGGACCAGCACACATAGGTAGAGATGCCATGGTGAGAGTATTCAGACAGACGTGGTATAATCCGAAGTTTAGAGTAGCGGCAGAAGCAGTATGTCAGCGTTGTGCGATCTGTCAGCAACTAAACGTAGGGAAGAGAACACCAGTCACATTGAGTCACATAGGGAGGTCTGGGGGGCCTTTCAATAGAATGCAGCTGGATTTTATTGAAATGCCTAAGTGCAATCGACTCAGATACGTCTTAGTGATTGTCTGTATATTTTCTAGATGGGTTGAAGCTTACCCGACACGTAGGTGCGATACACTTACAGTAGCAAAATTGTTGCTTAGAGAGTTGATACCGAGGTTCGGGGTGCCATCCTCTTTGGAACCGGACAGAGGAACTCATTTCAACAGCGAAATAGTGAAGATGCTGTGTTCCGCCTTAAGTATCGACCAGAAGCTCCACTGTAGTTATCGACCAGAAGCTTCGGGGATTGTAGAACAAATCAACAGTACGATAAAATCCAGACTCGCCAAAGTTTGTTCATCGACATCTCTGAGTTGGCCTGATGCACTTCCATTGGTCCTTATGAGCATACGTAGCACACCAGATAAAAGGACAGGTCTCTCTCCACACGAGGTGCTAATGGGAAGAGCTATGAGATTGCCATCGGTTCCGACTGCAGCATTGTTGAACATCACAGACGATTTGATCTTGGACTACTGCAAGGGACTATCTGATGCCATTCATTCTGTGTCCCTCCAGGTCCAGGCTGCAGAGGTTCCATCAGCACAAGACTTGTGCCATGACTTGTGTCCGGGGGACTGGGTCCTGGTGAAGAAGCATGTCAGGAAGAACTGTCTAGACGTGCGTTGGCGAGGACCGTTCCAAGTCATACTAGTTACGAACACTGCAGTAAAGTGTGGAGGCTTGCCCAACTGGATACATGCCTCACACACCCGAAGAGTGCCAACACCTCTGGAAGTAACAGCTCCTCTCTCGGATGAGAATCCAGCGGAAAGCGGAGAAGCCACAGAGGGGGAAAGCCAAGCTGTAGAGGTGATTGAAGAGGCTGAGCCTGTGTCGGAGCAAGCCGACGACGGTCAGGACACCAGTGAGACCGAGGTCGTCTCAGAAGAAGAGAGTACCTGGGAGTTCGAATCAGATACCGAACAAGCTGTGAGTGATCAAGAGACAAGTCCAAGAACAAGGAGCAGGAGGACAAGGAGTGACGAAGCTAGTTGGCCGGAGGGAAGGAGAAGGCCAAGCTTAAAAGCAAACCCTTGTCCCGATCACTGAAGAGTCGGATCAAGAAGAAGGAACTACGGATTCAGGCTCTGAGAGTCCGAGAAGATCAAGAAGGGTACGTGTGCCCTGCAGAAGGTACGCCACCCCAGAATGGACTTATTTAGCAGATGTCTTGGGGACAGGGATCTGGGAGAGTGAGAGAAGTGCAAGTGATCGATCTCGATCCATTTGTGGCAGTGGAGATATGGATGTTGACGCCTGGAATCGAGACTGAGGGGTTACTGACTTTCACACTTCCCATACCCCCTTACCTGAGTCGGATCAAAGATCTAGTACTGAATCGATTAGAGTTTCCGACTTTTGGTCATCAAATACCAGAACAAGAAGAAAAAGGCATTCGTTTAGAACTATTGGAACATGTTATTAGAGCTGCAGGTACGAGAATCATTGTAGATGCATAAAGACTTTTGTGTTTAAGCTATAAAGAAGAAGATAACCTAGTGCCGAGTGGAAAGAAGAATAAAATTAGGGATTACATTTAGAGGACGGAGAAGGGTTAGGGTTGTCTATTGCTGAAGATAAAAAGACATTGTTGTGAAAAAGAGACTTTTTGTTGATTAAGAGCGCTTTACAAACTGAGAAGTCAAATAAAGCAATGTAAAAGATCTGAAGAAGAAAACTTTTCCTCGAAAAAGAAAGAGCTACATTGTTTGATAACATGGAGAATGGCAACCCAAACCGAAAAGCTAAATGTATAATAGGTACACTAATAGCAGTAGTAATTTTTCTCATTATTACAGTAGTTACCACATCGTACATGGTAGGACATGAAAGTGAAAAAGAAGCCACAGATGTGAAGCCTGTAACGACTTTGAAACCTGCTCTTGTTGGGAAGAAGGAGGAGAGCAATATAATCCGTGAAAAGGCGTTACTGGCAGATGAAGCTCGTAGGTTACACGTAGACGAGTCGCAGGGAAATTTTAGATCAAACGCATATGCCAAGCTATTGTATGAGTATATTGATGCCATGGAGGCCAAAAATTGTTATGTATGCATGCAATTGCCGGCTTCCGTAGACGAAGGCATCAGATATCATCATCTCCCACTGACATATGGGATAACATGTAGTTTATTGCTTAGTATATTTTATGGTAGAGAAGGGTTTGAGTACTACTTTTCAAATTATGATTCGGTACTGCCTGAAGTCCCGAATTATAAACAAATGAATAAGTGGGACTATTATAAAAAGGAAGACAGATTAACAAAGTTCTTTCTTCCTTGGGATACATTAGATACTTCATATGCACGCAGAAATAATCTGACTTGCAAAGTGTCAGAGGTAGAGAAAAGGTTCATAGGACAAGTAGATGACCGATACAGAAGGCAGAAGATTCTAAAAATGTCAGGACAGTGGAAAACTGACTGGACCGAAGAAGAAAAAGCACACAAAAAGAAGGGTAGCAATGGTCTAATAGCTTTGGATAGAACGCAGAAAGGAAAGTTATGTTTAACTCGAAGCAAGACATATTATGAGAATGTATTTGTAGGTGAAGTTAATTGCGAACATTCTTTTAGGTTAGAGTACTATACGAAAGATTTTATGAAAGGGATGCAAGCGATTCCTAATGTATATTTTGTATGTGGAAGAAATGCCTATGTAAAACTGCCTGACAATTGGTATGGTTCGTGTTACTTGGCAATTGTCTTCCCCAAAATATATCATGCAAAGGATTTAGCGATCATAGAAGGAAAGGCTTCGACAAGAACGAAAAGGGAAATAGGAGATGCTGAAGTAGTTGGAGACATATTTGGAGCAATATTTCCTATGTTAGGTTTGATACTTAACGATGTTAAGATCAGGAGACTAGCTACAGTTGTAGATAGATTATCTGCAAGTACTGCAAGGTCATTAATGTTAGTAGAAGGAGAGATGCAGTCGATTAGAGCAATGGTTCTTCAGAACCGTCTTGCTTTAGATGTACTGCTAGCAAAAGAGGGCGGAGTCTGCAAGGCTTTGAAGGTCCAGGAATGTTGTACTTACATTCCAGATAATTCAAAACCACTTGAGAAAGTCATACGGAACATTACAGAGATACATAAAGAAATCGAAGATTTAACAAAAGTAAATGTTTGGGAGAAAGTAGGTCATGGAGTAGGAAAGGTTGGAAGTTGGTTTGCCAACCTTGGTAAAAGCGTTATTTGGTACATATTGAAACCTGTATTGATAATATTGATTTGCATAATTACATTGTTGGGTTTAGTGAAACTGTACAGATGGTATAGGTCGAACCGGTTACAAAGGTCCATGAGAGAGCAAGAAAGGAGATTAGCTGCTTTACAAGATCAACAGTACAAAAGTTTAAGAGCTCTTGAAACGATAAAAAGAGGGAATCTTGTAACTAGTTCTGTGTAAAGTGTCATTCAAATTGCATTTAGTGATGACCCCTAAAGGTCATCAAAGGGGGGAACTGAGAGAGCGCAATTTGAATAAAAAGTATATCTGTACCATATTCACAAGCATATCGCATAAACGTGGAAGTTGTAACATGAAGGAACACTTGTAGCGTAAAGTTAGCCGATGTAACCTAAGTAATAGGAAATGTATTTGTATTCACTTTAGAATATGTATTAGAAAGACCGTATATATAAGTGGTCTAATATAGAAATGTATAGAAATGCTTACGAACGTTAGAACGTGCAAAACTGAATATACGTGTGTAATTATTAAACGGGGAAAAAGGCGAAAATGTAAAGCGAAGAAATGTGCAGAGTATGTATAAAACTATGTATGCACGAGAATATAAATGTTGTATTCTATGTAAAATGCATTCGCGTATAATCACTGATTTTCTAAAATCGATTATATAGAAATGTGTGTTAAATGTCATACTGTGTAAAGGAGTTCGTAGGAATTTTGGAATAGTGTGGTCATGTGTGATTTTAACCTAACGGACCAAGCGTTCGCAGGAGTGTAGTCCGCTACATATAATTTAGTGGTCTCACAGGAACAGGGGATAGCCTTGATCTGAACGTGCGAGACAAGAGTTAAAGGTCTTGCTAGATTTAAGGTGACAATGCTGGACGAAGTTTATGGCTTAAGTGAGATAAGGGACGCTTGGAATTTGGGTCTTGTTTAGAAATGACCGTTCACAGGACCAAATGAGGTTACGAATACAACGGTAAAGAATGAAACTCTGTAGAAGTGATAGACTTTGCTCTGAAAGTGTCAACTGGAATGTCAATGAAGTCACCAGCAAGAAGACGAAGATGGTGCCTAAGAAGCAAGGTCAACTTAACGGACGACGCGAAGAGATGAAGCTATGGAAAGATCCAGAAATGACATCATGTGTGAATGTATACGTGGTGGGCGTCAAGGGGCGTTCCACCCATATTGTGATTGTGTATTTAGGGACAGCACCCAAGGGAGAAGTTAGCGAAGAGCTCAGAGCGCAGAGAGAGAACAGAGCGCAAGAGAGCAGTAGGCCGAGGACCCTTAGAGAGCGGATGGGTAGGCAGAGAGGGTACTGCTTCTCGACATAAGTTACCATTAGAGGCTAAGAGAGTTTGAACTTCTTTGGAAGTCAAACTGCTGACACCTTTTTTAGGTAAGGAACTTGCGAAGTAGGGATGTCACCTAGTATAGAGTAGGGACAGAATTAACTTGTTTATTCTTTTTGTAGATGACGCAACGGAACCACTTTGTGTCTATGCTTTTTAATCTGTTGATTCTGGAATTGATTTTAATTGTATTCTTTTGTAGACTGAGGTTCTTTAGGGAATTTATGTTCCTTCTAGTTCCTGTATACTTGTTGAATCTTATCCTGAGAGGATTGTATATGCAATTGATATTAATTTTATATTAAACTTTTAAACTTTATCAGTCGTAAGTGGTTCTTCAGAGTTGCGTCAGTTTATGGGGTTGATCTAACTTATGTGGGTTTGTCTTTTACTCAATGACAGAAAATAATCGATCCAAAAATTGGATGAATGAGATAGATATCTAAGTGATCAGAAACAGTATCAAAATCTCATTCCCCGCACATCCATATAGCAACTGACAGACATGCTCATAAAAGCATAGAGCCTCTATTACCCAGTCACACAGCTGGAGAAGGATTTATAGATTCAGACACATACTCAGAAACACCTTCTGAATGCAGTAGTTCACAGTCAATTGCAGACACGCCTACTTGCTCTGTAATCCCTTACACAGGCACTGAGGTATTTATTCAGCCACTTATACACATATTTAGAGAGCCATAATATAATCGAGGTTTCATAATCTACCTTAGTGCATTTGCCACAAAATTAACTTAACTTGCATTTTTTTTTCATTTAAGCTGTGCTGTATTTTATAAGTAGCTAAGTGAAGGTGAAAAGCCGATAAAAGTTACAGAATATTTTATTTCTTGGCCACACCTGTGACCCGGCCCCTCTACGCTAGCTTACCACCCACGACCCCTTTCCGCACAGCATCACAGTTCCCATACTGTTTTTTAATGCACTTCGACTACTGGCTGCAAGGAGATACTTCCGGCTGCGCAGCGGCATTCGAAGTAGGAATATTAAGAAAACCTCAGAATATTTTGCAAATTGGCCTTATCATTTTTTTACTACGTTATCGAATAGTATCTGTAATCGGGCGTATGCATGGCAGCTATATGCATTTACCTGGTGTTATTGCTTGTATCATTTTGTTAATAATACCGTCTCTAAACTTCAGAAGTACAACATTGATATTGTTGACATTTCTGCAATAGCGTTTTCAGTAATAGCGTCACTTCTATTTAACAGTGTTTTTTTAACCTTCTGAATTTTTGCTGATATGCTTGGCTGGGAATTGACAGCTCCTGCGCATTTTCTTGTCAAGAAATTTGAGTTTTTCTGAGCAACTCCCAAAGGGACGTGTGCCAAAACACTTAACAGATTAGTAGGTGACACACCTGCTGTTCTGGAAATTACTGCTGAAGCAAAAGTCCAAATGCACAACAACATTTTCTCCACATGCACGGATGCCTCCTTGCTGTTTTCTAGGATTTTGGACAGGATTCAATTTGCTGAGTGCTTGCCTCTTCTTGACGCTTTACGTCAACGCGCGTGCCATAGTCACGAAAAGAGAATGATTCAGAGCACGCCCTCTGTTTACTGACTAGTTTAAATGTTTACATCGTTGTTCTCTCCCTGCCAAAGGCTGCACAGCAATTTACGCAACATGCAATATGACAACCCACAACTTTATTTTGAAAGCTATTTTAAAAACAAATGACATGGGTCAATAGATGAGTGCAATTTTGGTGCAGATGCGGGCCAGAAAAGGCATGCTGCAGGTGTTTGAAAAGCAGCAAATTATAATTGGGGCTTGGCACCGCCAGCTTGAGCCTGCTTAAGGATGCTCCACAGACTGTAAAAGCGGAGCTGGGAAGCATTTTCCATGAAAGCTGAATAATTTCAAAGTGCTGAGTTGACGTAAATGATCACAAGAAGGCTCCTTGGTTGGATAAATCAGTTCAGGTTTGATTGCAAATGAGAGGGTTTAATCAACAAGGAAGGACTCAACGCGAAGGAGTGTGCAACCTGACAAACTGGTATCTCAATGTGAAGTACTAATGACAGAAGATTACTGTCAAGCAGACCCAACAAAGCAGTTCCTCTTACCCACTGGAAGTACGTGATCATAATAGCCGTTTAATATCAAACAGATGTTGGGATTAGGATCCAGCGTGAATTACAGAAAACAAAGAAGTTATAACTTGGAACATCATAATCCTTACAAAAAGCAAGCACGGTTGCAGCCACTAGATTTGACTATTGCACGGTCCACGCTCACATGCAGTTAGGTACACAGGAATCTATTTGCAAACTGCATATGGCCGGGATGCCCGTCACCCCCTCCCAACACAATCCCCAAGGATGGGAAGTCGGACGCAGGCTTGAACTTTTGGAAGGCGGGAGGGAGTCACCCTCCCGGCCGTATTTATTAAAAATATGAAACAAAATTAAAACATAAATTAAAAGTTTCATAATCATGTACAATTTTACATTTATTACATTTCGATGAAGACATGTTCTTTGGCTAACCTTAACAAATCTCTAATACAAAGGTTTCCTAGCCGAGTCTCACATCCTGCAAATGCATACATTCTAAATTAAAATTGTACATCCTAGCATTAAGGGCCAACGGCAAGGTCTTAACCGGTGTCAGATCCCTACTACCAAACTCTCGCCATCACGGTGTGAGTGGCGCATGCGCAGAGGACTGTACCCTCATTGCCAACTGTAATTTCCCTTGTCGTGGTGGGGGCCCCCCTTTGCACTCGACGCCATCTTAAAGGTCGTCCGAGTTCCCGTGTGAGGTATCTGTAGGAAGGACAGCGTGGACTCCCCCCCATCCCCACACTTTCTATCCGCTGTCGCGGATATCCGGCCCCCGGGAAATTAGTAGGAGGGGCATATAGCCGCCTCCTCCCCTGGGAGGGGCCTATGGCCGTCTCCCCTTAGGCGACCCATCGTTAGTGGGTGCCGCCTCTTTGTGGGAGGGGCCAATGGCCGCCTCCCCCTGGGCGCTCCCATCCATTCTGGGTGGCGCCCCCCTCTAGGGACCTTGAAATTACTGCTCACCGATCATGACCTTACCGCCACAGGCCGGATAGTTGACCGACTATCCGGCCCCCCCAACTCCTCCTAAAGGTCATACTTCCTCAAACCCCTTAGCCATGCTATGAAATCTCCTATGAGTAAATCATTCCCCTCCCGGGACAGGTGAACCCCATCAATCAGATACATGTGATCACCCCGAATACACCCATGAGGAATGCTATGCAACTGCGCAGAGCGAAACAATCGACCAATTTTATTGTTTACCCTCTTCACCGAATGGTTCAGTGCTGACACCGAAAGGCCCCCCCGCCATACTTTCCTGGGAATCATGTGGGACCAGGCAATCGTGCACCCCGGGATTCTTTTCGCCAACCAGCTAAAAGCAGACAAGACTTGTTCAAACAACACACGTCTACCCAGTGTCACCAAGTCATTGCCCCCCAGGTGTACTATGACTACAGATGGCGGTGACCTTTGCCGCCCTAAGAGACCCTCAACAAATGACTCGAATTGGTCAAAACAGAGCCCGCCCTTCCCATGGAAGGCCACTCTGTACCTGTATTCCCCAGCAGCGCGAGCCGCGTCACCTGCTTTGAATACGTCCCCGGCGCGCCTCACGTATGAGTGGCCCACGACCCATACCAATCTCTCTCTAGACGGTGATCCATGACGGCTGGTCTCCTGGTACTGGGTCGACAGCAAATTCCGCCCCGCGTGACAGGCTCGCGAAACTGTAATTGAAACAAAAGACAAGAAGCGTGAGTGCATGTCAATTGATCCTCACAACATGTGCAATCGCACATACCTTTTGAAGCAATTCGAGGACCATCGTCCCAACTGTTTCACTTCCTCTGCACTCTGACCCCTGGCTGTCGCCTCCGTAGCAGCCCCTATCCTAAAGGAGTGGGTCCCAAAATCGCACGGGTCCATGCCCGCCGCAGCGATTGTCAGTGCTAGCACCCTCTGGAACTGAAACCTCGTCAGTGGGGTGCCGTCCTTGTGCCTCAGCAAACTCCCCCCCCATGTAGCCGCCCTTAGTGCCAAGTATTCCTCAATACACATTATCGGGCACGTGGGGGACCCTTGTGCGCGCTGTATAACAACACAATTTCCCATAGCCCCCTGGTCGGTCTTGGACCTGGCTATCGAGAGCACCATTGAATCACCCCTAATCTGGACGTGATCCCTGCACAAGCCTCCCTCAACCTCGCATAGCCCCATGGAATGCCAAAGCGAAAGCTGCCCGGAACAGAACTGCTTCAAAATGGGAGGAGCACGTCTCATCTAGTTTCGCTATGAGTAACGATAACCTGTTTAAGCCAATCGGGCGCCTCGCATCTTGCTTGCGACCCTCGAGGCGCTGCCAGCCGCGAAGGGCTTTCTTTGCCAAAAAGGAACCCGTTGGGTCTTTTATGCCATGCACCTGTGCCATGAAGGAAATGGCCGCCCTATGCCTGTTGGCCGTTGCCGCTGATCGGCCTTCCCTGTGCAATGCAACCAGGAACCCTAGGAAGGACTCCTCCTGACCCCAACTCTGATCCCCTGTCGGACCCAAATATGCGCAATAGGAACGAAACGCTCCTTCGTATGCCTTCCTCGTCCTTGGGGCTAAGCTTGCTGCCATGAGGTCTTGTAATCCGGGGCACCGACTAGCCAAAGTGCTTCGGGGAATGGTGCCGCCACTAGGTCCGCTGTAGGTAGATAACCCCTGAACGCCTGCATATGTGAACGAGAGAGTGCATCAGCCGCATGATTCAGTACACCCGGCACATGTCTTGCCCTGAACTGTACATTCAGTCTCATGCAAAGCAGCACAACTTCTTTCAACAATCTCAAGATCCATTTGCAGCGTGCTGCCTATTGATTAATGCACTCGACAACAGTCATATTATCAGACCAGAACACCACTGAGCGGTCCCTGAAATCGTCTGGCCATGCCATCAGAGCAACCCAAATGGGGAATAACTCCAAGAACCCAATGTTACCTGTGAGACCGCTGGTGTGCCACCACGTCGGCCATGTTTGCGCCGACCATCGATTACCCAAGATGGTGCCAAATCCCCCGCTCCCCGCTGAGTCAGTCCACAGACCTAGTTCAGCTGAAGACGCTGGCGGCTTGTTCCACACGACTCGACCGTTGAAGTCCGCCAGAAATGCCAACCAAATGCGCATATCCTGGCGAACCTCTGCCGACAGTCTCGTACGGTGGTGTCCTTCTTTGAGACCAACCATAGCTTGTGCGATAGAGCGTGAGAAGGGGCGGGCCATTGGTATCGCTCTCAAGGCAAAGTTAAGCTGACCCACTGTTTACTGCAATTGGTGCAGGGTCACTTTCTCCTTACCCAGGCATAGCTTCAGTGAAGCCCTAAATTTGGCCACCTTTCCCATCGGCAAACGGAAACATCCCTCCACAGAATCGAGCTTAATTCCCAGAAACTCTAGTGAAGTAGATGGTCCAACCGTCTTACCTGGTGCCAGTGGGACTCCAAAGTCCCTCATGAGGATGCAGAAGTCGTGCAGCGCCTGCGCACAGTTCGTAGTGCCGGCTGCTCCCAAGAACAGGAAATCATCAAGATAGTGCATAACATGCCTATGCCCTGTGGCCTCGGTGAATGCCCACTCTAAAAAACAACTGAACATTTCAAAATAGGCACAAGAAATGGAGCAACCCTTATCCATGTAATAACTCCCTTGGAATGCAAAACCTAGCAAACGCTGATCCTCAGGGTGTACCGGGAGCAACCGGAACGCTGACTCGATATCTGATTTCGCCATCAGCGCCCCGGGGCCCAGGCGATTCAGCATGGCCACGGCCTCATCGAAAGATGCGTACCGTACCGAACAGACTTCTGGGTCAATGGCCTCGTTCACCGAGGAACCCCTTGGAGCAGACAGGTTATGGATAAGCCTAAACTCCCCTGGGTCTTTCTTCGGGACAACCCCTAACGGGGAACAGATGAAACCCGGCCCCGGTGGGTGATGAAAAGGCCCTGCCACTCGCCCTAAGCTGACTTCTTTTGCAATTTTTCTCTCTACCACACTTGGATTATGTGTCGTCGATAACTGGTTTTTACAAAAGGAGACCCCTCGAAAATCCCCCGCCGGGATGCGGAAGCCGTGCAAAAATCCCTTCCTCAACACCCCAGCGGAGACATGATCAGGGTATTCGTTTAACCAAGGAGTCATAGCCATGAGATCAACGGGTGTAGGCAATTGGTCACCACATTCTACCTTACTCCAGCTTGGACCCTCCCTTTCCTCCCGCCCCGTTATTCTTCGATCTACATGAACTCTCCGGGTGCGAGGAATTCCCACAGCCCGCACACACATGCTTGAACCTACATGTACCTTGCGGTCTGTTACAGTTGCCTCGATTGAAGCCCCAACAGACCCCACGCTTGCCGCCATTCCCGCCAGTTTTCGGCTGATGATCGACACTGGCGCCTGCTCGAAAGGGTACCGCAGGCTTTTGCCGGGAGACCCCCGACCCGCTCCCGCCAGGCGAGGACGTACCTGCCGCCCCCGGCAGGAGCTGTTTATGCCATGAGACCGAGTCAAGGCAGTCCCATGTCAGAGAGGCATCATATTCTTTCGCTTTTCGGAATTTCATGTCATAACCTTTCCATTCGTCCCCCTCATACATTGCATAAAAATCCATAATACGAGTTTGATAGCAAGACAGTTCAGTTAACACCTCGGGTTTCCGTTCCCCCATAACAGCAGTAAATATTGCAAAGGCCTTCGCCCAAATCGTTTCATCCACCCTGAATTCCGCCATCTTGGCGCGCCATACACTTGGATGCCACAAATCTTTCTGGGTTTTAGCATACTCCATCTCACGGTGGTCAGTTAATAATGAAAACATATTGACATATTTGTCTCCCCATATTAACTCTTTCGTGGCCAAAGGGATGTGCTGTGCCACCCTCTCCCGCCTCGAGGGTAATGAACCCTCACCCGCCATTGGCAAAGCGAGCTTACCCGGTTCGGTCGTTGTTCCCGCCGTTTTCTTGAGACCAACTGCAGGACCTGCCGGTATCACCTGAGGGGAAACAAGAGGAACATTCGCCTTTGCAGCATCGCTCGACTGCCGCAATTTCTGGATTAGTAGCTTGGCCTCTTCGGCCGTGTCTCCGGGCGCCTTGGCACCCCCTGCCTTTTTATTGAGCCATGCGGCCAACTGGGTGGCCAATTCAGGAGGCATATCCTCATCGTTAGCAGGGGTAATTACTACCGGGATCGGCGGACCCGCGTCTGGGATTGGTGCCGGTACGTCCACTGGTGAGACAGGGATGACCGGGGGTACCCCAGGGACCGGAACCTCCCTTGAAACCGCCCTCTTCTTGACCCGCTTCCCTCTACCCTCGGGGACGATTCCCGGCAAGGCCGGGCCTATTACCTTCTTAGGGTTACCAGGATTGCTCAGTGCAGCCACTTGCTTTTTGATTTCCACCAAACCTCGACCGATCGACGGGACTTGTCCGAGTTTCCGCTCCATGGAAGCCATCCGATTCGCAAACAGGCGTAGCACCTTATCCGTCTCGGAACCCTTTCCTGCTTTCTTGCCAGCCATGGTTTCGAGTATTCTGCGCCTAGTCAATCCACGAGGTCCTGGACTCTCCGACTCGAAATAACTGAAAGAGAAACAACAAGATTACAAGTTCTCAAAATTGCGGCTTGTTCCGTCGAGGGCTCACGAGCAACGAGTGGGTGCAGCCTTCAGAGCACAGAAACAAGAGGACGCTTCTTCGGATTCCCGCTCTATTTATTCTTCTGTGGGAGGGCGGGGACCCTCCTCCGTTGCGCCTACTGGGCGTGGTCATCAGTGTAGGTGTCTAGGACAACCCCTCTTGGGCGGGAAAGAGGCGCGCCCCGGCTACGCCGCTTTGGGCATACCAGCCGAGACACGCCCCCCGCCCAAAATGGTTTCCCGGGAGGATCGGGACACCCAACCATACGTTCGGGGGGACCGAGTGGTCGCCCCTTTCCATTCTGTACTGCGTGTAGTAGCAGCGGCGGTCCATGCAGGTAAGCGCGGTGAGGCAAGGCTGGGGTGGCAGGGGGGGGGGGAATTTACAGACGACGGACTAGGGAAAATGAAATAAACAAATAACTCCTATTCTGTTGTCTTTCAACATCCCTCCACACCCGCCCTGCCCCACTGCGCTTACCTGCAAGGACCGCAGCTGTGCAGTGGTTCCACAGTAGTACCACTCATGTTCCTCAAAATTCTTTCCCCTAAACTAAACTAACCTATCTTTTGTCTGTTGATATCGCTGGCACAGTGGCAGAGATCTTTGTACTAGTAAGACTACTTTTTAATAGTAAATGTGGAAAGAACAAGGAGGAGTGGCTGGAAAATGGGGTCTACATACTATGGGAGGAGGTTAAAAAAAGCAAGGAGGAGAGTAGGAAGGGACATGCTACTATAAACATTCACTGACAAAAGAGTAAGTCATTGCTATGCAGAAACTACACTTCAAAAGTTACCACAGCCCTAACAAAATAGGCCTAAATGCACTTACACCAGAATTATATACAACTATTGAATAATTATTTTATTATTTAAAAATGTAATAATGCAATTAATTTAAAAATGTAATACATTAAATGTTTACACTTTGGGTAACAAACTGAAAATAATATACAAACATAATTAATTTTACATATCATTTTTGCCAACATTTATTTGGAAATTAAATAAATATAAAAATGTTATTCTGGGTGGAAAAAGCTGTTCTTTAAGACAGTCCATAAAAGAAAAAATATATATTTGCATTCATTATTTAACACAGGTATAATTCAATGAGTAAATGTGCTGTACCATTTTATTTTAATAGCTTTAAGGTTGATAATAAATAGTTTACATTACATTACACTAATTTCTATTAAATAATTTTTAATGTTGTTTTTAAAGATTAATAATTATGTATACTTGCGATAATCTTGATCTCTGCATCAGTGCCAGAGATCCCCACCTGTGTGTGAAAAGTTACTAGTAGTAAGCATCCTATTGGTCCACCCCAATTGAAGACATGTAAATCTATAGTTCGGTGCAAATCTACTGTCCATAATGGTGAATTGAAAAAAAGTGTAGCTTTCCCATCAGTGCAGTAGTAGATTTCAGTAATTTAAAACATGTAAATTTACGTCTGTCAATCAAGTCCACAGCATCCACTCACATATTATAATATCATTCATATGGTCACAACATTATATGCTGGAGGAGCAACATACCTAAAGAGAGCCAAGCATAGGCCAAAATACCTATAAGCATCAACACAGTTAATCGGTCAAAGAGTCTTCCACGCACACATTACTAGACATATAGGGCCTGATTAAGATACCAGTTTGACCGACTTCTGTGGTACTGTCGAAGGTGGTCAGACTGATGCGGTTTTGTCGGAAGCAGGCAGTCCGACCGCCGGATTACGATGCATGCATCCTGTACTCTGACCCACTGTTGAAAGACCACCAACTCTGACAGCCTTTCTCTGACTGACTGGATAGCGGTCGGAGAAAAACAGTGTCCTTCGGGCAGTACAGGGATCTCTGACCACCATCCAGATTATGATGTAGCTTTCCGACGACCCGATTGTGGCGGTTTGACCGACTGCCTCGAGTCATCAGAAATAATGGATTTGGGGCTGCATACTCACCCAAATCCAATTCTCTCCATCAGTCTGCACCATGGATTCCTTAATCCAGGTCCACCATCCATCAATTGTGTGTCTTTTACATCTGAGCAGCAGCACCCCGATGACTATGAGTCTGTGTGTGGCAGAATCCAGGTAAGTCTTTCTGCGGTATGTATCCCCAATGACTGGACTGTAAACATTCTGTCACACTCCAGCAATGGGGTACATGCTTCACAAGTCATATCCCCACATATGTAATGCATGTGTGTGAAAATTCACATGTTTCCTGTGATTTTGTACACATTTGCAGTGACATGTTTGGAGATATGTGCTTCACCATAGATGCGACCACCAAGGTAACAGCAGTTGCATCGTAATACGGTAGGGGAAACTTCACAGTCTCCGAAGTCGGAAAGGGCCTGCGAAGACAGTGGTCGGATGGTGTGTCTGACCAGCATCGTCTTCAGGCCCATAGTCACCCATGCAAACAGACCAACCTACATCTTATGTTATGCTGAGCCTATGCTACTCTAATCTGGCCTCGAAGTGCTGGCGGTAAAAGAGTAACAAAAAGAAGGGAGACAAGAAGGGCATGAAAAAGGAAGCCTGTCTAATTAATGATACTCTCAAAAAAGGAGATTAATTGAACAGCCCACATAGGCTGTTTAGTTAGCAAGAAGGATGCAGAAAAAGAAAGCAGAGACTAATAGAAGAAGGGAGGAAAGTATTATGATCAGTTATTAACTGTAAGAAAATGTTTTTGTTGGCGGGGGTAAGTACTCACCTCAGGTAGTAATCCCAATGGTTGTCAGTCTAAGCACTAAATTCACTAAATAAACCTGAGCTCAACTCCCAGTAGCTATGGCACAGAGAACACAGGCTTAACTTAGAGGCAATGTATAAAGGTTTTATGCATTACAAAGACAATAATAAAGTGGAAATCTCAAAACAATTTAGAAATAACTAGCAACATTTAATAAAAAAATGACACAAAAGTGACAAAATGCAATAAGCGTAACCGAACATATGAATTTTTACATTTTCTAGTCTAAATATTTCCAAGAAGGTCAAACTACTAATGACAGCCAGTGGCTGAGGTGATAAAACTGGACCTAAGCACTATCTGATGATTACCACAATGTAGTGTGGGTTTGATGCACTAACATGGTCTGTCCTGGTCAAATATTTTTACTTCTAACTTTAGTCCATTAAGGCCCAATCTACCACAGGAGTAAACTTCTAAAGCAAACCAGGACCTCAGGGGAGCACTAAGAGACTGGCAGGGTGGGAGGCAGAGGCCACCAGAAGGGTCCAGTCCTGGTCCAGTTATCACTGGACAGTGTCGGGAAAAGGCCTCTCATAGCTTGTTGTGTCTCTGTTGCTGTAACAGGAAGTCTACATTATGACTATTGGAATCCACTTCTTTGTCCTAGGTACAAGACAGAGATCAGGTCCAGTCCTCTAGGCTCCTCTCAGGTCTCACACAACAGGTTAAGTCTTCTTTGGAACTTCCACAACCCTAGGTGCATCCTGAAGTGGGTGCCTGGAGATGTCACATTTAGGCCTGACATATGCTAATGAGTAGGCCTGGGCGGACAACTACGCTACGCTCGCGTAGTTTGCGAAGTTTGCGCTACTTCACACTACGCGAATTGCACGTAGCACAGTGCAAACACACGTAGCGTAGTGCAGCGGTCATTTTTTGCTTGCTCGCGGTCCTCAACGTCAAGTTGGAGACAGCGAGCAAGCAAAATGACATCCCTGCAAGCCTTTTTCCTCGTTCGCGATCAGCAACATAAAGTTGCCGATCGCGAGCATGGAAAATAAACCTCCCGCAAGATTCTCAAAGCGGGGAGGTCAGGTTTCTCATTGCGAGTGGTCGCGTATGCTCGCGACCGCTCGCGATGAGAAGCTACCAGTCCACATTGAGAAAGCTGCCGCTTGAGTAAAAATCTACTCGAGCAGCAGAAAAGGACAGCTTGCAGTGTAGGAGATGCCATTTTCAATGATTGCACAGTGCGGACAAGCATCCATCACTGTGCAATCATCCCCGAATAGGCTACTATGCAGTTCGAGTAGTGCTACGCGAAGCTCGCGTAGTGCGAAGTGTGCTACGCGTAACAATACTTCGCGAACTATGCCCAGGGTTACTAATGAGTAGGAATGACCACCTGGGGATGCCTTAAACAATGGGGTAAAGGTTTCCGGGGCAAATCCTGCATCATTTTAAAGATGGTCGCAGTCTTTGGCAACACTGAACGTGGCTCCAAAAGCTGGGGTTGTGTTTGGGGAGTGTACAATGGGAATCGTAGTGTCCTTACACACACATTATACACTAAAATACAGTTTTAGGCAGTCCCTTTACTCCCAACAAACTCAGAGACAAAGGTCTGGTAGTAAAAAGCTGAGATTTCAGTAACTTGACAGTGGATATACACAAATTGCTTTAGTGTTCTGTTTCCCTCCTTTGAAGTGAGCCCTAAATGCCATATGAAAAACTCCGGCAGGCCTGTCAAACAGCTCTTAACACTCCAGGAGCACCTCATCTGATACTGTGATATCAAAAGAGGTTCCCTTTGATGGAGACCAGTCTGGCTGGAGGGACAGTGCAAGGGTGCGGGCCTGGGTGTTAGCTACATCTACGTATGGCAGGGTAGGCCTCTTTGAGGTTAATCAAATCAGTGGGCCCAGCCATAGACCAACCTATCAAGGGCACAACACCACCTTCCACACCCAGAGCCTTTTATCTCTGTCCTGGGAGCCTGTTCACACCTCATTCCCACTCATTGAAATGCTAATTATTGGCTAGCACAAGGGAGATAGAAAAATGTAGATTAAACTTCCAGGGACTTCTGCCTGGTCAAATGTGATTTTGTAATAGACATCTTTCAAACATTTTTTTTACAAATTCATCTTCACTAGTGAATTGGGATGGAAATAAATAGTTTAAAAAGTCCAAAGATTATATTTGCAACTGTTTCCTAGTCTGAGATTTTTTTAGAGGTTTTATATATTGCTCAGCTACCCCATTGGGGTTTCCTGATACTAACACATCAGGGTAGGTCTGTTCAGGTCATACTAGATTAGAGCAGTCATGTCGTCCACCCTCTACGGAAGGTTGTCAGTGATGGGCAGTTTCTCAAGTTTCAGGGAGCTCGTTCCGGAGCTTTGGGTCCTGAAATGTTTAAAGACCATGTGCTTTTTACTAAATGAACCATGCACTGGGTAAGTTAGCTAGAATGGAGGGTCTGGGAAGGTTGGTAGGCTTTCACAGGTTCTTGCAAGCATCGTGGACCTACCCCTGCTTTTGCTTAATGCAAAAAGCACAAGGTTTTGACAATGAAGTTCCCATAACAGACCAGAAGCAGAGGCATTTTTTAGGAGTCTGAAGAGCATACTTGATGCAGAGTTTTGAACCACATGCAACATTTTAATGGCCACTTAGTCTGCGTCTAGGTATAGTGTGTTGTAATCCAGCCTCAAAATTATGAGCGCCTGAATCGCCATCATTTGAGCTGAAAATGGAAGCTGCCAGACCATTTTTAAACGTCATATTTTATCCCAGTGCTTTCCAATGGCACAGCCAACCCTTCTACAGTGAAAATAGTTTGAGGGCATTTACATTTTGAGGACATGTTTAACATTAAAGTTTACATATTTTACTTTTAAATACCATGCACCCTGCCCTACTTAGGGGTGACTATTAAATATTTAAAAAGGAAAATTTTGGTCTATAAACAAGGGGTCTTTTTGAAAGGTTGAATTTGCAGTTTAAAGCTGTACAGCCAGGCTAAAATGGTAGGTCTGGAAACAAGCTTCACATTATCACTGAAATGAGTGACACATTGGGTCCTGCAGTGTACTGGTAGCATTTTATTTAACAGTCCTTGGTACATTTGGTACACATATATTCGGGACTTACAGAAAAAATTGATTAACCAATCAGGTGTATATCAATGTCATCATGTTGAAAAAAGGAGCACAAGCACTTTACCAGTGGTTAGCAGGGGTAACATGTACAAAGTTCTATAGCTAGAGAAATAGGGTTCAGTAGAAAGGGAAAAAAATCCAGAATGACCCTCCAGAAGGGGCACATTTCCAAGAGTAACCATGGTAGACTGTTAAACAGATGCTCAGGCAAGCCAGGTAGAACCAGTATCCCATGTTAACAATCTAACAAACAAAGGGTAACCCACAGACAACACAAACAGAAAGATGAACATAGTTTAAAACTAGCCAAAGTACAACTGGCAACGCAAAACCAGGAAAATATAGAAGGATAGAGGAATGAATAGAGGGATGGAAACTGAATGAATTAAAGTCGTTTTCATGTTCACTTAACCACTCCATGTACACTAAGCAAGATGTGTCTTGGCATAAACCTTTTTATTTACAAACCATGTTAACAGGTGCTTTCATGCAATTGAGTATAGTAACGTTCCAGATCTTAGAAAACAAGAATTTGTTGAACAAACGTTTCTGCAAAATATTTGATCCCAATATACTTGGGTTAAGCAAGCAAAGGACTGATTTGTTTTTATATTCTTGCTTTCAGACAAACTAAATGTGTCTTGGTATTAGGCACGTGGATTAAAAAATGTAAACTAATTGAGTTGAATTAAATTACTATGCCAAACAAACCATTATAATGTTATTTTAGGGTTCTTGCTTTCAAGTTCATTACATGTGTTTTTTACAATGTTCAACTTTCAGAATTAGTGTTTTTTCTTGCTGACAATTATGTTCATGGAATGCATTTCTATGAAGGGCTGAGGGGTGTAACAGACTACTCTGTACCTTGAACAATGGATGCAGCCAGTATACATTCATATGCTTCACAACACAGATGACTGTCTTAAAATACTCTCTATCTAAACTGCACTTGTTTCTACCAACACAAAAGGGCCCCAATGAACACAACTATTAGAATATGTGAAACTAATCTTCATTCCAATGCTTGTACATTACTTTTTCTCAACCAGTCATAGCGCCAGAACTAGCTCACTCTTGTATATCATATTTAATTATTAGCTGTGAACCAACAAACATGTTGCAGAGAAACAGACATGGTTACAAAAGATAAACTCACATATATTGCAATGAATGTAGAGGACTTAGTTCATGGGGATTATTCTTCCATGTGAAAAGAAAAGCACAATGTGATGAAATACAATCAGAGCTCATTAACATTTGTGCCAAAAAAATAGACTCAGTTGAACAAAATAAGGAACAAAGCAACATAAACAATGGCAGTAATGTTTATAGATGGAAAAGGTTTATCATGGAAAGCTTGAAGGAGAACATGGGCTATCTAATGAGTTGAAAAGATTCAAACTTCAGACTGAATTCAACATTGGCACAATGTAAGTATTCGGAAAAACACATAACAATGTTTCGAGATTAGTCTGTAAAATTACCCCAAATAATTGAGAGTCTCAAATTAGGTTCATTGCTTCCATAATTTGTAGGCAGGACAAAGCCCAATTTAAACATGAAGCAAATAGAGTTGTGTTTTCTTAAGACTAGATATTGCTACTGCAAGAGTATGTAGTTAAAGAGTAAAGTATGTTGATTCGATGTTTGTTGCCTTCCCCACCATTACTTTTTTCTACTTTGCATTCATTTATTGATGCCTTTACTTTAGATGTTTTGAACAGTGGTAACAAATCACCATTGTCCACTTTGAAAATACAGACAAGCAAAGGTGAAGTTGGCAGCAGTGGAAGAGTAGATGGGAGATGGGGCAGAGAAAGGGGTAAATGTATGAATTGGGAGAACAGCTAGATAGAATGGAAAAGGGATCAATGTCTAGGACAGAAGAGCAGGTGATGGGAAAAGAATAGGCATAAATACATGAGAGGCAAGGGTCACTTTGAAGGACAATTACTAAAAATTGTTTTTTTTCTTAAAATTGTGCCAAAGTGGTATATTTGTTTCACTTAATAACATTTAGGGACATTTAGGGCCATGAGTTATAGGCCAGCAACAGTATTGTGCATTAGAGGGGTAAACAAGCTAAGTGTTTTCAATGTAGGCATGATGGGTGTGTATTATGATAATCACTGATTAATTAATGATTCACAGAGTGAAGTCAGCTAAAACTGACTGCCAGAGTACTCTTGTCTACCCGGTTTCCTGGCCATTGTGACGTCTGAAAAATAGTTTGTCTTCATTCTCACAATGTTTCTCTTCAGTCCTTCCTGACCTTTATGAAGCTAGTTGATATTTTGGAATTTTCCTGCTTAACTTCCACACATTCTCACCTACTTATTACAGTACTGGCTTTGTGGTGTAAATAGCGTACGAGTAATTTACTTTGCAGTTACAGTTTATGTGTCTGCACCCGAGGCGGCCAGGCTGGCTTGGTAATTGTTGCTTTACTCTGGACACCTCTTGGCTCCTGCATTGACACAGTCTCCTGCCCTCTTGAAGAGTCAGAAGGCAGTTCCATGGAACAAAAAAGAGTATTTCTTGTATGAGTACACAACTGGTGAAGACAGCTCTCCAACACCCAAGACAAATTCCAAGGTTGAGGCGCGCTGCCCTAGCTCTCATCTCTGAAGGTTGCAGGCACTCTGGAAAGTGGTGAATATGATTAGTTTATGGTGAAAGTCCTGTGGAAAGTATTATCAAATGGACAAGAAAGGGCATGTGTATAGGAGACCAGCAAGGTTGCAGCAAAAAGGAAGCTTAAACATTTTGCAAGGGGCTATCCCATACTCGAAAAATAGAACAGGAAGAGATTGCCCACTTCACTTCCTTCCTTAACTGTAGAAGGCTCAAGAAGGATAGTAGAGCAAATAAAGGAGAATGGGGAAACATTGTAGCTAATTTATCATTAAATACATCTATGCCAAAACCTGTGAAAGGGGATTTTTTAACATCATAAAGGGACTCATTCGTATCCAGAATTTGGAGACATGAATGACATTCAGCCGCGGTCGGTAGTGGGAGTACCTGCCGGGCGGTGATGTGGGGAGGGGGAGGGGCAGGGTGGGGGGTAGTAAACTATGGATGACTGAGGTTTCAAAGTGAAATATATATGGTTTTCCTGTATCCGGCTACACCTTCCTCCATACTCCCCGGCACACCGGGCCCCTCATTAGCGTACGAAAGGCACCGCCCGCCTTCGTGATAAAAGACGAGCTCCGACTTTCTATTCATACTTTGGTGCGGACACGCATACTTAAACCAAACCCGACCAGGACCGGGTTGGAAGTATCACCGGTCCCCCGAGACCACGATCCTATACTCCTTTACAGCCCTGAAGAGTCAATGGGTTAACTGCCCTTACTGACGAAACACGTGTCGGCTGGTTTCTTTGTCTTTTTGGTGTCTCCTGGACAGGAGGCCCAACTTTTCATCAATTAAAAACTAAAGTCGGAAAGAACATCGTGTGTGACCTTATCCTTGAACGTCTACCATAATTACTTATAACCTTACAAATTGTTGTGTGCGCTTGACTGGCTGTTGAAATATATATGGCTACCCATGTCAGGAAAGTTCCTTATGCACTGTCTATAGGTTAGTCAGTACTAACAAACTCTGGGTCTCCTTGATGGACGTTGGATTCGGCCAGTCAAGGATGGCAGAAATCTTCAGAGGATCCATAGATAATCCACTCCCAGGAAGGAAATACCCCACTCTCAGAGAGAAGATACCCCAAGTGCTCCAATTTTGTTTTTTCACAGGATTGATGACTCTCCATCAGATGTAGAAGGACGGAAGGTAAGCAGAGAAGATCAGGGTATTGTCCAGGTACACCACAAGAAACTGGCTATAGCATCAGAGAATATGCTAAAAATGAATCTCTGGAAAATACCTGAAGCATTGGTAAGGCCATGCGGCATGACAGATACTCATAATTACAAAGGGTGACCAAAAGGACATCTTCCACTTATCACTGTACAACACTGTTCTTTAGCCGGAGCAGATGGTAACTACATAGAGTTTAACTTTGTGAATTATTTGGCACACTAAACAGACTCAAGGATGTGATTGATGAGTGGAAGCGGGTAACAGTCCTAAATCATCCGTTTATTTAATACACGATAATCGATGCAAGGTCTTCGCTCCTTGGACTTCTTTAGAACAAGAAGAGAGGAGCTTCATCAGATGATGTTGACTGACCAGTCAGGCAATTCTGATAGTTTTCATCCAAATAGTTCTTCAGAACCTGCTTCTGTTTTAAAGACAATTTGCCCTGGGGAATTAAGGCTTTGGGTATGGTCTGAATGGCACAATCCAAATCTCTATATGGAGGGAGTGACAAAGAAGTAGGCTTCTGGAAGACGTCAAGAAATTCTTGATAAACTGTAGGACTGGACAATGTCTAGACTATGGTGTAATGAGACTGGTCTTCAGAAAGTTCTTGTACCACTGGGGCTCCCAAACAAATAGGAATTGTCTCTACCTAACTGGAAGGAAAGAGAGACGTCACTGTTCTCCCAAATTAATGTAGTAATTAATCCAGTCAGGTTATCCCAAACACAATGGCATAGTTTAGAGACGTGATTAAATCAAAGGCAACCATTTCTTTATGATTGTCTAAAGTCACCAATAGAATAACCATGATGGGTCAAGTTCATATACATTTCGGCAGCACCAGAATCTAACAAGGCTGGAACAGAGACGCACTAGCCTGGATGGATTTGAAGTAGGCCTGGGCGAAGCACTGCGCTACGCTTGCGTAGTTTGCGCAGTTTGCGCAACTTCACACTACGCAAGCTGCACGTAGCACAGTGCGAACACGCGTAGTGCAGCGCTCATTTTTTGCTTGTTCGCGGTCCTGAACGTCATGTTTGCGACCGCGAGCAAGCAAAATGACATCCCGGCGAGATTCTCAACGCGGGGACCTAAGGTTTCTCATTGTGAGTGGTTGCGCATGCTCGTGACCGCTCTCAATGAGAAACTACCAGTTCGCGTTGAGAAAGCTGCAGCTCGAGTAATAATCTACTTGAGCAGCAGAAAACTACAGCTCGTGCTATGCAAGATGCAGTTTTCAATGATTGCACAGTGCCGGATGCTTGTCCGCACTGTGCAATCATTGAAAACACATCTTGCACAGTGCGAACATGCTACTACGCAGCTCGCGTAGTGCTACGTGAAGGTCGCGTAGTGCGAAGTGCACTTCGCGTAGCTTCGCATAGCGCTACTTTGCGAACTACGCCCACCCTTAATTTGAAGAATAAAATCCAATATTAACAAGCTTAAACTGGACCCACGAGAGGAGCTAAAAGTGTGATGCTATAGAAATGCAAATAAGATGTATTGATATATTATTTTTGAAATTCAAAATGGGTTATTAACTATGTTCAAACTGCCTCAGGTCCGGCGCCAGCGAAGAAGACGACTGCCAGTGTGCTGGGACTAGCGACAGCGCTGAAGTGCGGGGGACTACACAGCGGAGCCTGATCCAGCTGAGGAGGAGCGGATGAGGGCTTCCTACAACGGCTAGCGCGCTCATGCCAAGGATCCAGTACCAGTGTCGCGAGGAGGTAAGGGGGCCGGGGAGGCTGAGATACGCCCACCTGGCATTTTGAGACGGGCGAGGGCCTCTCCCCTGTGCCGACTCTGGCAACCTGCTACCCGTGGGCCGTGAATTGACAGTTATTGTGTGGGCCTGGTCTTCAGTACTCTGCACCTGGTTAGGCTGATAATGAAACTCTGAGAATGCTGGAGCCCTGGGCATAGACAACGTAAGGTGCTCTACAATTGGACGCATATGCCTGTTCTGCTCGGCGGAGGGGCCACTGCCTTCACCACTCAGGTGGCTTGCACACAGGTAATGGCTGGGAGCGGAACGAGCCACACACCCTTGGGATTCTGTCTCTACCTGTTATAGGACTGGTCCGCCGGCAGAGATAAGACTCCCTGATCACTTGCCCAGTTACTGTAATTACACTCCTTGACCACACTCCTGTTGGAAATGATGTCCAGCCGTAAGACTATTGATAACAAACTGGATGTTCTAACCTCTCAACTTGACCTGGTCAGGAAAAGGGTAGACATACATGAAACCAGGTTGGACCAGCTCAAGAATCACTCCTCCGATACGCATGATTCCCAGGTCAAGGCCAAAGAGCATCTTTTGCAGATGGACAAGGTATTAACCGTGATAAGAGATAACAATTATGATTTGGATGCCAGGTCTCGGTGCAACAACATTCGTATAATGGAAATTCCAGAGACAAAGGCCTTCCCTAAAATGGAGACGTATGTGGAGGAGCTTTTACGCAAGTTGTTTGGGCCTGATCTGTTGGCAGTGTTTATTGTTGAGTGGGTGCATCGAACCTTGAGGCCCAAGCCTCCGGCGGGTTCCACTCCTCGAACGATCCTGGCCAGGCTGTTAAACTTCCGGGATCGAGATGTGGCTCTGCGTCTGGCCAGGGAACGCGGAACTATTCAACACAAAGGGAACAATATTTCATTTTTTCCCCACATCACACCCGCAGTTCAAGCAGTGTGCAGATAAATCGTACCAGCCAAACGCCTGCTCCTGTTGGTGGATATACTATACGCTTTACTGTATTCTGCCAAATTGAAAGTCACTCATGAAGGCACAGCCCATTTTTTTACCTATGCAAAGTCAGCCCTGAAGTTTGCTAAACAGATAGGCGGACGACGACACACTGCCAAATCAAAGGACAATCGGAATCCAGAGAACAATCTTAATGATAAAGACTGATTGTTTGTTACTATTGGCAGGCATGATATATTCCTCAATTGTATGCCATTGATTCTGTTTTTATACCCAGAGACATACTGTGTGTAGGTATTTACCAAAGTTTTGGCCTTTCTTGTTTTGCTCACCTCATGGGAACTAAGGATAGATTTCATTTGGTTCCGTTGGTATTCTGCTTCCTTCTCAGCCACCCCACTTTTGGGCAAGGTTGTTTGCCGGTGACCCCACGTCTCCGGGGAGAGCTCCTAAATTTCAGCATTAGGTTTTGACCTTGGGCATGTTCTTGAGTTCGTTTTGTAAGGGAAGTAGTTCTGCACAACTTAATTGGGGGGTTGGGGTGGGTGGGACGAGGGGAGAATTTTATAGTTGTGAAGTTAGACAGGAGAGCACCTTGTTCCTACACATGCACTGATGGCAGTAGTCACATACTAGTCAACACCGCCTGGGGGCTACCATTGAGAATGATGCCCCGTGCAAGCCCTCATGCAACCTGTATCATACTTTCGCAGAAGCTTAAGTCAGCTACACTCGTATTGTACATTACCATGGGGGCAGTCTTGACCAATATTAGACTTTTAACTTGGAACATTCGTGGGTTGAACAACTGTAGAAAGACTAGGCTCGTTCATTTGTATTTAAGTAGACATCTAAACGACATATGTCTAATTCAGGAGTCCCACTTGAACAGTACCCCTCATCCTGGATTACACAACAGGCGCTGGGAACACACCTTCTCCACTATTTTTTCCAACTATGCTAGAGGGATTGCAATTCTGATCCGGCAAGGTCTTGAATGGAAAACGATAGACTCACAATTGGACCATGAAGGTAGATTTGTCATTCTCTCGGGCTGTTGGGGGAAGTGAAGGTGCCACTTGTCGCAATCTACGGACCGAACATTGAGTGCCCTGAATTCTTTTGAAATGTGTGGGCTAAAATTCAAATGCTGGGTTGAGACACAATAATATGGGGGGACTTCAATGGGGTACTAAATGATGCATTGGACAGGAAGGGCACCTCCCTGGTTATGCATCCTGGCTCTGACCACGCCCTAAATGAGGTGTTGCGAGATGGAAGATTGGTGGACATCTGGTGGCAGAGACACCCAGGGGTAATGAAGGGGACATGTATATCAACTTATCATGCAGCTTGGTCCATATTAGATTATAGGCTTGTATTGCAAAATATCGCAGCGTGGACCTCAGACAGCAGACATCTCCCTAGGAAACTCTCTGACCATGCCCTCTGCTTACTACAACTAACGATTTCAAACACATCCCCTTAAGATATTTAGCTGGAGACTGTCTCAAAAGCTTTGATAGACTCAGCCTTCAAAGAGGAGATATACAAAGATATGGAAGAGTATTTCGACACTAATAATGGGTCTGTATCCACACACGCCTCACTCTGGGAAGCATTCAGGTAGACATAAGGGGTAAATGCATATCTCGCCATGCTGGGGTATTTAAAGCTGTTAGAGGCACACTGGCTTCCCTGGAAGCCTGCATTCAAGAGTTGGAAACAAAATATTATAATTTTGCTGATCAAAAGTACCTTTCGTCTATCAGCGAGCTAATTACAAAATTTGAAGAAAATGCTCAACGCGAGGTGCTATTTTTGGGCAAACATACACATGCTAGACGATAAGGGGAGGGAGACAGGCCATGAAAAACACTAGCTAATATGTTCAAGGCACAGCATGCTGCCACCTTCATATCCAAGATTATAAGCGAGGATTCCACTCTCGTTAGAGGCCCCTGTGAAGTTCTGGATCAGTTCACTAATTTTTTTTTCCAAGCTTTACACAGCTACTCATTGGGAGGAGCCAGCGGAACTCCAGACTTTTCTGGATTCTATCGAATTGCTGTGGGGAGAGCACATAGGGAATACTTAGATGAGCCATTCTCATCCAATGATATCCTGCAGGTAATTAACAGTTCACCTGCAGATAAGTCCCAAGGCTTGGGCAGTCTAACTAATGTTTTTTACAAGGCCTACACTGATCTGCTGGTGCCCTCCTATTGGCCGTCTTTGAAGAAACCCTTACTACTGGTGTGCTCCCCCCTTCAATGCGAGAGGCGATCGTTCAAACACTTTTAAAACCTGGGAAACCATGCCAAGAAATGCATTCGTACAGACCACTCTCTTTAATACATATAGATGCCAAGATTTCTGCCAAACTATTAGCTAATAGGTTACAGCCTCTACTCTCCCTAATAGCAAAACCCGATCAGTCCGGATTTATCCCCGGCAGATCCACATCTCATAACTTCCATTCTTTTTTCATTGTGCTACATTAGTTGAAGCCAGAGGCAAAGGCGCTTGTGGCGTTTCTCAATGCTACCAAGGCGTTTGATGCAGTAGAATGGCTGTATTGCTTTTGCTATACTCAAAATTAAACTACTGTATACAGCACCCTCAGCAAGACTGCAGATGAATGGCATGATTTCGGATCCATTTTTAATATCCCGCAGAACCAGACAGGGCTGCCTTCTTTCCACTCTCTTGTTTGCCATAGCGATGGAACCAATAGCGACTAGGATTCGTCAGCCTCACCCAGCCAGGGGGTTGGGCTTTAGCACAGGAGGGCTTCTAATTTCCTTGTACGCAGATGATATGACACTCTATGTCAAGGACCCAGAGGCAAACCTAAGTCCACTTCTCAGGGAGCTCACAAAATTTGGCTGTCTATCAGGAATATTTATAAATTGGTCCAAATCCACCTTATTCCCATTTACCGAGGCCACTAAACCATTCGATCTGGATCACCTGCTGAAATGGGCAGTCGGACCGGTTAAGTATTTGGGCATTTGGTTAAGCCATGATGAACAAGAGATATAGAGTTAAAATTTTGACCGTACTGTCTCTTGACTGGAAGAGAAGATTAAGATCTGGGCTAAGCTGCCTATCTCCCTTGCTGGCAGAATCGCCATTGCCAAAATGGTGGTACTGCCCAAATTCTTATATTATTTGTGAATATTCGGATGCCTCTCACCCAAGCATTCCTCAAAATTCTCCGATCTCTCATGATCTCCCTGGCCAGGGCGGGGAAGCAGGCACATGTGTCCGGGGAATTACTCACACTTCCCCTAGCTGAGGGCTCGAGACATGTCCCTATATGCGTATTGCGCACAAGCTACATTTTTACATTATTGGCTGCACCCCACCCCGTTCCAACCACACGTAGCCATTGAGACAGATATGGCAGCTCCAATTCCCCTCCAAGTGGCCATATATAAAAAATATCCAAAGCCGAGAGATGGGATAGATACAGTCGAGACCCTCAGATGGGCCTGTGACAGATTGCGCACTCGAGCACAATTGGATATTTTATATGCCCCTTCTAACCCTCTACCATGAAACCTGCAGCTCCCAGCGATGGCGGATGCCAGGAGTATCAGATTGGTGAAGGCAATGCGTCTGGAAACCTTTGCCGATCTCTATCCAGAAGACACATTTTGTTCCCCATTGGCATCCACGGTCAGGGTCTCCAGATACTTCTCAGAGTTATTCCTATATTTTAAAATCAGAGCCACATGCAAACAACTGCAGTCTACTTTTCCCTGTACCCCTTTTCAACTACCAGCACTTGAACAGATGATAGGCACAGATGAACCCTCATAGGCTTATAATAAGGTTATATTGTTCTATGCAGACGGCTGCACCACTGACCTCACCTAACGCCCAGCACAGTTGGAATGCAGACCTGGACGGACAGGTAACTGATGCAATATGGGCCTTCTGTTTTGGACAATTACAGTTACTTTCCCCTAATTGTAGAATAAGACTAATTCATTTTAAGTAGTTGCATAGGTGTATAGAACCCCCTCTCTGTTACATGAAATGGGGATAAGACCTGATGAGAATTGCTGGAGGTGTTGATGTACCGAAAATTATTCACCACCACCCAATTATAGTTATATCCACAACCAATCCCATTCCCATTACCAATAATCAGTCAGTTGGCATTGTAGAAGGTCCAAGCATTTATTAGAACAAACAAACTCTGCCAGAGGAGCTCCTTGCGACCTAACCCCACGAGGTTCGCCAAGAAGACTGCTGGCACACTGTCAGGACATCGCATATATACAGTTGCATTTGCGAAATCATGGCCCAACATGGAAAAGTACAAGCTGGTACAGTTTGGTACAGAAAGGAAAGGCCATATATGGCACACAAAGCACTCTTGGTATAGCTCATCCCGGATTAGCAAGGTCGAACGGGTGACTCCCTTCTGCCAGCTTTGAGACAGCTTGCCCCGCATCCCTCCTGGAATGTGCTTATCGGGCCTTCTCCTGCTACCTACAACCTTGACAGGCCTAACGAGCTGAAACAGCAATTCTGCAACAGTTGGGTTATTTCTCAGGAGAACGCTTTAGCAAAAAGGAATGAATGGGGTCTGTTAATGTAAGGCTTCGAGCGAGGCCACAAAATGGCGCCGGTCAAGTCAAGAAAGTGTAAAATACAGAGAATGGTGCAAGTTAGAATTCTAAAATATAACAGACGGATTTGTGTTAATGTTTGCGTGCCTAGATTAAAACATTTAGATACATCATGCTAATTTTGAAATATCAATTATGGGTACTATATAATCGAAAATCACCGCCAGTTCCTCAAACCCTCCTTTTAGCGTGGTGTAGCTAAATACAGAGGTCAGACATGCTAATCTGTGAAAATATCTTCATTAATGGCCATCAATTTGTGAATCTCCTTTTGCAGCATCTGAGTTTTAGAAGGGACTGGGGCAGGCACGCATAGTGAAGTGATTCGGGAGGCACAATAGGAGCAGCAAGCCGGGCCACATTGTATAAGAATGCAACAGGTAAAGATGATACCGGCTGCTCCGCCCAGAATCAACAATAGCTTCCATCCCCAGGTGGACAGGAGCCCCCAGAACCACCCTGACAGTGACCAAGACCCATTATCAGTATGCATTTCGGAGGCGATGCGATGCAATTTCTGAATGGCCAGATGAACAGAGGGGGCGGAGTCTGGAATATACACGCAGCAAGAGCTGCCAATCACGCGGCATGCTCCACCTCGATCAGCTAAGATAAAGTCTAAAACCATACGGTTTTGGAGCGCAACGAGCCTCGTCGCTTGAAGCTCAACCGTGAGGTTGGTCATGATATCAGTAGTTATGTTAATGACATTTTCCACTATCCTGGACAATCTCCTTATTTCTCGGCTATTAAAGATGGGTCCCCAGAACGGTACTAACCCCTTGCTAAAATCTGTGAAGTGCTGCAAGGAGGTGTCAGTTTGGTCGACTTCTGTCTTGATAAGCTGCCTTCGTAGTCTATGGGGTACCGCTGAGGGGGCTGGACCCACGGGCGTAGCTGGTGTGTCCTGTGATAATCGGAGGATGCTATGTATACAGGTGGGTATAGGAAGGACATGTAACATCGTCCAGCCCAATTACGTGGTAACCAAGTGTAAGCATTGGGGGCGCTAGAGGGCGCACTGCAGCATGGCCGCACTGCCGTGAGGCTCCTGCAGCCCGGAGCTCTCATCCGGTAATTTAGCCTTTTTGGCCGTCGCCGATCCCTAGTCGGACACCGGAATTTTCCTTGGAGGGCTACATGCTACACTCGGTCCAACTCCTGGCCCGATCGATGGTTCCTGGCCGGAGATAGGAGGTCCGGAGTGTTCACCGGCAGGTGCTCTGGGGGACAGGCGCTCCGCGACCCGGCGACTCTGAGCACTGTGGGCCGCTGCTTCACACGTGGGTGGAGGCCTGTTCCCCTCCCCCCTCAGGGATTTTGCGGACCTATTCGGCTGCTGTGCCGGAGACCCATGCTCGCTGGCGGAGAGACCACAGCGTCGTTACTGTGACCACCCTGTGCAGCGGTGGCGGAGCTGCGGCGGGGGCGCCGATCTCACCCCCGGGGCTGGGACATTGCTGCTGCACGGAGGGGAGTGGCGGGGCATATCTGCCTGCTCGTGCCCCCGTCGATGTTACATCCCTGGACACTTGGGCACTGCGTGCTGCGACCGGAGGCGGCTCGTGGCTGAAGGTACGATCTGGAGGAGGTCGCGTTGCTGGAGGGCTCTTTCTTTTTCCCTCACTTGGCGCCATAACCGACGCGGAGGCTGCTGTGTGGCAGAGCCTGTTGTGCGAGGGCCTGCGCCGGAACGCTGTGCTGGCTGTTATGGGGCCGGTCCCATCCACCTGCTCTACACACCGGTACCCCCTGTGGTGATTCATCTGGACCGGCCAGTCTCGGATTGTACAGCACTGATCCTTGTTGACCGGCATAGCTGCTGTGGCCTGCGCATTGATCCTGTTGCACCCGGTAAGCAGCGCTGCCTTCACTTGTCTCTGCTGTGCTGTGACAGACCACGACCATCTCCTCTCAACACCCCCCTTGCTTGATATTACTGTATTTGCCCCCTGCCTTCCTGGATGCAGCTGCGTGGTGTGACCATTGGAATCTACTGTTGAGACTGCATACCCGCACTACTACTGCGCTCCGCTCCTGGGTTTTTTTGCGCTGCCACCTGCCCCATTGATTTGTATACGGGGACTTGTACCCAGGGATCCCCTCGCCTGTTCTTATTGAGGTGACCACGATTTACTGTGTGTGATTAGCCATGGGCAAGCCGGACAATAAGCAGCCTAAGCTCTCATTTGACTCTGCGATCTCTAGGAGAGGCGCTCGCTTAGCGCAGGAGGCTGGGAGCTCCCGCTCCCCCCCCCCACCCACTGCTGATGCCAATACGCAGCCCACTGCCCCGGATTTTCAACAGCTGATGCTAGAGATGCGGCAAGGGTTCGCTACCATTGTGGACAAAGTGGACAAACTATCCTCGCGCATGGACGCAGTGGTGCAAAAACTTGATGTCCATGAGGAACGCCTGACCACGGCGGAACAGCGCATTTCGGATCACGATGACACTGCGGCCACTCATACCACTCAATTGGCGAGGATGGACAATATCCTGCGAGTGATAGCCGCCAAGAATGAGGAGTTGGAGGCGAGAAGTCGGCGCAACAACATTCGCGTAGTGGGCGTGCCGGAGACGACGAATGTTGGAAAGATGGAAACGTATGTGGAGAGGCTCTTGGTTGGGGCAGTTGGAGCGGAGGCCTTTTCTACCCAGTTTATTGTGGAACGGGCACACCGTTCGCTCGGACCGCGACCGGCCCCCGGTGCGCCCCCGCGCCCTATCATTGCTCGTCTCCTGAACTATCGGGATCGTGATGCTGCTCTGCGTGCTGCTCGCACTTCCCGCTCACTCTCCTTCGAGGGGGTGGACTTCACCGTATACCCAGACTTCACTCCGATGGTGCAGGAACAGCGGCGCAAATTTTTGGCAATTAAGAAGAAGCTTAGGGACCTCCAGGTGGACTACGCCCTGCTCTACCCTGCAAAACTAAGGATCACTCACCAGGCGAAGCAGACTTTTTTCACGAATCCGCAGCAGGCGGAAGACTTTGTGAAGCGGCTGAAGAGGGAACGAGCTGCTGCTGGCCGCCAGGATGGACTGGGACAGAATGATCGCCAATCGGCGGGAGAGGAGGAGGACTCCTGACCAGGTTTTTGATGGCATGATGACGATGTTGAACACTTTATGTTGATATTGCTACACCTGCCGCTGACGGCTGTCTTTCCACAGACATGTGCTATTGTGGGCGGTTGGATGATCCTCCAGACCTCTCCGAGAGGCTGTATGGTGTGTTTATTGGGATGGCGATGGTTGGTTTTTTCTATTCTTTGCTCCGGGCACCCACCCCAGCACTGTGCCTGCCTCGTATCTTTGCCTACTCGGCTGGAAGGGCGGCAGAGTGTGAGAGGGTGGTGAAGTGCACCTCTGGTGGGCACCCCCAACGGGAATTCCCCTTCTATGTTTACACTTTACTTTGTTGTGCGATTGCTTTTTTGGACGAATGGATGGATGCCTGGGGTGTGGGGAGGGGGGGTGGTAGGGGGTCCTGACTGGTTGGGGTTGGTCAGGTGGGTGGTGGGGGGCGGGGACACTTTGGTATTTTTACTTTCTCTTGCTGGTTGTGCTGCGGTCGGAATGTTCTCGAGTGGCGCTGCATGCCTGTTGCACGGTTGTGCTCTGTTTGGTTCTGGGAGCGGGGGGTTGGTTCTGGGTTTGGAAGACGACATGGATGGTTGTGCTTTTCGTGTTACTAGGTGGAGTGACTCTGTGGCGGTTACGGCCTACTGTTTTGGCTCGTGTGGTGTGCCTGTTACGGGGTTTCGGGGTTCCTTGGCACTTATTCCTTATGAGTAATGTCGGTCGAAGTGTTGGATAAGATATCGATTCTCTCTTGGAATGTGCGTGGGCTCAATGATGCCAGGAAATGTCGTAATGTGTTGCAGTATCTTGACCAACATGCCATACAGGTGGCGCTTCTACAGGAAACGCATCTGCGCCGGTCGCCGGCACATGCGTTTGGAGGGAGGTGGGCCACTGTGAGGAAATTCTCATCGTACTCCTCTTATGCAAGGGGGGTTGCAATATTGATTAAAAAACCGCTTGCCTTCCAGGAGCTGGGATCACACTTAGACTCTGATGGGAGATATGTACTGTTGTGGGGGAGGATTGGGCAGATCACTGTGCTCTTTGTGAACTGTTATGCACCGAATGTTGACACTCCTGCTTTTTTTCTTGCACTGTGGGGTCATGTTCTCGCTGTGGATGCTTCCCATATTGTGTGGGGAGGGGATTTTAATCTGGCAATGGGGGCTCTTGAGGACAGATCGGAGGGGAGCCATCAGTACAACATGCAGGCCAGGGATGTCATGCGGGGCATTGTGGAGGAGGCAGGGTTGGTAGACAGCTGGCGATATGTACACCCCACTGCTCGTGAGGGCACTCATTTCACGACGCAGGCCCGTACCTGGGCGAGGCTGGATTATATCTTCCTTTCCAGAGGACTAGTGGCTGGATTGCATGGGGTGACACACCTCCCCAGGACTTACTCTGACCACTGTCCGGTGCGGGTTGTGGTATCGGTGCCTGGATTGCACCGACCGCGCCCACCCTGGAGGCTCTTCCCATCGGCCCTCCTGGACCCCATCTTTAAGGCGGAGCTGGGCGAGGAAATAGAGGCTTTCTTTCCAAGGAATAGGGGGTCTGTGGACAGTGTGGAGGTGATATGGGAGGCATTCAAGGTTACGATCCGGGGGGTCACAATTTCCAAGGGTTGTGGGGTACTCAGGACTATTGTTCGTACACTTGCTGACTTAGAAGCCGACCTACGACGCCTAGAGTGTGGACTACTTGCTGGCTCTGACCCTGATCTCATGCACCAGTTTAGAGGTAAACTTTCGGAATACGAGGAGGAAGCGGCCAGGGAAGCGAAGCATAGAGGAAAATACTGGGTGGCTAGACGGTATTGTGAAGGTGAGAGACCGGGGAAGGTACTGGCTGCTCTTACGAGGCACCAGAGGCATAGCTCGGATGTCTTGGAACTGGTCTTGGCTGATGGTACGCGCTGTACGGACACGACGACTATTAGGGACACGTTTCTGCAACACTACACACACTTGTACACTTCCCAGCAATCAGGAGATGTGAGATATGGGGGATTTTTGGATGAGTTGTCGCTTTGCTGGCTCTCTGACGATCATAGGGCTTTTCTGGGTAGGCCCCTGGAGGTCGATGAGGTCAGGAGCGCTATCATGTCTCTTAATAATGGCAAGGCTACAGGCCTTGATGGTCTCCCTGCCGAATTTTATAAATGTTACATAGATATTATGGCTCCGGTGTTGCGGGAGGTATTCGAGGAATCCCTTGAGGTGGGGCGCCTGCCAGGGTCTATGAGGGAAGTTGCTATCACCTCTTTGCTCAAAACCCGGAAAGGATCCCCTGGACGTGGGTTCCTATAGGCCTCTTTCATTACTCAACTGCGATGTTAAAATTCTGGCCAAGGTGTTGGCAATGCGTCTCTCTGAACTTATGCCCGTCATAGTGCTGCCTGACCAGTCAGGTTTTGTGCCTGGACGGGCGACGTCCCATAATCTTCGCACTTTATTCTCCTTGATTCCAACCATATCCCCGGAGCTCCCAGTGGCTGCTGTTTTTCTAGACGCGACGAAAGCGTTTGACTCGGTGGAATGGGGTTATTTAATAGACGTTTTGTGCAGAATGGGCTTTCCCAGAATATTTATCTCCTGGGTTAAATTACTCTACACGGACCCTATGGCCCGAGTGGTTGTAAATGGTGTGTTGTCTTCCCCTTTCCCGATCACGAGAGGAACCAGGCAGGGGTGTCCACTCTCTCCCCTCTTGTTCGCCATTGCTATAGAGCCTCTTGCATGTAGAATTCGACAATTGCATCAACAGAGCACATTTAATTGTCTTCAGCGACAGATTGGCATATCCCTGTATGCTGATGATGTTACCCTTTATGTGAAGGACCCGCAGTCGAATCTTAATGCGTTGCTGCGTGAGTTTGTAGTCTTTGGCGGTATATCTGGTGTTCATATCAATTGGCAAAAATCCCAACTCTTTCCACTCACTGCAGCAGTTCATCGTTTCCCACTAGACTATCCCCTTGAGTGGTGTGACTCGGAACTGCGGTATCTGGGTATTGTGGTGTCATTGCTCAAGGAGGAGACGCTACGGCTTAATTACGGTGTGGCTATAACTAAGTTGGCAGATAGCATCACGAGGTGGATGTCTTTACCATTGTCTATGGCGGGTAGAGCATCTCTCATTAAAATGGTGGTATTACCCCGCTTCTTATATTTGTTTCAAAACATTCCGTATTATCCTGGGGCCTATTTTTTCACACGTCTCCGCTCAGAGTTGCTCCGGCTGTTCTGGGGGGGCAAACAGCCACGAGTAGCGTGGACTACACTGACGCTGCCTTATGTTGACGGGGGCTTCGATGTCCCAGAGTTTGAACTGTATTATGTCAGCGCTCAGGCGCACTACGCCTACCACTGGATGCGCCCTACGCCGTTTATGCCTCAGGTGGCCGCTGAACAGTGGGTCGCACATCCTCTCCCATTGGAGGGCATGGTCCTGGGTAATGCTGGGGACATTGACACACACCAAACGACGGTCACCTGCACTGTTGATGCATGGAAGCGTATCACAAAGGCGCTGGATGTTGTTTTTCTCTACTCGCCTGCGTTGCCTCTGATATATCACCCTGCTCTGTCTCTTCTGCAGGAAACTGGGTTCCAACGCCTGTGCAGTCGCCTAGCGATACATACCTGGGGTGACCTGTTTCGTGAGGGCACCTTCCGTACCCCGGAGCAGTTCTTCGGGGATGGTGCGTACTCCCCGCTAGAAATGTTTTATTATGTCCGGCTGCGACAAGGCCTGAGATCGCTGTTACCTGAGTTCCCTGAGGAGCCGGGTGTGACCCTACCGCTTCATGTGCTGCTACTTTCTGATGGACGTCACTTGGTGTCTAGATTGTATGGTGCCATCAGGAAACAACGTGCTGTCTCGCCTGGACGGGCGCGAGCCCAGTGGGATGCTGAGCTTGGCATTTCCATTTCTGATGACCAATGGAAATATTGTTGTGGTGTGACCGCCAACATCTCCTCTAGCTGCCGCCTAAAGATCATACACTACAAGTTCCTACAGCGTTTTTACTACACCCCGGCTAGGAAGCTCAGGTTCCGGCTAGCGGAGGATGACAGGTGTGCTCGTTGTCATATGCCGGGTGCCGATTTTCTTCATTTGGCGTGGGAGTGTGGGGTAGTTTCGGAGTACTGGGTGCGAGTCCATGATGCTCTCCAGGTTATGACCGACAATGGAGTGTCACTTGACCCTATGGTCCTGTTGCTGGGCTATACCAAGGCGGTGCCGGCGTTGTATCGTAGGTTTGTGGATGTCACTCTGCTGCTGGCTAAAAGGCGCGTGGCCTGCTGCTGGGGAAGGGGCAGGATACCGCAGTTCGAGGACTGGTTGAAAGATGTCGTTTATTGTCAGGACCAATATAATGTTTACGCAGAGATGATGCCTATGCGCTGTAGGCCCAGAGACTTTTGGAGCCCACTGCAGGTGTACCTCCTTGCCAGGGCTGTGCAGGATTCTGATTCGGACAGTGCTGACCGGGTTGGGGTGGGTTAATGGAGCATCGTTTGCTGGAATTACACGCTTCTCTGCCACTGGTCCGGTCTACACGATCTGAGTGCCCCTCTATTTGCACTTCTGCTTCTTTCAATATAGGGAGTACGCTATGTTCACTGGCGGGGGAGTGGGGGTTTACAGCCCTCTCTCCTGTGGTGCTACTCACGATGCCTTGCCTCAGGAACTACTGCACTGTGACTAGGTACCGGCGGCCCCGCCGCTGTTCTCCTCCTTGGACAGCTATATACTTGTTATTCGTATTATTGCTGTGTTTATATGCTCTGTAATGATGTGTTTTGTCCCAGGCCTCTGCTGTTGCCACAACTTCATTTCTACCCACTGTGCTTCCCCATCTGGATATGGCGCCTGGACATTATATGTATGCCGCTGCACTACACTACACCTGAATCTTTTGTATGCTTTGTATGTACGTCATTGATGATCTCATGCTTGTCTTCCACTACTTGTTGCGAATAAAGGTTTAAAGATGGGTTTGCCAAGTAAAAAAAAAAAAAAAAAAAAACAAGTGTAAGCATTTTCTCCACAGACAAAATAGATTTTGGGTGGGGTAACCAACGGGGGACTGATGCGTTTCTTAAGACGATAAGTGTAATTGCAGATACTTTCTCCAACCTGTATACAGCCTATTCCTTGCACACAGCAGACTGAGGAAACATTTAGAATAGGGATGGGTACAACACGGTCTCGTGTGACATTTCGTTCAATAAACAACTGAAAATACTGAGAAGCATTGAAATTTCTAAAGTCATAAAGTTCTTCTTGCAACCAAGTATCATCCCTAGCCACTATATACAGCTGCATGCAGGCCGAATTGTCTATTGTCCCTCGTCCCCCATTTCCCTTCTGGTCAAACCCATAGTGTGCATCAATGTAATCCATAACCATGTTGTGCTCATTGATATCAAAATCTCTACGCTGTTCACCCCAATCACGGTATATAGCCGAAAACAGTCTGAACCATGCCTCACAGCTTCCTAGATAGGACATAGACAATGAAAGGAATAGATCATGGTTATGTACCACCGAAGGCAGAAGCCCACACACCCAGCAATCAGTAGTGTTAGCGACACTGTGTGTTTGATGAAGCATCTCAACAAAAACGTTCTTAGCATTGGTCTGGCGATGTCGTTCTTTGTGGGGTGCTAAAGTATACAGCAAATGCTCAGATGGAACAGCAGTGGTCGGTAAGAAATCTTGCAAAGGGTATTTATGCTGCAGATATACAAATAAACCCATAAACACAGATATAATGACAGCTATAACCACTACAAATGCTACTTTGACCCTTGTGGTCCATGTGGAAAACATTGTTTAATAAAATGGTGCGTGAAGTGGTGCAATTGGAAATTCTTCTTCTAAGACAATACGGCCAAAAGAGTACATTTCTAGCTAAAAGTCCAAAAATAAACTCGGGCCTAGCAGTCCGTCCTGCCAGAGGGTTTTTCTCCCTAAGTCCATCAGAGCCTCACAGGCAGACTCCTATCCTTCCCAAGAGAACCGAGATTTGGTGGTCAGAATTATTCCGTTGTACAACCTGGCCTTTTGCTGACGTTAGTCTTTCCTTCTGAACAGAGCACAGTGATCAAAGTTCCAGCTCTCAACGAGTTCAGTCCAGTGTCTCGCTCAGCACCTCAGACCAACAAGCTAGCAAGCCCTATCAATGCAATCGAGTCTCTCCTTATCTCCTAATGTTGGGGTCTGAGGCACCGTTTTTCTGTTTTCTTGGCCGCAGGTTGTATCGCACATTACCTGGCACTTCCTGATCAGGGAATAGTACACCAGGTACCTCTCGCACATGAGAACTTTCGCTTGCCGGGGCACTGAGAACAGGATTCAAAGCGCTTGCAGATTCAGTAGAGACCAAGTTCTCTGATCTCGTCTTTCCCTCCTCTAGCCTGTTTTGATCTCACAGGCGTCAGAAAAGGGTACAATTGCAGCAGCTCTCTCAGTTTCCTGCGTCAGAATTCCCCCTGGGTGTTGCTGATCATAGGGAAGTGGAAACGGCAGCCTCTTCAGATGGGAGACATGGATCCAGTGCTTTCTCCCATCCACTTTAACTGCCGTCCGGGTGGCCAGGAGAATCTGCCTGGGCACGGACCACCTTGGAGCCAAGCTGGTGTCTCGCTCAAATTTCTTCACCAGTACCCACTGGCCGGGTTGTAGTCGATGTCCGGGGCCCTCTGGCAGCGGCTGCAGTACCGAGGCTACCTGCTGATGAACAGAACGAAGGTCTTTAGTTAAAGCATAGAGGTAATCGATCAACATAGGATATTCAATATCAGAAAAAGATCATGGCCGTGGTACTCCCCACACATTAGCGGGTCTGCCGAAGATAATCTCATATGGAGAGAGGCCAGATCGGGAATGTGGGGTAACACGCAGTGACATCAGGGCTAGAGGCAGGGTGTCAGGCCATTTCAATCCTGTGCTTTCCTGTATTTTGGCCATCTTGACTTTGAGAATACCGTTATATTTTTCCACGAGCCCTGCTGATTGTGGATGCCGGGCAGCGTGGAACTTTTGCTTAATCTGTAGGCCCTTGCAGAGATGCTTAACAAGGGCCCCATGGAAGTGCCCCCCGTTGTCCGACCAGATCAAGCGGGGCAAACCGAAGCGGGGCACAAACTCTTTGAGAAGGGCCCTAGCTGTGGCCATGGCAGTATTTTCCTTAGTGGGGTAGGCCTCAACCCATTTGCTAAAAGCACACACTACCACCAGCACGTATTTCAAAAGGCAGCGTCGGAGGTGCAAAATTCCCACTCAGAACATTCTCTCCCTTCCCCGGATTGTGTTGTAGACAAATCATGCAGTATTGGACCAACCAGACAGCCGTCCTCTGGATATTAGGGTTGTTCCAAACTGGATCCAAGAGCCCACAGATACCTTTCTCTCCTATGTGTGCAGGACCATGCGCCATAGTCACAACGGCCTGTACTAGTGCATTGGGCAGCAACCATCTTTGTTTCTCTGTCAGATCAACCCAACAATTGTTTTCATCCAATCTTCCTACTTCCTTTTCCCATCTCTCTAATTCTGTGGGTGTAGCCTCCTTCTGTAATACTCTCACGCTCTCCATGGTGTTATCGAACAATTCAGATTCCTCCACCCACCTTGCAGAAGAGTTCACAAACATTGTTGACATTGGGGACTGTGCTGTCTGTTTGGCCACCTGATCTGCGAAGGCATTTCCTTCCCCCACCTCATCCACTATTGCTTTGTGCTCACTGCATTTAATGATGGCTAGTTTCTTGGGCAAGGTGAGGGCGTCTAACAGTCGCAAAACCAAGGGGCCGTTTTGTATCTTCTGACCATGGGAAGTAAGAAAACCCCGCTCCCTCCACAGCCGCCCAAAGCTATGGGACACGCCAAAGGCGTATTGGCTGTCTGTGTATACGTTGACTTCAAGTCCCTCACTCAGCTCACAGGCTCGCAATAAGGCCATAAGTTCAGCAGCTTGGGCTGACCGGTGAGGGACTCGGAATGTTTCGACCATTGTCTTCAAAGTCGTAATTGCATATGCAGCTGTTGTTGTTCCATCTGCTAGTTTAAAACAGGACCCATCTACATATAACTCCCCTTGGGGTTCAGCTAGAGGAGTGTCTGTCAAGTCGATCCTACCCTTAGTTTCTTCTTTAGTGCGATAAATGGAATCATGTATGTCATCAGTAAGTTCACTCGTAGGGAGTGGTAACAATGTGGCAGGATTCAGTATTGCACATCGGGTGATCGTAATATGTGGTGCAAACAATGTTAGTTCATATCCAGTGAGGCGTGCACTTGTAAGATGCTGTGTTTTCATTTTGTTTAGTAATGTGTCCACAGCATGCAGCACCATCACTGTTAGGTTGGAATTTAGGACGTATCCTTCCGGCTGCCGGATTGCCACTGAAACAGCTGCTGTGGCTCTCAGACTGCTAGGAAGTGCTCTTGCGACATTATCCAGTGTGGCTGACAGATAAGTGCAAGGTCTTTGCTTACCACCAAAGTCCTGCGTTAACACCGAAAGTGAACAACCGTCGACCTCATGCACGTATAGTACAAAAGGTTTACGGTAGTCAGGAGTGCCTAAGACAGGAGCGGAGCCTAGAGCAGTTTTCAAAGAGTCAAAAGAGTGCTGGCATTCATCCGTCCAGGGGAGGGGTTCATGCACGTCTTTAGTAGTCAGATGCAACAGAGGTTTAGCGAGAATGGAAAAATTAGGTATCCATTGGTGACAGTAAGAAGTTATGCCAAGAAAAGCGCGAACTTCGCGTTGCGTGCAAGGAACAGACATTTTAGCAATAGTAGTAATACGTTCAGGTGTTAGTCGTCTACCCTCCTTCGATAGTAGATGACCAAGGTAGGTCACCTCCTGTCGACAGTATTGAAATTTTGACAAGGATACCTCGTTTCCCTTAGCAGCCAAATGGTGCAACAATTTAACGGTGGCAGTCTTGCAACCGTCTTCTGCGTCCGAGGCAATCAGTAAGTCATCCACGTATTGCAAAAGGACAATGCCCTCCGGCAAGTCCAGATCGTCTAACAAAGCCTTAAGGGCTTGGCTATATATGCTCGGGCTTTCAGTATAGCCTTGAGGTGCGCGACAGAAGCGGAAGCTGCGTCCAGATAACGAGAATCCGAAGATCTGCCTGCTATCAGGATGAATGGGGATACTGAAGAAGGCATTCTTCAGATCTATGACCGAAATGTACTGGGCAGTCGGTGGAATCATCGTAAGGATCGTGGTGATGTCTGTTACCACGGGATACTGTGGTACCACAATTTTATTGACGGCCCTAAGGTCAATCACAAAACGATTAGCAGCATCCTGGCCCGGTTCACCAGAATCAGAACTTCTTTACAAAACCGGAAGAATCGGGCTGTTGCAAATATTAGCAGCCGTTTCCTCCACTACTCCCTTGTCGATTAGGTCTGAATAATTGACAGCAAAGCCCGTTCCCCTGCAGGTGCTATTTTGTATTGCGGGATGCGCTGCATTTTCGCACCTTGTTTCAGCGTAATATGAACCGGGGGAATATCCAGCTTACCCACATCGGCATCTCTCCTTGCCCAAAGCGTGGCTGGGATGCCATCAAACTCTGGGGGGAGAGGTTAATTTTTGGCAAAACACTGTTTCATGTGTTCAGTGCAGGGTCGAATTGTCAAATAGACCCCGTCAGCAGAAAAATGTATTGTCGCGTTTAATTTCTTCAACATATCCAAACCCAGCAAGTTCTCTCCACAATGTGAGGTCAACAAAAGAGGAGTGTCAATAGTGGCGGGACCGATCGAGAAGGGGAGAGGTTTGGAGATGGGACTGACAACTGGGACTCCCAAGAATCCCACTGAGACATTATTTTGCCCGGACAGAGCCGCCTCTGGAACTAATGATCGAGCAACTGAACTATTCATTGCTCCCGTGTCGATTAGGAAATTCTCAGAAGTCCCCAACACTTCCCCTTCACATAAGGTCCCTTTTGATTGACCGGGATCGACACTTGGCCCCTACTCTGTCCCTGGCAGTCCTATGCTTGTACGTATGCATCCTGATCTCCGTATTCGTAATCATCATGATAGTACTGCTTGCCCTGTTGGTTATCAAAATGATTACGCTCAGACTTGCCTGATCCTTCCTCTCTGTGCATATTGTTCCGGTCGGGGCCTCCTCGTCCTCGTCCTCGCCCTCGGACTGCTCTGTTTTGGGCAAGCAACAACGGACACTGTGCTTTCCAATGGCCCTCCTCTCTACAATAGGAACACTGGTTCAAGCCGACAGTCGGAGCCCCGCCCGTGCCTCGGCCTGTACCCGCCCCTCTGGACATGGGCCCTCTAGCTCCTCTTCCCCCTCCTTGTCCCCGGACTACCTGCTGTAGCAATACTCGTGTTTTAAGGTCCTTGGTCTTCTTTTCCACTTTCTCCTTACATTCATTTTCTCTATGTTCATAGTACTGGGCCATACTTAAAATTACAGAAGGGGTAGAGGTAGTCCAAGTACTTTTTGCCGCTTGTAAACGTGCAGAAATTTCCGGAGCCAAGTTTGTAGCAAATCTATTCACAAACAGCCTAATTCCACCTTCCGTAGCCAAATCCTGCCCGCTGAAGTCAATGAAAACTCCTTCAAATCTAGTGAAGAAATCGGACACACTCTCATCCTTTTTCTGCTGGCAAGCGGTTAGCTTGTCCCAGTCAACCTTACGCGGAGGTATCAAAGTGTGCATAAAGGCAATCATTTTTGTAGGCAGGGATGTTATTTCATTCCTAGGCTTGTCTCCTTGTTTACGATCTCGATCCCACCCTCGTAACTCGTCCCACGTCCCGCCCAGTTCAGCATGATCAGAGTCATGCACCTGCCGCCATATATCAACGGGCACAAGCAATCCAAAGAACAGCTCAACATCAGCTAATGTCATTACGGCAGAGGCCGCAGCTTCGGTCAGTTCATTGTAATAGGTGATAGGGTTCTTTCTAGGGTCGGGCAGTTGGGATTTCAGAGAAAGGACCTCACTCCTTTTCCATGGAGTGTACACCCATTGCTCTTGGAATCGGGCGTCTATCCGTGCCCGGGTGATCTGTTGATTATCATCGCGCAGTTCGGGAACTTCGGGATGATAAATGGGATGGACCTCTCGCATGGGGTGCTGTGAAGTCCAATGGGAGCTTTTTAGGAACAATCTGCCTCGATACTGGACCAAGGTGACTACGTTTTTATACACCTCTTGTGGGGTCAAATTAAATCTATGAGGCCAGTCTCGAATCTCGTACATTATCTGAGGAGCCCTCCCGTTATTGAAGCTGACCTCCCATGACCAAATGAGGGAATTAGACATTTGGTATAGCACATGTTGTTGCATCACCGGTTCTAAATCTTTCACCGTACTCCATATGTCCTCTACCGTGTATGCATCACTCCTTATCCATTTGACGGCCTGATCTGCTAAATCTTCCTGGCCGAATGGGAGACCCCTACGGGACTCGGGATGCTCAATTGTACGCGAGGGAAGTGTAGGGCCTGTCTTGAATCGGGGACAAGGGTAACCAGGTCCCCAGTGGTGGGGGATGGGATGCCGGCGTCTTGTCTAGGGCCGGCAGAGCCTTGTTCCTCCGGCGCGGATGCTTGAGGTGCAGCCGCCGTTTGAACAGGGACCGCAGGATATACGCGCTGCGGGGCATATGGCGGAGGAGGTCTTTTGTCTAACAGATCCTCAATCTCATCCTCAGCTTCATTTCGCGTTACATAGCTTTTATCAACCTGTAGCCTAAATCGTCTATCTTCTTTTTCAATGTTCTTTTCTGTTCTATTCTTGTCATGCGCAATAGCTTTCTGCGTTATAGTCTGCCCTTGCTGTATCTTGAGGAGTTTCTCCGACCGAATACGCCTTCTCTTAGCCTCTTTCTGCCATTTGTTAAGCGTGTCGAACATGGCCTGTCGGCTGCGTTTAACGAAGAGGCGTTCTTGTAAATACTGAATCTTTTTCTCATCAAAAGATCCAGTTTTCGGCCACTGCAATTCAACATTATCCTTGGTATATTTGTGCCACAAGGAATTAAAAAGAAGGGGGCCAATACCGTGCTTGCAATACATATCATGGCTAGGTGTTCCCTCCGGAGGGGCTGGCTGACTTTCATCTAACCTCACGTTTTCACGATGGACACAACCAAAGCATAATTTGCTAAGCAAGGCATTTCCTCTTCCCTATTCTATTTGCGCTGAAAAGAAATTGAGTGTTATTCACAGTATACAGAATCAAGTATCATTAATCACAGTTCTCTCATTCACATGGCCATGTTTCCATTCAAAGTCATACTTGCGTTGCAAAACAACCCTTCAACTTGACATAAAACGACAACACCAAGCTTTTTATATACCACAAGACAGATAAAACAAGGAACAAAAATGCCAATGTTGCAAAAAGGTGGAGCCCGTCGACTCCCACCTATGGAGAACTCTTTCAAATATCCAAAGTTGCAAAGAACATCTTCCGGTAACAGTCTTATCCTTAGACTGCCTGTAGATAGTCTACACAGGTTTCTAAACCACAGACCAACCTACGGGCCATCTAACAGCATTCATGGTTCACCTCCCGGACTATGCTGACTAAGCCCGCTTTTTCAAGCGCCGCTCCAGATCTGTCCGAGCACTACCCAATCTCAACTGTCGGCGTTCCCGAGAACAATCCGGCCGAGTGAGCACCGCAGTCCCCACGAAAGGCGTATAGTCACTATCTCCAGTTTACCACACAAATCAAACCAGAGGCATCTGCATGTGCAATTTCAGCGTTGCCCCGTCAGACCCTCTATTCAGAGTATCTCCGTGACCACAGGTCACCAAATGCCAAGTACCAAGTCCAGAATCCAACATAAAACAGGACAAAACACTCACCTGGTGCACAAAGGTCTGATTGCACGTTCTCCACTGCCAACTCTTGCTAAGGCCAACGTGGCTGGTTCTCGGGTCACACCCGAAGGACTCCGGCGTGGGGCCACTAGCAGCTGAGGTCCTCGCGATCGGGAGGGCAAAACAAAACCCCAATTTCTCGTTGGTCTATTCTGCAACCCCCCCGATCTGGAGCACCCCTTTCAATGTCCCGATTGTTTTCTGAGATACAGAGGGACGACCCCAACTCGGAGTCCCGGCGGAGTCGCCAACTGATGTACCGAAAATTATTCACCACCACCCAATTAAAGTTATATCCACAACCAATCCCATTCCCATTACCAATAATCAGTCAGTTGGCAGTGTAGAAGGTCCAAGCATTTATTAGAACAAACAAACTCTGCCAGAGGAGCTCCTTGCGACCTAACCCCACGAGGTTCGCCAAGAAGACTGCTGGCACACTGTCAGGACATCACATACATACAGTTGCATTTGCGAAATCATGGCCCAACATGGAAAAGTACAAGCTGGTACAGTTTGGTACAGAAAGGAAAGGCCATATATGGCACACAAAGCACTCTTGGTTTAGCTCATCCCGGATTAGCAAGGTTGAACGGGTGACTCCCTTCTGCCAGCTTTGAGACAGCCCGCCCGCACCCCTCCTGGAATGTGCTTATCGGGCCTTCTCCTGCTACCTACAACCTTGACAGGCCTAACGAGCTGAAACAGCAATTCTGCAACAGTTGGGTTATTTCTCAGGAGAAGGCTTTAGCAAAAAGGAATGAATGGGGTCTGTTAATGTAAGGCTTCGAGCGAGGCCACAAAATGGCGCCGGTCAAGTCAAGAAAGTGTAAAATACAGAGAATGGTGCAAGTTAGAATTCTAAAATATAACAGACGGATTCGTGTTAATGTTTGCGTGCCTAGATTAAAACATTTAGATACATCATGCTAATTTTGAAATATCGATTATGGGTACTATATATTCGAAAATCACCGCCAGTTCCTCAGTGTGGGCTGGCTCCCACCACCTTTGTACTCATATCCTGGCTATGCCCACCCATTACTGTCTTTTGGGCCGATGTTTTTGGTTCCATTCACAACACATTAGGTGTATCAAACGAACCTCACCCACTTATTGGATTACTGGGATAGGTGAAGGGCACCAAGTTCGGGATTCATAAGCTACATGCATTATTACTTTTGTTAGCAAAATGCAGAGTGTCCATCCATTGGCGGGGTAAGACCATACCCACTACCAAGGCTTGGATTCAAGATGCCACCTTCAGCCATACACAACTATCGACAGATTGGGAGCTGATGCCTGCAGCCTCTAGACTAAAAGATATTTGGGTCGCCTTTTAGATTGGTTAAAAAAGCATCAGGAAGATAATTCTGTCAACTTTACCGGTGCCCCCTCCCACAGCTCACAGTCATCTGACTCATAATGAGACACAACGTCACCTTGCCTGGTCCCATTGGGTGGTTGCCCGGATCGCATCGGCCTGCCTCCCGCAGTCGGCTCATTGCTACCGATCTGTTGGTGATATTGCTGAAATACTGTTTGCTTGCAGACTAGCCCCTTGTCATACTTGTGTATTGTAAAAATTGTAGGATATTTACGATGCTTCCTGTCTGTTTTGTTATGGTTTTACTTTTCCATTTTATTTTTCCGGTTACTTTGTTCACACATTTGTGATGAAGATACACTTCAATTTTACAGCTTGTTTAGTATGATGCCGAATGTGTCTTATTTCAAAACCTTAATAAACAATTTTTTTTCACTATGTTCAAATTAAATATTAAAGCCATACTAATTTCAGATTTTTTTAAATATTAATTTATATTGGTACTATTTAAAAAAAGTTCATTTAACATTATTTCGCATGGGATTTATTTTAAGGTGCTTCCTCCATCATTTTCCATGAGAGGTTGTTGCAGTACCAGTGATTGGCCATGTGTAGTGCTGTACTTATTACAAAAGTGTAAGCTACTACAAAAGTGTAAGTTACTACAAAAGTGCAGTTTGTGAATACCAAACATTAGTAAACATACTCAAAAGTCTAAACGTAAGTTATTTTTGGTAATGAGGACCATTGTTATTAATTCCACATCTATGTAGCTTGAAGAAATATGCATCATCAATGTACAAGTTAAGTAAAGCCCTACGCTTTCCTCTATGTACATGCTTTCATGATATTCAGGTAGTTAGTATTATGGCTGCTACATTTTGGCAGATCGATCTGTGGATATTATGGATATGGTATTAAACTGAAAATGCATGTGTGGGTGAAATAAACAAAAATCAAGCAAATATGCAATTGGATTTTTAAAGGAACTCTAAAATGAATAAACAAGAACAAATATTAAAGCGACCAGGTGGGGATGAAAGAGAGGTTAGCAATTGGCAAAAAACAACCTCTTGTAAGTCAAAGATCTCCTATAAAGTATTATACATCCATAGTCTTAAAGAATTACTCATCACTCTATGCACCATAACATGCCACACATTCCTTGGCATTAGTTTATTAAAATTGCTGTTTTAATGTTGGAAACTTAATTTTCAGTGTTTTAGAACCAAATTCATAGAATCTACAGACCTATTACATTGGCAGTCGGTCTGACCACCGAACGCCATCATTGAGTAGGAGACCACCTGACAATAGGTCGTCAGCCCCATCCACCCTATTGCGATGAGACTACCAGCACAGCAGTCGGAAAGTGTTTTTTTCTACTGCGGCTTGTGCTGCAGCCCAGGAAAAGGGCTGCGGCACAAGCCTCAGTAGAAACAACCACTTTGTGTACATCCGTGCACCGTGTGCCAGGCACCATGTGGTGCCTGGTACATGGTGCATGGATGTGTGGAGGGCACTACATGTGAGGGGGACATGGGCCCCGCTTGAAGCCCCGAAAGTCTGTTTCCGTCTCCCTTTTCATGGTGGTGGGTCCGCCATGAAAAGGCAGTTGGAAAGGGACATCCTAATCCCTACAACGGTGACTGCACAGGTACCGCCTCCATTTTAGGGATAGGATTATGACAGCCACCCCGTCGGGATCTTTAATCCAGTCGGAGATGGTGGTCTTTCCCCTGCCCTCTGCGGTCCGACCGCATGGATCAAAATGCAGTGGCAATGGCCTGTCTGTCAGACGGACCGCCATCGAGGGCCTGATAGTGGTGGTCCGCCCGACATGGTAATGAGGCCATTTGTGCCTCTTTATGGTTTTAAACTCTTTATTGTTTTCAAAAATCAAAATGCGCGTTACATGGGCAATCAGCCCTCAGAAGATGACACAATTCAAAATAAATCTAACAAACCCCAAACTCCTCCCTCCCCCAAGGGAACCATACAGCTTATGAGAGTAAATAATAATGCGACATCTTGGATAGAAGACTGTTGATTTAAACAGTGCTACCTTTCGTCAAACTTGGGGAAGCTTCTTTTAATTGGAGGAGGTTGAAATAGTGAGGGCAAGTGAGTTTCCTGAACTCTGTAGATAGCAAAGCCAAGAAAGGCACCACAGTTCAGGGATGAAAGTGCCCTTGGGTGAGAGGGAGCGAGTCACGTGATCCATCCCCAGAATATACCAGGGTTGATGTAACCACCCCTGACCCTCTAGAGAGTTGCTCGGTACCCCATAGTAACAAAATGTTCTGTAGTGCTGCCCCTAAAGCCAGCCCAATCTGTTTTCCCCAACGAGACTTAAGGATGATAAACATGAATGCGTTGGGTAGTCCTAATATGATATTAGCTGGAAAACGAGGCAGCTGTGTGTTAAAATGAAAATAGATGTCATCCAGCAATTGTGTCCAGTAAGGAGTGAGCTTTGGATATTCCCATAGGAGATGTAACAATGTGTCTGGGGAGCCACATTTGCACCAACAATCTGTTTTTTGAGCAGGCTTGTCTCTGTGTAGTTGAGCGGGTGTCAAATACCAATATATATCAATTTTGGTTGTGGTTTCGATGCTTGCTATGTTACAAGCTGTGTGTTTGGTCCAGTAGTATATGTCTCCCCATTCTCACGATGTTAACAGGCGGACCTAACTCTGTCGCCCACTGCATGTTTAGGCTGAATGGTGGTGGAACAAAGGAGACTATAAAGTTCTGTGAAAAGGTGCACGTTGGTCAATTTAGAGATTAGTCATTTCTTGAAGGGAGTATGGGGGTGCTGGGCATTGGGACAGATCGAGGGGTGCATCACCCAAAGTCTTATTTGAAGATAATGTAACTGCTCCGATTCAGATATAGCATAATAGGAACATAGGCGATCAACAGGGATTGGGCCCTTCATGTTAAATAAATGACCAATGGAGTGGTGTCCTGCCTGACATCACTGTTGAAGATCAGTAAGGTTCAAACTAGGAGTAAAGGATTTGAATATCAATGGTTTGTCGATTGACTGTGTTAAAGCTTACAAATATTTGGGAATTACATTTGTTGATGGTTTGTCATTTAGACAGCATTTTGATAACTTAGAGGCTAAAGGTACCTCACTTGCCTTCGCTTTTCAAAAACTGAGAGATAAGTTATTATGTCCCAATTATGACCACCTGCTTAAAGTTATGAAAGCATAACTTATTCCCTCCCTTTTAAGGGTAGAGATGTGAAAGTGCTGGAGGGCTTAGTGGCAAGGACATATAAATCAGTTTTTAGGATTCTTAGGCAGCTCCCACATGCCAATTTAAGATTGGGATTTGGCTTAAGGAATCACTTCTGGGTTCGTCATGCTACATTTTAAAAAACATTATTGGCATTATCTCGAGCCGAGGAGGGCACGCTGGCCAACATGTGCTAGCGTGAGATTTTAAAAGGCGAATATTCAAGAAGTTAGCAGGATTATTTAGCTGAGTGTCTCCTAAAATTTGAATGCCGTAAATTGGAAGATGAAACTAGGAGAAAATGGTTTTAAAAAAATTAATTAATTCAACCGCTGCTCTATTGTCAGAAGTCTTGGACAAAGAGGAGTTGAGAAAAAAAAACATTTTTGGTCTATTGCCAATTCTTTTGATAAAATGATTGCCCAACCTTATTTACTCTTTCATCAAAAACCCCCAATTAAAAAGAAATTTATGCTATTAAGGTTTGGAATATACCCAACCAAAGACGAAACCCCTAAATGGGAGTCTAAATGGGCATCAAATATTTGTAGGCCCTGCGGGCAGTATGATGAAACCTTGCTGCATATGATAACATTATGCCCAAAAATGTTGCAGGAACGGAAAACAATTTTAAAACCCATTTTTAAAGAAATGGGAGTTAGAACGTGTAGATCATCATTAATATTTTGTTTGAGTGGTGTCAACGTTTATATTATAAAGCAATTTGTTCAATTCATTCTTCGAGTGGAAAAGAAATTATGAAAGGTTGACGCCCAAAGTATATGTTAAATTAGTTTCGGCTGTGAAATGATGATGCCGCTGTTTTTAGGGGGTTGATGGATTATTTTTATGGCACTTTTTTACTGTGTTATATTAGTATCTTTTTAGAGTACTTTTTTAATAATGTTCCGCTTGTTATGTTTACTAATTTTATTGATTGGTGTATCTGCACTTTATCCCCAAAAGTAACCATACATTATAGACTGTTTTAAAAACTAAATATGAATTTCTTGCCGTTAGCACAAGGCACTTTAGATTCGCCAGTGAAAGATTCAATGCACCTTTCATGTTTTAGCTGATAGCACAAGTCACCTTAGTATTGATTCTGTTCTACCAGTGTATTTTAGCTGGTTTTCGTTTTAGACATTTGTGATTTTTTCTTTTGCTCTGTTGCTTACTGCTATTGAATATTTGTTGCTAGCCTATTGCACTTAATGCACTGTTCACTTTTTGCCATTAAATATTTGCTGCTAGCCTATTGCACTTAATGCACTGTTCACTTTTTTGAGGATAACATAAGTCATTTTAGCATTGATTTTGCATTACAACAGATATAGACAACCTGTAAAATGTTCTTTTTGCTGCTAGCACATTGTACTTTAGTTTTGGCTCTGTAAGCACATTGCACTTTATTTTGGAACTTGTGGACTGTTACCAATGATGTGAAAATATCGGCAGCACTATAATCCCTAACTGGAAAATGTTAATTAATTATGGATAATTTTTATCTAAGCACTGTATCCCCATATGTTCAATTAGTCATTGTATTTGTTTTGTATTTGTTCTTTTCTTTTTTGTAATGGTTTTAATTAATCAACAAATAAAATAAATACTCCTATTCTTTGAAGTAAGGTTCAGACCTGGGTAAAATCTGGGTTACCAAAGATGGCGTCCAACGATGGCGAAGGAGGTCAGGCCCTCCTACTCTGCCACACTGTCCCAGACTGTCAGAGACATTCTAGTGATGGGGAAGAATACTCTTGGATCATGCGGATCTATGGAGGAAAGGGATCCTCCAAAGGTGTTGCCACCACCGCCCAGTCCATGAAGATCCACTGTTTTTCTGGCTCCTCATGGGACCAATCAAGTAGGAACCTGAGATGGACCATTGGTAGTATCATAATAGGTGAGGAATACCCAAGCCCCCTTCCTACGGGGAACCATAGCTGATTTCCCTCTGCATATGGGAGCATCCACCAGCTCAAACAAATCCATTAATATTGCGTTGGAAGGACTGAATTGTCCATGGTGGGAGTTCTATATGGAGTACTTGAAAAAGAAACAGAATTTTAGGTAGTATAGACATTTTTACAGCTGCAATACATCCAAGCCAGGGGAGGCAATAGGGTCTCTGATCTTATCTGGTGCATCATATTCTTGTAGTTAAGAGCAGCCGTGGACTGGTCTGTGGTGGTTAGCTGAATCCCCAGGTATGGGATAGATGTGATTGCCAATTGTATTGGGAATTGGCATGCCAGATCCTCTCAAGTAGAGGTCAAGAGGGCAAGGTTTAGAGCCACAGATTAATTAACATTAATCAGGAATCCTCCTGCTTGGGCAAAAGTGTCTGGTTCACTAGGAAAGGCAGGAAAAAAGACAGCTGGGTCATCCAAAGCCACAAAACATCATTGGCATAAAGGCTAATAGTATGTTTCTCTCCCCCAAATAAAATGCCTGTGATCTCGGGATTATCCTGTACCTCTCTGGGCGAGGTTTTCCATGTATAGTGCAAAAATTGAGGTGAGAGTGGACCCCCCGAGGTGTTCCTTTACATATCAGAAAGGAGGGTGTCCCATAGCCATTCACTCTGATCCATGCCTTTGGATGGTCATAATTGCTGAGGACCGACGAACAGAACCTCTCTCTAAAAACCAAAGTGTTCTTAATGTAGCGCTCAGAAATGGCCAATGAACTTGATCAAATGCTTTTTCAGTGTTGTTCGCAAGTAGCGAACGTTCCCGGGCAGATTGTTAAGCTTTGTCAATAGGGTGTAATAGCCGTTTGGTGTTATTGCTACATTGGCGATGTCGTATAAACCCTGCCCAGTCAGGCACAATAAGGCCTGGTAATAAGGGGCCTTGGCGTGCAGCTAAAATGCCCCTAATGAGTTTGAGGTCAATGTTCAAGAGGGATATTGGTCTGTATGATGCACATCTTTACTGGGTTTAGGAATCACAACTATAGGAGGATGTATGACTTTACAATGCATACTTTTACAATGCATACCTTTACAACACATTTTTTAAAATGCAACATCCATTACAACGCATTCCATTACAACGCATGCCATTACAACGAATTTTTGAAAAACTACCTTTACAACGCATTCCATTACAACGCATACTACCTTTACAACGCATACCATTACAACACATACCATTACATTGCATGTATGGTAAGTATTGGATAGTGTAGTGGTAAAAATTACTATTCTAACTCCAGGGGGGTGCAACAGTAGGGTAAGTGTTGGATAGTGTAGGGGTAAAAATTACTATTCTAACTCCAGGGGGTGCAACAGTAGGGTAAGTGTTGGATAGTGTAGGGGTAAAATGTACTGTTATAACTCGAGGGGTGCAACAGTAGGGTAAGTGTTGGATAGTGTAAGGGTACTATGCGTTGTGATGGTATGTGTTGTAATGATATGCGTTGTAATGACTGGGTTATAATGACATGCATTGTAGTGGTATGCTTTGTAGTGTCATGCGTTGTAATGGTTGTGTTATAATGGCATGCGTTGTAATGGATGTTGCGTTGTAAAGGTTTTGTTGTAATGGTAGTGCGTTGTAAAAGTTGTGTTGTAAAGGTTGTTTCCCCTATAGAAACTGCTAACATAGACAGTTGAATTGAGAAAGGTATGGTGGTCCAGTTAAACAGCCTAGTAAGTAGAGGGGCCAGAATTGAACAGAGCATTTTGTTAAAAATCACTGAAAAGCCATCTGGGGCAGGTGACTTGAGAGGTTTCTGTCTCTTATGCTAGAGATAACCTCCTTCATCAGAATAGGGAGATCTAATTCCGTTGCCTGCTCTGGTGTTAATTTTGAGATATGACCAAAACAGCGTGCCCCTTAACTGGGTGACGTCCCCTAGTCACAGCCTCTTCCCTACAAAATGGTTGTTAAGTTCAAGAAAAGTTCCAAAAACAACGATGTAGATCCTGATTCAGATCTCTTTAATTTTCAATTTTTTTTCCATTAGGTATAACCCTATATTCATGGTTCTTATTTCTTCAACAGAAAGATAATGTGAATATCCATTCCTTTAATCCAAAACTTTGTCCTGTCCAATGCATTTCGGCCACATTGTAGCCTTCATCAGGGACTGGATTCTAAAAATAAAACAAGTTTATCGAACATGAGGATACATGGAAATTGTTTCTATATCGACAAAGTAACAATATATTGTTCAGATTGGTCTCCACCACATAATTACTGTCCGTGAAATCAGTGCTCTTACAGTAAAATAAAAGGTGCAAGTGAAAGGTCCGAAAATAATAAATGAGTGAAGTATAACGGTGAGGTGTCCAACTAATATGGTAATAGTGTGACTAATGATGGTCCTCCCGAGTGAATTCAAAACAAGAAGACAGGCTCTGAGATAGTTAGCTGTGCGCGTGTTCTAAGGTGAGCGAATGTGATAAAAATTGCGTCGAAGTGACAACGTTTGCAGGTTAATAACACAAATCTAGCGTACTTACTTCCTCAAGGAAAGGTTAGCGTCAGGTGTTGGAAAAGTATCTTCGTGCCTCTGCGTGCCGAATTTTATGATTGCAAACGTGCCGTAGCGTGATGTTAATATAACAACATAAAGAAGGGACTAACGTGCCTCCAGGTTGACGACGGCCATCTTCAAGTGTGTTAGTGTGTTTCAAAAACATAAACAGAGGAAGGATATAGAACTTAAAGGAGATTCTGATTGTGATCGGTCCTAATTGCAATTTAGAGTGTGTTATATCAATGATGTGGAAAAGGGGGCCAATAAGAGTTAACAGGCAAGAACTGTAAGCATGGTAAATACAATAAAGTTATGTATTGAAAAATTGAAAAAAAAGAAAAGTTGTCAAGAAGAGATAGAGTCTTTACAAATAGCAACTATATTCAACCCGGTCATTCAATCCGGTTGGTTTCAAAGTTTCCAATTTATAAATCCAAAAGTTCTCAGGTTGCAATAGGCGTTTGTTATTGTCCAGACCTTCTTTTTAGCCACAATTTCCAAGATTGTGTATCTCAATTGACTTATATTATGTGTAGCTTCCCGAAAATGAGTGGCTACTGTATATTTCAATGATTTATTGCGAATGTTGGATTTGTGCTCATTCTGTCTTATCTTGATTTTTCTCTCTGTCTTCCCTACGTACCCTTGACGGCAGGGACATTTCAATAAACAAATGATGTTTGACGTGTCACACGTAGCTGTTACATGCAGTTTGATCTTGTGTCCCTTGCTGGGGTGTGTGACAAAATTACCTCTAATGACACTATTGCAGTGACTACAATTGTAACAGGGTAATGTCCCCTGAAATGTTTCAATAGATGTCAATTCTCTTGGTTTGAGTAGCCTTCCCAAGTTTCTTGCCCTCTGGTAAGCGAATAAAGGCATCTCACAGAAGATGTTGTTGCATTCTGATTCCTGTGACAGTATCACCCAATGTCTCTTAATTATGTTTTTAAATGCTTTGCTCTTTGTGGAGTATTTAGACACAACCACTACTCCTGTAGTTTCCTTCTTGGTGGTCTTTTTTAAAATGTCTTATTTATTTTTTTGTGCCCATTGTGTCTTGGCTTCTTCCAAAGTCTGTTGGGGATATCCCCTTTCTCTGAATCTCTTCTCCATTTCATTGATTCTGAGCTCTGCTTTTTCAGATGTCGATACTATCTTTTTCACTCATCATTTGTGAATATGGGAGATGCTTCTTAAGGGTGTCTTGATGAAAACTATTATGGTGTAACAGGTTATTGCTGTCTGTTGGTTTACGGTAGATGTCGGTTTGAAAGTAGGATCCTATTCTGTGAATCTCTACATCCAGAAAAGTAATTATCTTGTCATTGACTTCCGGTGTAAACTGGATACGTTCATCTCTTGTATTCAATTCGGTGATGGCATCCAATAGCGTTTCTTTTGAACCAGTCCATATGATGAACATGTCATCTATGTATCTCAGTATGGGTTTAGTGTTTGATTTCCATGGTTCTTGGTTCAAGATGTGTTCCTCTTCAAAACGTTCCATATAAATATTAGCATAATCTGTCGCAGCCAAATTTCCCATAGCTGTACCAGTTTGTTGTAGATAATATTGTTTTTTCCATCTGAAGTAGCTATGGTAGTGGGTGAAATATTGGAGCTCCATTAGAAATATTTTGAAATGTTCATCCAACTCTGCTTTCAGTAATGCATGTTCTATGGCTTCTATGCCATCCTGATGAGGAATGGACGTATATAATGACTTTACGTCCATACTGCACAGTATTAGTATTATTTGTTCTTCTTCCATTATTTCAACTTTTTCCAATTTTTCTAAGAAGTGGGTCGTATCCTTTACAAATGTTTTCATCTTCATTACACAAGGTTGTAGATGTTTATCTAGTAATTGCCCGATGGGTTGGTGAATACTTCCAACTGTCGAAACAATGGGTCGAAAAGGTGGATTTCTGAGATCTTTATGTATCTTGGGTAACATGTGTATTACCGGGCTCCTTGGGTGGCATGTAATCAAAAATTTCTTAGTTCTTTCATTGATGGTTCCGTCATGGTATGCCTTACTAATTATTGTTTCCAGATGTTTAGAAAACTGCTCTGTGGGGTTGACATCCAAAGGAAGATATATGGTCTCATCTGCTAAATGAAGCTCAACTTCATGTTCATAGTGTGAAGTGTTCAGAATAACAATTGCACCTCCTTTGTCCGCCTTTTGACACACTATTTTAGGATTCATTGCTATTCTTCGAAGAGCCCCAACTTGTTTCTGTGTAAGTGTGATAATTATAGTGTCAATTTTGAGATATGGGCATCTCAAGGATACAAATCTGGTGTATCTACCAACAAATGTTGCTCCACATATAGATCTTGGTAGAAGTCCCTAAAAGTTGCCACAATATGGGGATCTTCCATTTGTTCCATAACTGCAGAGTCAAACACCGTCTGAACCCATGTTGCCTGATGTTGTATTCTTATTCTTTAAGCTAGCAGGTGCCCACACTTGTCTCCTACATAAAACATGTGATGAAGCCACCTGCTCCATCTAGGTCGAACACCACCAATTGGGAGCGGGAATCTTGGCATGGTTTACTATCAGCTGTCAAGATTTCTATCAGTTCACCTCTAACCACTGCCTTCAATGTCTCCCATAAAGTAAAGATGGAAACATCTGGTGTATCGTTAATAGCCAAAAAGTCGCTCAAGGACATGGTGATTTGTTTGATAACCTCAGGTCTATGCAGAAGAGTTTCTCTTAATGACCAGGACCTAGGAGGGGGCTGTAGGGGGGTAATTTCAAAGTGACCGACACTGTGGCTTGATCCAACAAGGAGAGAGTCTTGATTACAGATTGTGAGACAGTGGAAGTGATGCCAGATGAGCCTAAGCAGTAGTCCAGTTGGGCATACATTTTATGTTCATGTGAGTAAAATGTATAGTCCCATGTTTGTGGATGTAGTGATCGCCAAATGTCAGAAAACCCCACCTCCTCCAACTAGAGCTTGCCCTCCTGGGAGAGAGCCCCAGTCTGGCCTTGAAGAGAGGTTGATCTGTCTAAATCTTTGGCTACTGTGGAGGGTTTGGGGTAGCAGGGGAGTGGCGCTCAGGCAGGTAGCTGGTAGAGATGACTAGGTGGTGGATATCAATAATTGTATGGGAAACTTCCAGGATAGGGGAAGACCCAAAAACCCCTAAATGAGTGAGGAGCTAAAAGCCCATCCCTCAGCACGAAAAACAAAAACCTGGGCACACATGCAAATATCAACAGTATATACAGTAATGGGTAGTAAATGTAGTCGACACCGGAGATTCTCCTTGAAGGTTTCGGATTCACTCTTACTGATGAGACGAGCACGAGGGGAGTTCTGCTTGTACAGGCTCTTCTATGGTCACGGATGCAACCGCCCGCCTGACTACCTCTCACGTGACGAAGTCACCATTATTTTACCCGCACTCCGGGTTGGAATTATCACCGGACCATCGATACCTGCACCACGCCCCGTAAAGCCCTGAAGAGTCACAGGCATTGACCTGTTGACAAAACACGTGTCGGCTGGGGTTTGCCTTTTCTATCAACATCCTCACATATATAAAAAAAAACCTTCAAGGAGAATCTCCGGTGTCGACTACATTTACTACCTAATCCTATATATACTGTTGATATTTATATGTGTGCCCAGGTTTTTTGTTTTTCTGTCTAAATCTTTGTTGAAAACTATATTTAAGTCCTTTCCCAAAAGGATCAATCGATCAAGGATGTTCAGCACCTCATTCACTGCCCGGAGGAGACAGGGTGCCAGTGCTTCATTAGGTGTGTAGAAAGACCAAAGAGTATAGGTATGAGAGACCACTGTACTGGAGTATGCCAATAGTCAGCCTCTGATTTCAGCCTGTTTGCGGCGGACACTCCTTAAAAAGGAGTTAGAGATCAGAATTGCCAACCCTGCAGTTTAAGTGGGATTAGACAAAAAGAATTGGTGGGGGAAGGTTTTGGACCTTAATCCATGTGTGTCCCTGGAGAGTAAATGCATTTCCTGGAGAAGACAAATATGAGCCCTAGAGTGTTCCAGGTATGACAGTTTGACATGCCGTTTAATAGGTTATTCAGTGTAGTGTAAGTGTAGGAATCAATAAGTCTCTCGACATTAAGTTGGTTGGGGTAGAATGCTGTATGAAGGTCTAGAAGGGGGCCTGTAAAGTGAAGATGTACCTTGGACAGCATAAGGAAAGGTAGCTAGTATGTAAAGTATTAATTACCAAGTTGTGCCACTGTTTCTCAGTGCCTCAACATAAAACAAAAAAACACAGCAATCATTAGAAGTACCCGTTGAAGCATATCAATAAGAGTCAGTTTCCATTTCCCCTTTTTGTAGAATAGAAGGAAGAAGCATGGGGGAATTTTGCGAATTGGCAAATTCGCGAATTTGCGAATTCGCAATCTGCAAAATTCGCGAATTTGCGGATCCGCGGATTGTGTTGGTAATGGCCGGGCGGGAAAATGGTGCACATCGCTAGTGTGAGGGGCAGGGCCAAACGGGCGTGGCTTATATGCGAGTTCATATGCCTCTTGTGTGCATAAAAGGACAGGCATGGATCAGAGAAGCTCGTGGTCACAGGAACTGCACAGGGATTGAGCTCGTGAAAGTCAATATGCAAAGGCCTCCATCAAGCATCATAGCTATTTTTCGACGATAGATATGGGGAGAACACACACCTGCCCAGCCTCGACAAAACTCACATTTTTGGGGGGCTGATTAACTTTGCCATCACACCAAAGAGCGCCGGGGTCCCTCGAGTGAGCTGTCCATCAAGTGGGTAAAGGGCGCGAAGACAGTGCACACACCACTAGTGTATGGGGAGGGGCCAAACGGACGGGGCTTATATGCGAGTTCACATGCCTCTTGTGTGTATAAAAGGACAGGCACGGATCAGAGAAGCTCGTGGTCACAGGAACTGCACAGGGATTGAGCTCGTGAAAGTCAATTATGCAAAGGCCTCCATCAAGCATCATAGCTAATTTTCGATGATAGATATGGGGAGAGCGCACACCTACCCAGCCTCGACAAAACACACATTTTTGGGGGGGCTGATTAACTTTGCCATCACACCAAAGAGCGCCGGGGTCCCTCGAGTGAGCTGTCCATCAAGTGGGTAAAGGGCGCGAAGACGGTGCACACACCACAAGTGTGTGGGGAGGGGCCAAACGAACGGGGCTTATATGCGAGTTCACATGCCTCTTGTGTGTATAAAAGGACAGGCACGGATCAGAGAAGCTCGTGGTCACAGGAACTGCACAGGGATTGAGCTCGTGAAAGTCAATTATGCAAAGTCCTCCATCAAGCATCATAGCTAATTTTCGACAATAGATATGGGGAGAGCGCACACCTACCCAGCCTCGACAAAACACACATTTTTGGGGGGGCTGATTAACTTTGCCCTCACACCAAAGAGCGCTGGGGTCCCTCGAGTGAGCTGTCCATCAAGTGGGTAAAGGGCGCGAAGACGGTGCACACACCACTAGTGTGTGGGGAGGGGCCAAACGGACGGGGCTTATATGCGAGTTCACATGCCTCTTGTGTGTATAAAAGGACAGGCACGGATCAGAGAAGCTCGTGGTCACAGGAACTGCACAGGGATTGAGCTCGTGAAAGTCAATTATGCAAAGGCCTCCATCAAGCATCATAGCTAATTTTCGACGATAGATATGGGGAGAACGCACACCTACCCAGCCTCGACAAAACACACATCAATGACATCATCCTGTAACTATTGTAGGATGGCGCCGGCAAGCTGCCAGCGCCATCCTAAAATAGTTACTAAATTAGCTTCATCATCAGGAAGCACTAATAGATAAAATAAAGCAGGTGCTGGCAGCTTGCCGGCGCCATCCTAAAATAGTTAAAAGTTCAACAGGCTTGAACTTTTGCCCCCCAAATCCGCCGCTCACGGATCTCGCGGATTTTCAGTAAATTCGCTGGAGTTTGCGGATCGCAGATTTACCGAAAATCCGCGAAATCCGCGAGCGGAACGGGTTTTCCGCTCATGATTAGTGTGTGGTGGCACAATGTCTTCCCTCCACCAGTGCCCGAGCCCTCCCATTAATATAAAAAGAAAAAAGAAAAGCCTCACTAATCTCAAGTACATGTTACTACGGGCAGGTCTCCAGCGAGTGACTAGCACACCCCCTGACTTTCTTTCGCTATTTTCTCCAGATCTGGATGCAGATCTGGGGAGGATGTTTTGGTAGTCTGCAATTCCTCCTATTGCCACCCTCGCTCCACTCAGCTCTAAATTGCTCTGAATGCGTGTCATTTATGCCCAGCAGTTGACATATTTCTTCCAGCGAATGGAGCTGATCGAGCCTCCCAGCCAGGCAGAAGACAATTTTGAAAGGGTGAATCCATGTGTATGAGATACCAGCAGATCAAAGGTGTGTAGTGACGGATCAAAACCCTCTGCACTTCTGCAGGTGAGGATGTCCGCCAGAGTAGCCGAAGTTGGTCTCTTGGGGCCCACTCTGTGTGTTTGATCTAATTTAATAACAGTGTCCGGGGGAGCCTCCAAGATCGAACAGAGTTTATAATTTAGGAAAAAAGCACAGAAGATGTGCCAGAACACCTTTTATTATTTTTATACTTCCAACACAAATCACTGTCTCACATTCATCTTCTTGACATGCATGCTGGTGTCCAACACAGCCCGTTGATGATTCTGGTCTGCATCCCTCTGATCTGCTAATCAAGAGATATGTGCTCTATATTGCCACTGCACCATGACCCAGTTTCAAAGGTGATAGGATAAATATGTTGACATCATCAGGAAAACTCTAAAGGGATTCTAAAACTATGTACAGAGTTTTTAATTGTTTGAAGTAATGGGATTGCCCTGAATGAAGAACTGCAAGTGCTTATGTATTTTGTGACAGCAGATTTTTGTTTCCAACATTTCCTTCAGGACCAATGAAATAATATCATTTAAAATAATATTGATTGACAAAAATATTGCCCAAGAAATTTTGTTTACAAAAACATGCCTATCCCATACTTAATTAACATTAACACAATATCAATGACCAAAATGTCAGTGTTAAAAAATCTATTTCCACTAATATGAAAGACAAATATCGGAAACAGAAATTATTGTTACCATTAAATAACTATTTAAAATTAAAGAAAACACAATAACGACTACACTAATATCCTGCAAAATAAAGCAAAATATAACAACATACTATAATAAACCTATTTTACATTAAACAAATACAAATAAAATGTACATAAATATATCAACTAACCACATTGCTGAAATGTTATTACATCAAAATTAACTTTACACTCATATGATAAAATTAAAAAAATGTTTCCATACATAACCTAATTATTAATTATAAATACTTAATGCAATAAATATAATTTGAACAATAAACATTATTAAGTAGCATTACACATAAAATATATATCCACAATATAACAAAAAACACAATAATATATATTAAACATTATAATTAAACACTAATTAGTGTCCACTATAAAAGGTAACAACTGATTCAAAAAATTCCAGTTAAAGGAAGGCTAACTAAAAATAACTACCTTGAAACAAACTAACCAACAAAAATGTTGAAATACTTGGCAATACAATATAAAAGTAAGAGAACATTTCTTCACTTCCACACCAGGGGCCCGATGTAGGTAAGTTCATTTTACCACTTCTTAAATACCGAATCATACCGATTCGGTATTTAAGAAGTGGTAAAATGGAGGGGGGGGGATGTAGGTATTTCAGATTCGGTAAATGCTGAATCGTTATGATTCGGTATTTACCGATTCTGTAAATACCGAATCGGTAAAGCCCATTCATTCCTATGGGCCTTGAAGCCCATAGGAATCAATGTGGGATACCGAATTGGTATTTACCGATTCGGTAAATTCCGATTGTTGCAAGGGTGCAGGGGGTGTCACTTTGACACCCTCTAGCACCCCAATTCCGGACTTGTGTGCCATGTGGCACACAGACATGCTCTAAGGGCATGTCTGTGTGTCACATTGCACAGGTGTGCATGCACAAATGTGCATGCACACCTGTATTCGGTATTTTACCACCCAATAGGATTGGGTGGTAAAATACTGATTCTTAAAGCCCTGTGGCACTCTGACATGTGCCAGCTACATCTGCATTTACAGAATCAGTATTTTACCGAGTCTGTATTTACCGATTCGGTAATTTTACCGAATCGGTAAATACAGAATCAGTAAAATACCGATTCTGTAAATGCATGCCCTACATCTGGAAACCGTAATACAGGTCAGAAACGGCCGAATTCGGCCGTTTCCGACCGGTATTAGGGCACCTACATCGGGCCCCAAAACACTACAGATGAAAGACAAGACTCGGCTGGATTACCAACAGAAGTCCAAAGTAAAAAAGTGGAGAAAAAAATACAGCTTCACAAGTAAGATACAACATATAAATTAACATAATTTAAAGTAAGTTATTTTAAAAATGTTAAACTACGAATAGTGAACTGAACTCTCTATTTTTATCTGTCTACCAATCATTAGGTCCTAAAGAAAATGTACAACATCTAAAACCTCCAGAACTACAACTTAAATAAAAAAATCAAACACCTGGACAAAGGCATGCTATAATAAGCAAAATCAAAACACTTTTAAACAGTGACTAAACCTTAAATGTGAAAACAGACTAGCCAAAAAAAAACGTTTACAATATATCTAATAAAATTTTTACCTCCAACAGAAAACAAACCACATGATCCACATTCGAATAGTTTCAGATGAAAATTGGAAATAAACTGCTATTATAATCAACACCACGTATGTAAGAATACAATGTAAAACGATTGCAGAAATATTTTATGTAAATTAGCAAAGTAAAATGAAAACTATTACAATGTATTTAACCGGATCGGTGCGCATGACTGAATGGTCTATCATTCGCTACGATGCTTGTGTGCAGAGGACGCAACCCTTCCGTCCTCTGCACACGCACTCCAAATCCCTCTGCTGTGAACAGCAGAGGGATTTGCTTTTCTTTTTTCAGCCTCAGGAGCTGGGGTAGAGCTTCCTAAACCTCCCGAAGCATATTGTTTTCAGTGTAATGATGATTTGCGTGCATTGCATGCCAATGTCATTACACTGAAAATTTAAAGTGAAATGAGCCGATTTCACTTTCACAGCCTACATGCTCGAGGGGCTATCTCAGTAACTAGAGCACCTAGGTAGACGGGAGAGGTACCATTGGAAAGGGATCCCTGCTTGGCGATCACCGCAGCAGGGCGATCCTCTAAAACTGATCTACTTCATTAGGCACCAGGGAGGGGGGAGAGGCCCCTTGGGCAAGTGCTTTCTTCGCCCCCATCTTTTTTGGCCAGATCAGTCTTTATGCCCTCCCTGGAGGGCCGATGGGGGCAATGACCCCAGATCGGCCTACCAGGGAGACAGAAATCCCACTAGGCCCCAGTAATTTTTTTTTGTATTAACGTTGGGGTGGGGGCTGCCCAAAGGGGGCATGTCAATGCCCTCACCCCCAAAGAAAGAAAAAAACTATATTTTTGTCCCCCGGGCGGGCAGATGGGGGTTATTACCCCCATTATGTCCCCCTGGGTGCAGAGAACCCATGAGGCACCAGGTAATATTATTTTTTTATAAAAGAGGTGTGGGAGCAGCCCACAATGGGCATGCCAATGCCCCCACCCCCTGACCCTAATAATACCAGTCTGTCTGTCCACCGGGGGCAGTTGAGGGGTATTACCCCCTATTTAAAAGCCCAATATGAGCCAGGGTATTTTTTTGAATGCGTAGGGGTGGGGGCAGGACCGGGCTGGCTGTGGCAGACACCAGGTGTTTTCCCTGTAACAAAGGCAGAAGCAGTGCATCTTACTAGCAGCTCCCACAGGAGAAGGCCCAACTGAATTGCCAGGGCTGGTTTGTGTCTCCAGTCCAGCCGTGGGAGAGGGCTTCACAAAATGGGCATGTTAATGCCCCCACCTCCCAAACACAAAAGGACAGTCTTTCTGCCCCTCAGAGCGGTCCACCAGATACCATGGACTTGTTTTTTATAACACGGGATCGGACTGCCCAGGGGAGGCAGAAAGCCCACTTGACACCATGGATTTTCTTTTTTTTTTTAAGAATTGCGGGTCTGCCCAGAATGGGCATTCCAATAACCTTAAGAAAAACTAAAAGTACAATCTTTCTGTTCCCTGGGGGCAGATGGGGGTTATTACCCCAAGTCTGCCCCCCAGAGGGGCAGAAATTCTGCTAGGCATCAGGGACTATTTTTTTACTTGTGCAGGGGTGGGGGCTGCCCTGAAGGGCCATGCTGATGCTCCAACTCCACCCATAAAATAGGCACCACAGTCTTTCATCCCTGGGGGGTCTGTCCAGAATGGGCATGCTGATGCCCCCATGCCCCACCCAAAAAACGGGCACAGTCTTTCTGCCCTAGGGGCGACAGATGGTGGTGGCGGATAGATAGTGATGGTGGTTGTTACACCGGATCTGGCAGAAAGACACCTAAGCACCAGGGATGACCTGCCCCATAGTCCAGATCCGCTCCCTTTTTTTTAGGCACACATTTTAGACGGTTCTGCCATCCTTGGGGGCTGATCAGTGATATGTTTAGGCTCATCTGTCCCAAGGGTGGCAGAAAACCATGAAATACCAGGGAAGTTTCTGTGTGTGGGAACTGGAGTTCAGCTGGTGGTAGGTATGTACTGGTGTTTGGCTGGCTGGTAGTGTGTGTCCTCTCATTTTGCTGTTGGTGTGTAGAATTGCACATGGCTGGCAGTGCGTGTGGACTAGTGCTTGGTAGTGGTGTGTGTGGACTAGCACTTGCCTGGTCGTGTATGTGGACTGGCGCTTGGCTGGTGGTGTACATTGGATGGTGCTTGGATGGCAGTGTGGTAGATGGTGCTTGGCTGGTGGTGTGCATGGACTGGCACTTGGCTGGCGGACTGGGCATACTATTGCTTGGCTATTGATATGGCTTACGTGGATCCCCAGCATTTTCTTACCCAGAATCCACGGCAAAGCTCAAATTTAGCTGAAAAGTCAAATTTTTCTCACATTTTCCTCACATGTCTGTGCGGGAGAGTTGAAGGATCGCTGCATAGTCACAAATTTCCTAACACCGAGTATTCCCCTCGATCTCCTGATAAAAATTATACTTCACTTGAGTGAGTGCCCAAAGTAGAGGTAGCCTAAAAAAAAACTGCCCTTCTGAACATGATTTGGTTTCCCCTCAGTTTTTCATTTTATACGTTTTTAGGCTGACTATGTTTTGGGCAGCCACACAAGCGAGGTATATTATTTATCAGTAAACAGAGGAGAATGCTGGGTGGTAAGAAATGTGTAACGGCCCAGTGATCCCAGCCAGAAATGTATGGAAAATGTGATTTTTTTTTCAAGCTAAATTTGAGGTTTGCAGGGGATTCTGAGTAGGAAAACATTGGGGGATCCATGCAAGCCACACATCCCTGGACTCCCCTGGGTGTGTAGTTTTCAGAAATGTCTGGATTTGGTAGTTTTCCCTTGATGGATGTCAAACACATAACCAGAAACGCAGGTGCCCCCCTTTCAATGCTGCGTCATTTTGCGATAGATAATTCTAATGTCTCCACAATACATTTTGGGCCCTTCACTGTTATGGGTACTTGGCCCACCCACACAAGTGAGGTAGCATTTGTATCGGGACACCTGGGGGAATGCTGGGTGGTAGGGAAGTTGAGTATGTCTAGTGATCCCACAACTTTCCTACATAGTAATGTGAGGAAAACTTGATTTTTACTAGGTACATTTGAGGTTTGCAGGTAATTCTGGGTGGGAAAACATTGGGAAATCCATGCAGGAAATACCTACCTGGACTCCTCTGGGTGTCTAGTTTTCAGAAATGTTGGGGTTTAATAGGTTTACTCAGATGCCTGCCGAGCCCAGGACCAAAAACGCAGGTGACTTTTTTTGTGATTGATAATTTTGAAGTCTTCACAGTACGTTTTGGCCCATTTCCTGTCACGGGTACTAGGTCTACCCATACAAGTGAGGTAACATTTTTATCGAGAGACCTGGAGAAATGGTGGGTGGGTGAAAGTTTGTGGCTACTCACAGATTCAGAGCTTTCCATCTCAGAAATATGAGGAAAACTGTTTTTTTTTTACAAAGTTTGAGGTTTGCAAGAGATTTTGGGTAACAGAACCTGGTGAGTGTCACACACATCATCCCATCCTGGATTCCCCTGTGTGTCTAGTTTTCAAATATATACAGGTTTTCTAGGTTTCCCTAGGTGCCAGCTGAGCTAGGGTCCAAAATCCACAGCTAGGCATATTGCGGAAAAAGGGCCAGTTTTCACTGGAAAAATGTGATGTGTCCACGTTATGTTTGGGCTGTTTCCTGTCGCAGGAACTAGGCCTACCCACACAAGTGAGATGCTATTTGTATTAGGAGACTTAGGGGAACACAGAATAGTTGAACAAGTGTTATTACCAATTGATTTTCTATAAATATCTGCCTTCCAAATGTAAGACTATGAGTAAAAAAGAAGTCATTTTGAAAATTACTGCTAGTATGGGACCCACAAATTCGGAGATGTGAAAATAACCACTACTAGTAAACTCCACATTTTGTTCTAATTTTGGAACTACATAGGTTTTCTTGAAACCTTTTTTTCACTTTTTTTATTTTACCAAATACATTTCTGTATGCCCGGTGCACAATGAAAAACCATTGCCAGGTGCAGTTCAGTTATTGGCTCTGTGTACCTCAGGTTCTTGTTGAACCTACCAGTGATATATATCCCGCAACCAGAAGGGTCAAGCCGACATAAAGGTATATTGTTTAAAAAATCTGCAATACTTAGAAAATGTTAGAGGTAAAAATGCAGGCACAAATGGCTGTTTTTTTCAACTCAATTGTAATATTTTTTTATTTCAACTTTTTGTTTCTATAGGAAAACCTTGAAGGAGCTACACAAATGCCCCTTTGCTGAATTAAATATTTTGTATACTTTTCAGGATTGCATAGCTTTCTGGAATATATTATTGGTTTTTCACACATTTCTACCACTAACTGGAAGGATTTAAAAGCACAGAAAGTAAGAAAAATAGGCTACGTCCCAGTAACATGCCAAAACTATGTAGAAAATTGTGTTTTTCTGACAAAAGTCTGCGTGTTCCTGAAAGCTGGGAAGATGGTGATTTTAGCACTGCAAACCCTTTGTTGATACTATTTGCAGGGGACAAAACAGATGCTTCTGCAGCACTTTTTTCCCTTTTCCCCCCAAAAACAATATATTGCTGTATGTTGGCAAATTTCTCCATCCCCTCTAGGGGAATCCACAAACCCTGCATACCTTTGGAATCCTCTAGATGTAGAAACACAAGGACGCACATTTGGCATGAATACCTTATGTGGACAAAAAGTTACAGGGCCCTAAGTGCGAACTAACCCAAATAGCCATGGCTTAGCCCAGGAGGGAGGCCTAGCAGCAAAGGAGAGTAAGTCAGGGTCCGCGGCAGGCTTCTTTAGGAGAGGGGTCACCATGGCGTGTTTCCAGTGAGAAGGGACTGTAGATTCAAGTAAAGAGGTATTAAGGACATCCAGGATGAGTATAGAAATTGGTAAAGGATCCTTAGGAGAGCTGGATTTCACATTATCTAGGATGATTTTAAGGGAGTCTACATTAAAAAGGGGCCAGGAATCCAGAAGGAAAGTAGGGATAGCGGACTCAATGTAAGGTTCAGTGCGGGTTGAGAAGGGAGTGTTGTCTGGGGGTTGATTCTGGACTGTGACAAAAGGGGACTGCTCGCATGCGAGTTTGCGATCTCCAGACAGAGTTTCTCAATTTTGTGAGTAAAAAAGATGGTGAGGTCCTCGCACTGGCGTTTGTTTAGAGGCGGAGGACTTGCTAGGTTCTCTTAGCCTGCCAGCTGCCTAACTATGTCAAAAAGTGTTTTTGAACAGTTCACAACTTCAGAGATGGTTTTAGAGACAAATTTGGCCCGAGCGGACCTAACATGAGAGGACAGAGCCACCCCCAGATGTCAGTGAAATCGAAGTAAGGCATGTACTTCAAGACTTCAAAGAGGCAAGCACTAGGTCCCAAAAGCCCACTACTATAATTCAAAAAGTTATACGCCATAAAGTACCTGAAAAAAGGTCAGCAATCAGATATACCCACTTTAAAATCCTTATAAATGTGCTAAGAAAGCTACCAGTGATACTCCAGGTGCTCCTAGAAGACACCAAGAGAGAGAGAAATTCCTTAACAGTTAACAGCTAAACATAATGATGAACACTTGCTCCTATATGATAGCTTTAACCCCTTCCACGCTCATGACGAGCTGGGCTCGTCATGGCGTAGCCTCCTCGCACGCTGATGACGAGCCCAGCTCGTCATGAAACAATGTAAAATAGCAATTCCCAGCACAGGAGGGGAATTGCCTTAGCAGCCATGGAGTTAATAATGATAAACAAAATATTATATTTGCCAAAGCTGATAATTTATTAAGACTGAGGGCCCGATTATGAGTTTGGCAGTCCTGGAGCGGGTTACCATGCCACCGCCCTGTTCCAGGACAACCAAACAGGGCTGCTGCCCACCCACCAGATTGCTAGTTTTTTGTGGTCTTAGAAAGGCAACGCCACAGGACTGCAACAGCTCGTTACAGCACGGCATGGACTGTGAAGTCCATGTCATGCTAGAACTGGGAGAGCATGCATACAGGGGGGCACAACATGTGCCCCCCTGCATGCACCCCTAGACATGGGGCATAAGTTTCATGACCGTCACAAATTTTATTGAGGAAGAACCTCCATGACACCACTGGCGGTCTTGAAACTCGTAATATGCAAGGCGTGCTGCAGTGGCACCACCAGCATATTGTGAGACCCTGACCTCTGCGGGTCGCTAGGGAACACGGTTCCCTGGCAGTTGCAGAGTGCATTGCAGCCAACCACCAAAGTTGTAATACATGGTCGTGCTGCCACTGTGGTGGGGGCGGGACCACCACCAATGCGCCTCCATGAGTCTGGTATTCCTTGGATTGCCAGACTCATAATCAGGCCCTAAGCCATTGTGAAATATGGATAATGGATGGAACATTGAAAATGTGCCCCAGATCTTTGACTAAATGGTGAATATCAAAACACTAATATAGCCTACCTAATAAACAAAGTAGCCCTTATTACAAACTACTCAATTAAATAAAAAATAATGAAGACATATCCAAAACCTTGCACTTAGAGCCTGATTATGACATTGGCGGTCAATCCACCGGACCGCGGATGCAGCATTCAAGAGAAAACTGCAAAGCCTGGGGTATTTTGACCACCATATTACAAGTGGACAGCCAGGCAGTCCGAAGTCGCTGGTTCCACAGCGGTGGCATGGCTTGGCCACTGAGAACGGCCACAGCAGATCCCGCCATTGTGCAGCACCTCCTGCAAATCTGTGCCATGCACCATGTCATGCATGGCACACAGTGCACACACAACAGTGCATGGATATGGAGGCACAACATGTGCCCCCATGCACTACTCCCCCTGGGCAAAATCACCATGGTGCCCTATTTGGGGCCTCTTCCATCCCTTTTCACCATCCTTTCCATGGCAGGGTTCCTGCCATGAAAAGTCTGTGGAAAAGGGAACTCACAATCCCAATGGTGGCTCCTACCTCGGCACTACTGCCATTCACACCTGCCGTCGTCTCCTTCACACTGTCGGGACTCAAGATCCTGGTGGTGTTGGCGTTGTTGTGTCGGACTGGTGGCGGTCCAACCACAAACTTGTAAATTGGGCGGTTGGACCCACTAGGTTGCAGCAATTAGACCGTCACCACAGGTGTGGTGGTCCTGGGACCATTACTTGAATCAGACCCTAAGTGTAGAATAACGAACAAACAGCCAGTTTGCCATTGAAATACAAAAAATGTATTGCAATAGCCTTTGTAACAGAGGTAGCTAACCACTACAACATGCTTATAGAAAGTCAATTTTACCCACAACCTAAAGCCTCATTTACAATGATTTAGCATAGGGCAGAGCTGCAAGTCTTTTTGTTGCACTGCCCTATGCCAAATCAAAAGGGCTGGAATACATTCCCGTCCTTTCAGCCAGCGCCAGTGCACAATATAGTGCCTAGCACCAATGCAGGCTTCCTTGCACAATGGTGCATGGGTTGCTGCCATGCTGGCAGGATTGTTTTTGTGCAGTAAGGGACACCTTCATTCACAAAAACAATCAATGGAGGGGTATCCCTCTTTCTATCTGTGTTGAAGAATTCAGCACACATAGAAAGAGGAAACAAACAAGGAGAAATAAACATATTTCTCCTTGGTATGCCTGCCCTGGGGAGGCTGACAGTTTTGATGCATTCTAAGGTTTACAGATCCTTGTAAATCTGGGAATGCTTCAAAGCCCATGGGTGTTGCATTGGAACACCCACTGCAACACCTATGGAACCTCTCCCTGGCGCAGTGTAAGGCAGTGCAGTGACTTGTGCTGCGTTGTCTTACACCATTTATATGAGGCAATGAAAAGCCATGCAAAGTGGCTTTGCATGGCCTCATGGATATGGGACTACACTCTGCACCACCATAGCGTCATAAAAAGTGATGCACCAGTGGCACAAGAGGCTTGTAAATAATCCCTTAAGTCCCTTAATGGACTACTTTGAAGACACTTGGGTTTGCAGACTGCACCACTCTGCACACAGATGCCAACCCAAATTCCACACATCATGGTGGAAAGTTTACAATAGCACCAAGGGTCAAGAAGGTAAAACCAACAATGCAGTAGAATGATGGCACAATGTCACAATAAAGTTAGACTCTTTATTAACAATAAAGGAGTACACCATTTAGAATCAACTGCAAATCCTTATTATAAAACACCTATCTACACACTAACCAACAAACCTTAACAAAAGATACAATACCATATCTTAACCCGTTTTGAATAAATAATAATCAATGTATTTTTATACATTAGTCAAGAAACATATTAAGAACATAGAAAAAGAGACTGATAAATAAAAATGTATGTTTAATATTTCATTTAAGAAACAGCACATCAACAACCACAAATCTCAACATTAGAAATAAACACAAAATTAAACCAAGTAAATCCCACACATAGAAATGTAAAATAATACATTGTAATTACACCAGATACGCATAAATAATAATATGCAACACTTCCAACCCAAACATGAATAACTACATCAGACTTACAGTTCTGTAGATGCAGATCTTCGGCCACGTCCATGTTCTGAAAATTTGATCCACCAAAAAATAGAACCAAACTTTCAAAGAACACAAAAAAATTAAACAAAGAAAAAGTGCAAAGGAAGTTCATTGAAATAATCTAAACTCATTATGAACCATCAAATATCAAAAAGGATATCAAATAACATGAAATAATACAACATTTCTCTTCCAACATAAGATTTGTCAACTTAGCTCCAAAAAAATCATTAATTAAAGCAGTCCACGAAGGAGGTAGTCCCATATAAGAGTACACAAAGGGGAAAGGTAAGTCCTTTAACGAATGGTAGTGTGTATCCTCAATTGATGTATATTTACTTTATTTTATCTTGCCGAACTTCTCCAATTCAGAACATCAATCAACGCATTTCGTCCCCTCCATTCGGGCCTCTTCAGGACAACGTGTGAAGAGAAAAAGACCTAAAGAGTAATACCATGCATGGTTTTCTATTCATTTCTTTGGCCGTTGCAGATCCAGTTCATATATTAGTTTCTCAACAAGAAACTTGTGCACCCTGTGTTCCATTTCCATATTCCACTTTCGTGTTATAACCTTCTGCCTCTTGGATTTATAGGTGAACATGCAATACGTATGATCTATAGATCAATTAAAATCATCAGGCCTTACTGTGCAGGATAGAGAAGAAAAATCCTTCCCTGTGTGGATATAAAAAAATGTGACATGAAAGACACATTACCCATTCTCAGACCAAAATCTGAACGGCACAGAATGATTTGCTGCCTGTGTTGGTGATGCAGGGTACTATCATCCCACACCAGAACTGTTATAAAAAAAATTATGTAAGAAATGTTGTATCAATTTAGAATTGGTTGTTTCAGCATCCACGTGTTAAGTAACCCTGGGTGTAGTTTGCGAAGTAGCGCTACGCGTAGCTACGCGAAGTGCACTTCGCAGAACGCGAGCTACGCGTAGCACTATGCGAACTGCGTAGTAGCTTGTTCGGGGATGATTGCACAGTGCCGGATGCTTTTCTGCACTGTGCAGTCATTGAAAACGGCATCTCTCATGGTGCAAGCTGTTGTTTTCTGCCGCTCAAGTAGATTTTTACTCGAGCTGCAGCTTTCTCAATGCAGACTGGTAGTTTCTCATCGCGAAAGGTCGCGAGCATACACGACCACTCGCAATGAGAAACCTGACCTCAGTTGAGAATCTTGCCGGGAGGTTTATTTTCCACGCTCACGATCGGCAACTTGATGTTGCTGATAGTGAATGCGGAAAAAGTCTTGCCGGGATGTCATTTTGCTTGCTTGCGGTCGCCAACTTTACGTTGAGGACCATGAGCAAGCAAAAAATGACTGTTGCACTACGCTACGCTACACGTGAAGGCACTGTGCTACATGCAATTCGCGTAGTGCGAAGTAGTGTAAACTTCGCAAACTATGCAAGCAGCCTAGTGTTAAGAGTGCATTTCCAAATAAGAGCACGTATTGGACGACTTTGAGGACCATTCTTTAATGTATTTTACAAGCACTCCAGTGATTTTTGTATTTATTTGTCACACTTCCAGCGTGCCAGCCATACCTGTGGCGGCTTCCTTAAGATTTACCACCACGCACACTGCCGTGACCATGCCAGAATCTTCATCTCCGGAGGCTTCCCAGCAGAGTAGCTTTGCAAATAAGCTCCTGCATATGCGCACTCAGGACGGGATCTTGTCTGGACTACTGAAGTTTCAACTAACAGGTAAGAACCCTTAATCCACTAGCAAAGCCCTCCATTCCAGAATTTTTGCCGGAAGGTGCCATAAATGTTGACTAACTTTTGACTCGTGCTCGTTTCCATTCTATTACCTTTTTGTTTTTTTAGGGCTATTCAGGACCTTTCATCTCGGCAGACAGATTTAGTCCTCCCATAGAGGTAGACCTATTAGGCTCCTCTTTCATCTACAGATTGTGTAGTTTTTCAAGCACACACCACTGTTGCGTGCCCACATGTGTTGGGTGAATGTACTTCTCCTTGTTGATGTAACAAGAGTTTTTCCGCAGAGAAACATGTAAGTAGTCTTAGACTTTCTCCTTCTTGGTGGTCTGGCAACTTTAGGTTTTTTCACCTCTTCTAGTAGTTTCACTCACAGTGCCAGCATGTCTACACCTGGTGGCAGGGTGTTGGTCTGAGATTGGGTAATGGGTCTTTTACGTCACATTTCTTGAGATCAACACAGGGAACAGTTTCTCTTCTCTGTCCTGCACAATGAGGCCTGATGATTTTAATGGATCTATAAAACATAATTATTGCATGTTCATCTATAGGTCCTAGAGGTGGAAGGTTATAAGATGAAAGTGGAATATGCAAAAGCAACACAGGGTGCATGGGTTTCTTGTTGTTTAAACTGCTATATGAACGGCCTCCGCAACGGTCAAAGAAATGTATATCAAACCATGTATGTTATTACTCTTCAGGTCGTTTTCTCTTCTGATGTTTTCCTGAAGAGGTCCGAATAAAGGGGCCGAAATGCGTCGACTGATGTTCTGAATTGGAGAAGTTCTGCAAAATAAAATAAAGGAAATATACATCAATTGAGGATACATACTACGATTGATTAAGGGACTTACTTTTCCCTTTTGTGTACTCTTATATGGGACTATCTCCTTCATGGACTGCTTTCTTTAATGATTTTTTTGCAGCCAAGTTGACAAGTCATATGTTGGAGGAGAAATTGAGGATTATTACATGTTATTTGATATACTTTTTGATATTTTGTTTTACATTTCTTTTGGTACATGTGTTATCTTAGTTTTGTGATTTTTTTTGTTTTTTGTCTTTGTCTGTTTGCGAGATAAAACATTCTACCGGCCAGATTCATCAAGCTTAATTGCGCTCGCAAAGGGCCAGATTCTGAGAATCTGGCCCTTTGCGAGTGCAATTTTTGCATTAGGGATTCATCATCCCAAATACAAAAATCGCTATTAAAGAATTCGCACATTTGCGAGGAATTGCATTTAAGGAATCTCTATTTGAGATTCCTTAAATGCAATTCATGAACCATTTTTAAATTGCGAAATCGCAATTTTGAGCCGCTATTTACCGCGAGGTCAAACCTCGTGGTAAATAGCGAAAACTTAGAAAAATGAATTTAAATGCATTTTTCTAAGTTGCATGTTACACACACACATGTCCTTTGGACATGTGTGTGCGCAACACCAATGTAGATTACATTTCAGGGGTGCTAAAGGGTGTCCTTTGGACACCCCTGGCACCCTTGAAATCGCATCCTTATTTGCATAGGAATGAATGAGGAGTCATTCCTTATTTGGGATTAGCAATTTGCTAATCGCAAATAAGGAGGCTGTGGGAATTGCAATTTATTTAGCGATTTCTACATGAATCCCAATTTGCAAGTCCTTAATAGCGATTCCTTAATAATCGCTTTTAAGGACTCGCAAATCGGGACATTGATGAATCTACCTGTACAATGCTTAAAATTGGTGCTGGCTCATGCTTTTGAATTCATAAAGAAATGATGGTTGATATAGTGACATACCAGGATAGAGATTAATTGATATTTTCTCTAATTAGCATTAACCATGTATCAATTCCCACACTTTCACGTGTTCATATTTTGGCTGGGCCTGCTGCAGCCCCACCAACCATTTTAAAACTTTCCTCATCGTCACACTTTTCATGGCAGTCGCACCAAGTGTGGTGGGGAGGCAACAAAGTGGGCCCTACAGGGTCACCTCGTGCCTCTGCACCATGTTGATTCCCCCAAGGGGTCACAACATGCACCCCCCTGTGTGCATGCACCCCAGTACCTGCACTGCATTTACTACAGCAGTCCATGCCCTGCAGGTACTGTTTTTGATTTTCCCATTGCAGTAACGATTTCATAGGCACTGTTGTGGAAACCCCAAAGAACTGCCTGCCAGACAGGAGAAAACTCCTAATCTGGTGGGCGGCTCAAACATGGGTTTGGCTGTGGGTGTAGGAGCAGGGCAGTTCCGCTCCTGCACTGCCAAACTAATAATAGGGCTCTAAGTCACATTATCTAAATCTACGCACATCATCCCATCCCCAAAGCCCTATAGAAAATCTTTAAAAAGTCTTACCTTATCCAATAATTAGCAACCGGTAAGTGAGACTTGCTCCCATCAATTTGATGAAAAATGACAAGAGCAGACCACAACAGTACACTTAGCGCTAAATGAAAACAAATAAAAAGACTATTTGCCTTTAGAAAAAAATAGAATTATAACCAAAACATTTTGAAAATTGTTTTAAAAATATGTAACACAGTTATAAAAAATGTGAAAACAATGTCAATAAATTTGTCTAGACAATGTAAATAAATATGTAAAGCATAATGTAATTAGTACTATAAAAACGATAACTATCATAACAGTACTATTTAAATTATAAAATTGAAACCTCTTAAATAAAATAAATATAGAAAATTTATATGAGAAAAAAGAAATATGTACTATATTTTTAAATGGTTTACAAACACTAAGGGGTAAAGTAAAGTCCAGTTTATGCATGGGTCGGAATTACATGTTTGAATGTCTTTAACCCTTTCTTTGTGTCCGTCGGCCAATGGCCACCGCGAGCACTACCTCCGTAGTGCTGCGCATGTCTGTTGGCTGAAGCGGCCCCGCCCACTCAATGGAACGCCCCGCACCGCGGCGGAATTTTCACTGCGGTTAAGGCGTTAACACATCCAATAATTATTGAATGCATTAGAAATAGCTCATTCTTTGTTATGTTTCAGCAGGTCAAATCTGGGAAAATTTAACATCTTAAAATATACAGTATTTATCATTTCACATGTATTTTGGCGAATTAAACACCAAAATCCACGTTATTCCCCATGAACTCATATTAGGCGTTATTTATCTCACCCGATAATTATCTTCCCCCAGGGTATCATTACTTTCAGGTGTGATAAATAACGCTATAGCTCAAAATTAGGCCCTTGAAGTTTTACATCTAATACTCACACTGTAATGTAACATATTAGGCAAAACATGTTATACACTAAAGAGGTAACATTTTCTATTTGCACTCCAACCTAAACCATTTAGAGGAAGTTGTTGGACATAAACAAAGTCACATTTACTAGTTCCAGTCCAATTTAAGCCATTTAAAGGAAGGCGTTGGACACTAAAGTGGTGACATTTACTATTTCCACTCCTATCTAAACTATTTTGGGGAAAGTTTGGGACAGCAAAATGGCAACCTTTACCAACGCCACTCCAACTTAAACGATTTTGGAGAAGTTATGGGACGCTAAATGGGTCACATTTGCTATTCTCACTCCAATGTAAGCCATTTGAAAAAAGGTGTTGGACACTAATGTGTTCACATTTACTATTCTCCCTCCAATCTAAACCATTGACATAAGACCATTTGACAAATATTAGGCTAAGCCTGTTGTACACTAAAGGGGTGACCTTTGCTACTTGCACTCCAACCTAAACCATTTTGGAGAAGGTGTTGGAGACTATGGGCTTATTATGTGAGCCTCAGCAAGGCAGTGCCGTGGGAGCACCAACTCCTATTCCTGCACAGCATGGACTGTGTAGTTCATGCCGTGCAGGAACATGGGGGTGTGCACACAATGGGGCACATCCCATGCATGCATTCACAAGCCTTGAGGAACATGGGTCCCTGGGCCCCCTTTGTTTGCTCAAAGACAAACCTATCATGGCAACTGGTGGTGAGCAAACTTGTAATATGCTTGGTGGTACTGCAAGGGCACCACCAGCATATTGCAAGCCTCTAACCACCACACCACTGCTGAGGGATCACGGATCCCCAGGGGTTGTGGGGGTCAATGGCAGTACGACTGCCAAACATGTAACAGAGCGGTCGGACCACCGGTCCAGCAGCTACCACACTGCCACCATGGGTTTCCCTAACCTCATAATCAGACCCTAAATGTGTCTCACATATTATTAGCACTCCAAGGTAAACCACATTTTTAAATGTTTTTAACACAAAAGATAGCACAATTAATAATTAACTTTAATACATGAAATTGGAATAACACAAATACAATTATTATTTATTCAGCCTAGAAAATAGTTAATCATTTTCCATCACACCTAGGGCATTATTTTGATGCAACAGCCAGAATGGCAGTCGGCAACACGGCAGAGGCATGCTGTGGCCATGGGATAGGGCGGCAGCACAGGCCGACACCATGAAGGCACATCCTGCCTGTTTGTGCACTGTGTGCCATGCATCATGTTGTGCATGGCACACGGTGCACAGAGAGGAGTGGCGGCACTACATGTGCCCCCAGGGCCACTTTACAGTGGCCCAGGATGGACAGGGGCCCTGTTTGGGACACCAAATATCCCTTTCCGACAACCTTTATAGGGTGGCGTTCCCACAATTAAAATTCTGCCAGAAAGTTATACTGTAATCTTAACGGCTGTGCCAGCCTCTGCACTGTCGCCTTTGTAAGACTCTGCTCCCATTGCCGCCCTGTCGGAATCACTGATCCTGGCGGAGGCGGTGGTCTTTCGACCAACCGAATAGGCCACCAGCATTGTAATGCAGCGGTTCGACAGATGGGCTATCGGTCTGGCCACCATCATAATGAGTCCCATAGCAATAAAAAAATAGCACATTAAAAAGCTAAATAATGAACTAAATATATACAAACCTATAACCAATAAAGCTATACAAAACTATTACTATAAAGAGGCATATTTTTATATACAATGGTAACAAAAATAGTAAATAAACACAATAACTATAAATAAAAACAACTTTAAGAAAAATGACTAAGCTTTTGCATCACACTTGCGTCACACAAGCTGATGCAGGGCAATGCACAGACTTATTTGGGATTTACAAAGCCATGCAAGGCTTGATTTGAGTAGCCTTGTGTCACTTTGTAAAGCATGTAATGCAACGCAGCTGCTTTTACTGCATTGCGTTACATTTCTGAGTGGCAGGCATTCCATGTGTGGAGCATGAGGGTTCCCATGCATCTACCTGTGAACTTCATGCTATTCCAAAAAAACTAAGTTTTTAAAAGCTGGAGCTGCATGAAATTAGTATGTGTAACACTGAGAGGCATAACGAGGAGAAATATGCTTATTTCTCCTAGTTATTTCCTCTTTCTATGTGTGATGTATTCTGCAGTACACATTGAAAGAAAAAAAGGCCTCTTTGGGTATCCTGTTTGTAATGCAGGAACCCTTGCTGCATGGCACAAGAGTGCCTGAGTTGGCACTAGGCTGCCACAAGTGTGCTAGCATTAAGACAAACCTGCAGAGATCAGTATCTTTGTAGATATGGTTCTGTTTGGCTCTCTCCTGTTTATGCAATGCAGCAAAGCATCTTGCCTTGCTGAACTGTGTTGCATGAATTCTTAGTACATCGGTCTCTTAGTATGTTTTTGAGCTCTGGGTACCCAAGGCTGCACCTGAACTTGATTAACACTACTCCTGTTTGCCTTAGGTGACGGAGAGAGGTCAGAATCTCAGGAGGCTGTCTGTAAGCGAAGAGACAAGGAGCAGGGTTGATGTAGTGTCTACATGAGGTACTTCCCCAAGCACATATCTGTGCATGTTCATTGACGTGTACATTATTTATTGATGTGTGCATTATTTAGTACAGCTGTGTGATTAAAGTGCTTCCTTTCTTGCACAGATAAGCATTGGGCTGTACATTAATTGTATTTGTCTCTTGGTTGATTGTTGAGCCCTGAGCTTTAGCACCCCCACACTATCTCCCTGTGAAGCCTGGGACTGCCCGTCCTTGCTACCCTGAAAGTTACGCGAACTTGGCTCAGTTTGCACAGCCACAGCAGGACAGACCCCAGGAAGCCAGTGGCAAATTACCTCAACTCACTCGGTTGAAGCCCGGTTGCCTCTGCCTGCCCTGTGGCTCCTCGAGTAGGAATTGATAAAGTTGTAACAACATCAGGCTCATGTAAACATGTTAACTAAGACATAACTGTGGTGTGTCCTGGATGTTTAGTAAGAGGTGCCATAAACACAACTCATAATATGTTTGCTCAGGGATCACAGTTGGGGCAGTTCTGAAATAGGAGAGTCCTAAAATATGTGTTTGACCAGTGCCCCAAAAACAGCCCTAAAATATGTGTTTGCCCAGTACCCCAAAATCCCTTAAAATGACATTGCATGTCAGCTGCAGTTTCTGCACTCCAGGGAGCATGCCTTATCCTTATCATTATCCCAGGCATGCTTCTCCATAAATACAAATCAATGATTTATTTTTTTGTGGGGATGGGAGAGGACATATGCTGCAACTGTTTCACCCACAGCCACAAAATAATGAGGCTATTATTGCAGCCATCTGTTTCTCTTCATCGGCATCTTCCCTTCCACGCTCCAGTTTCAGACCTCACAGCCGTCAGTGCTGTTTGACATTCATCACAGCATTTAACTCGGCGATTTGAGTCGCTGGTTGGATTTAGAATTATCACCTTAATCACATTTTTTTAAACAGCAGACTGGGCATATTATTTGGTCTTGCTTGAACGGGCATCAACGAGAAGGATGCTTCGCAGTCACGCTATGTTCGCCCTCTCCACCACCATGACAGGCAGGGAGGTAAGAACCGATGCAAATTTAAGCAACACTGACTAACAAGACAAGTGCAAATCAGGAAGCCATGCCACGCGCCTAGAAAGAGCCTTGTTAGCGAGATTAGTCGGTCATCATTTCCAGGATGACTATCGGTCCTGGATACATACGCAGTGTCTATCCTATTAGTCAGCCTCATATCATGTATTTATTTTTCTGATCATTTTTTGTGGTTCTCAGGCAAACATTCGACATACAAAAGCAGTATATAAACACAGTAGTTAATGAACCATGGGGGCGGCCCAGGAAGCGTGTCAAACGTTGAGTACGCAGGCCTCTTCATCAATAGTCGAGAAACTTTCACGAATCATAATGAGGCCGCAGCCTACACCTACGAAAGTACGCATGGAAATAGAAATAATAACAGGAGCCGCTTCGTGACATATTTTAAAGAAATCGCATATGTCAGCAGCGCGTCAGGCTATATTCCACTCTGGGTGTTTTTCCACACATTTGACTTCTGGAGAAAAAAAAAAAGAAAGGCAACCGGCGTGTTCCTCACGGTGCGACAACGTATTCCGTTATGGATGAACATAGTGCTGTGACAAAACAGCAGCACAGCTGTCATAACAGCTGTCACACATTAATCATGACAGTGACAAATAGCATAATTACTCTATCTGGAATTCCTAGCAGACGCGCTGGTGGTGCGCATCGCTGAGAACGTTGCAATGTAAGCAAATCATGCATGGTTTCATTAAAAAGACATCACCACGGGCTGCTTCGAGAAGGCCTAGAAGACACCGTTCCAAGCTGGATATAAAAGATTTTTATTGGCCTCTTTATAGGGACACCAGAAGACCAATTAAATATCGAACAATGTGATTTAATCTGTTTATACAATCTGCCCTTCTCCATGCATGCTCTGGTAAATTAATCGGGTACTTCCATATAGAGGTGTTTTGCTACCAAATGTTTGGGTATATTTTTCATAAATAATGCTCTTTGACAAAAGCATAAGTTCCATCTGTTCCACACTACATAACCTTCCAAAGTCATTCGAAGAAAATTTTATTGCGATGTAGCCTGCAGCAACATTTCCCATTTTCCTATTTTGAAACAGTAATGGCTATTTTGTTTGTTTCTGGTTATTAATGGTAGCTCAATATTTAGGCTTTAGCTCCTAAATGTTGTAATTTCTTGGCACTAAAACAATAACTGCAATTATGGTGCAGTCTCATTCATTACAAAATGGTCACATCAATCTCTGTGATATAAACTTCGCTTTCTGGACTGAGCACCGCCCTCCAACCCCCCCACACTGCCACCTGCTGCTCGTCTAAGCGGACTTACTGATCTCGGCACACAGACCCGGTCAAAAAATATCCGGTTTTATGAGGTCGGTTCCACCAGCCTCTAAGCGCTTGCACACTTCCAAAACCCTTATGTGTGCTATATTAGTTGCTCGTCTGATCTGAACGACAATCGCTGACACCAATCCTGGGGCCTCATTTATTAAAGTCTTGCGCCACCGGTGCGTCACTTTTTCCCATGTTAAAAGTGACGCACCGGCGGCGTAAGTCCTTCATAAATAAGGCCCCTGATTACTAAGCCAGAACCACTGGGAATAACAGTTATTATCGCACTGCATTAATATACGGTCCTTGATATCTTACAAGTGGGGCTGAGTGTCTCTACAATCCGGGAGTGATTAAAAACCGACCCCAGTTGTCAGGATGTCAACTGTCCTTTATGGGATGGTGGTGTGGGCTGACGTCCTGCCACTGATCTCCCTTCTAGGCGAAGTGTAAATGCAGCGTTTGCACTGAAGAGAGTGGGGAGACGCCGTGTGCCAGCGTGTACCCCGACTCGAGCCCTGCTTAAGGCTGAAGGCCACTCACTCCCGCACTTGCCCCCTACTCATGCAATGGATGCTAGACCCCTTTTCCACGCTCCAACTGATCCCTGAAATGAATGAATGAATGACTACGCATTTGTATAGCGCATGGTTACCCGGAGGCATCCCAGCGCTTCAGTGGTCCATTCATCCCGATGATTTATGGGAATAGGAAAGTTTTCAGCATGTTCCTAAACCTAAGATGGTTCATATTCCAACAGAGCCCCAATGCAAAACTGTATTGGACGAGCGTCAAGCCCCACCACACTGCGCCCAGCAGTTGAGCCCTGGCATACTGCAACTGAAATAGTGTAACCAGTGCTTTAAATGGGCCGGTACTCATAGGTACTGATTACTGGCAATTCTTATTTTTATTCCTCTGAGTACCGGCACTTCTCTTCTGCCGTGGAGAGTACCGGCACTCATGAAGGCCAGGCGCATTGGTCTCTAGTGGTGGTAGCCTGTCTCTTTGACAGCCAAAGCACTTTTACAGCCCTGAGCTGAGCCCCGGCTGAACTATTCAGCGTGGGCTCATTTGCATGTTATCCGGGTGTTCGCCATCATGCTGTTTTGTAAGGAATCGAGGCAGCCCAGTGACAGCACAATGAGGAAAGCCATGAGAGGTAAGGAGGTTAAAAGGGCTTTAATCCCACCTGATTCTTTTGTGGGAGTGTCTGCTTATGTTTGTCTGTTTGCCTGCTTGTGTGTGCATGTTTTTGTGTGAGAGAAAAGCAAAAGAAATATTACAAAAATGAGGAAATGTTAAAATATCACTGTGTTTGACTTTCGTTTTGTATAACAAATTAATCTGTTTTGTTTATAGAAACACATTTCTCCTGTTTTGGTATGTGCTGCAACTATGTATATAAGTCAATAAGCTTTGCATGTCTTGCCATTTGCCCTGCCCCCTAGCTCCACCCACTCGCCACATTTAAATGAGTACCTGCACTATATTTTTCCCATTTAAAGCCCTGCGTGTAACGGAGCCTCATCATGGACCCGTACCAATTCCCTTGCACCCCAGCCGCTCCCCTCCCCCCTCCCCTCTCTTACCCGTTTCACCACACATCCTTTCACATGTGCTCCCTTTGTCATGAACCAGGTAATGTCACAGTTAACAGTTTAATGTTGTATCATACTAGCATTTGAATCCCTGTTGTATATCTCCACTGTACTATTACAAAATTATGACACAAAAAAAGGCTGAAGGCCAAATGCTGGGGAAGGAGGGAATGGAGACAGGGCTCCCCTTGTCTCAAGCATGCTCTCAATATTCCTTTCAGAAGATTTTCACCAAAGACTAGATAAAATGTGCTCCAGATTTCTGTGGCAAGATAAAAAGGCCAGAATAAGCCTGAAGAAACTAAAAAGACCCAAAAACCAAGGGGGGGGGGGGGGGGGTGAACCTGGCAGACTTTAAGTCATTCCAACTAGCTTTCCTAGCCAAGCAGGGAACACACTGGATAGAGCTAGGGAAAGACTACACACCAGTCTGGGTACAACTGGAAAGGGCAATACTAGAAAACTTCAACCCACTGGCACTACTCACAGCCACCACACACCCACTAGCAGGAAACCTAATAATGAAAAACACCAAGATAGCTCTGCTAAAACTAGACTATAAACTGGAGGTGAGCATTAAGGCCTCCAAGACTGAATACTTATAGTCTAACAGTGCCAAAAATACAGGGGCAAAAAACTCAGGGGCATATTATCAAGCCTGTGCGCTAAAATTATCGCCGCTTTATCGGCCGAAAACGGCCGATAAAGCGGCGATAATGGGCTTGATAATATGCTCTATCGAATTCCAATCGAAGCACATGTTAGATGTGAAGACATCTAACATGGGCTTCGATTGGAATTCCACAGAGCATATTATCAAGCCCATTATCGCCGCTTTATCGGCCGTTTTCGGCCGATAAAGCGGCGATAATTTTAGCGCACAGGCTTGATAATATGCCCCTCAATTTTGACAACTGGATAAGGAAGGGCATCTCACACCCATACCAACTTGAAGTGAATTCCGCACCACTAACCTTTGCCAACCTAAAATCCTCCCTCCAACTAGAGGACTCGGACCTATACAAGTTCCTAAAGATCAAAACAACCTTGACAAAGTCCAAAATATCAAACTCGAAGCCCTCCATTTTCCACTACGTTGCAAATATAAATATACTAGGACCCCAGGTCTCACACATATATAAAACCCTCACCGCACAGAAAAACAACATCAATGAAAAGACTAAGAAATACTGGAACTCTCACATACACCCACCATTAGACGACAGAGAGTGGGACAGACTATGGGCATCAGCCACACGGGCCAAGATTACCACAATACTTGCGCAGACCAAACCGTGGCTCTTACACAAAACTTTCTGGACCCCAGAACGCCTACACAAGCTGGGCCTCAGAGATAATAACACATGCTAGAACTGCAACGGGCCAAGGGGGACCTGGAACACCTGATCTTTCTGTGTCCGACTCTCACGGAATTCTGGGGGAGGGTTTTTGATTTTATAGACAGGATGTTCAAATGTAGGATGTCAAGGAACTTCCCTTCTATCATCACAGCCTCTATCCGAACCGACCTCCCCACAGAGGAAGAGAAAGAACTCCTGGACCTTCTCCTAATTGCTGCAACCAAACTAGTCCTCACAAACTGGAAAAATACAGCAAAAGTGACGTATGGTGGAAGGCTCTCCTGGATCACCTACCTAAGGGGAGCCGACGCACTGGCAAAAAGATTTTCACCCTGGAAATCCACCTCCAGAGACTTATGGAAATCATTGGACAAGGCCCTACCAACTTTCGACCCACCATAAGATATGAACAATTCAAGTTTTGACCCCTAGCCAGCAGAAGTTTTTAGGCCTTGCTGTTACCTGACCTAAGCTATATTCTCCTTTCTCCCTTTACTTATTCACACTTCTTTCTCTTTCCTTCTCCCTACATTAATCCAAAGTAATAAAAAAAGGGGGCCCATCATATACCCACTGTGTATGATCTACCGATGTTTTTAGCAGGTGGACTCCCCGTAGCGAAGTCACCCTGGTTTACTGTATGTATATGCATACCTACCATAAATATCAATTAAAAAAAAGGAAAATTCAAGAGGATATGGCTAGGGAGGGGGTGCTTATATCTGATTCTTCCTGTTGACTGCAAGTTTGGCAAGTGGGAAATGTGAAGAGTAGGCCAACAGTATCTGCTGTTCAGGTGAGGATGTTTATAGGTAGGATCTTTCCTCCGGGTGCCTGGTTACAGTAACACTAAATGACAGCCCGATGCAGGAATTCACACTTCATCGTCCCTATGTTGTAGGTGCTGTAGATTACACACACCCCCTGTGCTACCTGCAGTAAGAAAGTGGAAACTCCAATGGGTAACTAAATCAACCCTTGACGGCTTGGGTAATATAAAATAAATAGGTTATGTGCCAACAAGGGATTTGTTTGTACAATACATTTTAGGTATTAATGCTTTTTTACTTCAAGCAAGCTTTTATAATATGCTCGCAAATTGAATTACTTTTAAATTATGTGTCAGTACAACAACTCATATAGTTTTTAGTTTCCTATAGATATGAAAACATCAGCATTTGTCAGAAACATACATGAAACTGATTTGTCAATACATAACGTTTCAAAACACGGGTGTATAATGAAAAAATGAATTTTATCGTATTGAAAAAATCAAGGGGTACTTAAGTTTATCAAGCGTCCAATGTAATTTAAAAGTAATGCACACCTACCGGTTTATTTTACTTGCAGTGAGAAGCATACTTCACACAAATCCACTGAACAGACTCTGTTCTTCTTTATGCCATCCTGATCATCCAAGGGAAAGAGGGGGAGCATCTCTAGCCCAAACATTTAAAGTACAACATTTCTATTCTATGTTTTCCTTTCATCAGATTCTAAGGGAGAATTCCACCATATTGACTTCAATACTATTTATCACAGGTGATGGTGGGGTGTGTGCACAGTGGGTTTCTCATGGCCTACAATGATTTTGCATACATACAAATAATGGTATTTGTTTTCTACAGGTTTGTATGCTGTCGCAAAAGACTCATAATATTAATAAAAACCCTACATGAAAACTGACTTTGACTTAAAACATCTAACTCTCGACTCTGCTTTTTCTTTCAAGTGATTCTCTCCTTCCATTCCATTCTCTTTATGTCTCCGCTCTCTGAGTACAACCTACTCTAAATTCCATGCATGCTTGCCGTAATCCTTACTATTGTATTCCCGCAAATTGCCTGAAATTAATTTTAAAGATCACAACTTCTCTATTAAAAGTCATACCAGGTACCTTAACAATACCTAATCTCCAGTAGCTCAGCTAAAAATACAATGCATGAAATTCCCAAAGTCCCAATTCTCCTTTCCCACTAAAGATCACTCATAATTCTGACTAATGTATTTTACCACACTATAGGCATGAAATGGTTTCTGAGAGCACAAAATTAATCTCAATAACCAACAATTCCTGCTAAAAAACACAAATCTGGGACCTGGAGTAGTGTGCTGCCCAGCATAAAAGCACAATAATGTCTTGTCAGGGTTTGTAAGTGTGATATATGGCAATTACAATACAATATATAACTCAATCTAAGGCTAAAACCATAACACTTAGAGCAGGACATTAATCTCACACATTTTGATCATACCCTAATCGGGGATCTTTTAAATGAGATATTATTTAATTATGATTTGGGATATGCAAATGAAGTGGCCCATCGACCAATACCATTTGCCCGACCTTTATTGGTAGGGGAGCATCGACCACTATTGATTTTAGCATCTGTTCAAATAGTTATGGTCATAGAATAAGTGGATATAAGATTTTGGATTCACCAATGAGGGATCATCTCCCACAAATACTTGAGATTGATACCCCATTCATGGTATGGCAAAAAGACCTGCCCTCTACCCAGGCAGCCCAGGACGTGATGCTGGGGAGGCAAAATGGGTACACACTCAAGTGGAGTAAGGTGGTCCCGGAGTAATTTTTAGCTAAGTTAGTGAATACCTGCACAGATAGTTTTAGAGTTTGCCTAGATGAAGACTCCAAGAGTGAAAACATAATAGAACATTTTTACATTATAGCCTCTACTATTAAAGAGAGTCTAAGGGTGGAGTCGAGAAATGGGCCCAAAAATAGCAGAAGTTGGTTCGATAAGGCATGTACCAAGGCCCTCACTGAGCTTAAACATGCTATTCATAGGGTGCCCCGGTACTCCTCTTTAAGAGACCTATGAAAATGTTATAACCTGGCACTGACCAACAGGAAAAATGCCATAAGAGAATGGCTTGGGAAGAACTATGTGCAGCCTCACAATCTAAAGACACATCTGCTTTTTGGAGGGCGGTAAACGCCCCCTTCCTTTATGATAATACTAAAGCTCGCATGGAAATTGCGATAAATGAAGATGACTGGGTCGCACATTTTTCCACTCTCTATATGTCTCTAGAGGAAGCTCCCGTAATAGGACCTAATAAAACGTACGAGAAAGGGGATGATGTACAAAATTTGGTGGTAACTCTCCCCGAAGTTTTAAGGAGTATGAAAGCCACAAAGGGTGGAAAGGCGGCAGGTCCAGATGGGATTCCAGCAGATCTGTATAAAGCGAACAGTGACATCTGGGGTCCCATTCTGGTACAGCTTTTCAATGCAGCCTTAGTGAGGGGTCTGAGCCCGTCATGGTATACATCGATTATTGTTCCTATCTATAAGAAGGGAGATAGGCAAAACTGTGCATGCTATAGGCCAATTTCCCTACTCGACTCATCTATAAAGATCCTTGATAGAGTAATTTTAGCAAAATTACAAAATTGGGCAGAGGACAATGGGGTAATAAGTGTCCTACAATTTGGATTCCAAAAGGGCATAGGAACCATTGAGCAGGGCCTAAATGTATTCATTATTCAACAGAAATACATAACAATAAAAAGGGAGCGTTTATATTTCACGCCTGTCGATCTCACATTGGCTTTTGATTGTGTATCTCACAATAAACTATGGGAATTGCTGCTAAGGCTGGGCGTGGATGAACCGATTATTCATTTTCTGAGGGAATTGTATTCAGGGGCCACTGCTACTGTTCATTACGGAAAAGGGGGAATGTAGCAGATCATTTGGAATAGGGCGTGGCGTACGCCAGGGGTGCGTCTTGGCACCTTTTTTATTCCTGATCTACATAAACGGCCTGGAGGCCCGTCTCCTTCAAGAGTGCAGGGATATGCCCATGGTTGGTAAAATATCTATCCCTGCACTCTTGTATGCAGATGATGCTGTTTTAATGGCTGGTACCCCCATGGCCCTGCAAAACCTGTTAACTTCCTTCAATAAGTTTATGCTCAGTTTGGATCTAAAAATCAATTGCAGCAAAACTTTTCCCATGAATTGTGGACCACGAACAAAGAAGCAAATGAAAAGGATGTTTATAAATAACGCTCCCTCAGAAACTACGTCCACTTTTCCTCCTTATTTAGGCATCCTGTTTCATTAGACTGGTTCCTGGGCAAGTGCGATAAAGGCGAGAACTCTTTTGTTCTTGAAGACAATAATGGCCTTAAAGAGTTTCATAAAAAAATTGGGAAAGAAACCAATAAGGGAGATTTTACCTATTTATAACGCAACGTGTCTATCGGTGGCTTTGTATGGATCTGGACTGTGGGGGTACGCCAACATAAAATCAATTCAATTAGTTGAAAATAAGTTTATGCTGCATATTCTGCCCATACCCGAAAGTATTGCAGCTCTTATTTGCCACGTGGAGTTGGGGAAGCCGTATATCTCAGATATAATTAGAACACAGCCCATCCTTCTATGGCATAGGGTATGGACTGTAAACGAGTGTGTAGTAAATCGCGCCATACTCCAGGATGTGTTAAAACTTGAACATGTAAATGATTTTAAGTGGCTAAATTATGTAAAAACTTTCCTGATAGAAATTGACTGTTTACAATATTACGAGGACCCATCTACAATGGTACACATATCGAGAAAACTACTGGAAAAACTGTGTATGGAACACCTTAGGGAAAAGAGACTGTCAGAGGAAATAAAGAAAAAGATGGTCTGCTCACATCAGTTGATTTTAACCGGAGAGAAATTACAGCCATACCTAAGCCTCCCTATGTCTAATTATGATAGATTCCTTTTAACACGTTTTAGACTTAATATTGTTTTTAGGTTATTGACTTTCCCAGAAATGAACTCTTGGTCAAATGAATTGTGTATGTGCCCATGTGATGAATTGTCTCTGCAATTGGATATTCATGTTTTATTTTTTTTTAAATTTTATACTTTGCCCCGTAGAAAATTTATTGTCCCCGTACTCTAAGATATGAATTTAAATAGATGTCGCCCAGCGTTTCTCGAATTACAAAGAATGGACACTGTTTTTACTGTTGCATCATTATTAGAATTTTTTTAATATGTTTTTAGACTGCGAAAATCGATATGTATGGATGAATTTTAATTGTTTTGTAGGGAAAAATTGTGTCTCCTCCTCCTTAGATAAAAACTGTTTTAATATTTACTGTAAATGAAATCTTAACTTGTTGCTTTTATGGTTATTGTCTTTTTAACCGAATAAAGTACTTTTTGACTTTGACAATACAATATATAACTCAATCTAAGGCTAAAACCATAACACTTAGCAGTCAGACAGTTGATTGTAGTTCATACAGGTTGCTTAATAATTCCCTTTTACTGATTGACACTCTTACACCCACATAAAATGAAACTGCTAAGGGTTATAACCATTACTCAGTACTATACCATTCCACAGCAATAAACCAGCCATCAACCCCTGCATAGGCACAGAATAAATGAGGAGATCTGCCACATAAAACTGGCCAATAGAGAACTCTAATTTAGTCCAACACTTTAGGTCCTGACTAGCAACATAGCAACATACAATGGCCATTTCTCAGCATTTCACACTGAAATTCAGATTTGGGATCATATTAACAAAGAGCCTCCCAGCAGATTACGCCACCATTTCTCCCCTAACCTATCCCTGTTTAGGACTATAAACTTAAACAAAATATCTCAGAATGGACAACCCAGTAGAGTAACCAGCTAAATGGCCTATGAACATGAGAAATATCAAAAAGGGACCTGCAGAACTGCTCAAAGCTGCCATCTTATTGAAAACCATAAACTGCACAGCTATCTCTCGCATGTCTTCATCCCTCACACTGCTAAGCACTGCCTCCTATAACATGATAAGAGCACCTCAGTAACCCTCATGGACATCATGGAAAGACTTTCCACACAGGTTAAAAACAAAGACAACACTTTCAATCCAACACCCTACATGGTGTAGCATGCTACCCATTTAGACAAGAACGCCAGCACCCCATATAGGCCTAGTAAGCACTGTATAGTTGTTGCAATACAACACAATGCAATTCAATTAATATATTACCATGCATCAAATTGGCTGATGATGCCACAGATTTTAAAAATAGCAACACTTACGGTATACACTGTAATGGAATGATTAGTTGAACTGCCTGCAGCTCTGCTCAGAAGCCTGTGGCTGGTGCAATAAATATGGGTACTCGAATACCAATGCTGTATAGCCTTAAATAAATCGTATGCCTCTTTAATCCACTATCCAACACTCATTACCCATGAATCTCTCTCTGGCTAGCTCTTGCTTTCCTCTTTGTGATGGTTTTTCCATCTTTCACTTTGTCCATCTTTCGACTTTGTGCATTTTTGTCTCTGTTGCTTTTGGAAAATGTTTGATTCGAAAAAATAGGTGCCAGTCCCTCGAAATGAGTGCTAGTGGCCCCCACTGGCAAACATTTGCTCAAAGTAAGCACTGTTTCAACCTCATGTTGTTTAGGATAGATGACATGCCCTGCGCTATTGCATCACCAAGAAAATGAAACCGAATCTTGCCCAATTTGGGTCCTACCCACCAACATCTGTGGAAATGTACCCTGCTTTGCCATTGAGGCAATTGTGTGCTTATGCACAAGGAAATCAGATATTAGGGCATGTTCTGCTAAAGGGAGATTCATGCCACTGCATGGTCAAAAGGATGAGTAAGCCAAGTTGAATAGCGACCAATGCATCATATGAGTGTGGCTCTAATGGAAGGGTGAATTGGTTTGAGGTGTTGGTTAAAATGCCTGATTGGTAGTGTGCAAAGGGGTCAGGATTCACAGGACATATGCTTTGATAAGCATGGGAGACATACTTGCTATGCGTTATGCAAAGACAGTACAGCACGCTTCTGCACTTCACCAGAAAAACATGTCACATGCACAAGAAGACATAGACTAGATAGGCAACATAAAAATGCCATCTAGGTATCCCTCTCAGTAGCCCATACACTATATTCACAATGCGTCCCTATAATGTAATAATTCAAAGAAACAAGGGAGACCCTATGTAACCAACGGACATGGGGTAATTATTATTATGAAACAACAGTGGTCCCTAAGTAGAAAAGGTAACACAAAACAACATATGCACATCAAAACAATGGGCACAATTCACAACTGTAACGTGAGAGGAAAGTCTAACTTTACCACTTTTGGTATTCACAAAAGGCATTTACTACTCTTAAATTATCTACGAATACTGAAAGTCGAACTTTACTACTTTCAGTAATCACAAAGGGCATTTATGAGTAGCAAATGCCCTTTGTGAATAGCAAAAGTCGTAAAGTTAGACTTTCGTCCAACTTTACTTTTGTGAATCGGGCCCAATGTTTTTAATATATAATAAATTCCAAAACAAAGTACTGTATTTTGCTGTGAACAATAATTACATGAATAGAGTGAAAGAAGTGCCCAGGGCCGGGCTGTCCTGGCATAGGATACCGACACCTCTATCTTTGGAAGTGTGTGCGTGGCCTTCTGCGAAAGACGGAATGCTAATAGATTTATTGTGAACCTCAGCAGATCTACATAATAGCGGGAGCCCTTGCTTATCTCACAAATGCCTGACATGGATCAGAGATTCTCCAGTTGGGGATGACAAATTCTTGAAAGCTCCAGCTCCTCATTAAGATTTTGATGATTCCATGCCTCCTGTGCCCACCAGTCCTTATATGAGGCAAGGGAAGACACTGATAGATGCCTCTCCAGCCAGGGGGTGGTAGCAGGCTAAGAGGCCTGCCTCACACTTCACTGACCCGATATAATAGAATGGACAGCAGAAATTCTGCATAAAAAACATGGGGAATTAAATAGGACTAGTCATGATAAAAGCCCGGGACCTTTTCCTGGTAGTATAGAAGGGTGCTGAGACAGAATATTGAGTTGGAAATGCTGACTTACACAATATCGAGTTGGAAATATCGGGACTCAGAAATATCGACAGCAAGAATATCGTGGTCCAGAATAACTAATTTAAGGTAAGAAATATCGTTTTTTTAAATATAGAACTCATTAATATTGTTTGCAAAAATCTATATGTTTAAAATATCAAATTTTTATTAGTGTTACATATTTTAGTTTATATTTAAAATGTATGTGATATATGTTTTTCTGTATAAGTATTGTTTATGTTTTGAAATATATGTGTAACATTTTTAGGATTTATTCATTTTATTTCAATACAATTTTGTCATTTTTGAGGTCCGTAGCGGATTGTGGGTTTATAAGGGAATAGGGTGGGAAGTAATTTAATTATAATAAATTAATGATTATTTTTTATTTATTTAATTTAGATTTTAAAGCGTTGATTTTGGGAAGTATTTTATTTGTAATTAATTACTAATTGGTTGTTAATTAATGTGAATTATTGATAATTAATTATGGTAATTGTGTAATTATTTTTAGGTGCAGGTTGTGGGGTTTATAGGGGTGAAGGGTGGGAAATAATGTATTTTTGATTAAATAATAGTTGATAATTTATATTAATTAATTGATTGAAATTAATTATGGAAATTGTGTAATTAATTTTAGGAGCGAGTTGTGGGGTTTCTAGGGGTAAAGGGTGGGTAGTAATTTCTGGGGGAGCGACCCTTGACATTGCTGGTAGGTTGCTCCCCTACCACACAGCCCCGCCTGTGTGTCCTGACCCTGCCCCAGATGCCGCTGCTGTAGAAGTTGAGGCCCTCCTCCACCCTCAGGCTACCACCTGCGCCTCATCCCTGGTGGCCAGTGGTAGGCCTTAGGTTTGTTTCACTGTCGCTGTCTGTCTGTCTTCCCAGTACTGCCCATACTGTCTTCTGGTGTCTGTGACCACTGTTGCCTGTCTCCCCCCTGTGCCGGCATTCTTATCTGTGCCCATTCTCTTGCCTTCTGCTCCCCTGATTGCACTAGTTTTTCTTGCCTTATGCTCCCCTGATTGCACTCATTTTTCTTGCCTTCTGCTCCCCTGATTGCACTCGTTTTTCTTACCTCTACTCCCCTGATTGTACCCCTTTTTCGTGCCTTCTGCTCCCCTGATTGCACTCATTTTTTTTGCGTTCTGCTCCCCTGATTGTACTCGTTTTTCTTGCCTCTACTCCCCTTTGTGCCTCTATGCCACTCGTTTCCCCCGTTTTTTGTGACCTTTCTGCCCTTTCTTGGGACCTTTGTGGCTCTGTGCCACTCGTTTCCCCCCGTTTTTTGTGACCTTTTCTGCCCTTTCTTGTGACCGTTGTGCCTCTGTGCCACTCATTTCCCCTCGTTTTTTGAGACCTTTCTGCGCTTTTTGTGACCTTTGACCCTGCTTGTAGGCAGGTCGCCCCGTCGCCGCTGCTCGTCACCTGACTGCCTGGTTCCTGCCTCCTTGCTGCCTCCTTGTTTCTTGGGTTTTTCCCTCCCCTCTGCCCTGTGCCCCAGTTCCCCCTGCCCCCCGCTGCTCCCGATCCAACCCTTTCCTGCCGCTGCATCCCTGCGGCCCCACTCCGCCTGCACACCCATTTGCCTCCCCGCTCCCGCCTTCCAGCTGCTCCTCCCTCCCAAGCCACCTCATATGCAGGCCGAAAAGCAGCCGCGCAGCAGACGCGTGCAGAGGGCGTGCTGCTGGCATACCACGCCCATCCGCGCCTGGACTGTGCCCAGCGCCAGAACCCCTGGACCCAGCAAATGCCACGACAACAGAATCCACTACGACGCCAGCACCCTCCACGCACTCAACTCCGGCCGAAACCACACCTTCTTCCAGGCCACCCCGAAAAGGACCCACGGACCCTTCTCCTGTCACACCTGCAGCTTCACCTGCGACAGAACCACCAAACCTCCAAGGACTGGACCCAACCACCTCCGCTGCATACACCTCAACACCCGCTCTGCACGCAAACACGCCATCGAGCTCTGGGATCTGCTCGACACCTCCATCCCAGATGTGGCCTTCCTGACCGAAACCTGGTGGAACGACTCCTCGGTGCCCAACATCGCCATAGCCATCCCGGACGCTACAAGATCACCCGCAGGGATCGCGCCAACAGAATCGGAGGAGGAATAGCCATCATCCACAAGTCCATTGTCAAGGTCGCCACCCACGCAGACGACACCCTCAACACCACAGAACACCTGCACTTCCGGATCCACACCGACCCCAACACCACCCTCAGAGGAACACTCATCTACAGACCCCCCCGGGACCCCGGGCTCAGTTCAGCGACTCCATCCCCGCCCTCGCCAGCACCCACGCACTCGCCTCCACGGACTACATCCTCCTCGGGGACCAGAACCTCCAACTCGAGATCAACAACGATGCCAACTGCGCCACCCTGATTGACAACCTCGCCAACCTGGGCCTCAGACAACTTGTCACCGCACCCACCTACGCCGCCGGCCACACGCTGGATCCCGTCTTCTCCACAGGCTCCCACGTCGCCTTCGACCACACCACCGAACTCCACTGGACCGACCACTGCTGCATCTATTTCACCTTCAAGAAATCAACCACGCACAACAGCACCCAACAGCTGCCTCGCCGCTGATGGAGCAAAGTCACCGAAGACCAGCTGATTACCCCCCTCGCCAAGAACACACCCACCGACCCCACCAACCCAGATGCCGCAACCCAAAACCTCAGACAGTGGATTGACGACTGCGCCAACACCCTCACCCCGCTCAAGAAACCCTCCAACAGCCACGCCAACAAGAGAGCCACCATGTTCACAGACGAGCTCCAGACCTCTAAACACGCATGCCAGAAACTGGAGAAGACATGGCTCCACAAACGCACACCGGACAACCACGCAGCCCACAAGGACGCCACCCGCAGACACCACCACCTCATTAGATTAGCCAAGAGATCCTCCTTCAAAGACCGCTTGGATAACAACGCACACGACAGCAAAGAGCTCTTCAGCATTGTAAAGGAACTCTCCAACCCCAGTGCCAACGCCAACAGCTCCAGATCCCCCCTCTGTCCGAATGAGGGAATGTCCACAGAAAAACCTAGGAACTCAGGATGGCAAGACGCCCACCATCACCAATAAAAGACCACGCCCCTAATGTGCTACACATTTACTTTGTTGATTAATCCTGCCCACTTTTCTATATCTTATAGGAGGAGTATGTTGGCTTTTTGACTCTAGAAAATGGTACTCTACTTCAATGTTTGGTCTCATCCACCGTGAATGAAGACTTCACATTTTTGTTGTCACTATTTAATTTTTTACTTCATTTCTTGGGCTTGTTCACTAAAATAATAACACATGTCACCAAAGATTTGCCTCCTGTTGTAACTTACACATATACCATTGTGAATGTTCTAGCATGTGAATTTTGGAATGTCAAAATTAGGGACTTCCGGAAGCATGGATATGTTGTCTGTAAAAAATGTTGCATTCAGGATCACTACCATGTCACAACAACACATACAGACAAGTGTTTGGGCTTAAAATATCTTTATCAGATAGTTCAAATCATAGGCTGATATGATTTCAGAAAAATAGCAAAAAATACATGTTTCCATTACACTGGGTCAGTGATCACGTAATTACTTGCAGACTATCTCAACATGGAAGGAGGAGATACATCTGACAATATCCCACACAATAGGCAACAACAAAGTAGGTCCTCATCTTCAGCTGGAGCCATTTTGTCCACCTCACAAAAGGAATTCTACATCAAAATAACAAATAAACAAACAAATGTCAGTACAACAGTTTCTGACCACAGGGTCTTTTCAATTCAGTGTTGCTTGCATCTGGTGGAATGTCATAAAGAAATGGATGTGATGTGCTACAAGCACTTTGACATAGAATGAGGAGACACAGCAAAGCTGCATCCAGTTCAAACACAGCGAGGAATTAACCAATGTAAAGGCAAGGTAGCAGGATTTTGGCACAACACCAAATTGTGTTGGATCACATGATGGCACACATATTGCAAAAGGACCAAAGCACCACCAGGAGCAAGTCCAATGGAAGCCAGGTAACTTCCATCCTATCGCTGTGCAAGCTCTCTGGGTATCGGCTTCATACACCCAAACTCTGTGACACAGATTCCCAGGAAGAAGCCATGTCCGCTTTGAATGTCTGAACAGCATCATATACCTGCTAACTTCACAACTCTGAAATGTCCAAATGAAGATGACATGGTGAAGGTACCTAAAACAGACCAATACAGAGAGATTAGTTAAGAAAACATACATATGACAAACATCACATTGTAGGCTTTTGGAGAACACAGTCCATAACAACATTTACAGTGAAAGAAAGCTACATTTAAAATACAATTATCTTTCCAGAGCCATATATTCCTAGTATGTAACATTAATATCCTCCTTACACGTACCCATGTAAAACTTGGACATGTGATGGTAATGTGAGAGCACTATGGTAAGTCTGCAGAGAGTGAACCCCAGTAATGATTTCTACCCACTCTGGCCCAGGTTCCTGCAGAGGCATATGTAAGATAGTATTGCAGCACAATGTCTTCTCCTTGTAGATCTGCCGATCCTTAGATAATGCTCAAATGAGTATTTCTGAAAATGTTGTTGACCTACTACATCTAATATATGCTACCTAAAGTATTGTACCTGGCAAGACCCACAGACCTGAGTCTACTTGCCATATTCCCAAATTGTCAATGTGTTTCACTGCCTGCCTTAGGACAGGCCCCTCACTACCACAGGTCTGTTGTAACTGTCCCAAGAGTAGCTCTCAACTTGTGATGACATATTACACTATTAACATATGTACTGTACAGATAGTTGGTGAGTATAGCAGTAAAGTCAATCACTGCATCAGGTGTGTCACATGAAGCAACCAGACGCTATGTAAAATGTAAGCATGGGCGCAAAATCCGTTCCGCTCGCGGATTTTGTGGATTTTCGGCAAATTCGCATTCCGCGAATTCCCGCGAATTTGCCGAAAATTCGCAAATCCGCGAGTGGAACGGATCCGGTGGGCAAAAGTTCAAGCTTCAAGCTTGTAACTATTTTAGAATGGTGCCGGCAAGCTGCCAGCGCCATTCTAAAATAGTTACTAAGTTAGCTTCAATAGGAAGCACTAATAGATAAAATGAAGCAGGTGCTCGAGTTTAACTGAATTCGAGCTTCAACTCGAGCACCTGCTTTATTTGATCTATTAGTGCTTCCTGATGAAGCTAACTTAGTAACTATTTTAGAATGGCGCTGGCAGCTTGCCGACGCCATTCTAAAATAAAACAGGAGTGGGGCAGAGGGCAGAAAGGCACAACAACGAGTGTGGCAGAGGGCAGAATGGCACAACAACAAGTGGGGCAGAGGGCAGAAGGGCACAACAACGAGTGGGGCAGAGGGCAGAATGGCACAAAAACGAGTGGGGCAGAGGGCAAAAGGGCACAACAACGAGTGGGACAGAGGGCAGAAGGGCACAAAAATGAGTGGGGCAGAGGGCAGAAGGGCACAACAACGAGTGGGGCAGAGGGCAGAAGGGCACAACAACGAGTGGGGCAGAGGGCAGAAGTGCACAAAAACGAGTGGGGCAGAGGGCAGAAGGGCACAAAAAAGAGTGGGACAGAGGGCAGAATGGCACAAAAACGAGTGGGGCAGAGGGCAGAAAGGGCACAACAACGAGTGGGGCAGAATGGCACAAAAACGAGTGGGGCAGAGGGCAGAAGGGCACAACAACGAGTGGGACAGAGTGCAGAATGACACAAAACGAGTGGGGCAAGGGGCAGAAAGGGCACAACAACGAGTGGGGCAGAGGGCAGAATGGCACAAAAACGAGTGGGGCAGAGGGCATAAAGGGCACAACAACGAGTGGGGCAGAGGGCAGAAGGGAACAAAAACGAGTGGGGCAGAAAGACACAAAAAAGTGGGGCAGAGGGCAGAAGGGCACACAAAACGAGTGGGGCAGAGGGCAGAAGGGCACAAAAACGAGTGGGGTAGAGAGCTGAAGAGCACAAAAACGAGTGGGACAGAGGGCAGAAATGAGTGGGGCAGAGGGCAGAAGACCACAAAAACGAGTTGGGCAGAGGGCAGAAGAGCACAAAAACGAGTGGGGCAGAGGGCAAAAGGGCACAACAACGAGTGGGACAGAGGGCAGAAGGGCACAAAAATGAGTGGGGCAGAGGGCAGAAGGGCACAACAACGAGTGGGGCAGAGGGCAGAAGGGCACAACAACGAGTGGGGCAGAGGGCAGAAGTGCACAAAAACGAGTGGGGCAGAGGGCAGAAGGGCACAAAAAAGAGTGGGACAGAGGGCAGAATGGCACAAAAACGAGTGGGGCAGAGGGCAGAAGGGCACAACAACGAGTGGGACAGAGTGCAGAATGACACAAAACGAGTGGGGCAAGGGGCAGAAAGGGCACAACAACGAGTGGGGCAGAGGGCAGAATGGCACAAAAACGAGTGGGGCAGAGGGCATAAAGGGCACAACAACGAGTGGGGCAGAGGGCAGAAGGGAACAAAAACGAGTGCGGCAGAAAGACACAAAAAAGTGGGGCAGAGGGCAGAAGGGCACACAAAACGAGTGGGGCAGAGGGCAGAAGGGCACAAAAACGAGTGGGGTAGAGAGCTGAAGAGCACAAAAACGAGTGGGACAGAGGGCAGAAATGAGTGGGGCAGAGGGCAGAAGACCACAAAAACGAGTTGGGCAGAGGGCAGAAGAGCACAAAAACGAGTGGGGCAGAGGGCAAAAGGGAACAAACACGAGTGGGGCAGAGGGCAGAAAGGCACAAAAACGAGTGGTACAGAGGGCAGAAGGGCACAAAAAACGAGAGGGTGGCACTGATGAACCAAAGGGCGCAACACGGTCTCGCACAAAAAAAAAACTTGCGAACACGCAAAGCGCCCCACGAACACGCAAAGTGCCCCGCAAACACGCAAAGCGCCCCGCGAACACGCAAAAATAAAAAAATTCGCGCAAATTTTGTGGATTGCAAATTCGCAAATCTGCAAATTCGTGGATCGCAAATTCGCAAATTTCGCCCATGCTTGGAAAATGGCATGTTGATGTCTTCCCTGTGGCAGCAACACAAGTGGCCAAATGGGTATCCTTTGCGAGGAGGACATCGCACAAACACTCAATCAGACGTGGTACTATTTTACATTGAGTTGACCACATGACCACTAATTTCCAGATTGGGAGCACACCGTGTGACTCATGGCAGGCTTTCCATGGAGACCAATGTTTTGGGATGTCTTGCACTTAGAGGTATTCATTATGTTTTGAACAGCATGGATAGAGTCACATGTCTGGGGTGTGAAAGTGTCTGTACCGTCATGCACATCTGCTTTAGCTGTCATGTTCGCCCAATTGTGTGTTGTGGTACATCTAAACTATATTCACAGTGCATGAGTTATGGCCCAGGGCTACATGATGTAAAAACTATCATATTCAGTCGAGGACCAGACCTGAGCTGGGTATAGTCATCAAAAGACTAGTGTATTGTCATGTCAGAGTGTATGTTCATCATCAAACTCTACACATTTGCGCATTTGGGGTGCTGACAAATTATTCACGGTCATGCTAGGTGTCTGCAACTGCTTGATCAGCCAGACAGATGAAACTAGTCTTGCATGTCCACTCAGTCTCTCCATCTATTACATCCATACAGATGAATGCCCATCAGAAGCACGGAGTGGGGAAAGCCATTGCTCAGAAAGTGTGGTCCCTGGGGGTCTGTTACTGGCACATCGTCCACTGCTGGAAGAGGGGGAGGACCTGAGACGCTGGACCTGGAAGACTGTGGAGGTTCAGCTGGGGAAATCTTCCCCATGTGGTAGGGGCTTGTTGCAGACGTTGACTCCCCTAATGGCCTGTATCCTGGTGGTGGCTTATCCAGAGCATGATGGGCAGTTGAGGGTCCAACAGCAGCTGGGAGGGTATGAGTATTGTGCTGCCTAATCTGAATCATGCCTAACCATCTATTCATTGTTACAGGCAACAGCGACCACATCAACATGGAGGTTGACTGATGACAAAAACAATTTAAGAGTCATTGCGTGTGTAGGACTAGTTGCCATGTGTAACATAGTTGTTTTGTACCAACATATGTACACATATTTGCTACAATATCTATGGGTCTACATAGTTTGAAGTCTGTGCATCACTACTGTATGTGTTGCCCAATATGTCAAAGACTTTTGTGAATGGTGATGTGCATACATGTCATGTGTAATTATAGACAGGGATGTGTAGACATTGGTGGGTGTGTCACACATACCCAAATACATTGTTCATTGTAATATCTGGGCTCTAAATGTTGAGGCAATGACCTACATGGTCGGAGTGCTTACAGTACTGTCTCACAATGTGATGTGCCATGCTGTTGAGGTGTGAATATAGATTTAGGGGACATGCATATAGTGAATGGTGGAGGTTTATTAAGTGGCTACTGACATGCAGCAGGTAGTGTAATACAGACATGTTGGGGTCATATATGAGTGTATACACTCAGTTATACATTGGTAGATGTGTTTGTTAGGCAAGTTGAGGTGCTGTGATGTCCCTTCCCTTTTGTCCACAAGTTTAACCCTCTCTTCATGGACAGGTTATTCCCTGAGTCTCATACATTTTTCCTTTTGTAATGGCTTCACAGTATGCTGTGGGATATTGGTACTGGGGTGTACACCAATAAGGAGTGGGCATGTCCCTAGGCCTAGGTGGTCTCGTGTCAATATGGATATATGTGAGGACTTCTCACCAAACTTTCAGCAAAATTTTCTCCATTGGTGTGAGACATGTGATAAATAGCAAAAACATGCTGTTTCACCTTTGTAGAGAGTGCTGTGACAGTGGACAAAAGGAGAAGTTTCATTTGGGTCATGTGAACAGTGAGGAATGGGCACTTCCGTGACATAGCCTTCTTGGTACTACTCATAGTCCAGGAATGAATGAACGATGCGACTTCTAAAGTGCACAAATGCCCGGAGGCGTCTTGGCGCTATGCAAATCAGGGATGAACCATCAGAGTCCTGAATATAAGTACTATATAGTCTCTGGTTGAAAAGGGTGGTTTTAAGTTGTTTCCTGAAGATAAAGAGTGATGAAGCTGTTTTCAATTCAAACGGAAGACGGTTCCATTGTAGGGCCGTAGATCTGAAAATGTTCTTCCACTCAGAAGACACGTTTTAAAGTAGCAACCTTTATGAATATAGCTCCACTGGAAAAGAGGGCTCTACCAAGTATACACCATTCCAGGTTTTTCCAAACATAAGATGGGCCTTTTGTGGAATGGTTAGGGTTGCATTATTTATGGCCATACTAGTTGATATCAACTGGTGACTGTTGAATATCAAAAGGGCCAAAGTGTACAGGGTGATGCTATATCCTGCTACATAAATGATGATGGAGTTGAGACAAGCTAACTCTTGCAATTGTGGCAGACTGTGGTCTCACATCCTTGTGTGCAACTGTTGAGAACTTATGTTGCATTCATGCGTATGCTACTGCTAATGTTGTAGAACATTTAGCCATCATAGTAGGTGGTCTGATACATGCACATTAGTTTTTGCTATTTTACAACAAGCTGTTACTCCTGTGATTCTACGCAGTGGGAATATGTCATTATCAGCATCTACCCAGGTGAGCGGAGGAGACAGGGTACAGGTCATTGGAGAAGCAGCTGGTCAAAATGGGACCGAACTGGACACTAATACAAATAGACCCAGGGGCCAAGAGTGCAAGAGTAGTGCCACAGAGGACCCAGACTTAACAACATCATCCAAAGATTCGGACTCCCGTGGCTGTTCCATGGTAGTGGCGGACCCCACCCAACATGGTGCTGTGCCATAATTGTCTACCACTGCCCATTCCATCTCCAACCCTCCCTGTTGCTCCCCACCCAGTTGTCTGGGCCCGCTACCCTCTGAGGGGAGCTGTCTCCTCAGTTCTAGGCACCTCAGCCCCTGCTCCTGTGCCCCCAACTGTCCTGAGCGAGGAGGCTATTGACATCCTGAGACACATCTCTCTTGGGCAGACTGCATTGCTGAATGCCATCCAGGGGTAGTCCAGCCAGCTGGCGCAGATGCTTGACTACATGGAGGGCATTCACAGCAGTATATCTGGCCTACAGAGGTAATTTCAGGCTCTGGCCTTCACACTAACTACAGCATTCCACCTGCCCCACCCTTCCACCCCCCTCCTGCCTCTTCCCCATCCCAAATATTTTTTTTAAAAACAACTATAAAGCTTCTATAGCGCAAAAAAGACCCTAGTGGGTATCAAAGTGCTTTACAGGTGGGGGCAGGTAGGATTATAAATGTGGGATCAGGACTGTTCCCATGTGGCACAGGGTCAAGACTGATTTGCATATAGATGTGTCTGAACTAGGGTGGCGAACTGAGCTAAAGAACGATGATGGATTTAACCCAGATCTGTGACTGGGGGTGAGTGTCTGAAAAGTTTCAGCACTCCGTCGATCATCTCCTTGTGTTTGCTTTGTTCACCCTAAGTTGGCAGGGTATGCCCAAATGTGGGTCCCTGCTCACTTTCACTTTGCCACTGGATTCAAGCTAGCCTGGTTGATGAGGGCTGTTAGCTCGAAACTGGTCCCAGGATGCTTGTTTCCGGTCCAGGGAAGACATGGCTTGGCAGTTTGAGCTGGACTGTTCCCATGAGGCTTAGGATCAAGAATGATTTGCATATAGCTGGGTCTGAACTGGGGAGGCGAAGTGAGCTAAAGAACAATGATGGATTCAACCCAGATCTGTGACTGGGGGTGAGTGTCTGAAAAGTTTCAGCACTCCGTCCATCATCTCCTTGTGTTTGGATCAGGCACAAAACATATATACGAGCAAGAAACAGAAATTGAAGATTATCTAAATAATAAGGTGCAACAGACTGGGTTTTGAAGGTGGTCAAAGATGCAGAACAGCAGCAAGATGTGCACAATGGGTTCAGAAAGCCAATAAGCCCAACTCATAATAGGGCGTTCGGACCGCTGAGCTCACTGCGGTCAGACCCCCACCACCGGTACGATGGTCTATGGGACCGCCAAGCTCATTATAAGGCCCTTACTCGAGATACAGAGATGCCAAAAGAGAGTTCTACAGTAATAGTGTACAAGAACATGAAAAAATATTAAAAGAGTGAAAAGCTAAACAACAAAGCTCTCAGAGCAAGTCACTTAGAAAACTGAGGTATTCAGACAAAATAATGAGTAGAAAGTATTGAGATGCAGAGATATTGAGTTTTTAATTTCGAAAAACACAAATATGATACAGGAATATTGTTCACAAGAATATCGATATTCAAGGTAAGTAATATCAATGTCAAAAATATATATATCTTTTAATATCGTTCACAAACATATCTATTTTAATACTGATGTTAAAAATATCTATGATGTTAATATCATTTACCTAAATATTGTTGCTAATAATATTGTTTTTTAAATTATTTTTATGTATTTTAGTATATGTTTAATTGTATATGTAATAAATTGTATAATTATTGTTATTGTTTTCGTAGTGAGTTCTGGGGTTTACAGGGGTACAGGGTGGGAAGAAAATCCATTATAATTCATTATTAATTAATTCTAAATATTATTATTAATGTAATTGATAATTAATTATGTAAATTGTGTAATTAATTGAATGTCTAATTTATATATTCCTGGTGCGAGTTGTGCGGTTTGTCGGAGTAAAGGGTGAGGAGGTAATACATTATAACTACTTAATAGTTCATGTTAATTCATATTTTAATTGATAAATAATTATGTAAATTGTTTAATTAAGATATTTTTTAAGGTGCGAGTTATTGGGTTTGTAGACGTAAAATGTGGGAAGTTAATTCAATATAATTAAGTATTTTTTACTTATTATTTATTGTTTAACTGATAATTAATTATGTATATTGTGCAATTATTATAATTTTCTAGATATATTCTAGGTGTGTGTTGTTGGGATTTTAGGGGAATAGGGTAGGAATATGACTTTCCCGATAGTGTCTGGTCCAGGGCTCAACTCTTATCCCTGAGGACTGGGAAATGTGAGTATTTGTCAATTCATGACCATGCTGGAATCCTTTCCCCATTCAAATGTAGGATCTGTCAATACACTTTCATGACTAATCCTGTCCATACTCTCCCAGCAACCCCCTCTCAACCAACCTCCTCGAAGCTGAATTATACTCCCCCCCCCATAAAAGCTATAAAAGCTTGCCTGAAAAACTGCAGATCCGTCCACCGTCTTTCAAATGACATCTGGCTTTCCCTGGAAATGCATTCCTGGGACATGGTGTTCCTGACGGAAACTTGGACCAAATACCATTCTAATCCTGACCTCACCCTAGCTATTCCAACTGGCTATTGAATCGTGGGGGTCAACGGGGGTGAAGACAAACCAGGAGGAGGTGTAGCATTGGTTTTTCGCTCAAGTTGGGAAATCTCCTACAGGAAACTCCCTAATGTAGGGCTTTTAGAAGCCATATATTGTTTGCATTACATTGGCCCCGAACCTTGTGGTAGCCGGTATATTGATCTACAAACTCCCCTCCTAATCACCTCCTTGAACTTTATAATGCGGTGGCTGACCTCTTGCTCAAACATACCCATTTCACCATCCCTGGTTATTTCAACGTTCATGCTGATGACATCCCCTGCACCAAGGCCCACCAACTTGTTGAAACTTTGGATGGCCTAAATCTGACACTGCTGGTTAAGGGCCCTATGCACTCGGCTGGGCACACATTAGACCTGATTTTCACAAATAACCCCAACCTGTCCTCAGCCCTCCCCATTACCACTTACCTGGTCTGATCATTTCCTAATTCCTTTCAGCTTACTAATACCTTCACGCACCTCTTGTCCTCCCCATAACCTGGAGAGCAGAAGGAAGTGGTTTAAAATCACACTAACAACATCTCCCCTGCACTCTCTTCCAGTCCACTCCAGTTGTCAGGCAACCCTGACTCCATAAATTTTAATAGCTGTCTAACCTCCACTCAAGACATTGTCGTGCCATAAAAACCCACCAACTCCTGTAGGAAAAAAACATCAGCCCGTGGTTTACTTCTGCACTCCGGGTAGAGAAAAATTATTGTAAGAAACTGGAACGCAGTTGACGATCATTCTATGACACCACAGCTAAATTAGTATATAGAGCAGTACAAAAAAAATTCCACAAACTCAAACGCTCTACGATGAGAGAATATTTTACTAATAAAATCCACTCTGCAGGTAATTCGGCTAAATCTCTCTTCATAATCGTTAAAGACTTTACCAATACTATTGCCACAACGATTGCAGTCCCCCCACCTTGTACTTCTGTAACAGGCTATCAGATTTCTTTCAGGACAAAGTTTGTGATATCTATTCTACGTTTGCCCCCACAGCCCTAACCACTGACCTAGCTGGCAATGAGGTCATTATCTCCTTCTGTCCCATCTCTTTTGATACCCCACTCCACAAACCGTTAACATGCAAATCTGATTCCCCAAAAGATCCCTGTCCAGCTCAGTTCTTCAATACCTTAGACCCTCGCATCAACACCCCACTAAAACAGATTTGGAATGCTTCCCTCTGTTCTGGTACCTTCCCCTTACTGTGGAAACAGGCCCTTCTAGATACCGACCCCACTGTATATAAAAATTACATACCAATTTCTTTTCTACCCACAACCGCTAAAATCCTCAAAAAATGAGTTCAGGAATGTTAAAAAGGGTTCCAAAGACAACCAGTAACCAAAGACCCCTTTTGTTGCCCGGCGGTATCGCCTCTATGACCCACCAATGTTAATCAATGAAGAAGCAGGCGCTGGAGACTGGAAGGCAGGAAACGAGGATTTTATTCTCTCCGGAGGAGAACACATCAATTCAGACAGCAAGTATCGTCACGAGGTGCTCTAACCACATCTCTGAGGCCTGGCCTCTTATACTAGGGTTTATGACCTTTATTGCACATAACACATTCTCGCAACACGTTGATAGTTGAAAGAACATCCTCGGAATCTCCCCTTCAGGCCCGTTCCCACATACATTTACAGTTGGATTCCCCACCCCGGTCACAACAGGTGATGGTTGCCGCACAGCAGGGCATTCCGCCGATTCACGGAATGCATGGGGTTGATCGGATCTCATAGGGTGGGGGCTTTGATCGGCTCGAGGGTCTTTTGATGGGGAGGGGAAGCTTCCTACTGTACGGGGTAATAAACAGTATCCGCAGGGCCAGGTGGCGGCCTGGGAACAAGGAAGACAAACGGGGACACAGGAAAAGGGGGTTTGCATCAAAAGGGTCTGTGGCCATGAAAGGAATGAGGGGAGGTGTCGCACTGGGAACAGGATGGGATTCTGTGTTGAAGCTGCGCTGAAGGGGGGGTTTATGACCCAAGGCATGAGAGAGCGGGGGTTGCCAATGTGCGAGGGGAATGCTTGCGAGGATAAGGGAGAGAGAGACGCACTGGCTATCAGCGAGGGGCAGGGAGGCCATGGTGTTCAAAATGGCTGCCGCTTACGCGCACGAATGGGCTTGAAAAGGGGGCAAGATGGCGCCGATAATGTTGACATTTGCAGTCTAATCTTTAACAGTCCTCCCTTTTCAACATATCTTAGCCAACTTGCTTACTCAATGTCAATCTTCATCAAATTCCTAACCTCGGCATCATATATTGCTCTCATATGTTCGTTTCCAAAGTCCACAGTCTTAGGGCAAATACAATTTATACATAATGTACACAGGGGTGGTAGACATTGAATCCCTAAGCATAAACCGCATATTACAACCACAGGAATCAGGATAATGGTGAATAGTCTCCAGCCCCAGTTCTTGACGGTGCTCCAGAACCACCCACCAAGCGACCATTCTTCTTGTTCTTGGTGGACTTCTGAAGAGAGTCTATGAAGATGTTCGATGGCTTTGTACACTGAGGGTGAGTTGTCCGGTATGTACGTACAGCAGCTGGACCCAATAATGCGACATGCCCCACCACGATCCGCAAGAACCACATCTAGGACAAGGCGGTTCTGGAGGGCCACCAAGCGGACCGCTTGAAGTTCAGCGGTGCTGTTAGCAAGGATACCAGCCGTGATGTTCATTGTTGTCTCAACTGCTTGAGTCAGATGTCGGATGGCACGGCTGTTTGCCATCGGGCCCCAGAGGGGGACAAGTCCTTTCATAGCATCGATGAACTGCGCTCCTGTTGAGTCGGCTTGTTCAATGTCCTTGGCTCGTTTTTGTCTGTGATGATTTGCTGGTGCCACATAAGTCGGAGGAAGGATGAAGGAAATGAAACAAGTGCCCCCCCAGCCTTTGGGGAGCCAGGTGTAAGCCTTCGTGCCACAGACGAAATACGTGTTTGGAGATGCCACAAAGGAAGGTGGGTCGGCGGAGTCCAGAGTTCTGGAAAACCGGCAAGCACTGTGGCCTACCAGCTGAGTCCCAAGCCCTTCCATGCACATGTGGCCGGTGACGTTGATGACTGACAGGGCCACAGTCAGAGTGGCAGCCGTTCGTTTTCGCAGGTAAGAGAAGGTGGTTCTGGTTGGATTATTGAACACTTGCATTTCAACTTGTTCTTTAGCAGGGATGTCCAAGTGGATTGTGTTGTTGGTGGTCTGCGGGCAGAAGTGTGTCTTTGTTCTGTTCCGCCAGACCCCGTGGTAGAAATGCGTTACGGTTTTGCTGGAGGTGACATTGTCCTTAAAGCTTTCTTGCAGAAGCATCAGCCAAGCAAGACAGGAGCCGTGAACTGAGAAAGGTGAAGGGATGAATGGTATCGAGTGTCCAGTGGCGTGGGGTAGCAACCCACAGATCCAACAGTTGGTGGCATTTGTGGCAAGGTTGTGCTGGTGAAGTAGTTGTACGAAGGAGTTATTCCAAAATTCCTTTCGTCTCTCTCTGAGTTGGGGAGAGAGCGAAATCAGATAATGTTCCTTCATGGTGGTAGGCTGGACAGTGGTCAGGAATGTTTCGTGAGCAGGTGCATTTTCTTCCACAATCCAGAGTGTGGTCATGAGGAGAAAACAGAAAAGGATCGTGATGAAGAGTGCAATAGTCTTTGGGCTATGGAGTCTGTCTGCTTTTGGGTTTCTGCGGTGGGTATTTCCTGTTGCCTTCATCATCTTCTTATTTGGCGCTTCCATCATCTTCTTATCTGGCGCTTCCATCATCTTCAAGGTGCTCGGTAGCGGGCAGAACCACAGACTTTGTTTTGCTTCTCTCCGGGTAACCCTTGGTAGTGTTTAGGTCACCGTTCTGAGATTTAACTCAGTCCGTGGTCTACTTAGCCGAGGCTCCCTCCTTTCGACGCAGGAAATACCCTTCTTTCGATGGCACTGTGGGATCAGAGAATTTTGAAAGTTCAAGTGTTTCGGTATCAGGATAACAGGTTAGTGACGGTCGGTCTTTGTTCAGGAGCTCTTCTTGGTTGTCGATGTTTTCGGTCGAGGTCAGGGTCGAAGAGATCTTCTTACAGTGGTGTGCATGCAGCCAGTTGCGTTTTCCCTCCACCCGTAGTGCTGTTCGGGTGGTGATGAGGACTTGCCAGGGGCCCGTCCACCGGGGTTCCAGACTCTTGGCACGCTGGAAGTTCCGGATCAGGACGAAGTCCCCAGGTTGGATGGTGTGCCCGGGACCCCTGGAAGTGTCAGGGATGGCATGCAGCACCTGTTGATGGATAACAGACAGAGTTTTAGTCAACTGGCATAAGTAATCAGACATTAGGACGTCCGGGACGTCATGAATGGAAGTTGGTTTCGGTGCAGACCAGACATTCATAGGTCGGCCAAAGACAACCTCGTATGGTGTCAAGTGGTGTTTGGTAGGGGTGGAACGCATTGAGAGCAATGCCAGGGGGAGTGCGTCTGGCCATTTCAGTCCTGTGGTAGCTACTATTTTGGCCAATTTTAGTTTCAGTGTGGCGTTATGTCGTTCAACTAGTCCAGCAGATTGGGGGTGGAAGACTGCATGGAACTTTTGTTTTACACCCAACCCCTTCAAAATGAGTTGGATAACTTCGGCTACGAAGTGGGGGCCATTGTCGCTCCACAAAATCCTACAAAGGCCGTAACGGGGGAAAAACTCCTTTAATAGTACTTTTGCCGTGGCCATAGCAGTGTTGTCACGGGTTGGGTATGCTTCCACCCATTTGCTAAATGCGCATACCACCACAAGTACATATTTCAGGCCTTGACATCTGTCTAGTTGGATGTAGTCCATTTGCAGGACTTCAAACGGGTGATTCGGGACCCCAAACCCTCCCCGGGGTACTACAGTTCCTTTCCCAGGATTGTGTTGCAGGCATATCAAACATTGTTGGACCAGGCGTTTGGCGGATTCTGTGATCTTATCATTGTGCCAAACTCTGGAGACAAGTTCAATCATGGGGGCTGATCCTATGTGGGCAGGGGAATGTGCCATAGTCAGTATGGGAATCAGATATGAGTCAGGTAACAACCATTTGTTTGTGTCTTTTGTCCGCCAGCAGCCTTCGTCATCTTTCAATCCCACCCGTGTCCATTCAGTCAGTTCGTGTTGTGTGCTAGCCATTTGAATGTTTCTAATAGTGTCCCTAGCATCAGACCATTTTTCTGCTTGTGACCTGGTCACGTACATGCGTGTTGTCGTCCTATTTTCAGCTGTCGTTCGGGCAGTGATGTCGGCTAGTGCATTCCCCTGTCCAATAATGTCTGTCACCTTTTTGTGTGCCTGACATTTGATGACTGCTAGTTTTTTGGGGAGAAGGACGGCTTCGATCAAGGCGGAGACTAGATCCCTGTGCAAAATGGGGGTGCCGTGTGAGGTCAAGAATCCCCTCTCCCTCCAAAGGAGCCCAAAATGGTGAACCACCCCGAAGGCATACTGACTGTCGGTGTAAATGTTTGCTGTGGTTCCTGCTGCTAGAATACAGGCTCGTGTCAGGGCAATCAGTTCCGCCGCCTGGGCAGATCGTTGTGTTATGCGGGCTGTCTCGACTACAGTTCGAGCCGTGGTGACTGCATAGGCAGCTGAAGTGGTGCCATCGGGGAGTTTGATGCAAGAACCGTCCACCCACAGCTCTCCGTCGGGGTTGGGAAAGGCCGTGTCCCTGAGGTCAACCCTACTTCTGGTCTGTTCGTCTGTGAGGGTCACACAGTCGTGTACAGGGTGTGCATTGGGATCGTTTTCTGGTAAGGGCAGCAGGGTTGCTGGGTTCAGTGTGGTGCATCTCTTCAGAGTGATGTGGGGTGCGAGCAGAGTCAGTTCGTACCCTGTCAGTCGTGCACTCGTCAGGTGTTGTGTTTTGGTTTGGTTTAGGAGGGTGTCAACTGCATGGGGTACCAGTACTGTGAGGGAATTCGAGAGCACTCACTCTGTCGGATAGAGATCGCGGCAGCAGCTACGGCTCGAAGGCAAGCAGGCAGGGCTCTGGCTACAGGGTCGAGAGTGGCTGAGAAGTAAGCGCATGGTCGTTGCTTTGAGCCGATGGACTGGGTCAGGACAGATAAAGCACACCCCTCCCTTTCATGGGTGTAAAGGGAGAAGGGCTTTGTGTAATCGGGGGTACCCAACACAGGGGCCGAGCAGAGGGCATCTCGTAGTTGCATGAAAGAAGCCTGACACTCAGGGGTCCAAGGGAGTGGGAGAGGGATGTCCTTTGCTAACAAGGAAAGCAGTGGTTTTACTACAAGGCTAAAGTTGGGTAACCACTGTCGGCAGAAGGAGGTGAGGCCTAGTAGAGAGCGGACCTGTTTCTGGGTCTTAGGGACGGGGGTGTCGAGAATGGTTTGGATTCGGTCAGGAGTCAATTTCCTCCCGTCTTTGGACAAAAGGTGGCCTAGGTAAGTGACCTGGGGTTGGCAGAATTGCAACTTCTTCTTAGAGACCTTGTGGCCATTTTCTGCAAGGAAATGCAGGAGTTGAATGGTGGCTGTGACAGCTAGTGGAGTGGTGTCGGCTGCCAAGAGGATGTCATCGACATATTGTACTAACACCACTCCATCGGGTAACTGGACTTGATCCAGTTGTCTCTTGAGGGCCTGGCTGTAGATGCTAGGGCTTTCTGTGTAGCCCTGGGGTGCTCGGCAGAACCTATATGAGCGGGCTTTTAGGGTGAAACCGAAGAGATATCGGCTGTCTGGGTGGATGGGGATGGAAAAGAATGCGTTTTTGAGGTCAATGACAGTGAAGGTGGTGGCAGTGGAGGGAATCAAAGTCAGGATGGTGGTAATGTCCGAGACCACAGGGTACTGGGGTACCACCACTTTGTTGATCTCTCGAAGGTCAATGATGAAGCGGTATGCTTTCTCGTCTCCTTCTCCCTGTTTCTTAATGATGGGCAAGATTGGGCTGTTGCAAACGTTGCTAACTACTTCCTCTACCACTCCTGCGTCTATCAGTGATTGGATGATTTCTACCAATGCCTTCTCGCCCTCGGGCGATATCCGATATTGTGGAAGTTTTGGGAGTGCTGCATCTGGTCGAACAGTAATGTGCACTGGGTCGATCATCATGCGCCCTACATCCGAATCCGTTTTGGCCCACAGATACGGAGGCAGAGTGTCAAGCAGGGAAGTGTCAGCGTCGGTGATGGAAAACATGTGTCTGGGGGGGCAATGTCTAAGCAGAACAGGATTGTCGTAAAGGAAAACTCGGACTCCATCTTGGGAACATCTAATCGTTGCTCGGAAGTGTTTCAATAAGTCGAGTCCCATAATTGCGTCAGGGCTATTGGAGGAAAGCAAAAACGTAGTGTCAGTGGTGTTGTTTTCTAAGTCAAAGAGGATTGGGGCGGACAAAGGGTTAGTGGAGGGCGTCCCATCGAAACCTGTCGATGTTATTAGTGAGCCAGACAAGGGTGCCCTTGGAATCAGTCGTTTAGATAATGCACTACGTGTTGCGCCAGTGTCTACCAGGAATGGTGACTTTGTACCCAAGACCTTAGCAGTGACATAAGGGCCTTGCTGGTCAACATGGAGCTCGACTGGATCCCTCCCTTGCCCTAGGCAGTCCTATGCAAAGTCATGAACATCATCGTAGTCAGATTGCTGGCATTGGTTCTGTCGGGGTCGATCAAATGTGTTTGGCCTACTTGATCTATCATTAGTTGCGTTGTTTGGGGGTCCTCGCTGTGGTCCCCTATTTCTTGGTTCGTTTGCTGAATCTCTAGGATCTCTATTTCTGGTGAGTTCCAAAAGAACTGGGCACTGAGATTTCCAGTGGCCCGATCCTTTACAGAAGGCACACTGGTCCTCTCTAATGTCTGTACGTCCAATGTGGGGAGTTGAAGTACGGTCTTTGGGAGGTGCCGTTTTAGGGACGTTCATCTGATGGTTTCCCCGGTATTGGTCTCGTCCCAGAGTCACCCCTTGCAGTTGAGCCATCATCACCCTCTCCTTTAATTCTTTCTTCTTTCTCTCTGTTGTTCTATCGTTTTCGTTTTTCTGATGTTCATAATATTGGGCCATCTGGAGGATAGCCGTGGGTTTGGAGGCTGCCCAACTACTTTCGCTGGCCTGTAGTTTCTGCGAGACCTCCGGTGATAAGCCCTTAACGTAATTCTGGACAAACAGATGGTGTCCGGTTGCAGTGGTCAGATCCTGGCCGCTGTAATCGGAGAACACCGTTTCAAACCGGGAGAAGTATTCCGATACATCCTCCTGGGGTTTCTGGCGACAAGCCGTTACTATCGACCAGTCCACTTTCTTTTCTGGGATCAGGGTTTTTAATTTCTGTACGATTTTATCCGGGAGGTCTAAAATGGCTTTCAAAGGCTTTTGTCCGGGTTCTCGTTGTCTGTCAATGCCATCGAGTTGTGACCAGTTATGTCCAAACAGCTCAGAGTGGTCGACTTTCCGGATTTGCTTCCACACATCAGCTGGTAGACACAACCCGAAAAACAAGTCGATGTCAGCCAGAGTCATAATCGTCGATCCTAGAGCTGTACCCAACTCAGTATAGAAGGCAGTGGGGTTTTTACGTAGGTCAGGCAGAGATTTCCGGAAGGTCAGAATCTCTTGCCGGTCCCATGGTTGGTAGACCCAATTGTACACTACCCTTCCCTTTGCATCTTTGTTGTTTGCGTCATCGTGAGTCCCTTCACCTCGTGGAGGAACCCAGTAAGGGGCAGCCTCTCGTATCGGCATCATGGTGTTAGATCGTTCAGTTTGTGGTTCGGTTGCTACGGATGTTGTGGATTCGATTTTCGGCTTTTGTTCAGTGAGGTGGCGGAAAACCTCAAGCGTACGCGTAAGGAGGTCCGTCACATCACTCTCACTCTCGTCCCCGATATCAACCTTCCGGAACAGAGTCGTTAGGCTCTGGGGACCTTTTTCTTGATATCGGTCCTCGTACGCATTTAAGACGTGGTAACACAGTTGTACAGTAAAGTGTCGTCTGTGACTCCCAGTATAAGAATTAAACACATCCGTGACGGACTCCTCATCTTCCCTCTTCTCTACCAGTATCTTTGCTATCTTGTCGACCCCTGCTCGCTCATGTTTGCTTAGTCTATATGTTCTTGCAGGACCAACCCTTCGGGCCTCTGGGTCACCCAACGTTGTCGTTTGCGTAGCATCTAATACAAGGAGTTCAGCCGGCACAGAGGCCATGGGGGCTGAAGCCGTGGTGCTACTCTCGCTTGTACCTGGGGGTAGTGGGTGCTGTGCTAAGGGTTGGGAAGGTGCATATGGAGGGGGCATGTGGATGATCGGAGGACCTAGCAGCAGATCATCGTTGGTTCGCTGTTTCGAGTGTAATTCAGGGTAGAGCGTGGAGGGTGTTCTAACCAGACACTGGCTTGATGTTTCTATTTCTAGCTTCTGTTTGGTATCCTCTCTTTCTTTTATCTCTTTCTCTAGTTTCTGAGCCGCTAGGTGGGCTGCTTTCCGCAGCTCTTTTCCCAACCTACTCTCAGTCCTCTTTTTACGTTGTTCGGCTTCTTTTCGCCACATGCCGAAGCTATCAAGCATAGTGGGCGTCGTCTTGTTTTTACCAAGGGCTGTTTCTAGTGTGTTTATTTTATCGTCTTCAAAGGATCCTACCAGTGGCCACTGACTTTCTCGATCCTTTTTCGTATATTTATGCCACAGCTGGCTATAGGCTATAGCGATTAATCCATGCTTCATGAACATGTCCTTATTAGGGGTGCCTTCCAGCGGAGCCGGATGGTTCATCTCTAATAAGCGGTCCGGGCTAAACAGGCTACTAACCAGTGGGGAGAAGACAGGCATGACGGATCACAATGGGATAATAGTCAGCACTACCTATCTTATCGCTGCGTGCAAAGACTAGACAGAATATTTCTATTCTACGTTGTTTGCACGTAGTGAATACCTCATGAACCAATCTTGAGCAATCAATGTTAGGTCAAAAATAAAAAATCAATATGGTCAATGGGAAGAATAAGTAGGCTCGCAAAGGTTCGCGTCACCTACCCTTTCACTATCTGCAAAGAGGGGACCTATTCTTCCCTGTTTGCAGACAGAGAATCTCCAGAAAACAATCTATAACAGTTAATCAATGGGGGGTGGGGGGCAATTGTTCAAATGGGGGAGAAAGATAGGCCCAACGGGTGCGTACCTATCCTTCGCTGTTTATAAAGGGAGAGCCTGTTGTTTCTCCGTTTGCAGACAGTGAATCTCCAAATAAATTAACAAAAAGTAATACTAGTATTTTCTCAACAATTATCAATCACTTTCAATTATCTATCACTTTCGCAATTCGTCGTGTTTACACGACCTTACCCGGACCGCATGGACAGTTTCTTGTCTTCCGAATCCAGCGCCCGATCGTCCTCTTCTCTTCGTACTTCTCGTGGCACTCCTGATGGTTCCCAGTCAGGACCGCAGATCACTCGAGAGAGGTCTGTTCGGAACCAGTGAAGTTCGGATGATCGGCTGTCAGACGAGGGTCTATCGGACAGGGTACCTTCCGATCGTTGCAGTCGTTCACTCTGTCGTCAGGACCTCTCCCACTGGATCCACGAGTCGCTGATGGGCCCCACGTTTGGGACGCCAATTGTTAAAAAGGGTTCCAAAGACAACCAGTAACCAAAGACCCCTTTTGTTGCCCGGCGGTATCGCCTCTATGACCCACCAATGTTAATCAATGAAGAAGCAGGCGCTGGAGACTGGAAGGCAGGAAACGAGGATTTTATTCTCTCCGGAGGAGAACACATCAATTCAGACAGCAAGTATCGTCACGAGGTGCTCTAACCACATCTCTGAGGCCTGGCCTCTTATACTAGGGTTTATGACCTTTATTGCACATAACACATTCTCGCAACACGTTGATAGTTGAAAGAACATCCTCGGAATCTCCCCTTCAGGCCCGTTCCCACATACATTTACAGTTGGATTCCCCACCCCGGTCACAACAGGTGATGGTTGCCGCACAGCAGGGCATTCCGCCGATTCACGGAATGCATGGGGTTGATCGGATCTCATAGGGTGGGGGCTTTGATCGGCTCGAGGGTCTTTTGATGGGGAGGGGAAGCTTCCTACTGTACGGGGTAATAAACAGTATCCGCAGGGCCAGGTGGCGGCCTGGGAACAAGGAAGACAAACGGGGACACAGGAAAAGGGGGTTTGCATCAAAAGGGTCTGTGGCCATGAAAGGAATGAGGGGAGGTGTCGCACTGGGAACAGGATGGGATTCTGTGTTGAAGCTGCGCTGAAGGGGGGGTTTATGACCCAAGGCATGAGAGAGCGGGGGTTGCCAATGTGCGAGGGGAATGCTTGCGAGGATAAGGGAGAGAGAGACGCACTGGCTATCAGCGAGGGGCAGGGAGGCCATGGTGTTCAAAATGGCTGCCGCTTACGTGCACGAATGGGCTTGAAAAGGGGGCAAGATGGCGCCGATAATGTTGACATTTGCAGTCTAATCTTTAACAGGAACAACTCTCTAGCCGTCTGGAATCCCATAACCTTTTCCTTGACACTCAGTCTGGCTTCAGGTCTGGCTACAGACCATAGACAACTCTCCTTGAAGTCTCCGAGACCATTTGCGAATGTATGGATTCAGGCAAGGCAGCCATGCTAGTGCTCCTTGATCTGTCTGCTGGATTCAATACCGTCTCCCACTCTATCCTTCTAGATAGATTAAACCATATGGGGATTCAAGGCACACCACTGTCTTGGATCCGGTCCTATCTGAGCAGCCGGACTCAACAGGTGTCCCTCTCTAGCTTTGCCTCCAACGAGAAACCCTTGATATGTGGGGTCCCCCAGCGCACACAACAGCAAAGAACTCTTCAGCATAAAGGAACTCCAACCCCAGCGCCAGCGCCAACAACATCCTGCCCTCACAAGAACTGTGTGACTCACTAGCCATCTTCTTCCACGGTAATATCGCTGACATCCACAACAGCTTCAACACCACAACCGCCTCTACTACACCAAACTCCACCTCCCCCTGGGAACACCACCAGCGCCATCCGCCTGACTTCCTGGTCCAACATCAGCGACGACGAGACGTGCAAGGTCATGAACTCCATCCACTCAGGATCTCCGTCAGACTCGTGCTCACACCAGGTATTCAACAAAGCAGATGCAGCCTTCGCACCCCAACTACGGAAGGTCATCAACATCTCCTTCAAAACAGAAACATTCCCGGAAAGCTGGAAGCACGCCGAAATCAACGCCCTCCTCAAGAAGCCCAAGGAGGACCCCAAGAACCTCAATAACTTCCGGCCCATCTCCCTGCTCCTGTTCCCGGCAAAGGTCATCGAGAAAATCGTCAACAGGCAACTTACCCGCCACCTGGAAGACAACAACATCTTGGACCCATCCCAGTCTGGATTCAGACGAAACCACAGCACCGAGACAGCCCTCATAGCCACCACAGACATCGGGCGCCAACTAGACAATGGTGAATCATCAGTACTCATACTCCTGGACCTGTCGGCCGCCATTGACATGGTCTGCCATCGCACTCTAAAGACATGCCTCCTGGAAGCCGGAATCCAAGAGAAGGCCCTGGACTGGACATCATCTTTCCTCTCCGGCAGAACCCAGAGCTTCCGCCTCCCATCCTTGCGATCCGAAGCCACCAACATCATCTGCGGCGTATACCAGGGCTCATCCCTCAGCCTGACACTATTCAACATCTACATGGCCCCCCTCGCACAAGTAACCCCTCAGCATGACTTCAACATCATCTCCTACGCCGACGACACCCAGCTCATCCTCTCCCTCACCAAGGACGCACACACTGCCTAAACCAACCTCCAAGAGGGAATGAAGGCTGTCGCCGACTGGCTCAGGAGAAACCGTCTGAAGCTGAACTCAGACAAGACGGAGGTACTCATCCTCAGACCCACCCCCTCAGCCTGGGACCACTCCTGGTGGCCGACCACACTGGGAACAGCACCAAGACCCACCGACCATGCACGCAAGCTAGGATTCATCCTCGACTCCTCCCTCTCCATGGTTAAACAGGTCAATGCCGTCTCCTCCGCCTGCTACAACACCCTCTGCATGCTCCGCAGGATCTACAAGTGGATCGCGACCGAAACAAGAAGAACAGTGACACAGGCCCTCGTCAGCAGCAGACTGGACTACGGCAACACACTCTACGCAGGAATCCCAGCCAAACACCTACGATGACTACAACGCATCCAAAACGTCTCCGCCCGACTGATTGTCAACGTCCCCCGCCACAGCCACATCACCCCCCACCTGAGAGACCTACACTGGCTTCCCATTGACAAGAGGATCACCTTCAAGCTCCTCACCGACGCACACAAAGCACTGCAAAACGCCGGACCAGCCAAACACCTACGATGACTACAACGCATCCAAAACTCCTCCGCCCAACTGATTGTCAACGTCCCCCACCACAGCCACATCACCCCCCACCTGAGAGACCTACACTGGCTTCCCGTCGACAAGAGGATTACCTTCAAGCTCCTCACCAGCGCACATAAAGCACTCCACAACGCCGGACCAGCCTACCTTAACAGCAGACTCAGCTTCTACATCGCCAGCTCTGCTCTGCGAGCCTTGCCCTCGCCGCTGTCCCCCGCATCCAACAAACGACCTCCGGCGGCAGATCCTTCTCCTACCTCGCCGCCAAAACCTGGAACGCCCTCCCTACCCACATACGGCAGACCCAAGACCTACTCGCCTTCAGAAGACTCCTCAAGACCTGGCTCTTCGAGCAGTAGTAGCACCCCCCCTATCCCCTCAACGCCTTGAGACCCTCACGGGTATGTAGCGCACTATACAAGTACTCTGATTGATTGATTGATTGATTGAGTCCTCTCCTTTTCAATGTCTACCTCTCCCCCCTTGCGACATTGGTTATATTTTGTGGGGTGAGGGTGATCTCCTATGCCGATGATACACAACTGGTATTTTCCTTTGAAGACCACTATGAGGCGGTTCTCTAGTTTTAGACTTTGCCTTAGTAACATCTCGGCATGAAAGGCACTGCATACCCTTAAGCTAAACTCGGATAAAACCGAGATGCTTTTCTTCAACCAAAAATCTCCCCTGCCCTGTCACTCCGGTGGCCACCCAAGATGAACCCCCCTCTAATGCCTGTGGACTCGGCTAGGAACCGTGGCTTTTGGTTTGACAACAAGCTGTCGTGTAAAACCCAAATTAGACAGGTGTCCTCCTCCTGTTTTGGGAAGCTCCATATGCTTTGTAAATGTCTCCACTTCCTCCCCTTAGAGTCCCGCCAGACGATAATCCAGCTTTAATTACCTCCCATCTTTACTATGCCAACAGTCTCTATCTTGGAGCACCTGCCTACTTGACTAGGCACCTACAGATTGTTCAAAATGCAGCGGCCAGAGTACTCTGTAAAATTCCTTCCCGCCACCAGATCTCTCCCCACCTAAGTAGGCTCCACTGGCTTCCGGTGACCAAACGGATTGCATTCATGGCTCTCACCTTGGCTTTCAGGGCTTTCCAAGGACATGGTCAAGCTTACTTGAGAGTGCGACTTAAGCACTTTCAACATAGAATGAATGAATGAATAATTTATTGTGTGGTTACTCAAAACCATTACATTAAAACCAAAGTACAAAGCTACAAAAGTTAAAAAAGGATCAGAGAAATCATCTTCTTTAAAACAAGTCTGTATGCTCAAGATCTGGGTGCTTGTAAACAAAGAGGGTTAGAGTCTATTTTCTCGCGGAACGACATGCATCGGGTAAGGCTCTGGACGCTTAGCATGTGATGGCCATCAACTTGGAACGAGTCTGTTGAATGAATTTGCCAAATGTGGCCATCTGCTTAACTGAGTTCAGTGTGTACAATTGATAGACCGCCTCCTTTGTGGTTTGCGTCCCCAGTTGTAAGATGATGGGCCTGGGATAGAGGCAACGGGCTGTGCGCAGGGCCGGGCAACAAAATAGGAGGTGGCTCAGGGACTCCCGTTTGTAGTTACAGAGCCTGCATTCCTTGTTGCCTAAGCCTGTTCGTTCAGTGGGATATAATTCTTTGAGGGGCAGGGGGTGTAATCTGTGGGCTAGAATTTTAGTTAGAGCTGGGCGGCCCATTGCCTGTGTAAAATGTTGTTTAGCATTGTACGCCGTGTGTGGCAGGCTTTGGGTCTCATGGAAACCTCTTTTTGCCAGGGACTCCAAGTCGAGTGCACGAGAGCGGAGGCGGACTTGTTTTTTAATTGCATTTTTAGTAGCAAAATAGTTGACTTGCTCAGAGCCCCAGTTCTCTGTGGCTAAGCTAAGGGAGTCCTTTGCCGCAGTGAGGGTCGCTGACCAAGGGTTCCCGGGTTCCTGAAAAATGATTTTTAAGACTGCCTTCAGTGTTTTGTTGTGTGCCGCTGTTGTGAGATAGTAATATTTGCTCAAAACAGCCATCTCTTCCAACTTTTGTTAGTTCAGAGAGAATTCGAGGCGTACAAGGGTGTTTCTGGTACACGCAGGTAGGTGGAATAATTTCTTGTATGCGCTGCAGTTAATTTTTTCTAGATCATTATTTAGTTTTCCAGGGAACGCTTGTTGAGCATAATTAAGGGCTGGCATTAGCTTTCAACATAGCCGGACCCTCAGATCCAACCAACTCCGTCTCTTTGCTACCCCCACTTTCGCAGGTCCAGGGTCGCTGACCAAGGGTTCCCGGGTTCCTGAAAAAAGATTTTTAAGACTGCCTTCAGTGTTTTGTTGTGTGCCGCTGTTGTGAGATAGTAATATTTGCTCAAAGCAGCCATCTCTTCCAACTTTTGTTGGTTCAGAGAGAATTCGGGGCGTACAAGGGTGTTTCTGGTACACGCAGGTAGGTGGAATAATTTCTTGTATGCGCTGCAGTTAATTTTTTCTAGATCATTATTTAGTTTTCCAGGGAACACTTGTTGAGCATAATTAAGGGCTGGCATTAGCTTTCAACATAGCCGGACCCTCAGATCCAACCAACTCCGTCTCTTTGCTACCCCCGCTTTCGCAGGTCCAGAATGGGTAGCAGACCTTTTGCTGTGAACACCTCCAAACTTTGAAATGCACTTCCACTTTTCCTTCTCTCCTCTGAGTCAGAACTCATCTTTCGATGTGCCTTAAAGACCTGGCTGTTCACCTGGCCTTAGTTCTCCACTGTGTACCTTCCATCTGCCGCCTGTGTCAGCGCTGGGACACCCCCATTGGGGGTAGCTACGCATTATATAAAATGAAAAATAATAAAATTATAATAATATTAATTAGGAAATGATTTCTCTATAATTAATCATTAGTTTGTTCTAAGTTATTTAATTTATAATTATATAAATTGTGGAATTATCATATGTTTCAAGTTATATTTTAGGCGTGTGTTGTTTATTTTGTTGCAATATAGGGTGGGAAGTTATATAAGTAATAATAAATAAAAAATTATTCATTGAGTCAATCGATTTAAATAAATCATTAAAACACAAAAGACAAAATTTCATCATCAACACATTTAAAAACAGAGATACTTCATAACAAATATTAGATTGACAACCCCCACTTTCATTCAATAATGTTTTAGGCCAAGCCATAACAGTGCTCCAACCTCCCCTTAGCCAAATTACTTTCTAACTGCAATTGATCCTTTTATAAAGTTTAAAAATGGACAGCAAATGGCCATTGAAACCAAGTTAAAACCTGTAACCTTCAATAAAAAAACAGAGTCGTGAAGGCTTTAACGCTGGAAATAAATATTTAAATTTGACAGACTTATACAAAGGACAGAAAAGGGTATAGTGCAAAGTGCTCTGTAATATAAAATCGCGACATGGATAGAAACATACATTATTAGACCAAGTACATTGCTGTGGAAAAGCCACCAAGAAGTGGACCAGGGAAAGACAAAATCTCGTCAAAGAAAATCTGTGTTGACAATTCACCAGATAAATAAGATAGAAATGGGGATGATGAGAACTGATAGTTAAATCTAAATGCTAATTCAATTAATTTAATTTAAAATGTATTAATTCAATGTCTGCAGATGAAGTGAATGTGTCCAAGTTACAAAGGCATTTATTATAATACATTGGCTTGATGAGACATATTTGTGGGGTTATTCAATATTTCACTCAAATCCAGCTTCTGAAACATACTCTTAAGATAATTAAACCATGGAAGACTTTGAACATATGCATATGAGAGGCAATCCAATATAATGGACCAAGTAAAACTCAATTTGGGTGTGTTCCATGGGTCGCATTACAGTAAATCTACATTTTCATTGTTTGTGCTAGTCGCACCTTCTAAAAGGTGCGCCCGGTGCAAACAATGAAAATGCACTGTATTACCAAGAATATTCTGCCCCTAGGGCAGCCGCGAACTTGCACTACCCTGGGGGCAGTGCATTCCTTTGAAAAACGCAGCAGCTGCTTTGTAGTCGTTCCGTGTTTTCACAATGCAGGGCGACAACCTGCATTCACTTTTTAAAGGGGATGTGAGTTCCCCTTGCAGGCGTGTGCAGTCAGTAACTTCACCCACCTGCAAGGGAAAGTCTGGGGGTCCACAGGACCCCCCCTTGCCCTCCCAGAAGGATTCTCTCAGAGGGCGCACTGATAGTGCACCACCTTTTAGCTGGACACTGTCTGTTCACCTCCTGAGAGCTTCTTTGCCTCTGTCTGCATCTGTAATATGACATGGGCGCAGAGGCAAAGGGATTCCATCACTTGCATTGGCCCCCTGGAGAGAACGATGGTGCTTTAGGTGTACCAGCTCTAAAAGTATTACAGGTGCACAAGCGAGTGCGGGCCCTTCTGTAATACCAAAACAGGTGCAAAGGCCTGTCACCCCCGGGGCACTCTGTGTAATACGGACCTAGGTCTTGGCCCATAGCAATAAAGGGCAAGACCTCCTCGGTCCTCCACTAGCTCCAAACCCAGTTCAAGATGACTGAAGGGAGTTGAAGCACTTATTGAGATCATTAAAAGTGTTCTGATCCAATCATTCTCAATTCTCTGGAGCTTAACGCAATTAGCATAAACCCACACTCCAGCCCCATAAGGGGCGATTGATAAACACGTTGGCCTATAAAGAGTCACCAGCTCTTTCACGGGCTTCTGGGCAAGATGGGCTGCAAATCTAAACAGTGCCTCCACTACTCTCACTGTTTGCAGTGCTTTTAAAGTTAGTAGTGAGTCCCTTGATAACTGAAAACAATTACCAAATAAGAAGAATTATTGACCTTCTCAATCTCATTCCCCTGGACCACAAATACTTTAGATTTTGTTCTTTGCAGGCCACACACAATTACTACCAATTTTCTTTAAGATCCAAAGAGGCCATAAAAACTACAAAAGCTTCTAAAGATTTCTGGAGACTATTTGTTGTCCTTGCAATAAGGATAGCATCATCCGCGTATAATAGGGATGCAATAAAACATTTTCCAATCTTGGGAAAATCAAGATTTTTTCCCCCAACAGATAAGCCTCCAACCTGTTAATATAAATAAGAAATAAAAATGGGACAAGGATGGGGAAAAAATGGGGAAAGGATTCAACCTTGTAAGACACCTTCTGTGGATAATATGGGGTGAATTTTCTCCTCGTTTGTACCATGTCGAACCTATCTGTAGTATTTGAATGGAGCCTACATAATTAAAGAAATAGAGGTGGCTCTACTCCCAACATAATCCACAATTTGTCACGACTGACAGAGTCAAACACACAAGATAAGTCCATGAAGGCAAGATGTACTAAGCACTTCATGGACCTAGTAAACTTGTTAACTATCATGGACGAATTGAGGCACTGCTCTAGTGTGCCCATACCTCTAAAACCATATTGGGTTTTTGACAATATGTTGTTTTCCATGGCCAATTCTTCTAGGCGGGCTAAAAGAACCCTTCCCAATATCTTAACTGTTGAGTCAATTAATGATATGGCCCTATAACACCCTGGTCCGTTTTTATCCCCATTCTTAAAGACGGGAACCACTGTTGCCTGTTTCCATGACACTGGAAGAGGTCCATTGGTGGCAGCTCTAATTATATTTGTTATAAGAGGTGCCCACAAGGGAACGTTTTCTTTAAATCACGCGGTGTACGCACTGTACGGTGTGTATGTTATTATGTGGTTGTCCGTACGAATCGCCCATACCTGGCGTGGGCCGTACGAATCGCGTCTTCATACCCTGGTCCGGATCGTACTCGTCGGGTCGTACAGCATATTTACGAATCGTACGGTTCACTGTGAGGGTCCGTGTCGTACGGTTTCACCCTTGCAATTCATACGGTTCACGACGATTCGGACAGATTGACGAGATACGGATCGTACAACGCGATTGGGACGGACGTGTAGGATTCGGACGGAGAGGGCTCCGGATAAGATTCGGACGGACGCTTTTTTTCCCGAATCGGAATCGACCCCTATATGTTAATTGTGTTATGCTGTTCAATTTCAATTACATTTTATTTGTTGGATGGTATGATTGTGAGAAAATATTGTGGTATTTTAATTACAATAATAATAAAAAAAATCATTATCATTGCAATAATTATGTAATTTGTTTGATTTTCAAATCAAAATTTAGACATATTGGGGGTCATTGCGATGGTGGTCGGATGAGCGTCCTCCTGAGTGCAACGATTTCCCTACTATTGCACCGACTGGAGTGGGAATAGTACATTTTACCCCTCTGCAATCCAATGCTTTCCCAACTGTTGTACCGACTGCAGTGGGAATAGTCATTTTTACCCCTCCTGAGTCCAACGCTTTCCAGGCTGTTGCATACACTGTAGTGAGAATAGAATATTTTACCCCTCCTGAGTACAACACTTTCCCTATTGTTGCACAGCGGCAGTGGGAATAGTTACTTTTACCCCTCCTGATTCCAACACTTTCCTTACTGTTGCACTGACTGGAGTGGGAATGGTAATTTTTACCCCTCCTGAGTCGAACAATGTCTCTACTGCATGGACTTCAGTTGGAATACTAATTTTAACCCCTGCTGAGTCCAATGCATACCCTACTGTTACACAGACTGGAGTGTAATAGTACATTTTACCCCTTCTGAGTCCAATGCTTTCCCTACTGTTACACAGACTAGAGTGGGAATAGTACATTGTACCCCTCCTGAGTCTAAATCTTTCCCTACTGTTGTATACCTTGGAGTGGAAATAGTATATGTAATATTTATATTTTTGAAGAAACCTGATTCACTAGGGCAGGCGCTTCAGGTGCGTTAGACCGTTTTGGCTTGTTATTGTAATCCTCAATTCTCTATTAGAGCATTTAACTACCTAGTCCAAATGTCTAGACCGTGAAAAGCATGCCCTGCCCTCACACTCTAAGTGTGATTGACAGAATGGGGCCTGCTACATGTGCAATCATACTGCTGCATGGTGATTGGCAGTGGAGTAGTCCAATATACATGTAGTGTGCTGTCACTCAAAGTGTTACTGAAGAGGTGTTCCCTGCCATATGGCATACACCACTAACAGAGACTGGGAGGTGCAGCTCGGAAGAGAATGTTGTGCTAATGCTGAATCCATAGCAGAAGCACTGCAGAAGTGGAAGTTGTGTCACAGAAATATAAATGGGAGAAATCAGGTTGTTTATGGGAAATGTGTGTGTTTTCAGAAAGTTAAAAGCCAACATTTTGTGTCAAAATGATAGCATTTTCAAAATATATCTAAAGTTTATATTTCTTGATGAGTTCAGAGGGCTGCTCTTGTTTATGATGCGCAATGGGACTTATTGCTGTGGCCGGGACTTTATTATTCATTAGGGAACATTTCATGATCTAGATTGATAAAGCCTTTTATGACGTTTATAAAATGGTATGTCATGTAAAGTTGTATACAAGGATTTCTTAAATGCTTGTAAATCTATTATTAGAGCAATTGTGGTGAAACGTGTACAGTTTTGACATCGTTTTGCAAAAAGTGTTTCATGAAGATTGAAACCCTAACTCCCAACTTTTCTTTAACATAAAATATTTGGCCACATTTTTCAAACTTTTCTTTGGTGAAGAACTGCATAATCCCTCTCTTCACATACCCACTTTTTGTATGTTCCAACACATTCAAAGTTGAACAACTCTATCTGTTAATTGGAATTTTCATTTTTAGTCAGGTTGTGCTACCTCACACAGCCGACCCTGTCACTTGCTATTGTTTCAAGTTGGTTTTGTAAACGTATCTCTTCAGTTGTGTTCTTTAATAGATCTGTGAACTGCTTACCCAAGCAAAAGACCTTTCTCTTAAAAAATACCATTGCAAAGTCCCTACTATATAGAAGTGAATTTTTTGAAAGTGAAAATGTGCTTGCTCTAACATTCTTAACTCTTTTTCCTTCAAAAACCTCCCTGAGATAAAACACAGCCACAGGCATTTCTCTTCATTCTGGAGAGAGACGAGGGACTGCATCAAATTCTACAAAAGTGTGTAGACCTTTTATACCACAGCAATCATTTCACTTAAAGAGGAGGAGTGTGGCTCAATTGTTAGAGCGGCAGACCCTTATGCAGAGGTCTAGCCTGGGACCAGGGTTCAATTCCCCGCCTCAGCAGGTATTCCACAGACCTGATAATTCTCGCCTCGGTGCCTATTCCAATCATGGAGTCCCACTCTGCAACTCTGGGCAATAGCTTGCTTAATCTCCACAATGGCCGACACAACGCTAAGGATGCATGACCTCCACCTTGGGGATGCCCAGGAGTGGAAGCCTCACAGGGAAAGCCAGGATGGGTTCCACAGCCGTATTCGTACAAGCGCCTTGAGACCCTTGCGGGTGAGTAGTGCACTATACAAGTATCAATTTACATTTTAAAGGTCTGAAAAATCTAGGGCCCTATTCGAAAAGGTAAAGTTGCAAATGTAGATTCAGTTATGTGTAAATCTACCCCTGCACCCAGGTGTAGGTCTACACTTCTTCACGTACGTTTACACGCTATCTGTGATAAAGTATCGAGAAAAATAATGAACAATAATAATCCTTCAAAAATATTTAAAATATATGAATGCACAGTAAAAATGACAATTAATTTAAAATAATTGTAATTTGAAAATAATTGTTGTTAATCTAGAATTAATACAATAAAACAGTAGATTATATATTAATATTTTTAATCAACATTTTAGAAAGTTTGTTTTTTTGTATTAATTTTAAAAATCATAGTAAATGTTTTTTTTAATGGAATTGTTTAAAAAAAATACATTTGTTGTTAATTTTTATAATCATGACAGAATATAAATAAACACATTTTTGGTTTGCTTATAGCTTTGTTACCGTTTGACAAATTTTCAGAAAACCTCCCAAAAACATGTCTCATCCACCTCATATTCTTCCTGGGAAGTTTTGCATTGATCTGTCAAGCAGGGGCCGAGAAAAATGGGATGCGGTCCCAAAACATATTCTCACCCTGCAATTTTCCATAGAAAAATTAGACACAGCTACAGTCAAAATGGCTGAACAGAATTACACAAAATTTTGCAGAAAGCTAGATCTTGGCCCAAAAAAGAGTGCTTTATGTAATGTGGTGTAAATTAAAGTTCTAAAAAGTGTGCATGTCATGCTTCAGTGGATCCATGAATTTAACATTCAAAGGATTTGATCTGATTAGCAGCCACCACATCAACAAAGATGTGGTAGCACCCATTTAAGGACTTATGGACTCAGTCCCCTGACCAGGAAAAAAAGCATATAAGGTCTGGAGGGAGGGTCCTAGGACCAAAACCTTTGTTTTATTGGCACCGCAGCTCTAAGAAAGATTATGCAGACTGCCATACTTTATAATGTGAGCCCCCCTGGGGTAGGCCAGGACCCGGGCGGTAACTTTGTTAATATTTTATTGGGGCAAGGGCCATATGGACATCCTCCCACAGCCTCATTTAGGCCCCAGGGAGCCCATCCCCTCAGACTGAGTGCAAAGCTTAGGGGAGGGGATATGCAGCCCTGAATCCCAATGGGACTCCATGTCCAAGGCCAAAAGTGTCAATTGGGGAGTGGGTTCCCTTCATCTAGACTCTTAGTATTCCCTGAGACACTAGTCTTAGGGGCCAAATATTACTTTTTGGGCAGGAGGCATGCAACCTCCCTCCCTGTGCCATGCACTAACCAGTCCCCCTGGGTTTTATATAAGCAGCATCCAGGAAGCCATCCCTCAGGACACTGCAGTTCCATGCCCAGGAAAGTGCAGATATTCCCTGGCAGCACTCTCCCAGGCAAGGAACAGAAATTTGCTTTGAACAGGAGCAGAGAAAAATGTTATTCCCACACGGGCAGGAGCAAAGAAACTGCTAGCTCACATCAGCACGACGCGGGTTACTGGCTGGGGCGTCAATAGGGGTCTAGGGCCTCCATCTGTGGCCCCCAACAATTATGCCAGTTGTGGGTGCACCAGGTGGCACCACTAAGCACTTTTTTCAATGTTCTGAAGAGCTGCAGAGAGCACTGATCCCTCCCAGCAACATTAAAGACAAAACAATAAGTCTCCTGGGTTACTGAATCCATGACCCCAGGAGAGCTTACTATGTGTTTTAAAGAACTCTGAGATGGTGCTGCAGGATCTTCAGCTGGATTGTAAGAATGACTTCAGGTTGGTTCTATGGCTGTACTTTATGGCCTGCAAATTCTTTGGAAAAAGCCTTAAACACATACATAATGCTTTTATTTAAAAAAATGCTTTATTGAAAGCTTTTAGTGACAATTCCAAAATGTGCATTTATGAAATATAAAATGCATTACAGTTAGTAGTGACTTTTTCACAAAGCCATCAGGTCTGCATTATATATGGTGATCTGCTGACCCATTGAAAAAGCCAAAAGCCCCCCATGATTTTTATATTTTAGTGTTTTGACCCTTTGACAAAGCCTGTAGTTGTGCCGTACTTAAAATTACACTGTTTAACGGCCAGGCCCTGTGCCCTACCCCATACTGTACATGTCAATTAACATCTGAGTTTTCATTAAAAGAAACACACAAATACATTGGAAAATACAAAAATTAAAGTGATGTTATAGTTAGGAATTGTAATGATAGGATATTTTACATTAATAAAACCTTAAAAATTCACTGAAAAAAACAAAGTTTCAAGGGACATTATATTTAGGTGAAAAGAGTGAAAATGTCAGTTAAATACATGGAAATTTCCATGTTATAGTTATCTCAAGTGACTATAACTCATGTCCTAAAGTATATATATATATATATATTATAAAATAAGATACTCCGCTATGACTATATGTGAAGAAATAACATATTCCAAGATGGCGTGTATTATACGTATGACTGTTGAAGTCCGTTGTTTGTGTCATTGATATCTGCAAACATAGATAATGGTGCCGCACAATGCTTTCCGATGTAAACACTGACGAAGGGATTCTACTCCCGAAACGCGTCTGTTCTAAAATAAATTTTTTCTGCTGAATTACTGCTGCTGCTCTCGTAAGTGCTGGTTTTCCTTTAACCCGGCTGGGTATTACAAAGGAATTTTGGAGCTTGCATCTATTTACGCGAACACCATCGCGTTACTAGCACCCGCTTCCAGAGTGACTCGTGTGTTTGGTGTTTCTGGAGCTACATATATATATATATATATATATATATATATATTCTCGCAATTTCGGTCCACTGTGATGCTGGCGCTCCAATTTGGTGCGATGCTTCCCCCTTTCGACAGGACCAGTCGAAAATTATTATTACGGGTCCGACGCTCAGTCGGGAACAAAGAAGGCACTCACTCAGGTATAGGTGCTCAAACCAGCAGTTTTATTTTGCCTGCATCTCGTCACTAGCCCAACGCGTTTCACGGGATCAAGCCTTCAGAGCGTCGGACCCGTAATAATATATATATATATATATATATATATATATATATATATATATATATATATATATATATATATATATATATATATATATATATATATATATATATATATATAATGTAAAACTTGAAATACATAGAAATAATTTTATTTATTTGAAATTATTTTCTCTGGAGTGTTATATTGAGCATTCTATTCATTATTTTCAATGGCAACGATTTGGAGTGCCTGTATTTTGGTAGATGTACTCCAAGGCTGGGCTGAAGTGCATTTACTACAGTTTTGCGACCTTGTAGCCCACAAGGTCACAGAACTAGTAACTTTAGGAGCGTAGTTTGTGAATAAACCGTCTTACTCTTTTGTGGGTGGGTGTTTGTCTTGGCATGTCCCTCCATAAACCTCGCTCATTAGTAATAAGTATTCCCCATATTCCAGTTTCTCCTTATGCCTCCCACATTTACACCTTGTAGCCCGATTACAGGTTTGGTGGTGTTGGAGCAGACCGCCATGCCGGCGGCCTACTCCCGCACGCCAAACCTGTGGTCATACCGCCCACCAGATTATGAGTTTCTTGTGTCTGGCAGGCTGTTTATGGGGGTCCCACGGCAGTGCCCATGAAAATGGTCATGGCAATGGAAATACCAAAAGCAGGTCCTGCACGGCATTGACTGTAAAGTCCATGCCGTGCAAGAACTGGGGTGCATGGACACAGGGGGGCACATGTTGTTCCCCCCTGCATGCATTCCCATGCACATGGGCAACAGGAGGCCCTGTAAGTCCCCCTTTGTTTCAGGACTGCTAGCCTTTTTAATGGAATAAAGACCTCCATGATATATTACTGCGGCACTGACCGCCGCACCACGGCCAGCGAAAGGCTGTGGCAGTGCAATGGCGGTCCGACACCAAAGTTGTAATGGGGTGGTTGGACCGCCACTGCAGTGGTGGCTAGACCGACACGCCCCTGTGAATCTAGCAGTCCTCAGATCGCCAGACTTGTAATTAGGCCCTAAATCGAAGGCTTACTTGTGGGGAGATCTCAGCCACTTTAGCTGAGGTCTCAACTTAGAAAAGATGTGAGAAGTGGAAGCAGACGTCTCCAATGTAGGTTTGTGAATAGCATGTTTTTTTATGAGAGTAGTACTACTCCACTAATGTATGTACTACAAAATGCCATTCGTAAAAAGGTGACGCTTTTGCAGACACTTCGAGGAGGTCCTGGCGATTCCTACCTGCTGCTGTTTGGGAGATGACTGAACCACAAGCCTGATCTCCCCTACGGACCCTCTCCTTTGTCCTGGTGCTCACGCTCACCCCCCGCTGCCGCCTTTTCCACCTACAGTGCGGCCCGCCGAGCGGGGGTAAGCCTCTAACAACAAGTCCCAGTAGACCCTGCAGCCGAAAGCCACATACTCGGACAATGCGCCAGGAGGCACATAAAATTCAGCGCCACTCTCGGCGGAGCGTGACGCTTTTGCAGACACTTCGAAGAGGTCCTGGCGATTCCTACCTGCTGCTGTTTGGGAGGTGACTGAACCACAAGCCTGATCTCCCCTACAGACCCTCTCCTTTGTCCTGGTGCTCCCGCTCACCCTCCGCTGCCACCTCTTCCACCTACAGTGCAGCCACCGAGCGGGGGTGAGCCTCTAACTAAAAGTCCCAGTAGACCCTGCGCCCGGAAGCCACATACTCGAACAATGCGCCAGGAGGCACATAAATTTCAGCGCCACTCTCGGCGGAGCGTGACGCTTTTGCAGACACTTCGAGGAGGTCCTGGCTATTCCTACCTGCTGCTGTTTGGGAGGTGACTGAACCACGAACCTGATCTCCCCTACGGACCCTCTCCTTTGTCTTGGTGCTCCCGCTTACCCCCGCTGCCGCCTCTTCCACCTACAGTGTGGCCGCCGAGCGGGGGTGAGCCTCTAACTACAAGTCCCAGTAGCCCCTGCGGCTGGAAGCCGCATACTCATACAACGTGCCAGGAGGCGCATAAATTAAGCGCCAATCCCTGCGTCGCGGGAGCGCCCGGGCAAAGCCCGGGACAAGGGCGGGGCCATATGAGGCCGGGCCGGGCAACCCCACCAACATCACCATCTAAACTCTCCCCTGGGACTGAACAAAATCCTGACATTGTGCGTATGTAAACATCACCTCCTTCATTAATTATTATTGACTTGAAAACTTATCGCTAGTATATTACTGTTTGATCTACAATTCTACAATTATGAGTAAGCTTACTCGCAGAGGGGGGGCAGCGAGGGGGGTGTAAGGACAATGGAAGACTACCTGAAACGGGCTGAAACGGCATTGTTTAAAGAGATTGAGCGCACTGAGAAGAGGCTATCATTGGAACCATTCAGTGATCTGACGGCTTCCGTTTTAGGCCATGAGCCACCCAGTCCAGTATCTCCGTTATCGCTTGAGCCATTGCAGGTAGTTGTCCCACCTGTAATGGATACCCCGGGGTCAGTGGGTCATATGACGTGTTCAATAAGTTCACCCGAATCCAGTCCTCCCCCCTCACCACGGGTGCCATGTACTAGCCGGTCCAGGGGCCCACCAGCTGTGGTTAGATCTAAAGACCCCTTAGGGAAAAGGAAAGCTAATTGTGCCCCGAAAGGTAGCCTCCAACCGGCAAAAATGGCTAGGCGTAAAAACGTCACATCTGGGCTGGGTAGCCAAACTGAGATAGGAACTACCTTGAGCAGTTGTCCATTACACCTAGGATGTAGCAAGTCCCTGGCATCTAACGTTGACCAAAATAGTGTGGCTGTCAGACCAGAGATTATTGGGCATATTGAGGATATGTTTAAGGCATTTAAATTCCCAGTAATGGAGAAATTAGAATCCTTAGATAGAAGACTGGGCAATCTAGAAAATCACATCACTACTAAACACATAACTACTACCAAAGAGTCCCAATCTACTAGTGCCTGCCCTGCTAGCACCACAGCACAAGCGCCCATGGACATGGGAAGTTGTTCTGCTAACCATAACACCCAAGTATTAAAACAGATGGCTCTGCCTGTCAACACTGTATCAGGGGTGAAGGTCGGCCAAAAGGGCCCTGTTGGAAGGCTCCAGCTGTCAGGTAATGACTCTCCCAAGAACATCTCCCTTCATCTCCCCCCTGAGGCATGTCCCTATTCCACCATATTGGCCAATGTTCCCACAATACCGGAGACGGAGGAGGAGCACTGGTCAACACTCAGGAATAAGGCTCTCCACTATTTAAATAATAAAACAGTGTTAGGTGAGCAGTTGTATAGCAAATGTAAGATGGTTAGAAGGGTAACATGGGTGGGCAAATCTAGGAAAAGACTGGAGGGGGATTGTTTGGTAGTGAGTTTCAGCTCCCCTGAGTTAGTGGGACACATTTTGAAGCAGGCAGGCTCTGATAGGATCCATCGCGATGGTGTCAATGTCTTACTTCTGGGTTACTTTTACCAACCACCTTTTCACTCTGGAATTCATGACCCCATAAATCATGTCCTTCAGGCAGTTCCAACACTGAGTCTGTTTCCAACAAGCAACAGATTTGATATCTTTAGCTCCCTGAATGATAACGATTGACTTTCTTTAAGGGAAAGTAGGGCACCGAGGGGAGACATTTTGGCTTGTAATGGTATCGCAGGTCAATCTGGTAGATCATGCAATCCTGTAGTAAAGGTACCTGTACGTGCCCAAAATAAGTCAGAAAGCACCCCAGGGGTCACTGCCAATCTAATCCGGGCGGACAACCGTTGTAACCTAAGGGGCATTAGTGGGATAGCTGAGAATGGAGCAGTGGGCCTACAAAACAAGGAAACAGTTACACCTCTTACATCACTGGTCTCGTGGAATGTTGCTGAGGTTCGAAGTAAGATAAACTCTTCAGATTGGTTGACCTTCGTGGATACAAAGGACTTTATCCTGTTACAAGAAACTTGGCTGCTAATACCAAAGTACAGAGTTGGATATCTTAATTTCTTTATCCCAGCTATCCCAAGTTTAAAAGGTAGACCAATGGGGGGCCTAACAACATGGGTTAAGCAGGACAGTAGATATACTACTCACCAATTGGACACCAAAAGCAATGATATCCTCCTAATTAATGTCTCTAGTGCAGACTTTAAGGACCTCTATATTTTTAACATTTACTCACGGGGACAACCGGGGGGCAAATCCTCCCATACCATTGATCAACTAGATGCTCTTCTTGAGAGCTATCGGATAGAGTTTGGAACATCCCCTCGTTGACACTGGTGCCAATTTAAAAGTGGTCGGAGGCTGCACTTCAGCTTAAAACCCTCTGTGTAGGGCATGGGCTGCGTGCAATTAATGGACGTACTGCCTCTGATAGTCAGGGAGCATTTACATTCAATAACGGCACCTCAAGGAGCCGTATTGAATTCCATGTGTACCTTTTGGGATATGGTCAGGTGGGGTAGGGGGCTCAAAAGGGCTGAACCTACTAACCATGATCCCCAGAACTTATGGGTTTCCCATTATGCCACCCAGTTTGCCCCTACTAAGTTGCTGGGCATTAGCGAGGCTCCCATCACCATCGAGCAAGATACCATCCCCCTATGCTTCACTAGAGTTGAAGTTAGAAAGGTGCTGGATACCATCCCCAAAGGCAGGGCACCTGGTTTGGACTCAATCCCTGCTGACCTATTTATGCAAGACAAGGAGGTCTGGGCATCTTATATATTAGCGCTATTAAACAGTATCGCAAAGGGTTCACCCGTACCCGAAACCTGGAAGGGTGCAGTGATAATTCCTATAGAAAGGGGAACGCTCAGACCCGGGAAACTACAGGCATATTAGTTTAATTAATTGTATCCAAAAAGCAGTAGCTAGGCTTGTCCTTCAGAGGATACAAGCATGGATTGAGGAGGAAGAGGTACTCTCTCCACTCCAAGCTGGGTTTCGTAGTCACACTAATACGATCGACCACATATTTAGATTTGTTTTAATTTACTGGCGGGTTGTGGTACTGGGGGGGGTTACACTGACCGCTGCTTTTATTGATTTGAAATCAGCGTTCGACTTGGTGCCCCGTCACAAAATGTGGACTGTCTTTGCAGAACAGGGTATGCCCTTGAACATTCTTTCTTTTTTAATTAAGTTACACGAGGGTAACTATGCCCAAGTCCGCTGGAACCAACAAGGGAGCATTACAGAAAAATTCCCAATCGCCAGGGGTGTGCGCCAAGGGTGTGTATTGGCACCGACCCTTTTTCATTATACGTCAACAGGGTGATCAGCTATTTCGAACACCAGCCAACTGATGCCCCCAAGTTGGATGGGAAGCTGATCCCCCTGTCGTTGTTTGCCGACAACACCCTTCTAATTTCAAAAACCCAGCAAGGTCTACAGAAGGCTATAGATGCTTTTGAGTTATTTTGCAAAGACTAGGGACTTGTTATAAACGTTAATAAAACCAAGTTTATGGTCCTACATAAATCTAAGCAAGTTAGAGGCAGGGCGGTCGTGAGAGGGGTACAGCTCGAGCAGACAGAGGTTTTTTCATACTTAGGTATTACCCTGTCTTCCAAAATGGATTGGAAACACCATACTAACCAGTTGGCCATGAAACATGCACAATTGGCAGGGGCCTTAATGAAGAAATGTTATCTCTCCCACACTAGGCCAGTTAGTCCAGTTCTTAAGATTTATGACGCGAAGATTGGCTCAGCTGTTCTTTACGGGGCAGAATTATGGGAGTTTAGCAACCTCAGTTGTTTAACGATAGCACAAAATAAATTCCTACGGGGAATTACAGGCTTGCCGGCGTCAACCCCCTTGACACCTCTTTTTTACGACCTAGGCTGCCTGCATTTGGAGGACATGGCTCGCTACAGAACGATAGCCTACTGGAGAAGATTGAGGGTTACCCCAGAACTCTCCCAGTATGCTTGGGCATTTATGGATGTACAAAATGCAGACAGGGCCCATAAGATCCCATGGATGAGTGAGGCTGGGGCCACATTTAAAGCAATGGGGTTGCTAACTCTCTGGCAAGATCCTGAGGCCAATGTCTTCCCACCGAGGAATCGACTTAGAGACCTTTATTGGAGTCTGGTAGCCCAGAAAAGGTTTGGTCGCTGTAGTGGCCCCTCCTTGACCGCTGCTTTTCTGGACATCAAGCATACAGCAGCCTTAGAGGGCTATTGGGACTATATAACTGTTCCCGGAGACAGGAAAAGATACCATCAGTTTAGGATCGGTACTTTACCCATCAACAGTTATACTGCTAAATGGCGCAGTGATTCCGGTGCCACTTGTCCCTTTTGTCCCTCTGAAAGGGAAAGTAATGGCCACATATTATTTATCCGCCCCGAATATAAAGTCCCAAGAAGGACATTGTTGAGACCTATTTGCCTCCAGCTAGGTATACAAACAGGTTGTGAGGCACTAAGGATGTTAAAAACAAATAACTCACAGCCTGTGGTTGTAGCTGTCGCAAAATTTCTCCACTGGATGTGGATCACAAGAGTTCAAGGTCTTTGCATATACTGATACGTTGTGTGATTTATTCAACCACATAAACTTGCACTTGTCACTTTTGGGATCATTCTTGTGTTTTTAAATAATTAGATTTTTTTTTTAATTGAAAAGCTGTATTCAATTCAAACTGGTATAAAATCCACCACTATTTTTTAATTCACTATTTATATTTTAATGATGGAGATTGACTTTATGTAATGTCTTACTACTTGTAGATGCTATATTTGCTACTGGATTTGTCTGAAATAGCCATAAATGTAAACTGTCCGGTTATTATGTCTTTTATGATTTTTGTCGAAATAAAGACTTTTGAATTGAATTGAATTGAAATAGGCACCCAACAAGTTAGTTTCGAGTTTGCCTGTATCTACTAACACAGTTCGAGTGCTCTGTTAATTATGGGATGGGCCTAGGAAGAAAGCACACAAACAGGCGTTCATACTTTCACATGCTATAGTTTAAGTCGGGATGCTGTCTTTAGATTGTTCTCACTTGCAGTAATAGAGACCACCAAATCAATCTATCAGGATCACACAGTTTCTCACTGTACATCACTTCCATCATACTCTGTCCAGCAGTTGCAGATGCCTATGCAAATGTGTACAATTATCTTCAGCACAAGCAGTTATACAATGAAGACGAAGCTCTGCATTCGCAATATGCTTTAAATCAATATGCAATAAGCAATAATATAGCATGTCCCCGGTGCATGCCGCGGTGCAGAGTAATCCATCCAACAGTAAACGTGACCGAGGATCAATCCGGATGAAGGACTGAATTACAAAGGGCAAGTAAAAATAGCAAGCTGTCCCACGTGCACATTTATTTGGATTTAGACGAGGTTCCACAGCCGCCAGATATTTCCTGTTAAACACGTTTTATTCCACGAAATCATTAAATAATAGAGCATTTTCATCCACACCAGATGTCAAGCTGGCCTCCCTCTCAGGGCGCACAGGAGGAAACCTTTTATTTTCTCCCTCTGCTAATCGGATACTTCTCAGTAACACTTGCTCGGTCTAACAATTGAAATCCATAAGCTTTTGGTGTAGAGAAGAAAAAAACCAACAAGCGGCAGCCGATTGCATTTATCTCCTTGACTAAGAGGTTTATTATTTATCGCCCCCGTTGCAGCGCCCATGTGGCAGCGCTGATATTGAGCATCTGGACAGATTGCTCCCCGGAGCCACATCTGCAGCTCAATAGATCAACGCCGCCCTCATCGCCTCTGCGCTGCAGAAGTTTATCTTCTGTCAGGGATATTTATAGCCTTCTCCGTCAATTGCTAGGGATTTTTTTTTCTTCCCTTTTTGGTTTTCAAACATCATTAGTATAATCTGATGCTGATTAGCCAGCCTTGTGTTTACTTTGTATCTAATTAATAGGTGTGTGAAGATGAATATAGAATGGCAATGTGGATAAACATAGGCAGTTAGTTAATGGAACGAGCTGGTGATAAACATGGCCGTGAAGCAGGAACAGTTTATGTGGCTTGTAGAAATGTCAAAGTTTTAATGTACCTATCATATGACGCTCCGAGATGGGTAGGATGTTCTTTTCAAGCCACTTAGCATGATAGTGTATCTATTTTGTCCCAAAGTAATACACGGGGACATTTCGTGGAGCACGCCTACAGACCATGAACCTACTACAAACACGCTTTCGTAGTCTTGTCAGCTGCCTACAGTGGAGGCCCATAATGCAGAGCACGGATGGGGCAGGCGCACATACACACACACACACACGCCCACACACACCCACACACACATTCTCTGTCACACACATACTCACCAGCACATACACATGTCTACACCCATTCAAAGAATGCACATGCAAGCATTCATACATTCATACATACAAACACGCACTCACCCACCCTTCATTAACACCTTGGCTGCTAATGGTTTTCTCCTCCTGTGCTGCATTCCCTCAATCCCCATTGTTCATGACAAGGTCAGCTCTTCATAAGCACAGCTCCACTGTGCCTCATGACGAGCTGAGCTAAATGAATAACTGGTTGTGTGTTGGGTGGTAGGAGGGAAGTCTTGTGGTTCCTGGAGGAATGGGATGGCTGCCTCCGCTTATTGGCAGTCGCTTACATGTCACAGAGTGGGATTGGGTAAGGGTGTCTTTTGGACCCCACCCCACTCTGTACGTCACTGATAGACACTCTGTCCTGGGCCCTTCAGGGTTTGAAACTGCAGTGCCCAGATCCACCAATGGAGCTCCTCCTCTTCATTAAGGGGATTCTCTCAGAACACGTAGGCGGGCTGCACACATATTGAACGTACAGCACCTGGATGTCTTACACATAAAGAGTGTCTGTCAGGCTTACCTTTGCTCAGCCTGACAGACATTCTTCATAACTCAGAAAAGGATGAAGAGTCTGGCTGCATAGTATAAAATATCTCATTAACTTTGCAGTGCAAAATACTCACAACAAAGTAATATAAATAAAAAATTCTTGTATAATAAAAATCCATACCCCATACATTGCAGACTGCAAGATATCGAATACCATCGGAAACTGTACAGTAGAAGAATATTACAATTTACCATCCTCTTAAATGTACAGTTGGGCATATGTAACTCTATTTTATAGTTGTGCTTCCTCCCGTTTGAATTTGGCCTACCTGTGGGCCTTGTGCATGATCATCATGGATTGAGAACATCTCAAGGCAGCTCTCACGATGGCTGACATCTTACTGAAAATCATGGTAATGAAAATAGCCTACCTCTAATTTGTCAGGATAGGTACCCTGGAGTGCTGCACCCTTAGTGTTATATGTTATGTTATGTTATTATAATTTTTATAAAGCGCCTTATCACCCAGAGGTATCTAAGCACTGATAGTAGACACACAACACCAGTAAGACCGCCAAGCCACCCACTACAGTGGCCCCCATGCTTCCAGAAAGAGCACCGTCTTCAGTTTCTTTCTGAAGATAAGAAGATTAGTTTCATTCCTCAGTGTGACTGGAAGAGAATTCCATGCTCGGGGGGCCTGCTTGAGAAAGCTCTGCCACCCTTGGACACCAGGTTGAACCTAGGGCACATCAGATTGCATGCCTCAGTAGACCGAAGGGTCCTCTTTGGGACATATTTAGTCAAACGATCCTTAATATAGGTAGGGGCTGAACCATGGACCGCTTTATGCACGATACAGAGGCTCTTAAACTTGACTCTCTGAGTAATTGGCAGCCAGTGTAGGCCCTGAAGTAAAGGAGTTGCCCTAGTACTCACAGGTTTATTAAAAGTTAGTCTGGCCACATCATTCATTACTACCTGGAGTCTAGTTAAAAGATGGATTGGTAGACCCAAATATAAAGAGTTACCATAATCCAGCCTTGCCAGAATCAAAGCGGAAACAGCCAGCCTAAGAGTGGGGACAGACCGCAGTAATGAAAGTTTCCGGAGCTGGCGTAGTAGACAGACACAAGTGCCTACCACCGCCGACACCTGCTGTGTCATAGTGCAGAGAAAACAAACAAGGGGAACCCCTAACACCTTGGATACATCCATTATTTTGAGGAGGTTACATAGTATTTCTGCACCATTCGATTCCCACTTTAGTTGGGGATGGTAGCTCTATTTTTTATTTGTACCAGCCAGTCCTCCCACTAGTGTACCATGCTTTCTTGCATTAGAGATCACATAGGGTGTGAATGTTAAAGAATGCAAATCAAAACAAAACTTTTTAAACACTCAGGACCAACCAAACACATTGGAGCTTATTTACAAGCCCCTTGCACCCCCGGTGTGTCACTTTTTCCCATATTAAAAATGACACAGGCAGCGCAAGGTGCTTATAAATAAGCCCCTTTGTACTCTGTAAACTGCTCCGTCTTCTGACATTATATTTATACAAAAGTGCCGGACAATATTTTACCTACATATAAATGACATGACTCATAAAGACTTTGACTCTCAAGTAAATAACAATTGCTAAATGTTTGACAACAACAAAAAACATTGATAATTGTCCAACATATATTCCACACTCTTTTCTTATGTATATATTGTAATTTTTACGTCACCATGTTGGGAAGGATGTGATTATTGGACATCATGACATACACCCTTTCTATATTCCTTATTTATAGTATCCCCTACAACTTCAAGCCCTGAGGATGAACCTTCAACAAAGTGACAGGCCCCTGCAGAAGGTTGAAACACGTTGTCGTGACTTTCAAAGATTTCAGGGCACTCAGTACTCGCTGCAAGGAACATATGAATATGATGTTTAAGAATTCAGCTCTCCTTGGCTTGATGGTTTCTTAACATTTTGTGTGAGTCTCAATCCTGATAGGACCTTCCGGCAAACGCCGGATTATCTAGAAGTAGAAAAGGAAATAAATGCTCACTAAAGCGTGAATTTATAAATATGACCAAAAATCTAATTGTATATGGTATACCCAACGTATGGTATACCCAAAGTATGGAATACCCAGGTTGGTTATAAAAAAAAGTACAATATATACATAAGAAAAAAAGTATGGTATAAAGGTTGGACACTTAACAATGTTGTCTGTCGTTGTCAAAGATTTATTTGGAATCGAGTGGTGCAGAAATACTATTTGACCTACTCAAGCTAATGGATGTATCTATGGTGTGAGTGGTTCCTCTAGTTTGTTTTCTCAGTTAATGATCCCACCCTTCTCTACCTTAATAGGATCACTCCCCGTTCAAACACTGGAGGCCAGATGCAAAGACAGCAACCATTTTGGAATGGACTGAGGGAAGCGAGAAATTTGAAGAAAATAAGTGAAATTGTAGCAGTAAAGCTTATGAGAACGAGCAGGGGAGTGCAACATGATTGGTCCTATATAAAGACATGAACAACCTGTAGGAGAGTAGGGTCTGCTTCCTATGGTCACCACCACTTTTTGCTGTGATTCTCTGGTTTTTCGACTTTAGTGTGGCTCTGGGCCTGCTAATCGGACCCACAGCCTAGCTGTTCTTTCTCTAAATTGATACCATGTACTTTAGGTACATACCAGATTGGATATTGGGTCACCTTTGTGAGCCCCCGTATAGTGTACCATAGGTACCCAGGGCATAGGTGCATCCAAGGCCTACCAGGGGCTGCAGCATTTATTATGCCACCCCTTGCTGGCCATCTAAACTGACACCACAGGCTGATCACTCAGCTTGGGTAAGGTGGTGTAACTACCCCTTACTTAGATTAAGTATGTCTATATCTACCTTACATATAGACACATAGTAACATATAAGTCACTCCTGTGGCAGGCCTTAACAACCCTGGAGGCAGAGTGATTGGTTTTATGTGAGAGGGTGCCCTAGCATGAGCTGAGCCCATCTGCAGTTTTCGGAACCATCTCCTTATAGCTGTTCTATGATATAGCCATACCATATACTCTTAAGTGCATTATAATCCTCGCGGTTAATGCTAACTTTGGTTTGGCTTTATCAAAACATGTCGTGTAAGGTGTCAAACACTTTGGAATACAACCCCCCACCAGTTCTGGTGGCGGGGGTAGCATTCCACCCTTCTAGAGGGAGAAGACATGTAGTTACTGCTTTACCCGGTTAAAGTTAAACAAAGCCTCAGCATCACAAAATGGATGCTGCTGCCACAGACACAAGTCTGACCTTCTGCTGCTGGATGAAACTCCGGCAAGGGAGGCCTGGACAATAGGTTTCCTGTCAGGGGAGGTGCTAGCACCTCCCCAGACAGCCTGTAGTGTATTAAGGCAGGGTGGGTTGAATGGAAAGATGCTTTTCCAGACACTGCCTGGGGCACACAAGGTGCTCCATGCATAGCCCGGTTCAAACCAGTTGCTGAGGCACTCCAGCCCCGCTCTGGCAAGAAACTGGACAAAGGTAAGGGGGTTTAACTACCCCGTTCCCAGGTCCACCCATAGGAGGGACCTAGCAGGTAATCCAGCCCCTAAAATCAGTATAAAGATAGGAGCTGTGTCTAGAGACTTTAGTCTATCCAGGACTGAAACCCTGAAATGAAACTCTTGGACCTTCGACGTTCTGCATCGACTAGAAGACCAAAGACATCTCCCTTGTGGTCAAGGAATGACCACCCTGTGCAAATAGGCACCACCATTAACTTGCCAGTTTGCTTTGTCGACGCTCCTGCTAGAACCCAAAGACTCAGTGATTCAGGAACTGGACTTCCAGACTTCTGCGACTTTGACCCACATCCACAGCAAAGCTGAGACCCATGGCAGACACGAGAGATGCGGGACCGGAAACCCTAGACTACTTGCATTTTTCTAACTGCTCAACTCCCGAGGCACGTTTGCAGTTGTGCATTAGGGTATAAGAAGCCCCACACCCGAGCGCCATTTTCACTAAAGCTCAGCCCTCCACACTCACGAGTGCCGCGTGGGGCCTGCTCCAGCATTTCAGCTTGACACATCTTCCCGGTTGCTAGCCCGCTGGCTAGTTAGCCCTCTAAAGACTTTCTTTTGAATGTACACTGCTGGCCTGGTTGCTCCAGGCTTGCTCCAGCTTCCCTGCACAGGAAAATCTCCCAGACCTTGCTGGTCTGACTTGAAGTCAATATTCACTTCCTGCGTGGGTTGCAGTTGCCAAAGCTTGTTGGGTCCAATCTGGATACCAACACTGCGGTCAACTAGATCCTCTGTGGGACAGCTCAAATCCAGCTCTTGGTTGTCATCGTTGCCTCCTGGTCCTCGTGGCTGCCCAGACAAGCTTCACATCTTCACCTGAAATCACTCGACATCGCCTGGCTCCTTCCTGGTTTCTTCCTGGTCACTGGCTAGTGACCCAGACTCTGTCCCCTCTGCTTTCAGGCTCTTCACTTCTTTGATCAACCCTTGGATCCACCCGGACACTATTCCACTGGCCGCCTGCAGCACTTCTTTTGCAGATCTCCATTAAAAGCATTGACGAAACCCGACACGAAAAGACACCTATGCACCCGGCTTACCTGGGTGAGGTAACTCGAGTACTCCAGTGCTCCCGTGGGTTTTGACTCTTCAAGTGTCCTAGTTAAAAGGGGTTTCACCGTAGTCCACCTGGAAGTGTCCTTAAACAGTAACTTTGTAACTTCTTCGTTCTCAATTATAAGTCAATGGTAACTCGTACTGTGTTTAGACACTGCACGCGTCTCCCGTGGGTCTCCTACTTCCTAACCTTTGGTTGTCTAGTGTAGCCCCAGCGATTCCCTAGGCCCTAGGCCTATTCCCTGTTCCTGAAGTGGTTCTTATACCACTTACTTAGTATATGGTTTGTGAGGCCCCTAGAGCAAAACTGTATTTGTGCAACTTATCGTATGCTAATTGAGTAACTTGTGATGTACTTTGATCTCTGACCTCATAAAGAAGTCAGAGGGGTTGTGTTGGAAATAAATACATATATATATTATATATACCTTGTGTGTTGTCCTTTCATTTGGTATTCAAGGGATTATAATTGGTAAACCAAACAGCTTCACATGCTCTTTGGAGTTTAGCATAAACCTGCTGGTCCATGCTACCACTAGGATAGCTTGTCTATGAGGTTGACTTTATAACCACCATCAATAAGGGTCGTTTAGACTGATGCAAGGTGCCCACTAGAATATTGGATATCATATGCCAGTCTAACTTCTCACATTGGTGTGCAGCGGGTGGGATAAGAGCTTGCATTTGTTTTACCATATAATCTTGTAATATCATTGGAAAGATCACATTAAGGTACCAGTAGGTACATATAAATCAAGTCTTATAATACTTTAAGTTCTACTGAACTTAGTTGTTGTAGAGCAAAGGGCTTAGCACACCCTGACTACAACTCCTAGAGAGGTTCTAGTAGGAAACCACTTAGTGTAGGTCAGTGCACACAACACACCTCACTAGAAAATGTCCCTAGGAGGAGAGCCTAGTGTGCCTCACCCCACAGAAGACCCTCCAAGGGTACGTTCTAGGTATGACTCATTCACTTTTAATGAACTTAGAAGCCTGTGTGCAGTCAGAAAGTTAAGACAAGGACAGAGTCCAACCTTTAGCCAACTGGTAGATATCTTTAGTGGCCCGTGATACAGAGAATGCATCAGACACAGATAACAAAGGTAGCAAAGAGGGGGGCCATCCATCCACAGAAGAAAATATTGGGGAAGATCCAGCGCTATCTGGTGAGGAGGTGGATGCTGAACAGGTTGAGGTTGCTGAACCTATCCTGGGCAACACAGGACTATCTGGTGTGAAGAGGGCCTTAGTGGGCCCCCTCCTACCTTTCCAAGTAGGCCTAACAGGAGACACAGAAGGCACAGGTCACTGTCCAGTGGCTCTGAGCATTCTGATGACTCAGTAGGGTCTGATGCCTCTGCTCTAAGGAGGATGACTTCCCCTCAGAGGAGAGAGCATAAAGCTAGGATGAAGGAAGTAAATCTTAGGATCAAGAGGTAAGAAAATGTCCTTGAAAAAGAGACCCTGGCTCTTGCAAGAGAGCAAACGTTGAGTGGGTTAGAACCCACTGGTGGCAGCAACATTCCTAGAGATAGGGAAAGGTCTTATGACCATAAAAACCTAAATACGATTGTCCTTCCCTACAAGAGTGGGGATGACATCCACAAGTGGATAACTGCTTTGGAGAAGGCCTGCGAAGTACAGCAGGTACCCCAAAGTCAGTGGGCAGCAATCTTATTGCTCTCCTTTTCAGATAAAGGAAGAGCTAAGCTCCTCACAGTTAGCGATGAGGATGCTAACTACTACACTCTCCTGAAGAGTGATCTGATAGATGGTTTTGGCTTAACCACTGAGCAGTATAGGTTGCTGTTCAGAGACACCCAGAAGACACAGACTCAGTAGTGGACTGACTTTGTAGATTGTCCTACTTAGGCTCTGGAGGGCTGGTTACTGGGCAGTAAAGTTAAGGACTATACAGGATTGTATAATTTGATCATGAGAGAACAAATACTTACCAACTGTCTGAACCAGTTATTGCATCAACACCTGATTGACTCTGATCTGACCTCTCCCCAAGAATTGGGAAAGAAGGCAGACAAATGGGTCAGAACCAGGGTGAAGCAGAAGGCACAGAACCAAGGTGGTGATCAGAAGAAGCAAGACCAAAGGGTGGGGAGAAAGCAAAAGACCAGAAGTCTTCGCCAGGTCCCCAAAAAGCTTCTAATGGTGGGGGTCCCCAAATGTCTAAAAAGAAAGAAGGTCCCAGGAAAACAGGAAACTATGGTGCAACTTTTATGAGGTTAATACTCACTGGACCAGTGAATGCACCAAGAAGGAGGCAGCTCCAGCCACCATTGCCCTAAGGCAACCGTTCTCCCTAGTACAGCTAATAGGCTGGTTCTCAACAGAAAGGGTGTAGTAGGGTTGACCCTGGGAACTGAGGTGGATTCTGGCCTAGTCAGAATACCAACTCAAGCTGTTCTTGTCTGTGATGATGACATGGCTATGTCCTCTACTGTGAGCCCCAGTAAATTGGGCAAGTACAGACACACTCCTTTGATTAATAACAAAGTGGCTCAGGCCTACAGGGACACATGTGCAAGTGTCACAATGGTGACACCCAACTTTGTGGACCCTGGACAGATAATACTAGGTGATAATTACCTAGTGGCCAATGCAAGCAATGTCACTACCTCCCATAGTATGGCAATTGTTAATTTCTCCTGGGGAGGGGTAACTGGCCTCAAAAGATTTGTTGTTAGTTCAGACCTCCCTGTAGAATGTTTGCTTGGCAATGATCTGGAACCTTCAGTCTGGTCTGAAGTGGAGTATAGGACCCATGCAGAGATGTTAGGTATATCAGCACATGTCCTTGCTGTGACCAGGTCACAGGCCAAAAAGTGCAACTATGGACCCGTTGCCTACCAGGAAGAGAAGCAGTAGGGTTAAGGCAGTGCCTCCCCCCTCAGGATGAGTATCAGCCTTCCAAGGAAGCTGATTGTGAGACCCAAGAATGTAATTGTCCCAGAAGAGCTTGAGCCTGATCAGGTTGAGGTTCTTGGGACGGGGGTACCTTCAAGGGCAGATCTGAGGCATGTGCAGTTGGACTGCCCTTCTATTGAACCGCTCAGACAGCAAGCTGCTGCTGAGGTTGCTGGGAATGCTACAGGTACCCATAGAGTGTATTGGTATGAAGGGCTCCTCTATTCAGAGGCTAGAGACCCCAAGCCTGGTGTTTCCTGGAGGTTGGTCATACCTTTGGCATTCAGGGGCTTCCTTCTCACCATAGCCCATGATATTCCCCTAGCAGGACATCTTAGCCAGAACAAGACTTGACACAGCTTGTCCCTCACTTTCACTGGCCTCATATGTCAGAAGATACCAAGGAGTTTTGTCGCTCCTGTGTCACCTGCCAAGCCAGTGGCAAATCAGGTGGCACCACAAAGGCCCCCCTAATACCACTACCTGTGGTGGGGGTTCCCTTTGAGAGGGATGGGATTGACATTGTTGGACCAATGGATCCCCAAACAGTATCTGGGCACAAGTTTATTCTGGTGGTAGTGGATCATGCCACCAGATACCCAGAAGCTATTCCCCTGAGGACCACAACATCACCTGTTGTGGCAAGAGCCCTCCTGGGAGTTTTCTCAAGAGTGGGCTTTCCGAAGGAGGTTGTCTCAGACAGAGGTGCAAACTTTATGGCTGGACATTTGACTGCTATTTGGAAAGAGTGTGGAGTGAACTACAAGTTCAGCACACCCTACCAGCCATAGTGCAATGGTCTAATTGAAAGATTCAACAAGACCTTAAAGGGCATGATTAAGGGTTTACCTGAAAAGCTTAGGCGGAGATGGGACATCCTACTGCCCTGCCTTTTGCTTGCTTACAGAGAGGTCACACAGAACGGGGTTGGCTACAGCCCCTTTGAACTTCTATTTGGGCACCCTATAAGTGGACCCCTGTGTCTGGTAAAGGAAGGATGGGAGTTACCTCTCAAAGCTCCAAAGCAAGACATAGTGGATTATGTACTTGGTCTCCACTCCAGGGTGCTGAGTATATGAAAAAGGCATCCAAAAACCTTGAGGCGAGCCAGGAACTTCAAAAAGCCTGGCGTGACCAAAAGGCTGTGCTGACTGTTTACCAGCCAGGGCAGAAAGTGTGGGTGTTGGAGCCAGTGGCCCCAGCAGCACTTCAAGACAGATGGTCTGGACCCCACACTATTGTTGAGCAGAAGGGAGAGGTAAACTATTTGGTTGATCTTGGAACTCCCAGGAGCGCCCACACGGTGCTTAATGTAAACAGATTGAAACCATATGTTGACAGGGCAGACATGGGCTTGCTCATGGCTACAGATGAGGGACAGGAGGAAGAGAGTGACCCTCTCCCAGACCTGCTTTCTCAGAACCCTGATGATGGTTCAGTTGATGGTGTAGCCTTGGCGGGCAGCCTCACTGAGCAGCAGCAGAAGGACTGCAGACAAGTTCTACAGTCCTATAGACATATGTTTTCTCTGACTCCAAGTCAGACAAGCTGGTGCACCCATGAGGTGGACACTGGTGACAGTCTGCCTGTGAAGAGTAAAATCTACAGGCAACCTGATCATGTCGGGGACTGTATCAGGACAGAGGTCCAAAAGATGTTGGAGTTGGGAGTTATTGAGCCCTCAGAGAGCCCTTGGGCCAGTCCTGTAGTCCTAGTGCCTAAACCTCACACCCAAGATGGTAAGAGATAGATTAGGTTTTGTGTGGACTACAGAGGTCTCAATGCTGTCACTAGGATAGATGCCCACCCAATACCAAGAGCAGATGAGCTCATTGACAGATTGGCTTCTGCCAAGTCTTTGAGTACATTTGACTTGACAGCTGGCTACTGGCAGATCAGACTAGCTGATGATGCAAAAGCCAAAACAGCATTTTCAACCTCGGGAGGTCATTATCAGTTTGTGATAATGCCCTTTGGTATGAAGAATGCACCTGCCACATTCCAAAGGTTGGTGAACCAAGTCCTCTCAGGTATGGATGACTACTGTGCAGCTTATCTTGATGCTATTGCTGTCTTTAGCCCCACTTGGGAAGATCACCTGATCCACCTGAATAATGTTTTGGAGGCCCTGCAAAAGGCAGGCCTAACTATCAAGGCTACCAAGTGTCAGATAGGGCAGAGTAAGGTTGTGTACCTGGGCCATCTTGTAGGTGGAGGTAACAGGAGCAAGATCCAGACCATAAAGGACTGGACTCCTCCCACCACGCAGACACAGGTCAGAGCTTTCTTGGGCCTGTCTGGGTACTACAGAAAGTTTGTTAAGAACGATGGGTCCATTGTGACTCCTCTTAATGACTAAACCTCAAAGACAATGCCAAAGAAAGTTCAGTGGACAGTAAGCTGTCAAAAGGCATTTGATGACCTGAAGCAGGCCATGCGCACTGCACCTATTCTGCAAAGTCCAGACTACTCCAAGGAATTCATTGTTCAAACAGATGCTTCTGAATTGGGTGTGGGTGCTGTTCTTTCACAACTGAATAAAGATGGTCAAGACCAGCCAATAACTTTTATTAGCAGAAGGCTGACCCCTAGAGAGAAACATTGGTCAGCTATTGAGAGGGAGGCCTTTGCTGTGGTTTGGACCCTGAAGAAGCTGAGGCCATACTTTTTTGGTACTCACTTCAAAATTCAGACAGACCATAAGCCCCTCTTGTGGCTAAATCGGATGAAGGGTGAAAATCCCAAACTGCTGAGGTGGTCCCTACAGGGGATGGACTTTACAGTGGAATATAGACCTGGGACTGACCATGCCAATACAAATGGACTCTCCAGATATTTCCACTTAGAACATGAAGACTCAACTGGTCAAGATTAGTTTAATGTCCCTGCATTTGGGGGGAGGGGGGTTGTGTAGGAGAGTATGGTCTGCTTCCTATGGTCACCCCCACTTTTTGTTGTGATTCTCTGGTCTTTCAACTTTAGTGTGGCTGTGGGCCTGCTAATCAGACCCACAGCCCAGCTGTTCTCTCTCTAAATTGATACCATGAAATTTAGGTACATACCAGATTGGATATTGGGTCACCTTTATGAGCCCCTGTATAGTGTATCATAGGTACCCAGGGCATAGGTGCATCCAAGGCCTACCAGGGACTGGAGCATGTATTATGCCACCCCTGGCTGGCCACCTAAACTGACACCACAGGCTGATCACTCATCTTGGGTAAGGTGGTGTAATCACCCCTTACTTAGATATAGTATATCTATATCTACCTTATATATAGACACATAGTAACCTATAAGTCACTCCTGTGGCAGGCCTGGAGGCAGAGTGCTTGGTTTTATGGGAGAGGGTTCCCTAGCATGAGCTGAGCCCCTCTGCAGTTTTTTCGGAACCATCGACTTATAGCTGTTCTATGATATAGCCATACTATATACTCTTAAGTGCATTACAATCCTGGCAGTTAATGCTAACTTTGGTTTGGCTTTATCAAAACATGTCGTGTAAGGTGTGAAATACTTTGGAATACCACCCCCGCCAATTCTGGCAGCGGGGGTAGCATTCCACCCTTATGGAGGGAGAAGACATGTAGTTACTGCTTTACCCGGTTAAAGTTAAACAGAGCCTCAGCATCACAAAATGGATGCTGCTGCCACAGACACGAGTCTGACCTTCTGCTGCTGGACGAAACTCCGGCAAGGGAGGCCTGGACAATAGGTTTCCTGTCAGGGGAGGTGCTAGCACCTTCCCAGACAGCCTGTAGTGTATTGGGGCAGGGTGGGTTGAATGGAAAGATGCTTTTCCAGACACTGCCTGGGGCACACAAGGTGCTCCAGGCATAGCCCGGTTCAAAGCAGTTGCTGGGGCACTCCAGCCCCGCTCTGGCGCAAAACTGGACAAAGGGAAAGGGGTGTAACTACCGCCTTCCCAGTTCCACCCATAGGAGGGACCTAGCAGGTAATCCAGCCCCTAAAATCAGTATAAAGATAGGAGCTGTGTCTAGAGACTTTAGATTATCCTGGACTGAAACCCTGAAATGAAACTCTTGGACCTTTGACGTTCTACATCGACTAGAAAACTGAAGACATCTCCCTTGTGGTCACGGAGTGGCCACCCTGTGCAAACAGGCACCACCAGTAACTTGCCAGTTTGCTTTGTCGACGCTCCTGCCAGAACCCAAAGACTCAGTGACTCAGGAACTGGACTTCCAGACTTCTCCGACTTTGACCCACATCCACAGCAAAGCTGAGACCCGTGGCGGACACGAGAGACGTGGGACTTTTCTAACTGCTCGACTCCCGAGGCACCCTTGCAGTTGTGCATTGGGGTATAAGAAGCCCCACACCCGAGCACCATTTTCACTAAAGCTCAGCCCTCCACACTCCACGAGTGCCGCGTGGGGTCTGCTCCTGCATTTCATCTTGACATACCTTCCTGGTTGCTAACCCGCTGGCTAGTTAGCCCTCTGAAGACTTCATTTTAAATTTACACCACTGGCCTCATTGCTCCAGGCTAGTTCCAGCTTCCCTGTAAAGGAGAATCTCTCCAGACCTTGCTGGTCTGACATGAAGCCAATCTTCACTTCCTGCGTGGGTTGCATTTGCCAAGGCATGTTGGCTCCAATCCGGATACCGACACTGCAGTAAACTAGATCCTTTGTGGGACAGCTCGAATCCAGCTCCTGGTTGTCGTTGACGCCTCCTGGTCCTCGTGGCTGCAGAGACAAGCTTCACATCTTCACCTGAAATCACTCGACATCACCTGGTTCCTTCCTAGTCACTGGCTAGTGACCCAGACTCTGTCCCCTCTGCTTTTAGGTTCTTCACTTCTTCGATCCACCCTTGGATCCACCCGGGCACTCTTCCACTAGCTGCCTGCAGCACTTCTTTTGCAGATCTCCATTGAAAGCATCGACGAAACCCGACATGAAAAGACACCTATGGACCCGGCTTTCCTGGGTGAGGTAACTCGAGTACTCCGGTGCTCCCGTGGTTATTGCCTCTTTAAGTGTTCTAGTTAAAAGGGGTTTCACTGTAGTCCACCTGGAAGTGTCCTTAATCAGTAACTTTGTAACTTCTTCGTTCTCCATTATAAGTCAATAGTAACTCGCGACTGTGTTTAGACACTGCACACGTCTCTCGTGGGTCTCCTACTTTCTAACCTTTGGTTGTCTAGTGTAGCCCCAGTGATTTCCTAGGCCCTAGGCCTATTCCCTATTCCTGAAGTGATTCTTATACCACTTACTAAGTATATGGTTTGTGATGCCCCTAGGGCAAAACTGTATTTGTGCAACTTATCGTATGCTAATTGAGTAGCTTGTGATGTACTTCGATCCCTGACCTCATAAAGAAGACAGAGGGGTTGTGTTAGAAATAAATACATATATATTTTATGTTTACCATGTGTGGTGTCCTTTCATGTGGTATTCAAGGGATTATAATTGGTAAAACAAACAGCTTCACATGCTCTTTGGAGTTTAGCCTAAGACTGCTGGTCCATGCTACCACTAGGATAGCTTATCTATAAGGTTGACTTTACAACCACCATCAATAAGGGTCGTTTAGACTGGTGCAAGGTGACCACTAGAATACTGGACATCATATGCCAGGCTTACTTCTCATACAACCTCTAACGTTTTTTCAGTGAAACAGAATCTAGAGTTTATTGGCAATTGAATTCAGTGTTCATAGCAATAGAAAGTGCAGTCTTACTTCAAGAAGTTGAAGAGAGTGCAACAATTTTTGTATAATAAAGTTGTCTAGTCCTCTTGGAGATTTAGTCTGATATTCACAGCGTCTCTTTAAAAATGAACCAGTTCTTTCCCGTCAAGAAATTATTCCAGATATCCTCCTCTTTCTGGTGTAGAAATGACAGAGATGATCTGACTTTGGATGTCATCTTCAATGTCTCCAGCTTCCATAAAGTAGTAAATAAAGGTGCAGTGCATATATTACATCTGAGCTGACTTCTGTGTTGGCATATCTAGAATTTTATTAGTCAGTCAGTCAAAAGATCTTTATTCGGCTAATCTCAAGCCATAAAAGCACAGAATAAAAGGGTACAATTATAAAACTACATAAAAGAATAGTAAAAACAAACTGGGTCAATTCCAAAGTGGGTCAACTCCAATTCATAGGGTCCCCAAAGTTCATAAAGCAGAAACATTCATCACACAGCCCAATTTAGATTTCTGATCCATATTGCACAACGAATAAAGTTTAACACTGCTATGTAAAGATCCATCTCACACAGTCTTTGCAAATAAAGCAACGCTTCTCTATGAGATCTAGGGCCAGATGTACTAATGTTTTTTGCGGACGCAAATGAGTTTTAGACCTGTTTGCCACCGCAAAAAAATGTTTGTCCCATGTACTAATCCTATTTTGGGAGTCGCAAATCGATTTACTAAAGTTCTCCTCCTCTGTTTTCTTCATCATGTGGTCCAACCATTCTCTCTTGACCAGAGTTCATCTGTCTAGAGATACAGGAGGGGTTGTTAAAAAGTTCATACCTCCCTTTAATAGTCAGATGCGTCTTGACATGTTCCAGCCAGTCAATGCGGCTTGCCTTATCTAATTTCATGCAATCAATGATTACATTCTTGGTCAAAGCAGCTTCTGGGCGATTCCAAACTGAAATCCACAACATTAATGGAGCTAGCAAAACTATATCTCTTACATGAACAAGGCCCAACTCTCCATTACAGATAGATGCAGGTACAGGCCTAGGTAGGCATAAGAGGTTAAGGCTCCTCTGCACTCCCGTAGCACAGGACACGTTTGAAGGGCCACAGGAGGGCCAACACTTACCAGACTTTGCCGCAAACAGCTGTGCTGGTACTCAGTCCCACAGCATTCCACCCAAGGCACGGGAGGCGGAGCCAGCCCTCCTGATGCCTGTAGGTCTCCTCTGCACTCCGGCAGCGCAGGACACATTTGAAGGCCGCAGGAGGCCATGAGACTTATTGGACTTTGTGCCAATCAGCTAGGCTGGGACTCGGTCCACCAGAATTCCACCTGAGGTGCAGGAGGCGGAGCCAGCCCACCCGACGCCTATAAGGCTCCTCTGCACTCCTGCAGTTTGGGACATGCAGAGGCGTGCCCGGGCCGTGCCTGGGCAAAGCACGGGCCAAGGGGAGACCCGCCAGTGCCCATCAGTGGCTGACAGAGACTGGGATGGGCCACCTCTCTTGGCTCTGATCTTTTGCACCTGGGCGGAAGGCCAGGAGGTTTGACGGAGCAGCGGGAAACCTGTGCTCCAGCAATGAGGAAGAGGAAGTCCGATGCACCCACAATGCAAGGTACAGCAAGTAAGAAAAGACTTGCCGCTAATTCTCTCGCATGCTTTTTGATTGATGCCATGGGGGTGATTACCAGCGAAATTGGGATTGTAGAAGAGTGGCTGGGCACTGCAAAAAAAACCTTTCTAATGCCTACCATAGGCAGCTCTCCCTTACCAGGCACTCCTAGAGAAATTAGTAATGGTACTACTGACGTATTCGCACCACCAAGTTAGTTGACCACAAGTGAAGAACCGGATGCAACTCTCCCTGGGGCAGTTGGGGGCAGTTGTGGGGTAAACAACCCGTGTGTATTCAATGGCCCATTGGATATCATGCAGGATGCCACAAGTGTTGGTCACCCAGACCCAACATGTAATAAACTGCAACCTGTTAAAAAGAAGAGGATACCGAAATACCAATCGAAATTGGGCTTTATGAAAATCCACACAGCTGTAACCCAAGACAACGCCCCAGTTGACGCCAAAACACAGGCAAGAAATTGCATTCGGGCGGTCAAAAATAAGCCAAATATACCATCATTGACTGCCGATCTGGAGGGTCTGATGACTGTTACAGAGTCCATCTGTGCTAAATTTTTAAACCCAGTACTTACTGCCCTAAGGGTGATCGAACTAACACTGAAGGACATAAATGCGCAATTAACCGACCTGAATGCCGGAGCTGATTGTAAACCAATACAGGGGCGATATGTCTTAATAGCATGAACAGTCCTGCTTGTGAGCAAGTAACGTCTGGCGAATCTCAAAAGGCTCAGTGTAGTTTTCAATCAGTAAATACCAAGAAGGCAACAACTGAGTCTGTTCTGAAGCATTATCCCCTGGAGGTAGTATCTAAACAGACTCTTCCCTCATCGCTAAATTCAGTCCAAGGACAGCACCATGTGCAGGCTGTCCATAAAGCAGTATGCCTGCCTTTTATACCCCTTATAGCCCCGCCCTCCCTATTATTCATTTCACACTGGAGGTTTCCCCGCTGGTCATTGTATTGAAAATGAGCCCAACCTAACACACGGCCAGTTGGAGACGGAAGTCCAACTCAAAAATAATGTAATTCACTGGCTATGTACATCCCCGAGCAGTAACATTGCTTCAAATAACATTATCACTGTCTGCAGAGTCCAATGGATTGGCACAACGACAAAAGGAGAGTAGGGCGATTGCATCATTGTTAATTTTACGAGTGCAAGGACAGCTGAATTTATCCTTCAAAGACTTATGTGCAATACTCACATTTAAGCGGTCCCACTTAGCTACTTTTGTAGACCCAGCTCGCACATAAACTCTGAGATCCAAAATGGCTAAACATAATCAGTGAGTACCAGATCATCTGTTTGAAAGAGATTTGGGCCTACAAATGCATTTTCTGAATGATTTTTATGTGATTTAACTCTTGCTGCTCCAAACCCACATGGTCACAATAGCAGTGTTTTTTTTAACTATGATAAGCATGACCCTTCCCAGTAAAATAATGGATATGGTCATTCATTTGCCATTTTTTCAAATTATCTATATTAAGCTGGGGTATTTGCCTATGGTAGATTTGATTCATGTTTATCATAATAATATTGATGCTTCTGACTGTTCAGTTATAGATTCCTTGCGAGCAGTGCTTGACAAAGTCATTGAAAGGGCCTCAGGGGAATTCTGCATATTGTGGGGTGGATATTTTAATCTGAGACTGTGCCGTTCCACTGGTAATCTTGTTTGTGGATTATGGGAGGCCGATTTTACACATTTTAACCATAGTTTATGTGGTACTGTCTTATATACACTCATGATAAAACACAACTTATCTCTTGCCATTAACTTATCAAGTAGTTCACAAGACAGCCAGGCACGCTATCTTACCCACCAAGCTTAGTGAGCATAATCCCTTCATAAGTACTTCATTTAAAATTGGGATTAACATCCTGCACAACTACACAAGTTGTACCAACAGCAGAGCACTCTAAAAACCAGGGTCTCAGGTGTGTGGGGGGAGGTAGACTCAGGGCTGTTACTAAGACAGTTGGTAGGTAGATGCAAAAGCGAAATTGATACCTGTCTAGGCAGCGATGTCCCCTCCTTAAGAGTGGTAGAAGCATACCTAGAAATCTGCAGGCAAACATCTGAGTTGCTAACGTACACAGCACCCAAATGCACGAATAAGGCAAAAGGTGTTTTTAAAAAAAAATTCTTTATTAACTTTATGTGATTACTTCACAGGCTTGCATTACAGGCAAATGAGTTTTCTTAAATAGACATTAAGCACAGGATTTTTAGTTCAGTTTATGCAGTGGTGCAAACAAACAATAGCATTGCCGCCCGCACCCAAATCCCCATTCCCCTCATCAGCAAGCATACTTTTCCAGAGGGTGTTATGCTTCTGCAACAGTTCTGAACTCCCAACGCCATCCAGACAACCAATTACATGCACCTCCCCTCATTACTCCGGGGTAAGCCTGTGCATCTTTGGCTTCACTTCTAAGGTAAGTGGTAAGGAGTTCCCATATGTCCATTGGTCTTGAGCGCTCTGGCATAAGCTCCCAGTATGTGTTGAGCTGTTCTTGGCAGTACGCAGCGTCCTTCAACCATGCAATGTGTACCGGTGCTGGGCATCGGCCACAATGCATTGCCACTCTACTGTTTGCTAGTAGCAGTAATAATGCCACCAGAAATCGTCAAGTAGCAGGAAATGCCTCGACTTATCCGAGCAGGCAAGTCACAGGGTGTAGCTCTAGGGGAGTCCCAGCGATGACCCCAATTGTTTGCCCCGTCTTCGACCAGAATTGCTCCACTCTGGGGCACCGCCAGGCTAGATGGAGAAAGGACACCTCGTCCTCGGTGTAGCAAACTCAGCGCGAGGTGTCGTGTAGTCCAATTCTGTGCAATTGCAATGGCGTGCGGCACATGCGAGACGTACAACGTAGGGCTTATCAAAGAAGAAGGATGGCGAGGACAAGGAAGGAGAGCAGCCATGGCGAGGAGGAGGCAGCCACGGCAGGTAAGTGCCTTTTTTCTTACTTTATAATTACTTTGGGAGGGGAGGGAGAAGAGTGGAGCAGAGTTGCACTGAGTTTTTTTCCAACTCTGTGGAACTCCGCATAGAGGCACAACACTTGCTCCACCAGGGGTTAATTTAGACCACAGACATTCCATGTCAAGCAAGTTATTTTAGGTATTTCAGCCCCTGCATACTATGGGCTTGTAGTGGTGTATATGGGCAGTGGGCATGGTGTTGATAGATAGGGGACACGGGACAGCACACCATCAATCGTCTTCTGCGTTCTCAATGCAATCCCCGATGTGTCTCTGTGACCTTCAATCTGCAAGTCCTGTGTCCCACCCGGCAAACTCATTCCAACTTCCCACCCATTATCCCGCCGAAAGAAAACATGGTTATGAAAACCCCAAAACTTCCAAAGAAATCCCTCCCTACCTTCCCACCCACTCTAATCCCCCAGTCAGATTGAGTTAAGCCGAACCACCCCCTAAACCGAACACCCTCCTCCTGCCAACCCGTAGATTCAGGCTTCCCATTGCCCAGAACAGGAACAACCATTGCCCAACTACAATAGGGACAAGGGGCTGGGGAACTATCGGCCACACATCGAATTAGACGAAGTAACCCTAGCCATCACCAAATGCCCTAGTAACAAAGCGCCTGGTCCTGATGGAGTGCCTATTGATTTATTAAAAAGCATTACTGAGCTATGGGCAACCATACTAATTAACATCGTAAACATTGAGGCAATCTGAAAAGCAGTTTTCATGCAAAAAAGTGTACGTTACTGTGAAGGAACGGTGTGAAAACTCCGAAGACTAGAAGTGTATCGCTGGGAGGGTTACTGCAGTAAGACATGAGACCCACATCCTTTGAGTTAAAATGTACAGAAGTGGCCAGAAAAGAAACAGTTACTTACTGTGACCAGTTCCGTTTGTGTTGCAGTGAACACTTGACCCAAGCTCCCAGCCTTTGCAAACAGCAGATGGGTTTGTCTGGGATCCAGATGAATGAAAGGCTGATAGAACAGAAAGGAACGTTTGGAGACATACTTCCCCCACATCAGAACACTAACTCTCTCTCACCTCTGCTGATACTGTCATCACTCCTCTTGTCCCATCCCACTCCATTCCCCTTCATCATTTGTGCTGTCCCGCTATTACACCACTTCTGAGCTGGGTAATCTCAAGAGGCTGTGCAGCTCCTTAACACCCATCACCCACCAAGTACTTTAATTAGGGGTGAGCGAAATATTATGTTCTGGGGGAATTATGACAACTCCACGTTACTCTTGTAACATTGAGTTCCAGTCAAGTTCTGCCAATGACGAATGGTGGAGTTCTTTGTAGTGCGGAGCTCTAGAACAGTGAGTTGGAGAGTTGGCGTCCCCTAGCACAAATTCTGGTTGCTATGTGGGCATCCAGAGAGATTTATCTAACACGGGCAATCATAACTATTCAGCCTGAAGGCTGCTGCTTGAAAACCTACTTGAGTAGCACCAACATCAGCTCTAGCAGCTGCACCCTTTGGCACACCACATGGTGTCGTTCATGCTGATTTTTCAGCATGGAATGCACTCCCTACGCTAAATCACAGTGCGAGTAGCACAACTTGCCTATATACGCCTTATGGCCGGAACACAGCGGAGTCTCGCGGAGTTTTTATGTAATTACGCGGAATCAAATTCTGTGAGTTCTGCCTCCCCCTACCTTAAAGTTTGCATCTTTATGCTCTTAATTTTATTTCTCAACAATGACTGTAAAACCCCTAAAGTAATCCCTGTCAGCAAAGCTCTCCCTGTTTACATTTCACATGTTTTACTTCATCCAGCATTCTCTGAGAGCATTTCCTTTTCACATATGATGTGTTTCTGTAGTTATCATCCACCATGCTACTATAATATAGTAAGAATTGTGAACGGACTCGCCTTCAGGTCTTGGTGAGTTCAGATTGTAGGTGGGCATTGATGATGGGAATAACTGAGAACCCCAAGGCTGAATGAGGCATTAGGAGTTTCTCACACTGCCCGCCAGAAAGGTCAATAACGTGTTCAGTTTAAATGCACATCCAATCCAAGACCTCTCTCAAAAGTGCGCAAAGCAATATTGATATATAAAGCACTACCATGCATGTGCAGCTGGAAGCTGGGACATGGCCATTTTTGCATGCCAACTAGGAGGGAGGCAAGGTATGTAGAGTCCCTTTTCTCTCCAAATTATTCTGAAATACTCAGTTTGTATAGTCTGCTTTGTCTCATTCCTCTTAAGCACTGCTTTTCACCTTTTTTATGTATGCATTTCCTTTCATCAGTGCAGAAAAATTAGGATGATCCAGCTGGATTGGTAGCTACTGTTACATCACACAAACATATTATACTGAGACAAGGAATCATAGAAGTGTATACATTAATTTAGAGGCAATGTTAAAGAAGACAATGAGGGCTGCAATGTGTAAGAGTCACATATAATCCAAAATAGTAGGCATTATATGTTAAAAGCACCTGGTCTGGAGAAACACAAAGTCAGGATGTAAAACATTATGCAGTGATTGAGATTATTGAGGATAAAAACAAGGTTCTAAATCTGTGTCTTTCAGTTTACGTGCAGGCTTTTGATACCAGCTCCTACTCAATTGGCCTGTATTAGGATTGTCACTAATCAGCTGCAAGTAACAAAATAAGCTATCTAACAAAAAAAGTAACCCTACATAGCAAACAATTGAAGAGGATGAGCCAACAAAATAACAGTGTAAGCCAAACCAGAGCCTAACCAAAGGTCTGTTCAGGCTTCAAGAGCCTGTTCTTGAGCTGAGCCATTAAAATATTTGGAATACACATTATGCAACAAACATTTCTTGAGCTGAGCCATTAAAATATTTGGAATACACATTATGCAACAAACATTGTGTTAGAATACGATTAGATATCTTCACAATTTAAAACGAATATTTTTAACATGAGGAAGTATTTCACGTTAACACATTAAATTAAACCACTGCATTGAGAAGAGTTTCTTAAAAGTGAGAGTTTTTAAACATAAACTGAAAAATATTCCTTTCCGCGCCATGATGACAATGCTATTAGTGAATGAAATGAAATGAAATGAAATGAAATGAAATGAAATGAAAATAAATTTATTGAGCGCGATTGCTGCCCGGGGGCGTCCAAGCGCTAAGTTGTGCTGAGGCGGAGAGACCAGGGACGGAGGAATTAAGACACGAAGGATTTAGCGAACAGTAGTGTCTTCAAGTTTTTCCGGAATGAAAGCAGATTTGGATTCGATCGGAGTGAGAGGGGAAGAGCGTTCCAGAGTTTGGCAGTGTTTAGAGAGAACAGCCTACCACCCGACCTGGCTCTCTTCACTCTGGGAACAACAGCAAGAAAGGCTTCCATCGACCTAAGGTTCCTGTTTGGGTGATAGGGGGTTACAAGGTCGTTGTTAATGGGTGGGCCTGTTTTCCAAAAGGCGTGATGTGCCATGCATAACGCCTTGAATGCTACTCTCTGCCTCACTGGCAGCCAGTGGAGACTCTTCAGAGCAGGTCTGGCTGACTGGGATCGTGGAATCTGTAGCAGGGTGCGAGCTGCACAGTTTTGCACGATCTGTAATTTCCGGAGGGTCATTTCAGGAGCCCCAACATACAGGGCATTATTCGAGTCCAGACGAGACTGAATGAGGCCTTGTACCGCCACCTTTCTAGCTTCTAACGGTAGAAGTGGAAGGATCTTTCTGAGAATTCTTAGTAGGCCAAAGCATGTGGCGGACAACTTCGTGGCCTGGGTGGTAAACGAGAGTTTGTTATCCAGCCACACACCTAGGCTCTTCACACTTTCCTTGGGGGTGGGGGTGGGACCCAGAGTACAGGGCCATAGAGAGGTGAAAGGTACTGGGGGGGTTGGGCCTAGGAGCATTAGCTCCGTCTTGTCCCCATTCAGTTTTAGGGAGGAGGAGGTCATCCATCCCTTGACATCCTCTAAGCATTTTAGCAGATCTGCCGGGCATTGCCTGTTGTTGCTAGCGGCCAGTGAGACTACTAGTTGAGTGTCGTCGGCGTATGACACAATTTTGATGCCATACGGTTCGACGACACTCGCCAGCGGCCTCATGTATACGTTGAACAGCACAGGGCTCAGGGAAGACCCCTGTGGTACTCCGCAGCTGAGGGTTTTCCTGGAGGACATTGTCTCGCCATCAAAGATCCGAAAGGATCTCTCCGACAGGAAAGACTCAAACCACCTTAGTGCGTCGCCAGATACTCCGATGTCATGGAGACGGTTCAGCAAGGTGTTATGGCTGACCGTATCGAATGCGGCACTTAGATCAAGGAGGATCACTGCCACTGATCCTCCCTGATCCAGTACCCTTCGAGATTCTTCTGTGACTGCTAGCAAGGCGGTTTCAGTACCGTGCTTTGGTCTAAAGCCTGTCTGCGATGTATGTAGCAGAGAATGGTTCTCCAGGAACTGAACGAGTTGGGCGTTTACAAACTTCTCCAGGACCTTGCTGACCCAAGGGAGAAGTGAGATGGGGCGATAGCTAGCGTTATCATCGGGATCTAGGCTAGGTTTTTTTAGTGAGCTAAGAGGCAAGTTAGGGGTCATGTGTACCCTAAAAGTGACCTAGATTTTATGCTATAAATCCTAATCCATATTGCGTTTTCACAAGCAGTCTTGGTATAGGTTCATTTCTCCTGCTCTGGAGCTCTACAAAATGAAACCCAAAAAGCTGCACTATATGGTACAGAGATCTGGGGACATGGCGACTTGCATAAGCTAGTGGTGAACGAAAATACATTTGCTAGAGCTCTGATTCCTGTCCCATTTAGCACTCTGATGACTCTATTGTTCTTCGACCTTGGGTTGAAGAAAATTGGCGATGTTGCCGCAATTAAACCATTGACCTACTGTCTATGTATTTGGTCTACTCCAAATATAGGCCAATATTGCAAATCCTTGAAAGTAGTCTCAAATCTAAGTGGTGCCAAAAGGATTCGTTGGTTTCGCCATGTAAAATTCTGGTGTAGTTCGCTGGGGATGATTCACCTCTGGGATAGCCCAGAATGTATCAGTAAGAATGACATTGCCATTGTGAAAGCTAAGTATTGGGCATATGTAGAAGAATGATATCTGATTAATAGATCAGCAGGGCGCCTCACTACTGAGTTTTTAATCATAAAACTCTTTGCAGAGTTTGAGCTTTTTTATGACCAGATCTCACCACCCGGGGCGAAAAGTCCCTATGTGAGATTCAGATTTGGTTGTTTACCTTTAAGGACATTTACTGTCTGGTAAACAAACTCAGCTACAATTGCATAGCCAGCCTGTGGCTATGCACTGGAAACAGTGGAACACATCCTTCTTTCTGTAATGAATATTCTTCTCAACGCAAGAAATGGATTCACCCCATTTGTTGTAGATTGGGAATCAGACAACATAGGGTGTGGCACTGAGGACACTATAAGCTGACACTACACTATACATTATATTTGCTGTAAGCAGGTGTTTGCTGGGCTGTTGATTTAGGCACTTGAAGTTCATCTCCCAGGCTGCTCGTGAGGTCCCAGCCATAACTGAATTGCAAATGTAGTCAGGATTGAAAACGATTACTAACTTATTGGATTTTTGCACAGGATTATTGATGCTAAGTTAAGCCTGACTGCTTTAGTGCCAGGCTACCAGAGGACTAACCACAGGTTACTTTTGTGATTCACACTGACAGGTATTGTGGCTGTTGCTTGACCAAGGTAACACACGTTGTCTCACAGTTTAAGGTATATTAAATTACATATATTAACAAATACATAAAAGTAACATTTAACTAACATATACAAAGTCTAAAAATATTTGTAACCTAATTTAAACATTACATTTAATATAAAAAATAGTTTTAATTAATTCAGTAAACTAAATAAATGCACAATATATACATGTTAATTTATATTTTAAAATATATAAAAAATTAAATAATTACATGCATACTATTACTAATAAGTTACACAAATGAAATCATTAAACATATATTCACAATAACATAACACAATTAGGAAATGAAAGCAATATTTAAAAAAAAGTACAGTATACATTAACATTACATAATTGTTTTTTTAAATAATGTAAGCATACAAGAAAAAATAACAACACTGAAAAATAAAGTGCATTGGGAAAATTCTGGGCTTCAAATGATTCAGAATAAGGAATCTAACTCAAATTTCAGCAAAAGTAAGAGAAGAGGTAGACTTTGGAAGGGTTAGATTCATTATTCCCACTCCAATTTATTGAAAGGCAAGGGATATGTTGAACTTTGGACACGTGCAATTTACAATTCTCACTCTTATCTAAGCAACAGCACAAAGTGTTAAACTTTGGAGGGGTTAGTGGACTTTTCCCAATCCAAATTAAGCAACATCAAGAACAGTGTTGAAAGGTTACATTTACTAATCCCACTCCAGAGTAAGTAAAATAAGGGTAAGAATTAAATTTTGGATAGTTTAGATTTACTATTCCTACCCCTATCTAAACAACAGTAGGGAAAGTGTTGGACTTGAATGGGGTGAATTTACAATTCCTATTCCCATGTAAAGAAATTCATTGAAAGTGTTGGGCTTACAAAAGGTTACATATACCAAATAAACTCCTAATCATTTATAAAAAAACTATTGAAATTTCTAAAAAATAAAATTCTTGAAATATATTCAAAATAAAAATATACCATATACATACATAAATAAACTGAATGTTAAAACATTAATAGTGCAAAAAAAGTATAAATAAAGCACAATATATATAGATTTAAAATAAATATACTTCACTCCCCACTACAAGAAAATGCACAACCTCCAATACATCACAATAGATTACAAATACAAAGTATTAAAATAGTAAATAAATAAAATCAATAAACACAAAACATATAATGATAATAAATGTACTATGCATTTGGGCAACATAAGTTCCTGGCTAGCTCACAGTGCACCATCTAGACCCATAAACCTTACAGAAGATGAATAATTCAACCATTATAATTGTTGCAGTGATTATATGAATGCATATATTTGTAATCCTACCTAGCACTGCCTATCCTAGAGAGCACAGGGTGGGTGCAATTCTGCCAAATGCCTTAGAGTGTTCTACCTCCCCATTTACTGTCATCCGGTAGCCAGTCTTAGGGGCTCATTAGGATGGCGGACGGAAGTGCCTCCGCAGCCCCGGAGCATGCGGAACATGCCTATTCTGCGTCCGCCCGTCGCGGACACTCAGTCCGCCAGATCAGGATAGGAAATATGGGCCAAAATCCATCCTCGGCGGAAGATCACGCTCCGCCGCCCAACTACACCCGACCATGCGGCAGACATAACCAATCCAGAGACTCCGCCGTACGGACTGAGGTCAAGGACCGTCCTCCAAATCAAGATGGCGGAAAATACACATAAAAGCGCTGCGGAAAAACAACCTGGCTGAACACTGCGGATGCCCCACAGCGACCATACCCACCACGAGCCGCTCGCCGACATGGACCCAGCACTACACGCTTACCCGATACTCTTCGCGATCCACCACGTCCTACTCTTGGCCCACCATCGAGGACGACGCAGGTAGGCTACAAACCATTCGCTGTCTGGAGAGGAGTACCTGCAAGGGCCGTGACGTAGGGAGGGGGGAGTGACCTGTATCTGAAACCACTGATTCGCGTGGAGGGGAGCACCTGCAAGGGTCGTGACGTAGGGAGGGGGAGTGACATGTATCTGAACCCACTGACTTGAAGTAAATACAAATACACACCAGTATCACACACGCAGGAATGACTCCGACAACCCACGACACATGATTGACAAGTTTATTTACACATAATCGGGGTCACATCACAGTGTAGGCCTGAGCATGGGCATTGTGGACACCACAGCAGGTACATCAGAGGCAGTACATGAGAGGGGCTAAGGGCACCAACAGTCCATGGCAAGGCAGAGGTCCATCAGAGGCAGCACATGAGAGGGCATACAGCAGTATCAGAACAGCAACAGGGCATTGTGGACACCAGAGCAGGTCCATCAGAGGCAGTACATGAGAGGGCTGACAGCAGAATCAGAACAGCAACAGGGCATTGTGGACACCAGAGCAGGTCCATCAGAGGCAGTACATGAGAGGGGCTAAGGGCACCAACAGTCCATGGCAAGGCAGAGGTCCATCAGAGGCAGCACATGAGAGGGCATACAGCAGTATCAGAACAGCAACAGGGCATTGTGGACACCAGAGCAGGTCCATCAGAGGCAGTACATGAGAGGGCTGACAGCAGAATCAGAACAGCAACAGGGCATTGTGGACACCAGAGCAGGTCCATCAGAGGCAGTACATGAGAGGGCATACAGCAGTATCAGAACAGCAACAGGGCATTGTGGACACCACAGCAGGTACATCAGAGGCAGTACATGAGAGGGGCTAAGTGCACCAACAGTCCATTGCAAGGCAGAGGTCCATCAGAGGCAGCACATGAGAGGGCATACAGCAGTATCAGAACAGCAACAGGGCATTGTGGACACCACAGCAGGTACATCAGAGGCAGTACATGAGAGGGCATACAGCAGTATCTGAGGCACCACAAGTACGCATCACAATGAACCCGTCCCAAGGACCACAGCAGTGGAAGACTGTTTACAATGGACAATGTACACACCATGTCCAATGACATGTGAGTGAAGTCAACAGCACCTTACATCACACTATCAGGTGGATTGCGTGAAGTACCCGCATCGGACAGACTGCCAGCACCAGAAACTGGAGTATGAGACACAGCCACGGCTCGAGTGACTGACACATGCGCCACAGACCCAGACACACTGCCAGCACCAGAAAGAGGTGTGTGACACACAGCCACAGATGTAGTGAGTGACACGTGAGCCACAGACCCAGACACACTGCCAGCACCTGATACAGGAGTGTGAGACACAGCCACAGCCCGAGTGACTGACACATGGGCCACAGACCCAGATACACTGCCAGCACCACAAACAGGAGTGTGAGAGACAGCCACAGCCCGAGTGACTGACACATGGGCCACAGACCCAGATATACTGCCAGCACCACAAACAGGAGTGTGAGACACAGCCACAGCCCGAGTGACTGACACATGGGCCACAGACCCAGACACACTGCCAGCACCAGTAACAGGAGAGGGCACAACTGATACAGTGCCACTACATGATGCATGACAGCAAACAACAGACACAGTGCCACTATCTGACACATGCGAGTCAACTGCAGCAGCGCCACTGGGACCACTGAAATGATGAGCGACAGGGCTGTATGGGCCAGGAGGCAGGGTGGCTCTGGGAGCGGGGGATAGTTGCAATTGACCGACATCGGGGTGGGCATGTGTCAATGCTGTGTGTCTACGTTTCTTGGGGACATGTGACTGCACCCTGGACAGGACAGGACTGGCAAGTGGGCCAGACTGAAAAGACATATCACCCACCATGGGAGGTGCATCTGCTGGCGGGGGAATGCTCTCTGGGGACGTGCTGGAGCCTGCTTGTCGTTTGCTGTGTGGCTGCCTTCTGGCCTCTGCAACATGTGTCATGGGGGATGCTACTACAGGGTCCACCTGCATCCGCTACTGACGGGCCCTGATGGGAGTGGAGGTAAGGGGTGACTCCACCGCGGAGACATCTGTATTCCGTTCCCTCAACAGCAGCCTCAGTGCATCAAGGGGTGATGTATGCCTGTCCTTGATAGCGCCACTGTCCATGGGAGATGCCTTGTCGCTTGGATGTTCCATTTCCGTAGGAGGAATGTTGTCTGTGGACCTTCCCTGTTCCCTGGATGGTGCCCTGTTCCAGGCAGCAGACTTGTCGTCTGTGGTGTACCTATCCCCAGAACACACCTTCTCCCTGTGTGTGTCCCTGCCCCTGGGAGTGTCCGTGCTCTTCTTAGGTGCGTTTGTCTTTTGACTGTCCTTGTCCCTGCCCTTGGTAGTGGCTCCTTCCTTCCTAGTCTCCGTGCCCTTCGGAGTGGCTCCTTCCTTCCTAGTCTCCCTGCCCTTGGGAGTGGGTCCTTCCTTCCTAGTCTCCCTGCCCTTGGGAGTGGCTCCTTCCTTCCTAGTCTCCCTGCCCTTGGGAGTGCCTCCTTCTTTCATAGTCTCCCTGCCCTTGGGAGTGCCTCCTTCCTTCCTAGTCACCGTGCCCTTGGTAGTGGGTCCTTCCTTCCTAGTCTCCGTGCCCTTGGGAGTGGCTCCTTCCTTCCTAGTCTCCCTGCCCTTGGTAGTGGGTCCTTCCTTCCTAGTCTCCCTGCCCTTGGGAGTGCCTCCTTCCTTCCTAGTCTCCCTGCCCTTGGGAGTGGCTCCTTCCTTCCTAGTCTCCCTGTCCCTGGGAGTGGCTCCTTCCTTCCTAGTGTCCCTGGGAGTGTCCCTGCTCTCATGAGGTGCCTTCGTCTTATGACTGTCCTTGTCCAAGGTAGTGTCCATGGAACTGGGAGTGAGGCTTGCCTTGGGAGTACCTTTTGTGTGGGATGCCTGTGCAGCATGTGTAGCCATTACACCCAACCCCTCTTGTGGATCCCGTGTGTGTACCCCAGTGTATCTGACATTGTCTTTGTGAACAGATTTTGCTGACCTAGGGGATGGTGTCTGAGCCCTCCTTGCCTTGCCGTGCTGGCTGACGCTGCTTCTAGTGCAATAACCTGTATTTGAGTCCTGGTCAGAATATTCACTCCCCCCTGAGACATCCAGTGTTGTAGATGGTGGAACAGAAGTAGCACCCAGTCCATGTGACTGTACAATGGCAGACGACACACTGGTAGCCAATGACTGCACTGTCCTGTGTAGACCAGCCAGATCGCCATGCATCCCTTCCATGAAAGCCACCACCTGCCCCAACTTCCTATCGTGGTCTTGGAAAGCATTGATCATATTGGTCTGCCCCACACACAGCTGTCGCAGCAGATCAACAGCCTCTGCACAAAGAGCATTTTGGCTCACCGAGGCTGGGGCAGCGGTGCCGACACCGAACGCCACTCTGCTCCCCCTACTCCTGCGTGCACGAACAGTACATGGTGCAGTTGGCGCCAGGGTGGGCCCTGTGTGCTGTGTCCCGACCGAAGGTGTTGATTGCCCACTCCCAGTCTGTGACAACAGTGCTGACTCACCAACACTGTCGGAAGATGATGACGATGTTGTCTCCACATGCGAGTCCTCCGGGACGGTCCTGTCCCCCTCTCCGGCGCTGGCGTCTTCTGTGTCAGTCTGCGTGTGCGCGACGTCTGATCCGGATGCATTGCCTTCAATCATCTCCTCCGTCTGTGGCTGAGTGCCCTCTGCCAATGCTGAAATGCACAGGAAATGGGTATAAGTCATGGGCACATTCACGTACAGTACTGTTACGGAATCCCTAATGCCATTGATGACAATGTACATCGATCTCCCAACCTGCACACGGGCCACCCCTACCAGTCATCCTCACAGGAAATAAGTGGTGTTGGCCGTGCAACATGTACAGCATGCGGATAGGGCATGAGCACGTACATCTGCACACCAGTCTTGCCATGGGGTGACGGAGCACTACAGCATGTGCATCAACACTCAACTGCTTAGCGAGTGGCGTGTCAACATGCCGGACCTGGACGTGACATTTCACTGCACCAATGTCACCAACATGCCATTGCAACGAGACACACGCTACACGGAAGTCACTAATGTGTCTGGGCAACAATACATGCATTGCACTCACAAGCAACATACACTGACAGTATGCTTACCGCCACGTTGCTGTTCATCCACACGCAGCCGCTCGGACAGGTCAGGATGCGTCACAGCAATGATACGGTGCATGAGAGGGGTCATTGAGCGACGGGCCAGACGTGGCGTTCTTGGAATCATCCCTAGTGTCACTTCCGCTACATTCTTGCTCAGCCTGGAAATGTCGTCCCAGCGTTTGTGGCAGTGTGTATGTCGTCTATTGGACACCCCCACTGCCCGTACATCACGTGCAATGCTCCTCCACACGTCCTTGCGAAGGTGCAGCTTGACCTAACATGATTGGAGACAAAAGGGTGCAAGTCAGTGGACAGTTGGCAGTCACACAGATAGGGGCAACACATATCTCTCAGCAGCCATGCACATTTCGACTAATGTGTTGGTCCCACATCACACCGCCAAGATTTCAGAGCCCAGGTGTAATGGACGACCTCATGCACACCAACATGTCCCCCACTGCACTTACCACCTGTCCAGGTGCGCCGTACAGGCGTCTGAAGTTGCGGAGCACACCGTTCACGAGGACATCCAGCTCTGAGGCGGTGAAGGGACGAGACCGGATCTCTTTGACTCTCGACATGGCAAGTTCACGGAGTATGGCACTAGAGCGGCAGTCGGTGGTCAGCTCCGCAGCAGCAGGTGGAGATGATGGTCACAGGCAGCAGTCGGTGGTCAGCTCCGCAGCAGCAGGTGGAGATGATGGTCACAGGCAGCAGTCGGTGGTCAGCTCCGCAGCAGCAGGTGGAGATGATGGTCACAGGCAGCAGTCGGTGGTCACCGTAGAATGTGTGCTTTTGCACATCACACATATATAGGGCCCTGAGGCCATGTCAGTGGCATACGGCGCCAGCCATTGGTCAGCCCTGGATGCCTGTTTGGAAATGGGCCAATGACTGGCCCTGGTGTTGCGGTGCACAGCATACGCTACATTCGATTGGGCATACGCGGGCCTTGTTCACACTTCCCATTGGCTGCACGTGCACAGACCGTCACGGTCACATACCGGCACCCGCATGTGGAAGCTTCCAGGACGGATGCTTCACTTGCAACAATGTTCAACCACTGGCGCCAACATGGCGGGGCACGTATTCGGCGCGGGAGGTGCAGGCCAACACATCCATTAGCTGATGTCAATGGACATGGCAGGTCATGACCCCCCTTAGAGTCCTGCCCAGGACCGCTGTGCCGGCCATGTCAACTACCGCCGTGCCAGGCCCCGTCCACCACCGCCGTGCCAGGGCACGGCGGTAGTTGACATGGCCGGCACGGCGGTAGTGGATGGGGCCTGGCACGGCGGTGGTTGACATGGCCGGCACGGCGGTAGTGGACGGGGCCTGGCACGGCGGTAGTTGACATGGCCGGCACGGCGGTAGTGGACGGGGCCTGGCACGGCGGTAGTTGACATGGCCGGCACGGCGGTAGTGGACGGGGCCTGGCACGGCGGTGGTTGACATGGCCGGCACGGCGGTAGTGGCCGGGGCCTGGCACGGCGGTACTTGACATGGCCGGCACGGCGGTAGTGGACAGGCCCTGGCACGGCGGTGGTTGACATGGCCGGCACGGCGGTCCTGGGCAGGGCTGGGCCGGCCGGTGTAGGGTGGATGATGCAATGTCACTGTAAGGGGGGTCATGACCTGCCATGTCTATTGACATCAGCTAATGGATGTGTCGGCCTGCACCTCCCCCGCCGAATACGTGCCCCGCCATGTTGGCGCCAGTGATTGAACATTGTTGCAAGTGAAGCATCCGTCCCGGAGCCTAGCACATGCAGTTGCCGGTGTGTGACCGTGACGGACCGTGCACATGCAGCCAATGCGAAGGTGGACCGCGGGCCGCGTATGCCCAGTCGTAAACAGCGGAAGCAGTGCACCGCCATGGCGGGGCCAATGATTGTATCTTTTCTGACGATGCACCTTGCTCTATTGTCTGCAGCTGCCTGATGACGGTTGTGTGCATGATTGCGTGACTCCACATGTCATGCTCTGTCCCATGTGTGTCCATACCATGGCCATCGGTGTGCCACAAATGTGCATCACATGTGCATGTCGACATCGGGTATTTCCCTACACAAGTTTGTAGTACCTCACATCTACACAGTAGATCCCGTATGTATCGGCACATTCTGATTCAGTTGTCAGTGAGTGGTATATGTGAGATAATGACTATGGTGGGGGTACACATGTGTTCAGTGCATGTGTGTTGCCTATTGTGTCACCATGCATGTGATGTACGTATGGCCACCATTATTGGTGTTGCCATTGGTGCATGATGAAATGGTGTGTGTGTGTATCTTTTCGTTTGTGTGCATGCACTTGCATGTGTGTATGTCATGTTGCGCCTACACATTTGGGTCATGTCACATGTCTTGTTGGCAGTAATGTTGACCTGAGACAAAGTAGCATTGCACATGTTGAGACACATCAGGTTGCTAGTGGCTGCACATTGTTGCTACGTCAATCCATGTTGTAGTGACAATCAGAGATGTCACACATATGACAATTATACACTGCATTTTACGTGTTGGTAGAGTTCGTTGACATGTGAGTGAGTTGCACAGACATGCGTTGTATGTGAATTGACTTCCATTCCATCTACTCCCACACAGGAGGGCTCCAAATGTCCATCGCCCATACACTGTGCTGGAGGATATGGTCGACGAGGAGGTGATCAGGAAATTCCGGCTGGATCGACGTCGATTGATGGAGCTTGTGGACCAATTGTCTCCTCACCTGCAGCCGCGAAGAACCTATCCAGGTTCCATTACACCCACGGCAAAGGTGATGGCGGCACTCCACTTTTTTGCTACAGGCACATTTCAGTACAAAGTTGGACATGCCGGGGGATGTCACAGTCCAAGTTCAGCATGGTACTTCGGGATGTACTGAGAGCCATGATGCTGTACAAGGATGACTACATTCATTTCCCACAGGCGGCAGAGTTGGCAGCAGTCAAAGCAGACTTCTATGCACTGGGTCGGATACCACATGTTGTGCGTTCCATTGATGACACGCATATCGCTATCATTCCACCACGGGCACGTGAACAGGTGTTTCGGAATCGGAAGCACTACCATTCCCTCAACGTGCAGGTGGTGTGCCAGGCCGACAACATAATATCACATGTGTGTGCAAGATTTCCAGGCTCTGCACATGACGCCCACATCATGCGGAGCAGCATTGTCCCCCAACTGATGGCAAATCTGCGTCCGGCACAAGCGTGGCTTGTTGGTGAGTATGCTGTGGTGACAGGAGTGATATCTGTGTGGCATGGTGTGCCCACCAATTCTGGTTGTGATCTTTCTGTCTCTCTCTCTCTTCCACCAACATAGGCGACTTGGCTTACCCAAACAGGCCTTGGCTGCTGAGTCCCATTCGCAATCCTACTACAGCGGGAGAAATGCAATACAATGATGCCCATGGAAGGACACGTCGAGTGGTAGAACGTACATTTGGCCTGCTTAAGTCTATGTTTCGGTGCCTGGATAAGACTGGAGGGGCCCTGCCTTACTCACCAGGCAAAGTATGCAGGATCGTGATTGCCTGCTGCATGCTCCACAACCTGGCTGTGCGCAATAACATAGAACTGCTCTTGGACCCTGATGAACAGCAAGTTCCTCGCCCTCCCGACCCACCCATGTCGACTGATGAGGATAGTGGTGAGGAGGAAGGTGTGGACCAGAGGCGCCAGCTCATTGATCGCTACTTCCCATGAATGTGAGTGTGCTCCTCTTGTGCTGGTTGTGTATGCCCTGTGTATGTTTGCTGGTGTTGTGCCATTGTGGTGTGCATCATCTGTGTGTTCTGCAATGTGATGTATGCATGTGTGTGTGTGTGTGTGTGTTTATTCATTTGGACATGCAAGTCTCCATGATGTGTGTACTCTCATCCAATCATGTTGTGATGAGTGTGGTTTGTGGAATGTTGCACTGCAGTGTGTTGTGATGAGTGTGAATCTGTTTCCTGACGTATCTTTGTGGTTTCTATATTTCCCTAGGTCACTCCCGCTGCGGCATGATTCTGTACGACTTGGATCCCTGAACCTGGTAACGTCTGTTTCTGATGCAATCATGTGAATAAACATGGAGGCAACACATCATTGAGTGAGTAAGTGGTATTTATTTACAGATTGTGCATTGGTGTTGGTGCATATTTACAAATGAGTGAAGGGGTGGGGGAGTGTGAGTTAAAGGTAATGGCAGATGAAATGTCCGTGCTGACACCACATAGGATGGTGTCTGCCTAGTGCAGCAGGCCTGTGCCAATGATTGGCTAGGTGGGACAGGATAGTTGGCAGGGTGAATGGCTGGCTCAGGTAGTGTGACAGTCATTGGCGGCTCCTCTTGGAGCGTGTGGAAGGAGCATCCACACTGCTCTCGCCCACTTCCAGCCTCGGACGGCCCCTCCGTCTTTGAGTCGGGACGGAGTCAGCTGGGGGCGCAGGCTGATCTGGTACCACATCTGTCGCCAAGGGCGCAGGTGGCGGTGGTGTTCCTGCCCGTGGCGTTGTTTGAGGGGGTGTAGGGAGGGTGGTGTTGGCGGCTATCCATCCCATCCACATGGTAGTGTTCTGGGACATGATGTCCACTATTTGGCCAAGCCGCCTCTCAATGGCCCCCAACATTTCGGTGTTCTCAACAGAGTCCTGGTGGGCACGATCTGCCTGTGCCTGGCCACGTTCATAGGTTTCCTGGACCCTGGCTAGGGCTTTCAATGACTGTGCCACGGCATTGGTTGGTTGTCCTTCCTCAGAACGTCTTTGCGCTGTGCTCCTGCCTGCCGGATGTGGCCTTGTCTCTCTGGTTTGCCGCACACTCTCCCTGCGTGGCTGGGATGGCGCAGGCCCGGCGTCGTGCGGTGGGTTAGGCAGGGTGGCAGGGGCAGGAGTGGTGGTACTGGTGGTGGTGGAGGTGGTGGTGGTGGTGGTGCTGGTGGTGGGTGTGCAGGTCACAGTGGCCGGTGTGGTGGGAATAGCAGAGGCCGTAGTAGTCGGTGCTGGTATGACCTGGGAGCCAGATGGCCCTGGCTGCCTGCTTGTGCCCGCACCATCCTCCGCACCAGAGCTGGCTGTGCAATCGTCCCCAGAGAGTCCTGAGTGAGGCGAGTCTGGAGGCCGGGTGGTGGTTCCACGTGTGAGATTACGATCACCTGCAAAACAAAATTGTGAAGATGAGTACTGTGGGCATTACGTGTTATTTTCATTTTGTTGACTATACAGACGCCACTCGCACTCACCCCACCCTACCACCACCGCCATCCCTATGGACATGGGGGCCTGTTGGGAGTTGGAGTAGTGACCTCTCACACACCCCACCCACCACCACCGCCATCCCTATGGACATGGGGGCCTGGTGGGAGTTGGAATAGTGACCTCTCACATACCCCACCCACCACCACTGCCATCCCTATGGACATGGGGGCCTGTTGGGAGTTGGACTAGTGACCTCTTACACACCCCACCCAACACCACCGCCATCCCTATGGACATGGGGGCCTGTTGGGAGTTGTAGTGCCGTCCTCTCACACACCCCACCCACCACCACCGCCATCCCTATGGACATGGGGGCCTGTTGGGAGTTGTAGTGCCGTCCTCTCACACACCCCACCCACCACCACCGCCATCCCTATGGACATGGGGGCCTGTTGGGAGTTGGACTAGTGACCTCTCACACACCCCACCCACCACCACCGCCATCCCTATGGACATGGGGGCCTGGTGGGAGTTGGACTAGTGACCTCTCACACACCCCACCCACCACCACCGCCATCCCTATGGACATGGGGGCCTGGTGGGAGTTGGACTAGTGACCTCTCACACACCCCACCCACCACCACCGCCATCCCTATGGACATGGGGGCCTGTTGGGAGTTGTAGTGCCGTCCTCTCACCCACCCCACCCACCACCACCACCATCCCTATGGACATGGGGGCCTTTTGGGAGTTGTAGTGCCGTCCTCTCACACACCCCACCCACCACCACCGCCCTCCCTATGGACATGGGGGCCTGTTGGGAGTTGGACTAGTGACCTCTCACACACCCCACCCACCACCACCACCATCCCTATGGACATGGGGGCCTGGTGGGAGTTGGACTAGTGACCTCTCACACACCCCACCCACCACCACCGCCATCCCTATGGACATGGGGGCCTGGTGGGAGTTGTAGTGCCGTCCACTCACACACCCCACCCACCACCACCGCCATCCCTATGGACATGGGGGCCTGTTGGGAGTTGGACTAGTGACCTCTCATACACCCCACCCACCACCACCGCCATCCCTATGGACATGGGGGCCTGTTGGGAGTTGTAGTGCCGTCCTCTCACACACCCCACTCACCACCACCGCCATCCCTATGGACATGGGGGCCTGTTGGGAGTTGGACTAGTGACCTCTCATACACCCCACCCACCACCACCGCCATCCCTATGGACATGGGGGCCTGTTGGGAGTTGTAGTGCCGTCCACTCACACACCCCACCCACCACCACCGCCATCCCTATGGACATGGGGGCCTGGTGGGAGTTGTAGTGCCGTCCTCTCACACACCCCACCCACCACCACCGCCATCCCTATGGACATGGGGGCCTGGTGGGAGTTGGACTAGTGACCTCTCACACACCCCACCCACCACCACCGCCATCCCTATGGACATGGGGGCCTGGTGGGAGTTGGACTAGTGACCTCTCACACACCCCACCCACCACCACCGCCATCCCTATGGACATGGGGGCCTGGTGGGAGTTGTAGTGCCGTCCACTCACACACCCCACCCACCACCACCGCCATCCCTATGGACATGGGGGCCTGTTGGAGTGGTTTAGACGTTGGTGAGTATGTGGACTGCATGCATGGGTTGGGGTCTGGGAGATGTGTCTTCTGAGTTGTGTGAGGCACACCATGTTGTTGTGCTCGTGGTGCTTGGTTTGTACTTACCAGCCTCTTCTCCATCCTCAATTCCGTCAAGGGACTCTGGGTGCAGGATGGTCAACACTTTGTCCTCCCAGTCGGTGTAGGGTAAGGGCTCCGGGGGGTTCCACCGCCTGTGTGATTTGCCCTAAGATAGTTTTTTGCACGGATGGATTTGACTCGGGTTTTGAGGTCATGCCACCGCCTCTGGATCTCATGCTTGGTCCTCGGCACGGTCCCAGACGCATTCACCCTGGTGAATATCCGGTCCCACATGTTGTTTTTCCTGGCTACGCTGGTCTGCTGCACTAGGGCCCCGAATAAGTGGGGTTCTACACGTATTATTTCATCTACCATGACCTTTAACTCGGTGTCTGTGAATTTGGGGTTCTTTTTTGGTGCCATGGTGTGTGGTGCTCGGGGTGTGGGTTTGAGTGAATTGGGAGGTGCAGGTGTGTGGTGTGTAGGAATGGTGTGGTGGGTCTTTGTGTAGTGGGTGTGTTTGGATGTTGGATATGTGTAAAATATTGTTGTTTGCTGTATGTTCTGTGGTGTCTCTTGCTAGCAGCTATGCTGTGATGCAGAGGATTTCGGGAGTGGGTGGGAGTTATTTTATAGTCTGTGTCTTGGTCCTGTCTGAATGGTTATTGGCAGTCAGGTGCTAGGTGGGTGTGTTGGCTGGTGTGCATTATGTGGTACTTGGGGGTGGGTCATTGTGTCTTGTGATTGGTTTTGATGTTTCAGGTGGGTGGTCGTTCATTTTCCTGTGTTTGGTATTAACTTCCGTCGCACTGTATGGCATTGGTTTGACGGTAGGGATGTTGTTCGTGTTGGCCTTCCGCTGTGGAGCACGGTTTCTCGTTGCATTGGTAGCGCAGCGGACGTGGATCGCGGTGGCTACCGGGGTACTTGCGGAGTTATCCTAATTCCGGACACGGACACTACGCAGGTATAGCGGGAGAAGTGGATGTTCTCGCGGTCATGTGCGTACGCGGCGGTCGGTGTCCTTTCGGTTCCGTCCGCTTGGGGCGGTCTCAGGTGTACTCCGACCGCCGCGCACGGGGTTTGGTGTGCTCCTTCCGCCGCGGTCGGTGTTTCATTCATATATTATCCTAATCGCTATTGCGGTTTATCCGCGGACCGGTCCGGAGTATCTTGCCACCTTCCTCGGCGGACGGAACACGTTTATGTCCGTGATCCTAATCGACCCCTTAGTGTAGAGCAGGCTGTCTTCCATCTCAAGATAGTGATTGAATTGAGCTGGGTTAGAATTAGGGCACGAGGCGACTGTGAAAATCCATTGAAATGCTCCTCTGCTGAACAAAGGTTTGGTGAAGTTTATATAATAAAACTGAACCCATTTGTCTGTGCCTGAGATCTGGTCTGGTTGTCATAGTTGATTCTACCCACCCAGATTTGTCTCCGAACAGACAACAACAAACAAGTCCAATTTGCGCATTGTACCCAGTCCTTGAACAAATTGTTCTAAGGTATATGAATGCACCTCGAAGAAATGTATTTGTAAACAAACCTTTTCTGAGTACACTATGTGATAGGGGCGCACAAGCAAATGTGTGGTAAAAGCCACAGTTTAAAAGGATGTCAACTTTGAAAGTGGATATGTAAATTGGAAATGCTTGTGCACAGGGCCTATCAACCTCACAACACCCACTGCTCGTCTGTAAGGTGGCTAAAAAGCTTCATATTACATCTAAAAATATACTACAATCAAAGTTTTAATTGCTCATAAAACCTTAAAGTCTAAAAAAGTTTAATTTTCATAACATAGCATAAAGAAAGCAAAATTGCCTTTAAAGCCAATTTAAAAATATGCACTTAATATCTGCATAAAAAAGCAATTTTGTATTAAAAAATGTGCTGAATTAAAAGGTCTCAAAACTGCATGAATGTTTAAAAGTTCAGAGAGTCTTTATAAAAACAATGTTGTTTCCAGCTTCCGCAGACAACGTGTCTGTTGGCACCTCAATCACAAGCCCAAAGAACAAACAGGGTAATATATCCAGCCCAATCAGCAGCCACTGAAGGTGTAACAGCCTGTAATGCATCCACAGTAGATGTGCCAGGATCCAAAAATACAGGAGATGAGGCATTCAGACAAGGCTCATAATATGCATTTTGCTGCAACATAGTGATAACATCATTCAGTGATATTTTGAATACATGTGGTATTTGTAAAGCCTCTGTCGGATCAAAAGTTCCAAATGAAACCTTATCCCAAACAATTTCATCAATTACCGGAACAGCTGAAATATTCAACTGGGACAAGTCTCTTTGCACTTTGTGTGATGAAGAATGAGGCTTCAATAGCTCAGCTACCAGTTCAACTGCAGAGCATTCTGGGAAACAATGTCCGTTTAAAAGCAAAAAGAATACTGTCACAAAACTGAACCCGATGAAAAGGAAAAGCAGCGAAATGGAAATATAAATATAAATATAAGGGGAAACAAAATATGTCCTATTGAGCAAAGTTATAAATGCACGAGTTCCGTGCAATGGCAGGTATGACGAATCCGAGGAAATGTCATCAATGTCAGCAAAATAGCCAATGGAAGTCTGTGTAAAAATAGAGACCTCATCGGCAGTGTGGAAATGGTAGTTAACTCCAATAGAGGATCATAATAAACAACTTTGTTGTTAGTGTGCAGTGTTGAAAACTGTGAATTTGCATTCAGTGTTCGTATGGTGTCTGTAGATGTAATGAGAAGTAGCAAACCTTCAGTGTAAGATAACCCAGCTGGGAACAGAAACTTCTGTGTTAGTTAGTACTTGTAAAGGTATCTCCTGTACAGTAGTGAAAGGAGGCAGGTAACTACCAAGGAGCCCTGATGGCCTACTGGGCAGGGCTGGCCACATGATGTGGTTTGATCAAGTCAATTGATAAAAATCATTTGTTATTACAACCAGCAAGGGGCAGTAAAAATACAGTTCTGGTTACTTCAACTGCCAGCACCGGCATCAGCACTTTGTAAGTTGGGCCAAACTCCCTTTTGTCCAGAATCTTCTTTCAGACCAGAACCCCGTACTTTGGAATCCAGCCAGGAGCTGCTTGTTGAACCTTCACATCTCCAGTGGCTGAACCTTTCTCTAGCTCATTCAATTACTCATCCTGGAAGTCTTTCACATCCTGTCAGACAGCCAAATGTTCAATGATATCAAAAGGTATCTCCGCTTCCACTGTGCTAGGATTGTTGAGGTTTGGAACCCACATCTGTACTCCAAACACGATTTTGTAGGGGGTCCTCCCACCCAAGATTCCTCTAGGTAGATTGTTTAATGCTCTCTGGACCCCATACAGGTGGAGGACCCAACTACGACCTGAACCTAATACTGTAGCTATTAAAGACTCCTTTAGGTAACAGTTGTTCCTATCTACAATTCAATTTCCCTCAGATAACAGTGGGAGAATAGTACACAGCTACACCAAATGTACCCTTGGTATCCCTGTAAGCCTTAGAGGCAAAAGCTGGACCTGTGTCCAAATGGAATGCAGCTACTGATATGTCCAAATGAAGACTTGAAAATATTTTATACCAGTTTGAGCGCCAGATCATTAAAATTAAAAAGAATAAAAATTACATCATAAAACGTCATGATTCTAAACATTGTTAAAAAGTAGAATATGGAATTTCTTGCCTGGTTAAAATCCTTTGTGGCCTCAGAAAACGGCTAAAATAGCCATTTAAAATACGCCAACAGATCACCAAGACAGTTTGCATGCATCATTATTTACAACAATCCCCATGTGTGAACATTGGATCATGCCTTTACTACATATTTCAAAAACATGCCCAAATGTTTAACGTCACATCTTAGTCCTCTGCCACCAAGAGTAAAGCAAGTATCTAGATTATGTAAACACAAGTCACCTTGTTGTATCAGAGATGAACACATGTAGAGCATCTACAGGTCAGAGAAACAACAACAATCGACAGGCATCGATAATCCACTTTTTTCTTATATGAGCATAGTGGGGACAAATAAATGTAAAATGTTCTATGGAATCAGGGCTAGAGCCGCATGGCAGGCACAATGAGGTTATAGTGGCACTCACCCAGCTACATTACATAGCATTGCCAACTTAGGTCGAACAAAGCAAACACAAGGAGATGATGTACAGAGGGGAGAAACTTTTCAGATCCCCACAGATGGGTAACATGCTGTTTTTCACACCCTGTCACATTTCAGCACTTTTTAGCATCATTTGAAAAATCTTTCCCCAAACTTCCTACCTGGTAAATATGAATCATGCTAAAAAGAACTCTAAGACTGTGTGGTGTGATTAACTGCATGTGAGCTTAAATGGACTTGTGAATAGTATTCCACAAAAATTGTATTGATATCAATTTGTGCATATCTAATTTTACCTTACCACTCCTTCACTGCAGTCAGCAGGTGCCTTCCCATATCATGTCAAATCAAGATCTCATATCCCATATCATGTATTATCAAGTGACCCATTTTGTCTCCATCTATATATGTGCTAGCTGTTCGTGGTAGTCAAGGCAATGTAGACTTTCCCAAAATTGTGCATGCCTACCAGCATGCTAACAGTACTGCATGTCCTGTGTGATCTTGCACTGCCCTCTTCTCTTGGACTCATATCTACAATTACATTACCCCCACTATTACCAGTACGCTGTTATCTTGGCCTAAAATTTATCACTCATACTTCTGTCCTAAAAGTCCTTGTGTTTTGGGTGAGACTTTGGACTAGTAACTCCCAGATCCTGGTTAAGAATGCACTGGGACTACTAACTCTTGAAAGACAGGCCGGACAACTGGGCTGGTTTAGAAAGATCAGACAATGGCTTTTTAAACTGAGGTTGGGGATTCTGGGAGATGATCCAAAGTCCATTACTAAAAACACACTCCCCCAGCTCAAAAAAAGGTATTGGGACTATATTGATTCTATATGCACTGATATCAGGGCACAAGGCACTTTAAGTAATAGATTTTAAAAAAATTAAAGTTGTTTAAGGTTGATAATTATATGGATGAAGTCGAACCTCCTTAGGCGTGAGCACTTTATATACAATGCAGGACTGGGGTTCTTTCCTTGAATAGTCATAGTCATAGTCATAGTCATAATTTCTTGTATAGCGCACATTTCGCAATAGTCTCAAGGCGCTTTTCTGTATGAAAAGATTCAATGCTCCGTCCATCATCTCCTTGTGTTTGCTTTGTTTTCCCTAAGTTGGCAGAGTATGCCCAGCCGTGGGTCCCTTGCTCACTTTGTCACTGGACTCAAGCTAGCCTGGCTGATGAGGGGTGTCACCCCGAAACTGGTCCCAGGATGCTTGTTTCTGGTCCAGGGAGGACCGGGCCTGGCAGTTCAGGCTGGACTGTTCCCATGAGGCACAAGGTCAAGACTGCATATGGCTGGGTCTGAACTGGGATGGCGAAGTGAGCTGAAGAATGATGATTGATCATCTCAGATCTGTGACTGGGAGTGAGTGTCTGAAAAGTTCCAGTGCTCCGTCCATCATCTCCTTGTGTTTGCTTTACCCATCTGTTTTAGGCATCTCAAAAATTATTTTAAAGTCATTTTTTCTGTTTTTGCTGATTTGGCTTTGCAATGCAACAAGGAAAAAATATAAGATTTAACTGCTTTTCCTAATTTATTTAACCTGCATGGACTTAAAAAATATAGGCCAGGCCTGTAGAATATCGCAACTCTGAGAGTGAACTGAGATATGCACTGACATTTCACATTGCTCCTCTACCCTGAACTGTCCAGTGCAAAGCTATCCTGGCACTAGTTCCTGCACAGTGTTATCATTCTACACTTCTAGCTCGCCCTATCCCATTTGAAGCAATCTGTGATGACCTGTCATCCTGGGTTTTCTGGTTCCACGTTGGAACCTAGAGTTTGGAACCACATGATGCCAAGGTTCCCATATCTTGTAATTCCATGTTTGTCAGATGTTAGCTGACTGTTGGTTGGGGCTGATTAAATATAACCTACTGAACTTAATCCAGTGTGAATCTCACTTTATTACACTGGCGACGTTTCTGGATGGGATCCACTCGTGCAGGATAGCCTCAACAACAGGTGAATAGCTGAACATTAAGTGAAAATCTCACATGACAGCTGTGTCGGTGAAGGAAGATCAACCAACATCTTCAAGGTACAGCTGTGGCCCAGCGAAGGAAACACGGTGAAGGACGTTGAGGAAATCGAAAACGTGACGAAAATCAGCAAAGGTAGACTGTTACAATTATTTTTTTGGAAGAAAATGAAAAAAAACGGAGTTTGTAACTGACGTCGATTTTCGAGGGTGATTTCCCTAAGAAATAAGTCCTTTTGTTTGAGAAAAAGGTGGCGGACATCTTGGTTTGGGCGTGTTTCATGGAAGAAAGAAACAAGCGAGATCGCCCATAGAAACTGATACGATTGTTTCCTAGCGGCCATTTTAGGTTGGGAAAAGGAAAAAAACAAGCTCTAATAGCCAAAGAAAGAAACATTTAATGTTGTGGCGGCCATTTTGACTTGGTTTTGAAAAAGAAGAAAAGAAAGCCCAATCCACCTTGGAAACAAGCCTGAATGTTTGTGATGGATTAGTGGTGGCCATCTTGGATTTTTTTTTCTCGATTTTTTTTTGTTTTTTTCTGTCATTTCAAGAGGATTGTTACAACTGAAGCAGCGGTTTGGAGCGTGGCATTAAAAGACTATATACTTCAATGGAGAAGGAGGACTGAAGGATCCGTTGTAAGGAAAACGAGTGAAAACGCGAGGGAGAGAAAAGTCGGAGGAGCTTGGCGGACAGATTCCACATTGAGGAACTTGAAGCCTGTCGACGGTGATGGGCACACCTTTTTGAGGGAAGGGCGGTGGTACTTTGTTGATAAAGATTTAATAGTGGTACAAGTGTAAGGGTTTTGAGTGGAATTGGTGCTGTAAAATGCAGAATGTAACTGCACCACCTTTCTTCCTGATGGAACCGGGTGAACCACTGATTAGGTGGAAAAAATGGAAAAAGATCTTTGAAAATTACGCAAGGGTGTGTGGTGCAAATTTGAGTGGTGAAAGGAAGCATGCTTTATTGATGCATTGTTTGGGTGGAGAAGGCCAAGAGATTTTGGAGACTCTTCCGGCCATTCCTCAAGCAGAACAAAGAGGATTGAATGAGTATGAGGTGTGTGCTAGGCAGTTGGATTTACATTATCTTCCTAAAGTGAGTACAATCATGGAAAGGTACTATTTCGGGTTAAGAGAGCAGGGTAAGGAAGAGAGTGTTGAGGAGTACATTACTGCTCTAAGAAAGTTGGCTTCAAGTTGCAAGTTTGGAGGTTTAGTGGAAGAACGCATTAGAGATCAGTTCGTTTTGAGATGCGTGAGTGATAAGATAAGGGAAGAGTTGTGGCTAAAGGATGAGCCTGCACTTGAAGAAGTAGTAGGTATTGCAAAAAGGGTTGAACATATGTTAAAATGCGTTGGGGAACTAAGCAAAGAGAAAAAGGATGACAAACCAAGTAGTTCTTCAACACAAGAAGTGGTGTGTCAGGCTGTGAAGAGACAGGATGAGAAGAAAAAAAAAGAGGTGTGTGAGGAGGAAAGGTTGAAAGGGGAGGTTGATGGTGGTATTTCTAAAATACAGTCGAGTAAGAAATTCACAACTCCTTTTCAAGGAACCTGTTATAGATGTGGGAAATATGGGCATATGGCAAATGCGAGAGAGTGTCCTGCTCTTAGGTTCAATTGCAATGTGTGTGGCAGAAAGGGACACATTGGTAGAAATTGTAGAACAAGAGTTGGGAGAGATATGAAGACTGAGACTAAGTTGGTCAGCTTTCAGATTAATGATGATGTTGTAGAACATCCTTCTGATTATGTGTTGATTTGGGAAGCAAGTGTGTTGATGAAATTTGATTCATGCTCACATGTTACTTTTATTTCAAATGAGGTGTTTGAAAATGTGTTTGGGAAGGAAAAAACTTTGTGTAAACCGGATATAAGACCAACAGGTTATCAAGAACATCCCATAAAAATAATGGGTTACTTTTTTGACTGCATTGAATATAAAGGGAGGTATACAGAAGCAAAAGTTTATGTGGTAAACAGGGGTGACAACTTGTTGAGTTGGTCTCATCAGGCAAGGTTGGGTGTGAGTCTCAATCCAAATGCTCATCCAGTTATTCAGGTACAGGCTGTAGACAATGTTGAGAACAAGTTCATTAAGAACTACAAAGAGTTGTTCAGTGAGAAACTAGGATGTATAAAAGGTTACAATCACAACATCAAACTGAAGTTAGGTGCGGTGCCTGTTGCTGCTAAAGTAAGACGCATTCCAATTTGTGTAAAGGATGCTGTGGGTAAAGAGATTGAGAAGTTGTTGTCGACTGGGGTTATACAACCAGTAGAAGCAACTGAGTGGCTCGCACCAATTGTGGTCGCGAGGAAGCCTAATAATGAGATTCGGCTGTGTGTTGACCTTCGTGCTTTAAATAAAGAGGTAATAGTTGACAAGTACCCTTTGCCAAACATAGAGGAGTTGGTTTCTACGTTAGATGGGGCTTGCTATTTCACCACCTTAGATATGGCTTCGGCTTATCACCAAGTTCCGCTAAAAGAAGAGTGTCAAGAGCTTACTAGTTTTATTACACCAATGGGTGCATTCAAGTTCTTAAGAATGCCTTTTGGGCTGGTTTCGGCAGCCTCGGTATTCCAGAGAATTATGGAAGATCTGTTCAAAGGAATACCGGGGGTAAGATGTTATCAGGATGATGTTCTCATTTCTGGTAAGAACGAACAGGAACATGATGAGAGGGTTTGCCTGGTGTTGAAGAAAATGTTGGAAGTTGGTTTGACTCTGCGTCAGAGCAAGTGCAAGTTTGGTGTCAATGAACTAGATTATTTGGGCCACCATATCTCTAGGAAGGGCATTTGTCCAAAAAAGGATCTTGTTGAAACAATTGAGAAATTGAAGGAACCATGTTCAAAAGAAGAGGTTTCTTCATTTTTGGGCATGGCAGAATTTTACAATAAGTTTGTCAGAAACTTTGCAGATAAGACTATTAATCTGAGGAAGATCATGTGTAAAAATGCTGTGTTTAATTGGACTGAGGAGTGTAGCAGAGAGTTTGATCAGGTGAAGATGGATCTGAGGAATGCACCAAATTTGCAGGCGTTTGTTCCAGGCGATCCAACGTTTATTGTAACAGATGCTAGCAGTAAGGGTCTGGGTGCCTTGTTGTTACAGCTGAGGAAAGGCAAGGAGGTCCTTATAGCTTGTGCTTCGAGATGTTTGAAGGGGGCAGAGTTGAATTACTCTGTCATAGAGAAAGAGGCGCTTGGTATATATTGGGCTGTGAATAAGTTCAGGAAGTTTGTTTGGGGTTCCTCCTTTACCGTCAGGTCTGATCACAAACCGCTAAAGGAAGTGTTTGAAAAGAAGGGATTAGACTCCATCTCGGGAAGAATAAGGAGATGGGTAATTTCTTTGCAGGAGTTTATGTTCAAGTTTGAATATATCCCAGGAAAAACTAATGTCTCGGCAGATTGTCTGTCTTGGTTGGTGGATGTTGTAGAAAATGTTGAGGAGGTTTTGGCTGACGATTTTGAGGCTGAATTAAAGGTGTGTGATGTTACCTTGGGGGCGGTGAAAGAAGATGCTTGGAGAGAGGAGCTGAGTAAGGATGAGGAATTGTTGGAGGTCATTAAATTGTTGGAAGATGGTAGGTCTTGTTCTTTAAAGAAGCCGTGGTCTTTGATTGCTGATGAGTTGGCAGTGGTAGATGGTTTACTCATGAGAGGTACTAGGTTAGTTCCTCCTATTAACCTCAGAAGTGTTCTGGTGGACATGTCTCATGAGGGTCACTTGGGTATTTCCAAGACGAAAGAACGCATACGTATGGACTTCTGGTGGCCAGGTATCGATTTGTTGGTGGAACGCGCTGTTAGGGATTGCTCTTCTTGTCAGGCAAGTGATAAAGTTTTGAGGACGAGGTCTTCTCCTATGGTTTGCAGGAGATTGCCCAGGTCCCCCTGGGATGAAGTTGCAGTTGATATTGTGGGGCCCTTACATGGCGAGCATCAAACTCCATTTATGTTGGTTTTATTGGATTTGTATTCTAGATGGGTTGAGGTCAGTTTGGTAAGGGAGATTACAAGTGAGTCTGTTATCTCCTTTTTGGAGTCTATCTTTAAACGTGAGAGTTTTCCGAACTCAATTCTTTCTGACAATGGGCCTCAATTTTGTTCTGGGAAAGTCGAGGAGTATCTCAGTGAGTGTGGCATAGTTCACAAGAAGATTTCTTTGTATCACCCAGAAGCAAATGGTGCTTTGGAGAGACTCAACAAAACTTTGAAGGAAAGCATTCAGTTGGCGAGGGTTAACAATTTGGACTGGAGAAAAGAGTTACAGAACAGAATTTCAGCTTATCGATTCTCTCCTCACTCTACCACAGGAAAGACCCCGTTTGAACTTTTCAAGGGTAGAGCACCAAATACTTGTTTGTGTCCTGCCTGGATGGCTGCAGACAAGGGTGTTAAAAATAATGGGGTGGGTGCATGGAGAGAAAGGGAATTGGAACTTCAGAGAAAAAGGAAAATTTATGTGGATAGGAGAAATTCTGCTAAGGATTCCAAGTTCAAGGTGGGTGAGGTAGTAAAAATCAGGGCTCCTGTGGGCTGTCAAAACTGGTCGAAGTTTTCTGTTCCTAGAACCATTGTGAAAATTTTCAAAAATGCTGTAAAGACGGAGGATGGTCGTATCTGGAACAATAGTCGTGTTTCTCATTTTGGTGGAAAGGGGAAATGTGATGATGCTGTTGCTGTTCCTGATCTGCGTTCTAATTATTCTCGCAAGAGTGTGAGAGTATGTAGGCCACCTGTTCACTTGCGTGATTATGTCTAGATAGTTTCTTCTTTGCTTTACCTTTTCTTTCCGTTGCCTTCTTCATTGCTGGACATGTAAACCTGTTTAGTGTTTAAGAGGGAGAAGTGTGATGACCTGTCATCCTGGGTTTTCTGGTTCCATGTTGGAACCTAGAGTTTGGAACCACATGATGCCAAGGTTCCCATATCTTGTAATTCCATGTTTGTCAGATGTTAGCTGACTGTTGGTTGGGGCTGATTAAATATAACCTACTGAACTTAATCCAGTGTGAATCTCACTTTATTACACAATCCTAACAGAAAGATGTGCACCAGGCTCTCACAATGAGCCACTGTCCTGAACTACCCCATGCAAAGATATGTTATGTTATGTTAAGAAGATTTCTCCAGCACACAGGTGCCCCAGAAAGGGGCTCCCCAGTGCTATTCACTGAGATGGCAAAATGGCAGAAAAGACCCAAAGTACCGAAAAAGAAGAATTAATACAGCCAAGACTAGGAACGGCCAGGTCTGTAGCTCCTTCGGAAAACTCAGATGAATCCCCTCCTTTTTCTATCCTAGCGCTGCCACATGAGTTGCACTGTCAAAGTAAACTTTTACCCTGTACTATACTGCGAAAAGCTCTCCTAATGCACATCTATTCTGATCTGCCCTAACTCCAAGCTATCCTAGCACTGACACGCACCAATGTCTGAGATTGAAATTCTGTCCTGGCCTGCCTGCCACATGCTAAGCTACCTGAGCACTGAAACGAGCACCCAGTCATACACAGAGGTCTCTCAAACCTCTCCTTTTTCCGGAATTGCTCATGTAGAGCTAGGCTAGCACTTAGACATGTGCCACACCTTCAAAATGCATTTCTGTCCTGTCCTCCCCCATTGAAAACTATACTAACATTAACAAGTGCATTGAACTCGCACAATGAACTCCTTTTCTCAACTATTCTATGCAAAGTTACGCTAGCACTGAAACTGCAAAAACCCTCATAATGCACTTCTGATATGCCCTCTGCATATCAGAGTTGAGAAAACACTGTTATTGTCTTACAAAAAGGTAGGCCTAAACTGGTCTGGATTTGCGTCTGTTCTTGTTTAAAGGAGACCTGTTTTGGCAGCTTTGGCTAAACTTGTTCTACCGGAGAAGAACCAAATATGAAGTGCATAAGGTTGGTCTTTGGACTGGTATGATGGGCAAACAAGCAAAAAAAGATGGACTAGAATGCAGCATGAGGAATTACTTGTGGCTGAGATTGATTCAAGCATTCTACCCATCACCTTTTTCTAAAATTCAGTACTGAATGACAGAACACATTTTATAATGACGTGACAGGAAAAAAACTAAGGGGCATATTAGCAAGAACCTCGTTAAAATTATCGCCCTTTTAACGGCAGGAAACTGCCGCTAAACGGCGATAATGGGCTTGCTAATATGTGTTATAGAATTCCAATAGAAACCCAGGTTAGATGTGCAGGACATCTAAACTGGGCTTCATTGGAATTCTATAATGCATATTAGCAAGCCCATTAGAAACGGCGATCATTTTAGCAAGGTTCTTGCTAAATTGCCCTTAAGTCACAAGACTTATTTGATGTGACTTTTCTTTCATACAATGATTTAACCTTTTAGTTCTGGATAAATCCCTTTCTTTAAGACTACTAAATAGAATTCAACATGGTGGATACCATAAATGCATATGTTCATATTTCTATATAACAGTGATGTGCTGTTATTGTCACTGTTGAGAGAGGGGAGGGGCAGCATGGCTCACATGAGGCTTCTCCTTTCTTGAGTCATGACCCCTTCACACACTCAACAATGGTGGTAAATAGCATATTACATTCATCTGTAGAGATATCTATCTGTGTTTCTATTCCAAACCACACATGCCCATTCACACAAATACATATTCAAGAAATGACTTATGATTCACTCACTCATATCAAAGCAACAGGACCATTCTGGTTCTCCTGCTGAAATGGAATAGAGAGAGTTTTTGCAGTACTTGGAACCTCTCTACAGCCTCTCTCAGGCAAGGTCCTGGAAAGGGGAGCCAATGTCTAGCTTTCTTCCTTCTTGGAAAGTAGTACTTTTCATGACCCTGTGCAAGCAGAATTTTGTTCCACTCATAGTACTGAGAAAATATAAGTATCACCTTGTATCAGCTCCTGGAGGGAGTGTTGCAGGGCAGAGGGGTGGGGTGGGGCAGGGTGTGGGGTAGTAAACTTTGGCATACAGTCGGAAGGAGGTAAGTATATAAATAAATACAAACTAATTTCATTGCGCGTGCTGAAACGCCAAATGGCGAGGCAGCGCTCACAATGAAATTCGTTTTTAATAGCTACTTGCAAACCCTATTTTGCGAGCTGGTAATAGGCTACTGACTCGTAAACTAGGGTTTGTAAATAGTAAAGTGCATTTTACTGGTCGCAAACGGTCCGATAGGCCATTTGTGAAAGGTAAAATATGTTGTACATCTTGCCCAGAACGTCCTGACTGGATTGTGGAACCGCTCTTGATCGTGGCCTCACTAGTTCTCTAATTCCCCAGCTAAATTTTGGCTTGAATTGCCGCACCTTAGTCTCTTCTTACCTTGTCACATTGCATTTGCTGTCAGATAAGTGGCTATTCTCTTCAGATCTCTATGCACCTGTTAGTATGCCATTCAAGGCTCTAGTACTGATTTCCTGTTTACTTTTCCTGCCCCATGTCCAAAAGCACATTCCTAATTCTTTCTTGTTCCACCTACTTGAGGGTCCCAAGCTCTGAAGGGCCTAAGAATTCTACACCAGGTATCACAACTCTGAAAATATTTTTCTGTCGCCCTCCAAAGTAATTTATCCATGTTTATGAGGCTTCTCAAGACAGGGATAGATTCCATGTAAATCACCTTTTGTTCTCGCTCAGAACTAGCACACCCTCTCTGTATCTCAAGCACTACAGAGAATATAAATGGACTAGACTACCAACTACCTGTATTTGGTCAGAATCAAAACCCAGAATAAGGCACAAAAATACTTTCCGAACGGTCGAGAGGGCTACTTCCAAACTAATAGCAAGTCATGCCCCACACGGGTGCCCATCGTAGGCCCAGGACTATTGGGTCTCTGTTATATTTTCAGGATAACAGCTGATTATATTAACTAGTTTCACTGATATCCACTTTATAAACATTTATCCTTTGTTGTTGTCCTGATAATATGGCATGGGTTCAACCCTTCTGCACGCACACACTGGACATACCTGAGGGGGTGAATATTATTACTTTTCACTTATTACGTACCCACCCTTATATAGTTACAGCTCATTCCCAAGCATTATAAGAATGGGGACCGAGGGGGAGCAGGCCATAAGCCCGTTTCCCCCTGGGAATGTGCACACAATTGGAACGGGTCACAAGGTGCAAACAGGGAGTAATTAGGGAAAGACGGGTGCGCAAGTGAATCTATTTATAGAGTTTGGCTGGGGCGGTAAAACACTCGGGTCCGAGGGCATCAGGAAGGTAATGAGTCTATTTTTGGTCCCACCCACCCACCCTCAATATTTCTTACTATTTGTGTTTTCTTTCACACAAACACTTTATTCCCAGGCTTTAGTTTGTGTTGAAACTTCAGCTAGAGTTTTTTCTGGCACTATAAGACAGGTACATTTTTCCCACATGCAGAAAAGGTAGGCAGAATTTTTTGGGGGGTAGACAGTCTTGAGCGGGCTTATCCATCCCTCTAGCGGGGAGGGGGGAGTACAGGAAAATGGGCAAAGGGAAGGAAAATTATGGGCGTTTTCTTAAACATGATCACAGTTCTTTGACGATGCTTGATCACCATTGAGGAATTTTGTTTTGAAGTTGTGTTAAGCTGATTTGGGGATTGAATTATGATCTAACTGTTAATGCTTTGTTAATTAAAGTTATGCTATGCACCTGTCTTAATAAAGTGGCCTTTTTTGCTAATAAAGAAGTGGTGGGACGTGAACTATTGTGCGATGTACTTATCCAGTGCATGGGCTGGTCGATGCTTTGTTTATTTACAGATCTACCCCACCCTACAATGATACGTGGTAGGCTAGTCGTGATGCCTTTTTTAGTCCTCTGCTATGGAGTGCCACATCTTTAAAGCAGTGTTAGAATAAGGTTGAAATCTGAAGAGAGGAAACAAAACTCACATGTGTACAAAGGCTTTGTAGTGAGAAATACATTTAGAGTACAATGTTTCTGGGTTGTGGGCGAAGGCTATGGAAGACCTGGAACACCCTCCCTACCCACATACAGCAGACCCAGGACCTACTCGCCTTCAGAAGACTCCTCAAGACCTGGCTCTTCGAGCAGTAGCAGCACCCCCCTCCCCTCAGCGCCTTGGGACCCTCACGGGTAAGTAGCGTGCTTTACAAGTACTCTGATTGATTGATTGAAGCAAGGCAATTAAGGTCCCTCTCAATTTACCTTGCAGGGGGCAGCCCATAAGTTTTGTTACACCACTGGTCATTGCACTTTGGCAACTTGGAACTGGGCACAAAACCTGTCCCGAAACAATGTGCAAATGGTTTTTATTGAGGCCGTTATTATGCTTGTCTCTAATGCAGCACTCAGAATGAGCGGGAAGCATGAGTAGAACTCCAATTTGCCCGAGCTTTATCCAAGTGACCAATCCCATAATTGCTGTGACTCACGCTATGCATTCCACAAAACATAATCATATTTTTATTTGCAAATTATTTCCAGGGAAATGGACCGAACTTAAGATGAATATGATATCAGAAAATCAAAATTGATAGAGGCCTGACCTCTCTTTGAACCCGTTGAGCTGCAGAGCACTTTAATAAAATATATTTGAAGGGGATCTTGAAAAAGAAATTAAAACCAAAGAACTGAATGCCTCCATTACTGGGGACAGATTGCATCACACGATTACCAGACTGAGGAAGAAAATATCCTATTTTATAAATTGGATTGGATTATTTATTGTGATTTTTAAAGGTATCGAACACCGGTAGCCTTCCAAGCAAATATTAAATTAACCAGGGAAATAATGTTCACTGTATGAAAGAAATGGCTCTGAAATTAATCTCTTTATAAGCATTACAAGCAGTAAATCCTTCTTCATGCTGCAGGGCTCAGATGAGCTCAACTTCAAGTTTTAAAAGCAGCTGGTCCTCTTGTCCTTTCAATCTGAAATGTTATCTGCTCGTGAATACGTTAGAGCAAAGGAAATACCTACATGACGCAGACAACTGTGTCTCACAAGTAGCTCAAAACAAATAATCACTAAAGAAATAAATACAAAAATAATAGACTTATGGTATGGGATGAAAAGTACTTTGGGTCTCATTTACAAGATTTTGATGCAAGCAACGCAGCAAGCCTTCATACTGCGCTGTGCGTCAAAATAAAAATGCTGGAATATGCCATATTTACAAGATACAGCGCATTCCTGTCCTTCTCCCATTCGCCAGCGCACAAACACCAGCAGTGCGCCAGTGCACACACCCTTTGCGTCATTTCGCAAGGGTGCCTGCACTGAGGGAATGATTGTCTTTGTGCAGGGCGGGACATCTTCCGGCACAAAAACAATGATTCAAGGTATTTTGCAGCATGCATAGAAAGAAGAAAAAATTAGAAATAAAAGTACTTCTCCTCGTTGCACCTCCTTACAACTCCCCTGAGGAGGCATAGGATTATGACGCATTCCCAAGTTTATAAAATGTTGTAAATCTGGGAATGCGTCAAGTTCCATGGATGTTGAGAGGGAATACCCACAGCCATGGAGCACCCCTTTCACGCGTGAAAGAGGCCAATGTTTACAAGGCCATGAATAGTCACGCAGGGTGACGTTACTTGGCCTTGTAAATATGGGGAGGCCTATTGTGCTGCAGGTTCATCAATAGAAGTGATGGATCAGCGGTGCAATGGGATTGTAAATAAGTCCCTTTGATTTTGCACATTTCTCAAGGTTAGCTTGGTAATAATTTCACCACATATGTTGGATATTAAGTCATTATTCAGGAACTTTCTGAACCCATGTTTAGATGTGCCGTGTTTGGTTCTTGTACCACAGATGGCTAACATATAGCCCCACATTAAAAGTGGCAGCTAAATGGTGTAATAATTTATCACATGCTACAAATACGGTTTCTGGCGAATAACATACTGATTCTGATGCTTAATGCACTAAAATCCACATGTTTCGTTTACTATCAAATATTCACAAAAAGCAATGCAGCAAGCCACCTTGCTGCACTGCATGAAAAGGAGTGGGCAGGAAAGCACCATATTTAACATTATATGGTGCATTCATACATTTTGCCTTTGCTGGCACACACACTGTTGCCTAGTGTAAATGTAAATGTACAGGAATTTATATAGCGCAAATCACCGAGCGGTTTCTAAGCGCTTGCTTAGGGAACCCGTCCTGATATTCCCCTGTGAGATAACCCCAGCAGGGTATCCGCAAGGTGAAAGCCAGGCATCCCGCCGTGAGGGGCCGTTGTGGAGATTAAGCAAGCTATTGCCCAGAGTCGCAGAGTGTGAACCCGTGAATCGAGTAGGCACCCGAGCGAGAATTGTTGAGTCCATGGACTTTTTTTTTAGGACTCAAGACCTCACCGAGCCGGGAATTGAACCCTGGTCCTGAGCTGACCTCTGCTTCCAGGTCTGCCTCCTCTAACCAGTGAGCCACACTTCTCCACACAGGCACCTTTGTACAATGGTGCAAGGGTGCCAGCATTGTAGGCAGGATTGTTTTGTGGAGGAAGGGACATCTGCCTGCACAAAAACAATCCTCTTTTTCCTCTTTCTGATTGTGCTGCAGAATGCAGTACAAGGATAAAAGTTAGGCTTTTTCCAGAGTGGCAGAACAGAAGCAGCTTTCCACGCCTTCGGAACACAGTTTGCCTGTATTATTATAGCGAAAAGCAGCTGGAATTGATTGCTGAGTAGCTCTGGGAACATGTGCAAGACCTTAGGAGGACAAGGGTCCATTGGACCCCCTGACTTAGTTGTCAGTATAAGTTGACATATCTGTTCTGCTGACGGGGCTGAAAACAGAAAATCTGTATTAACCAATTCTGAGTGCCTATCTGGGCTAGGCTGAGTATTTCCTGTTAAATGGTTGTCACTGTTAGGGGTGGAGATAGATTCGTAAATGAGTTTCACTTTGTCAATGAAGAAATGCCCCAGCTCGTTACATAGACCTAAGCTGCCTTCTATATGTTTAGCTGATGGCTCAGTGAGTTTTTTGACAGTGGCAAAGAGTTCCTTACTGGAGTTTTTGGCCTCCTTTATTTTCTTTACGAAATAAGCCGATTTTTCTTCAGCTATTAGTTTCTTGCAGGTTGCTAATGACTTGCAGTAGATTTCTTTCTCCTTATCCTCATAGTTAACCCTCCATCTCCTTTCAGCCCGCCTACATGTCTGTGTTTGTAGTCTTAGCTTCTCTAAAAAACCAAGGCTCTGAGATGTTTTTCCTCTTAGAGTTTTTCTTTTTAATGGGTGCGACTGAAAGAACCGCCGCTTTGATCCAGTTGTTTACTTGGTCAGTGGCTATATTGAAATCATGACCTGATAAAGTCGCAAGAAGCTGCTCATGAAGTTTGGGTATTTCAATTTTATCCCATTCCTGGTAGGTGAAGTGCCTACCCTTAGGAGCCCTTGATGTTTTTGCGTGTTCTACAGTTAGGGTGAATTTGACAACTTTGTGGTCAGACCATGGGACCGGGATAACTTCACCTATTTTGATGTTGGGATTGGAGGAAAAGATCTCATCCAAGGTATGACCAGCAGAGTGTGTTCCTTGTTGGACTAATTGGGTCAGGCCGCAGCTAGCCATGGTCTCTCAGATAACTATTGATTTCTGCATCATTTGTTTCTAGTTACCCTTTGAGTCCCTGAGCCTTAACAAGCCCACATAGTTCCCACTGCGAAGTCTACTGCGCCGTCCAGTATGAACCTCAGTCACTGATCCACTGCTTACTCAATGCCCTCTCATTCTCCAATGCAGATTTAACACTTTTAATGGAAGGCACTTGAAATGTTGGCATTAATTCAAGGCTATGAAGATTTGGGTGTGTCATATAGTATGGTTGTGTGACCTTACCTTGTAATACACTGGCAAATATTGTTTTAGGTCCAGTCAGGCTCATTTGTATAACTTCTAGCTCATCCCTGGGTAGCTGTGGCTTCGAACAGCAAGGTTTAAACAAATGAACTACTGTAAAGCCATAAGAAGCAGAAAATAATGAAATAAAGTTACACTACATGCAAGAAAACCGACACCAATTTAAAAAATAGACTATATTTGTATGAATTTTAGAGACAAAGATGAGCAAAATCCACCAGAGAGTTCCGAAGATACAGATTTTTGAAGAACATTTATTTCTCAGTTCTTTTAGTCACAACCGCAAACAAGCATTAGTAACCGTAAAATATGTGAACTTTTGAGAAGTTTGGAAGAGTTATGTTTGGCTACTCATGCCCAACTACAGCAACCAAATTCACTCAACAGGTAGAAGGTCAGGGTATCACTAAGGCGTAGTTGGACAGTTACCTGGTCATGAAAGTGTTCACCAGTCCAGTTCTGAACTTTACAGTATGACCGCCATGGACTTTAATGGAGAGCTCCTGATGCTGAGGATACAGGAGATGGAGTTTGAAGGATGATCTGGGTGCTGCAACTGACTTGCCATTTGGGGCTACTCCAGCGTTGATGGCCCTGGGCCCTGGTGCTGGTTCCAGGAGATCAGCTAACTGACATTTGGAGTCACTTCTTTGGGCTGGGGCTTGGGAGTGACATCTTCTCAAGCCAGGTGCCACAGGCACAGTCCTCTCTTCACTGGACCAAGGTGTGGCAGATGCAATCAAGCAGACAGTGCAGCTTCTCCTTGCCTGGTACAGGAGTCAGCAGGTCAGTCCTTGTCAATTTCCGTCTTGATCTGAGCTTCAGGGTGCCAGGGGTGCCATATTTGTGCTTATAAAGTGCCCATGGAGAATGAAGCTGCCAATGGGCTACCAGGATCTCTCCCAACCTTTGTGTGGCATCTAGCAATCCCAGGGTGCACTATTGTGCTCATGCTCAAGATGTCTTAACCCATCCTTAAATGTTAGGAGCTAGGTAGCCCAACCTAGCTGTGGCTACATGTGGGCTACAAGGCCACGGGAAAACCAGTTTGGCCATCTGTTGTTTACACAATACAAGTAGGTAGATTACAACACACACACACACCATTTTTCTAAAATGGTTTGGGCGTTGATTCCTTCCCATATATAGGAGAAGTGTCAATGATGAGATAGTGAGAAAATTGGCAGACCCTGCCAATCACTCCCTGGTGGTTGATTATGTGACGTACTCCCTATGTTTTCTTCTAAGGGTGCTCTATAGCTGCATGCTACATACCCCTCGGCACCGGACATTTCTCGATTATCTTTTTTTTTACAGTACACACACAGGGGTGTCTTTGTTGATGTTCACTAGACACAGCACTATCTTAGATATTTATGAAGTTGACGCTGAAACTTATATAAAAAGGATTTGATGTGTGTGCCATACTTAGGACCTTTGTGTATAATATTACCATTGTCCCTAAGCCTGAGAGTTGTTCGCACTACTCAGGAGAGCAGAAAGCTGCCTGGTGGCCAGCAACCATGTGGGGACACTAGACTAACTGGGCAACAGAGTGGCAACTTTCCAAAAGCTGCATATCCTTAAAAATGACATTAAATTAGTCTTGGGTTTTAATGCCATGATTAATTTGATACTTCAATATGTCGGGGGATAAAATTCATGATAATAGTTGAAAATTTACTTATGAAAGCCGGAAACGACTAAAGGTCTGGTGCCAGATAAGACATTTTTAACAGTATTTGTAAATATTTTAACTGAGCGGAAAATGTTTCTCTTTTAACCTTTGTATGTAATGAAATGTGTTTTACATGCTTTATGGTTATGACAAACCAAATAAAGTTAATTTTGACTGACTGACTGACTGATACTTCAAAGTAACTATTTTAGTAATCCCATTCAGAAGTTAGCCAGCCTGAGGGGTTAGCAGGTATCTCTGTGTTAGCCAATGGAAATGTATCAAACTTCCAATGAAACTAAAATGTCACTCCAGGAAGTGTTTTTGTTTGTTTATTGTAAGTCTTTTCAATACTTTTCCTTAAATTGGTGACAGAAATGTGTGGGGTGGGCATGAAAAATAAAACATTAGAGCTATCGTTATACATAATTTTTTTATCTTACTATAAACATATTACCAGTAAATACATTTGTGTGAAATTTGGCATTTTCTTAGCATGTATAGCTTACTCTTGGTATTTTTATATTTGTGAAGATTTTTCAGTGGGGCACAGTTAAAACATGATATCAAATTGTGTTCACTTACAAATAACTGTGGCATGAATCCACATAACATTTTACACACATGTAAAATGTTTAGTCTCCTATGGTTATAGCAATATTCATTTAAGTCCGATAAGGGGGGACAAGGTTAAAAGGGGGGACAAGGTTAAAAGGGGGGAAATATCCTTTGCTGGTTAACATCTTGGTGCAGCTTAGTGGCAGCCACTGGCAGAACTTTTCCATATTTAGCTTGCTCAGGCAAATCTCTTAATGGACCTAACACTTATAGAGGGAAAGTTACAAAACTCAGGATTTACATTCTTAACTCTAATAGGAATCTTTGCTCTATGCTAGACAAAAAAAGGTGACCCAAAATGTCACCTAACTTAGTATGAAACTAGAATTTTTCTCAGCAAAGTGCCTTTGCTTCATTTGGTGTAAATATGTTCAGCACTTTTTGAGAATTTAGTTACCAAAATGTGTCTGTATGCTTTAAAAGTTTACATGTTAAAGCTATTAGGGCCCGTAATATACATTGTGCCTTGGCCGAGCAACAAGAGTGTGCGCCTGCTTTGAGCCCCCCTGGGCACAATGGTATTACAAAAGCGGCTGCAGACGCTTGCGCACCCCCTTCCATAATACAGATAGTGCTGGTGCACATGTTGCACCAGCACTATCATGAGAGGGCGTTCCCTCATTTCCATGGTGGCATGTCCCCATACAAATGAGGGATTTACTGTGCCTCTGCACCCACTTTGTATTACCGACATGCATGCAGAGGCAAACATACCTTTGAAAGGTGCATCTAAAGTACGTAACAAAAAGGTGGAGCACTTTCAGTGTGCCTCTTAATGGCAGCCCTGTTGGGGGCGAATGGGGGTCCCATGGAGATGTAGTCACTCACCTCACCCACCTGAAAGGGGATCTCTAATCGCCCTTAAAAGTGCAGGCGGATTGACAGCTACAGTGTGAAACATGGAGCAGCTTTTCAGCAGCTTCTCCGTATTTCACTTAAATGTGCTGCCCCCAGGGCAGCGCGAGATCATGGTAGCCCTTGGAGCAGTGCATTCAATCTAATATGGCGCACTTTCCTTGTTTGCACACGGCACACCTTCTGAAAGGTGCACTGTGTTGCAAACAAAGAAAGTGTGCTGTGTCTGTAATAAGGTCCCTGGGCTGCTGCAGGATGGCAGTAGAAGAAGCCCCTGTGTCCTATAAATGAAAATTGAGTGGAACCAAAAACAGACAGGGAGAGCATACTCTGACTCACTGGCTCACATGGGTGTCCCAAAACAAATATGGAATTTTCAAAAGCTCAGTAGGCCCATATACATCAAATACATCATACGATTAGGCCTGGGTAAAGCACTACACTACGCTTGCGTAGTTTATTTACGTAATTTATTTACGTAATTTTTATAGCGCAACAAATACCCTGGGGTGTCTCGGCGCTTTGCGAAGTTTGCGCAACTTCGCACTACGCGAACTGCAAGTAGCACAGTGCGAACACGCGTAACGTAGTGCAGCTGTCATTTTTTGCTTGCTCGCGGTCCTCAACGTCAAGTTGGCGACCGCGAGCAAGCAAAATGACATCTTGGTGAGACTTTTTCCTCGTTCGCTATCAGCATCATCAAGTTGCCGATCGCGAGCCAAGTTGCCAATCGCAAGCGTGGAAAATAAAACTCCTGGCGAGATTCCCAGCGTGGGGAGGTCAGGTTTCTCATTGCGAGTGGTTGTGTGTACTACCAGTCCATGTTGAGAAAGCTGCCGCTCGAGTAAAAATCTCCTTGAGCAGCAGAAAACCACCGCTCGCACTGTGGAAGTTGCTGTTTTCTATGATTGTACAGTGCCGGATTCTTGTCTGCACTGTGCAATCATTTAAAAGGGCATCTTGCACAGTGCGAACAGGGTACTACGCAGTTCGCGTAGTGCTACACGTAGTTCGCGTAGTGCGAAGTGCACTTCACGTAGCTACGCGTATCGCTACTTCGCGAATTACTCCCAGGGTTACATACGATGCCATGTCCCACACTATGAAGTGGAACAGCTGTAATGTTCACAGGGGACAGGTCCCTCAGTTCTTGGAGCAATGATGTATGTGGTTTTAGAACCAAGTTCACATGTTGGACTACAGAGCATTCCAGGAGATATTGTCCATTTAGAAGTAGAAAAAAGACAGTCACCAAACCAATCCAGAGATTTCAGGAAAAGTAATCCAATTGTAACCCAGAGATGTAACCAGGGGGCAACAAGGTATGTTTTTTTCGGCCAACGATAGAGAGAATAAACTCGTAGCTTGAAAGGGAGCGTAGTGTTGGCAATTCAGTTTCATTGGGATCCGATGAAAAATCATCATAATGCACAAAGTAGCCAGACGCCATCCGTTCTATTTTTGGCAGCTCAGCAGGTTTTGTTGAACTGGGAGATAACTCGATCTGTGGTATGTTGATATGGACACTGTCAAGTTTTCATATAGAAATTTTGTACTTGTTGACTGTACAGTTGTAGGTGTTTCAAGGGGGAGAAGCATAATTTCATTTTTGTCGACAGCCTCTCTTTGGAAAGTGGAGTCTTCATTCGTTATTAAAGGTTCCATCTGAACTTCCTGTATGGTAGGTAGAGGAGATCGTCAGCTACCCAGGACCCCACATGTGTAGAGGTTTTGAAAGAATGGAACAAAATCATCTTTAATCCCACCATCATCAGTAATAGTATTACCAGTGTTTGAGAATCAAAGATCCTATATCATATTTCTAGATTGGTCAGCTTTTGTTTTCCACGAGAAGAGTTTATCGCACCCCCCACCATATTCGTGGTGAGATAGCCTACTGGCTTCCCATTTTCTTTTAATGATTGCTTCTAGGTAATCCGCAAGCTTATGTTTCGCTGCCGTCAATTTTCGTACAATATTCAAGTTACCAGGAGTTTTTCTAGCTTCTCCTGACAGATATGTACTTCGGCTTCTAAGGCTCTGATTTCATCCCTTGTTCACTTTGTTTGGGTAATAGAAAAAGTTGTTAAAATACCTCTTAGGAATGCCTTGCCTTATACGAGTCCCAAACCACGCTAAGGGGTGTTGAATTTAGATTAAATTCCAAAAGCTCTTTAGAGTCTTTTTTAAATTTTTCGATTATTGTGGTTTCCAAGAGTAATGAACAATTTAAGGTCCACCTATGAGAGGACGGTCTCTTTCCATTGGCAATTTCCAGGACCACCACATAGTGGTCAGACAGATGTTCCAGGACATGGCTAAACTTAATAGTATTTTTACATGTAGCAGCATCGACCAGGAAAAAATCTATCCTGGAACGATGGCCGCACTTTTTGTTGTGAAAGGTGAAATTTCCCTCAGCTGTCCCTGCCTTATATCCTTTTGCTCTCCAAATATATAAGAGCCCCATATCTGACATCAACTGTTTTAGGGCTGCTCTCATATTTTGTGTTGTTGCCAATGCCCTGCTTGAAGTTGGGTCTTGATTGGAGTCCAAAACCAAATTAAAATCGCCACCTAATATGACTGTGTCTTTCGTGTTAATTAATTGGAGGAGTAGGGTGTATAATGGAGCTGAAATCTACTTGAGCGGCAGAAAACGATCGCTTGCACTGTGCAAGATGTGATTTTCACTGATTGCACAGTGCGGATAAGCATCCGGCATTGTTGAATCAGTGCAAACAGGATTTTGCACAGTGCACTACGCAGTTCGCGTAGCTACTCATAGCTCGCATAGTGCGAAGTATACTTCACGTAGCTACGAGTAGCGCTACTATGTGAACCACGCCCAGGGTTAGGAGAGTCTTCGATATTCTAGAATTTTCTTTCTTCTAGAGGGGACCCTAAGACCGTTTACGTTCCATGACATAATTTTCTGATTTTTGTTTACTCTATCCTACCTACGTCTGTCATAGGAGAAGTGGGTGTTAGGAGAAAGGAACCTACATTTACTGCCCATAGTTAAAAAAGTGGCAAACTCTCAGGCTGATTTGAAGTATTTGGTTGTTATTTATAAAAGAGGACAAATGTTTCTTTTTTCCCACATGCTCCTTACCCTGTGCAAGAACAAATAATCTCTAATTTTTGAATTTTTATTTGTGACCCACCCCCCCATCCTTCCAATCCCCCCACCCCGGGGAACCCTTCCTCGATACTAGAGGTATACCTAAGATACCTCTGAGTTTAGGCTCTGTCTCTATCTAGGCAGGATTTTTAACATTTCTCATTTGGATGTGCTTTTAATCGGAGCAATCAGAGAGTTGACTTTGGATGGATCCTTGAAATTGAACATTTTTTTGTTCCACATCACCTTTAAAGAGGTGGGGAATCGTAGGTTTGTTGTGGCACCCAAACTCCTTAGTTCTTGGATAGATTTCCCTAATTCCCACTGTTTGTCCTGTGTGATGCGAGAGATGTCAGATCTAACACGAAATGACCAGTCCCCTTTGTTACACACTCCTGCTTTAAGGCCCCCGGCAAGGATCTTTTCCTTTATTAAGTAAGTTTTAAAGTTAACTAGGATCCTTCTCTGTTTTTTTTTCCAGGTCTTTTAGAGATTGGGTCGCGATGAACTCTCTGTATGTCGTCCTCCAGGGTCTGTCTTTCTATGTCAGGCTGTAGTTCTCTAAGAAGATTACTAATGAAGGACCTTATGTCTCTTCCCTCGACCTCTTCAGGGACATTCAGGATCCTAATAATATTCCTTCTTGCATTGTTTTCTAAACTTTCTAGTTTGTCCCTTAGTTCTTTGTCGCTTTCTTTTAGTCTCCTGATTTCAGATGAGTTTTCTTCTACTTGTTTCGTGAGGTCTCCCAAAGCTGTTTCCATAGCTCCGACTCTCTCCGTATATCATTCATTTTTATTCCCTGTGTTTCACAAACTGCTTTGATTTTCTTTGGTTACTTTCTGAAACTGTAAATTGTTCTCTAATTTCAGCGAGTGGAGTAACTAAAAGACCCTCTGTAGAAGACTGAGCCTCTAAATTGTGGTTGGTATCTGATATCCTTAGCTCATTCCGTAGCTAATTTCTCTGTTGGCTAAACTGATTCCTCTGAATTTCAGAATTAGAATTTTGTGAGGGGCGAGTATTTTCAGGATTGTCATTTTCACCTCAACCGAGGGTGCCAAGGGAACAAATCTGTTTTCAAGAAGCACAGGATCCATATCTATTCCTACTCCCCCATGTGTTTATAATCTCGGGCAGCTCAGAAGAGTCACTGTAGGAGTAGATTTGGGCCTTGACCGGCTATCCCTAGAAGATTGAACAAACTGGGTAGATTGAATAGCAAGAGAGGTTTCGGCTTGGACCTTGAAATAAGAGTGAAGTGATGGAGTAACTCGGATATTGACTGGTTTAGTTTTGATTTGCTTTCTTTTCCCGTTAATTGAAGGGGTCTTCTCTGACAGCGCTTTTTTGTTATGTGGGGCTCTAGAAGTTTTTTTGAGGGTTACTTTGCGCTGCAGGCAGGGCGGTTTCTCTTGTATGAGCCTCAGATGGAGACCGACTTTGGCCCCAGATGTCCCTGCTTCCAAGGGTGTATCTGTCTCAACGGTTTGCGCGCGTATATATTTCAGTGAGATCCCTACTGGCTTGATTCTCATCACAGATAATACCCCGCTCCACATTCAATTTCAGCACCCAGTCCCCCTTCCTTCTCCTTACCTTGGTCATTGGGAAGTGCCATAGGCGATAACCAGCGTTCTCCAGATATGCCGACTCAATACTATGGGGGAACATCCATAACAACGCGGTCAAAACACCACGCTGCCATTACCACGCGTCTTTTACCACGACTTGCGCTGGAGGGCGCTGTAGACTAAGGAATAGTAGATTTACTATTCCAACACCTTCCCTACTGTATGCAGGCTGGAGTTGGAATTGTAAATCTTACTATTCCTAAGTCCAGCACCCTACAGCGCAAGTCGTGGTAACGACTTGCATTGTAAAAGATGCGCTGTGATGTACCGCGATCTAAAAGATCGCGTTGTAACATCATACAACCCTACTATGAAGCCAGCCAGTTTCCACCATGGTACGTCCCATACGAGCATCAAACCCCGCCTCAGAGAGAGACTGTGCTAAAACGCCAGGAGCCGTCAGAGCTAGCAAGCAGCAAGCCACAAAGTCAATCACTCGGCTCCCGCTGCCCCGGAAGCCAACCCTGGCCACAGTATGCCTTTAACGCGCAAACCGTGCTGCCACCACCATCCTAAAGCTCCTCTGCGGCATCTCCTCTACTCTGGCCACCACTGTCACTCTCCGAACCACCCGTGGGAAACACACAAAATAGAAGAAACGCTGTAAAACAACCAAGAAAGCAGAAGGGGAAAGCCGTCCCTGACACCGCTGCAGATCTACCCCGGCTTCACATCCTGGTACCACTCATTACATTATCCTGCCAGAGTCAAGCAAGAGCCCACAACAGCTCTAGATAGTGGCAGCCATTTTCCCACAGGGGACAATGTTAAACTCTCCCACTAATCCTACCCAGGAGCCCACAATGCCTACTGTTGAGAATAGGCCACATAGTGTGGTTTGATCAAATCAATAGAGACAAACCTATTGTCTCAGTGACCGTAAAGTGGTGGAAACAAAGTACAGTTCTCATACCTTCAGCAGCCAGGACAGGCACTCTGTACGATGGCCCAAATTCTTTCTTATCCTGTATTTTTTCTCAGACTAGATCCCCTATCTTTGTGAACCAGACAGGTCTTGCTGATACTGCTTTCACTTATCCAGTGGTGATGCGTTTCACTTGGACGTTGCTTTGTAAAGCTCTGTATTCTTTTAGGTCCTGTAAAACATACAAATGATCATTGATGTCAAATGGAGTTTCAGCCGCCACTGCGCTGACACTATTGAGGTCTGGTACCACATTCGCTCCCCAAACAGGAGCTCATAGGGAGTATGCCCCTGCACAGGGATTTTTTTCTTGGCATGTTGTTAAGTGCCGTCTGGACCCTGTATAGGTGATTGAACCAACTGCCACCCAAGCCTAATACCCTGGATGTTAAGGATCGCTGTAAGTCCCGGTTATTCGTCTCAATGACTGAATTTCTCCGGGATGGTAGGGGGAAGAGTACATCAAGGCCACACCCAACTTCCCATGGTTTCTTTGTAAGCTCTAGAACTAAATGCCAGACCATAGTCGGAATGTAACGTGCCAATTGTGTATGTTCTTAAAGACCCGCAAATCCTTTATAATAGTTCAGGCATCAGCCGAGCAATGGGGCAAAACCCATAGGAATCTAGAGCATGAATCTACTGCCACTGAGATGTACTTGTAAACCCTGTCAGAGTGTAAGGGGCGACAGTGATCCAAATAGACACACGCGAGAGTTTTTTCTGAGATCAATAAAGGTGTTTGCGGTGGACATGCTATGGTGGAGCCTTTTATCTGCTGGCAAATGTCACATTTAAGAACAAAGTCCTTGGACTGTTTAGTGAGACCTGGCCACCAGTAGTGAGTGCTTTAGTAATAAAACTAGCCATAATCCCTGCATGTGCTGAACCCAGACCCTCAAGCTTGGCTATTATTAATCCAATCTTCGATCAGTGTTTAGTATTACTCTAACCCCCACTCCTCGGATTTGAGCAATACAGAATATTTTGTGCATCTAATTTATAGGAGTACTTGAGTGGAAAGCCGTTTGGCGGTGCTGAGCTGTTGCATGTGGATTTGACAGCTATCATAGTTGTTCTGTCTATTTTCATGCTAGAGAGAGTGATTGCAGCAACAGCAGCTGTTCACACTATTGCCTTGGTGGTTTTATCTGCCATTGATTTCCCTTCAACGTGAAAGCCAACACGCTGATGACTCAATGTATGAATTACATGAGCCTGTGGCAGGCTTTCTTTCAGCTTTGCCACTTGTTCCCAAAGCATCTTGTGCTTGATTGTACAACCCTTCGACTCTCAAAACCCATTTTGGCCCCAATAGTGAGAAAATTCACTATAAGACTGGACACAATAAAATTACTCACACAGTATAAGTGTAGGGAACTTGCAATCCATGTTTTATAGCGCCAGTATCATGGCTTTTAGTTCTGCCAACTGGGCTGTGCAGTCCCCTAGGGACTGTGTGTGTATTATTCCGAGACGAAACTTTCTGTCTCGGATGTGCCCTTTTACAATTGACCATGCCACAGAATATTGCAGTTTTGATCCTATGGCAGGTTGAGCATGTCCATCAGCATAAATGATACATTCTTATCGATCTACAGGCATAATTTAATTTGGCAGAGAATATTCTTGTTCATACTTCAGGAATGCTTGTGTTTGCAGTGTAGCATCAAATCTGTAGTCTACATCTGTTGCAGTGAGAGAGTTAGCCCATTGGATCCATCTTTGATGAGGAGCTTTAGCATTTGGAATGCTTGCTTTAATAACCCCATATAAAGTCAGTACTGGGGTAATGACAATTATGCGTTTTCCCTGAGCCAGGGGTCTCTCTCTCTCATTACATCAGTCTGCACAGCTGCGAGAATTTATTCAGTGGATGCAAAATACATTTCAGTGTTTGTGTATAGATGTGCTTTGTATGCTATAGGAACAGTATCACCTTCGCTGAATGTGATGTCAGTGTACCTGGTATCACGGTTTCTGAGATTATATCTCTTTTCAGTGTGCTCCTGTTTTTTAGAGACCCACTCTTTTATTGATGTTTAATTTGCTTATTATTTTTCTGTTTATTATACCATTTCTTTTTAGAAGAATTGGTTGCTTGCTTAGAGTTATCCTTTTCAGAATTACTCTTAACGACTTATTTCCCAGGTCTGGCTTCCAGATTATCCCTTCCCAAGGAAGCACATGTTTCTGTGATAATCTTAGGTAACTCCCTTTTCCCTTAGGCGTTGGCATATAGCCATTGTGGCTGACTCCCCTTGTATTAGCGGTGGGCGGTGAACTCCGCTCCATCAGTGGAGTTTGCAGATTTTTGCCAACTCTGTGAGTGTGGAGTCTGCAAAAAAAATCTGACTCCGCTGCATGGCAGAGTTTGCCCCTGCGGCCCACCCTCTTCAAATTCAGTTCTTACTGCTTTCACTGATTATACTGAACGAGTTCAATTCATTTGGCTGCTATGAGCTCCCGTCCCTTCTCTCTGACAGGATATCCAGAGCGGGCCTTCAGTAAATTTAAATCTGGTGAGCAGTCAAAATATCGATTTTTTAATGTCGACATACAGTAATATCCAGTTTTTTATATTGTAGGGACAGAATATCGAAGTTAATAATATCGAAGTAAGTAATATCATTAGCAAAAATGTTGTTGTTAATAATATTATATTTATATTAGGGGTATGTATTTTATATGAATGTTTAACATTTTTTGTAATGTAGTTTTGTTATTTTTAAATACATGTATTAAATGTTTAGAAATTATAAAAAAATTTAAAGTACATTTTGCGTTTTAGTATGAGAGCGGGTTGTGGGTTTATAGGGGAATAGGGCGGGAGGTAATTTAACTATATTTAATTAATTGATATGTTTTTATTTATTGTTATTCATTATTAATTTATTGTTGATTAATTATTAATTGGCAAGTAATTTCTATTAATTGATTCATTTATAATCACAATAATTATACGTTTTTTCATTGTTATTGTTAATTAATTTATTGCTAATTATTTATTAATTGGTAAATATTTTTTATTATTGATTAGACAATAATGAAATTAATTGTGTTAATTTTTATGTGAAGTGGGTTGTAGGTTTATAGGGAAATAAGGTGGGAAGTAATTTAATTATCATAAATTAGGTAATATTTTTAAATGTATTGGTATTGATAATTGATGTATTGCTAATCAATTATTAACTGGTAATTATTTTTTTATAATTGATTAATTTATATTTATATTAATTATAATGAATTTATTATTTTTGTTAATTCATTTATTGATAATGTATTATTGATTGGTAATTATTTTTTATTAATTGCTAATTACAATAATTATGTTCATTTTTATGTGTAGTGGTTTGTGTGTTTATGGGGGAATAGGGTGCAAAGTAATTTAATTGTATTTAAGTAAATATTACTTGAATTCTTTAATTTGTTACTTATTATTAATTTCTCAGTCAATTTAATGTGTAATGTTATTTATTTTTCAAAAATGATGTAATTATTATGTATGTTAATTTAACCCCTATGCATCCATATTTTCAACACTATTACATTCAGTGGAGTTGGAATAGTAATTTTAACCCCTACGCTATCCAACACTTTCCCTACTGTTGCATTCACTGTAGAGGGAATAGTCATTTTTACCCCTAGGCTATCCAACAATTGCCCTACTGTTGCACTCTCTGGAGTGGGAATAGTCATTTTTACCCCTATACGATCCAACACTTTCCCTACTGTTGCACTCACTGGAGTGGGAATAGTAATTTTTACCTTTATGCTATCCAACACTTTCCCTACTGATGCACTGTTTGGAGTTGGGATAGTAATTTTATTACCTCCGCTATGTAATATTTATTTATTATTTTAGTTAATGTAGTATACAAATAATATTAAAAAGTGTAAAAAATATTTTGATTTTTTTAAATGTGTTATAGATATTTATGTATTTTTTATATTATTGTTTTTATGTGTATAGATGTATTTATAATTTATATGATATTTTTGTCATAAGTTATTACAGTAATTATTTAACATTATTAGTAAGTATATATATATGTATGTTAAACATTTAAAAACATTTTTAACTATGTTTATTTAATTTAATTATATTTTTGTAAAAAAAAATGTAACTACAAAAAACGATATTTTTAACAACGATATTTTTGACATCAATTTTTTTTTTCAATATTTCTGTACTTACCATAATGTAGATAGGATGTCGATATTCTTGACTTTGATATTCTTGTGTCTTTATTTCTGTAGGTTGATTTTCGGTCCGTCGATATTCTGTCAAACATTCTTAAAATCTATAGACGGAACCGGTAGTGACAGTGAAAGGAGCTGAGTAGGCGGAATGGAGATCTCCTCCTCAGAAATGAGGGACAACACACTCAGGTGACGATAGATAAAGTGGGGAGAGCTTGTAAGAGTTTGGATACCCTCCAAGCTTCCCCCATCGCTGACCAGTGTGGTTGGTGGGGATGTCTGACATTTTAGCAGATATAATGAGTGTACATGGGTATAATCCATAAGTTAGACCTCAGGATATGTTTTGTCTTCCCATCCCTGCGCCTTGAAGCTTCCTCGCAGAGTCTGTCTTCAGAGTTGGAAGGTCCTGCACTTTGATGTGTCTTCACAAAGACTGCTAGGTGCTATAGTTTGTGGTGTCCTCAGTGTAGATCCTCTCTCGACAGTCCTCACAGGGTCTACCGGTCTAGGAGGCAGTGCAAGGAATATTAATGGCATGTTGGAGGACAGAGTGGACAGTCACATGATCACTCACAGCAGTGCTGGAGCTGAGCTGGAGTGAGGATGAGGAGGGTGGAATGGTGTGTGTTTCCTTCTGAATGTAGCAGTGTGCTGAGGAATGCAGAGTATGCCTGGCGTTCAGCGAATGCCTCCTGGCTCCACTCTTCACCGCATTGAAGGCGCCGAGCCCTGCACAGCTGCACACAGGCCACTCCTCTCAGCCTAGGCTTCACTGGAAGCCCGAGGCCCTCTAGGGACCGGAGGAGGCACTAGGGCAGCCAGGGCCCTGAGCCTGAGGGCTAGGGGAGTAATACAGGCCCTGGCTACAGCTCCTGCGGTACCCCCCTCCCAAATGACAGAGTGGCCTTTCATCCCATGCTGTGCTTCTGATGGGTGGTGGGGGACACAGCAAACTGAATCCAGCAGGGTGAAGGATGTCAGAGCTCTCATCAGGCACACCTGAGGAGAGAAGGACAGGGCCCAGGGCTCATTACGGGCAGAGCTCTGCGTTATTCCACTGAGTTTTTATGCAGTTCTACGCAATTCAGCATAGTGAAACTCTGTGAGCTCAACCACCTTCACCTTTTATGTTGCTTAACATAATTGCAGAAACATGCCTATTAGTTTCATCCCTTAGTCAAGGGCAGGTTCTGACCTGTACTCATTCTGTATTTGTTTCAATACATCCGGTATTACTGCTATTGAAGAGATAACATGTGTTCTGGTGTCAACGGCAGCAAAGACTGTACCCCAAGTGTCACAATCTTCTATTGTGGGAGCCACCCCCCTCTGCAAGCAAACTGTTAAAATTCTATGTTTTTCCTTTTGGCTTGTAGTGGTGTTAAACTCACGGTTTTACCCGGTTGTAGTATATTCCTGGAACTCCCAGACCCTACCAATTTTTGTAAAACAGGGAAAATGCACCCTGGACTTTGCGGCAGGGGTATTCTTTTCGGACAGCGGATGTGAGCAAAATAGGTTCTAAGTGGGGAGCCGGCAAGGAAGAAAATATCCTTTCCGTGAAGAATACCCTTGCCGCAAAGTCCAGGGTGCATTTTCCCTGTTTTACAAAAATTGGTAGGGTCTGGGAGTTCCAAGACTATACTACAACCGGGTAAAACCATGAGTTTAACACCACTACACGGACATTCCCAAGGTTAGGGTACGCCTTAGGGTGCGTATACCGCCTGGGAATTTCATATTCACTTCTGGTCCTGATGAAAGCTTGGCTAAAGTAGCAATCCAAAGCAGAAACATGTCGACCTTTTAATTCACATAGGACATATTTGACTCGAATTGATGGTTAATGATGTCCGATTCATTAATTTTTAGCAAAGAGGATCTGACTCTTTATTAAAATTATTTTTGGAGGACAGTCCGTCATTTTTTAAATCACTCACTTCTAATTAATTAGACTTCACCTGTATGTTTGAAATCTGCTCCGCTGTAACACAGACGTGGTAGCATACCAAGGAGATACCTAGGGCCCCATTAGGATGGCGGGCGGGCTTTGCCCGCCCGCCATCCTGTCGGAAATTGGGACCGCCCGCCCTAAGGGCGGCGGTCCCGCACACATCCTGTATTTATAGTATTGTGGCGGGCGGAGCTCTCTGCTCCGCCCGCCACAATACTAAAAATGCTTAGCAGCATTTACGTAATCAAAGCGGCAGGCACAGCGCGGTGCCTGCCGCTTTGATTATGCAAATGCAGGGGGGTACCACAGGTACCCCCCTTTGGCCTTCACTCCGGGGGCCCACAGGGGCCCCCAGAGTGAACTCCGCCTGCCTTTCCGTGGCGGCATTGCCGCCACGGAGAGGCATTGCACACTTGCCATTGTAACATGGCTGGCGGTGTCTCATAGACACCGCCACCATATTAATCATTTTCCGCCCCGGCCTCAATGCGACCGGGGCGGAAAAGTGGCGGGCGGTGTTTTGCTCCGCCATGGTCCCCCCCGCCATTCTAATATGGCGGGGGGAATACAGGGAAGGATGGCGGGCGGATTTCCCCCGCAAGGCTGGCGGTGGCTACCGCCAGCCTGGTGGGGGCAATCCGCTCACCATCCTAATGGAGCCCCTAGTCTCCTTGGTATAAAACCCTATGATGAAGCATGTCATCAACTATGTTAATAAGTGAGGGTTTTATTTTCAAACATTGAATTTTTTCCTTCACATTCTTTATGTCATTCCTGTGTTAAAAGCAGCATCACACGAAACAATGTGCTGATGTTCTGTCCAGGAATTGTTACCTGGGACATTGTGAATGTCTTATATATCACTCCTTTGTTGTTTTCAGTATATTGATTGGGGAATAGGAGTGTCTTGTATCTCTACCTCTCTTGTTGTTATTGATCTTTTGCTGCAATCCCACAAGGTCGCAACAACATTTGCTGAATTATTTGTTTTTATTTTGGGTCGGTGTGTTCCCTCTGGGACCCCTCCCCATAGAGTTTAGAGGGCAGAGTATCCTTACCCTGCCCCCTTATATCATTGTTTTTAAAACATCAGGAGAAGGGACTAACAGCCTTATTCATGAAGGCTAAATCGGCTCGCAAAGGGCCGGATTCTGAGAATCCGGCCCTTTGCGAGTGCGATTTTTGCTTTTGGGATTCAGCATCCCAAAAGCAAAAATCGCTAATAGCGATGTCGCAAATGTGCGAGGAAATGACATTTAAGGAATCTCTATTTGAGATTCCTTAAATGCTATTCAACATCCTATTTCAATTTGCGATTTCGCTATTTCTAGGCGCAATTTACCGCGAGGTCAGACCTCGCGGTAAATTGCGAAAACTCAGAAAAATGCATTTAAATGCATTTTTCTGAGTTGCATGTTACACACACACATGTCCTTTGGACATGTGTGTGCGCATCAACTGTTACAATTTGCATTTAAGAGGTGCTACAGGGTGTCCTTTGGACACCCCTGGCACCCTTAAAATCGCTATCTGATTTGCGAGTAGCAAATTGCTACTCGCAAATAAGGGATACTCCCCATTCATTCCTATGGGCCTTTTGGCCCATAGGAATGAATGGGGAGTTATTCCTTTTTTTGCGAGTAGCAAATTGCTACTCGCAAATAGAGAACATGTAGGAATCGCTATTTATTTAGCAATTCCTACATGAATGCCGTTTTGCGTGTCCTCAATAGCGAGTCGCTATGATTCGCTATTAGGGCCACGCAAAACGGCCCGTACATGAATCAGGCTGTAAGTCCCCGAGTCCAGCAATGGAAGCCAGCAAAATGTTTCTCAAGTTTCAGGCAACGAATCAGAGCGCTCGTTCCCACTAGAGTCTGACTTCTGTTGCAGCTGACTTATTTACACAAAATTACAAAAAACACAATCTGTGTACCAAGATCTCTTGGAGAACAATTCATTGATAGCTTCATATTTCCTTATGTGATTATGTTACCATCATATCCATGAGATTCCACAGATTTTCTAAACAAAATAATGGAATCCCCCGGCAATCTAATTATTGGATGGCTACAGTTGATGTAGTGTCATTATATACTTCCATTCAGAACAGTGATGGCATAAAATATGTGAATACTATTTAAGATTAAGATCTGTGAGTCTAATTAAACATTCTAGAATGCTGTCAGTGATGTTTAAATTCTGTTTAACACATAATGAGCCTGATTCACAAAGGCCCTCCACACTCATGGTGGAGACCCCACAGTCATTGGGGATACTCTGTACTTGAGGCAGAATTTCCTCAATGAGAATTCCCTTTGTAATTCAGGCCCAATTTATTTTTATTTAATGGCAATTACTACCTCAAATCCCAAGGAACAGCAATGGGTACTTCTTTCCCCACCACTATTGCAAACTTGACATCGGTAGGGTGAGAGGCAGAAACAGTTTGAACAGAATTTCAAAATACTGGAACAAGTGAAATTTTTGGTCCACTACATCAACGTTTTTTTCCTAATAAGGGAAGATGATAAAGATAATCGGGAGGATTTTATTAAATCCCCGAACACCAAACATCAAAACTTAAAATTCACGTACGAGATCAGTGCACAGAAAATCAATTATTTGGATATAGAAATACAGATCAATGACAGCTAAATGTGGTCAAGGATCCATAGGAAGCTCACCAGCTGTAACAGCATTTTACATACAAATAGCGGGCACCCAAAGTCCTTAAAATGGAGAGTGTCATATGGCGAATTCTTAAGAGTCAAATCTAATGGTTCTGAACCTAAAGCTTTTGAAGATCGAGCACAAGAACTATTTCTATGATTCAAATAAAGTGGGTACATAACTACAGTTTTAAATGGTGCATTGCAAAGAGCAGACCAAAATAGAAGAGATAATCTATTGGTTCCCAAGAGGAAAGCATCTCAGAAAGTCAAAATGGGAAAATAAGATATATAATGGATTATAATATATTGCACTTGGAAATGAAGATTTTGTTGAGAGATAATTGGAACATTTTGAAAATGGATGACTCACTTAAACCACATTTATCAAAATACCCACAAATGACATACAGGAATGTAGCTTACGTAGGAAATTTACTAACACGTAGCTTTATGTCATGTATTAAAGGGAAGACATCAAACTGGCTTAAAGGTAGAGAAAATGTTTCTGAAAATGTGCTAGATGTAAAGCATTTGAATGTGGCCAAAATATGGTGTGATTTGAACTGCAGGATAGACAGAAAAAGATAATAAAGGAATGCACTATTTGTGAAACCACAAATGTGGTGTATATCCTAGAATGTGGCTGTGGTAAATAATATGTAGGAAGCACTGTGAACAAATCAAAATTGAGAATCTTACAATATCTACGTGCCATCAAGAACAAAGATTTCTCATATAAAGTGGTTAAACATATATGGAATACAGACAATGAAATATAACAGATTTAAAATATTATGGTATTCAACACAAAGGTAAAAGATCCAGGGGAGGTGATTTGGAACATATTCTAAGAAGACGTGAGTTAAGACTGATCATCCAAATAGGAACAGAACTCCCTCGGGTACTTAATGCAGATGCAGAACTTCATGTGCACCTATAAAAGGATTTTGGGGAAAAGAATTTTGATTATACCCAATTCACGGATTTCTTTGCATCCTACAACTTTTCTTTGAGGTGGGATTTTCAAAATTTGGAGAGGAGGTCTTATTTTGAGATATATATATACAAACACACACACATATATATTGCAACGCACTGTACATGGGTCTTTCAAGCAGTAACATAACAAAAAATAAGGGGGGCTGACAGGCATGTAATTCCATTGGGCATTTCCCTGGTCCTGTTGGCGTCTGGTTGTGAAAGCCTATGGTCCCTTCTGTTCTGGTGCCCCTGTTACTTTACCCAGTACCCTGAGGTTAATTGCAGCAGGCACATGGAGGATTCAATAGAAAGAGAAAGGTACAGAGAGTGAGGGGTGATACAGATAAAGTTATCACAGAGGGAAAAGAGAGGTAGGAGAGATGGAGACAGAGAGAGAATGGATGGATGGAAAGAGAAAGATTTTGCGACGAGCTGAAAGGAGTGGGGATGGTATTAGCATTTTTGCCAAGCCAGCTTTGGTTCCCTAGTCCTGCCTTGGCCACCTTCCAAAATGTGGTCATGACTCCTGCCACTCACATGTCTCATTAATAGTCCTGGGGTTGAATGGAGAGCAGGGCTTGCGTTGCACCGCTATACCCAAGTACAAACAGGCGTTTCCTTCAAGTACATATTATGGTGAGAGAGAAATAGAAAATTTCTCCTAGGCAGGTTTCTTGCATGGGTTCAGTAATAGGCCATTATACCCAGGCAGATATATTATTCTGGGTAAGAAATAGGCGTTTCCTTCCAGTAATGTAGGTTGTTAAAAGAAAACAATAGACCTTTACATTCAGATCATTTATATGCTAGGGAGCAGAAATACTATTTTCTATCCACCCATATATATGGAGAAGAGGCAGTAACACGGAGGCATGTACTTTCAACTCAAGTGAATATTGTGACAGTGTATGAGGTATATGCCTTTTACACAGGCACCTATCTTATATTGGGCAGAACATTAATAATATTAGTATAAATAAGATCGTAAAAAATTGTTTCACTTTGTTCACGCACAACTGTGTGTCTCACGATCAAAGTATTTTCCAAAAACAGAACAGCCAGTAACGGAAACAGCAAAGTAGAAAGGAAAGGCTTTAGCAAACATTGCACAGGATTTTGGAACATTTCATTTCATCCAACCGATGGAAATTTTGAATAAAATGTTCGCAGTAAACAAAGGAGACAGTGGCAACACTCTGGAAGAACACGCAGGGCTTGGTAGGGGCGATTTGAAAGCATTTACTCAACCCGATAATCTTCTAATTAAACAGATGAAATCCACGTATTACTTGACATCTCACTTTGAAGCTAAAACGTCGTCGCAAAAATTCCCTGCTAGTGGGGGGTATATTTCTGATGGCCTGATGGAAATATGATTGCGCTAAATTATGCTATTGAAACGTGTTGCCGTGCCAGAAGAATGCAATTTTCTCATGACCCGGGTCAATAGAAAATTACTGAAAATGATGTCTAGAATTGCACCAACGTTTCACCATTAGAGTCCGGGGAGCCAGGAGCAGCTTGTAATCACGTGGCTGAAATCAGTTTTTATTCATCTGTAAGTGCCTAGGGAGCCAGGCTGACATGCAGGATGACAAGGTAGGTTAACTCTTTTCTGCTTTCCTGTCTCACTGTATCTGTCAAAAGGAACGAAAAAGCGTTAAGGATAACTGAGCCGCAGGTAAACAACAGGTGCGAAATGAATGATCAAACCTTTCTAAAAAATTACCTCATGACAGCCACCCACTTCTATTGAAATCCCATAACGTTCTACTTTTCCAGGCTTCGATAACTGAAGAAATTGCGTGCTGAAGGGGGAAATTGGACACTTACACAATCTAAGTGAGGATTCTAGACATCCTACGTCAAATACACGGGCTTGGCAGGTCAAAGCGGGACTTTACACCGACGCTGCTGTGTCATGGAGACGCTGCGTCTGAGCGGCAGATGTAGTCGGCACCTCGGACTATTATAAACAGAAGTAGACCCACAAAATAACTTACTAACATGCCAAGCAGCTGAGAAATACACAAATGATGTCATAGTTTATACAACCAGGAAATATAATCTGAGGTGGTGGAATATATTACGTGCGCCTCAAGGACTGCGTTAAATTGGAAACCCTCACCTCTAGCAAAACTGTCTGTCTCGTGCTTCATCTTCATCTGCATCGACCCTTCCAGAACATGACGACGTTTGCACGACTTTCGCTGGAAGCGTGATAAAAATTATTTGTAACGTGGGTCTCATTTTGTGGACTCTTCATTGTCTGTGTTTGTGGACTCTGCATTGTCTGTGCCTTCTTGTCTTGAAGGCAGAGTACAAGGAGTAGGAGGCAGACTTTAGGAAGGATCTCCATCAATTACAAGTTTTCCCAGTATCTGTTCCTAGGAGTGCAGGAGGATCGTCCTGATACCCAAACGCAGGAGTAAAGAGCTTCCACTTCCTGGGAGTCAAGGGCTACTGCCCCTTAGCCATTTCCTATCATGCCCCTGGGCCACCATCTACCTCCAGAGCTGGTGAAAGCCTTGCAGACATACAGGGAGCATTGTGGAAAGAGGGGAGAAGGGGGTTAGCAAGCGGCATGCTGTGCTTAATTTGTGCAGGTGCTTTCAGGTGCTGAGCACCGGCACCTATTTCTCAGGGCCGGGTCTATTGAACTTTTCTCCCATGCACAGCCAGCACTGTGCACAGGCCATTAAAAAGCCCCTTGAGGGAGGCTTGTGTAGCTGTGCGTTCAGATTTGGTGCATGATGCTAGTGTGCTTGCTTTGGCTCGCACCAGTGCCTGGTCCTCAGAATGGGGAAAGGGCAGGTGTGCTGTGTCATGCGCAGTATAAACTGCACAAATGATGAACTGGGAGCATAATTTCAGCTGCGCTACCCAGCAGTCTGCGCTTTCCAGTGTAGCCAAAGCTGCAAGGTTAGGTGAATTGTGTGTGTGTTATTTTACACACAACTGTTAACCTGCAGGTGACAGAATAGTGCTTGGCCGTGGGACACCATCGATAAATTCCTGCACAGTGGCACCCGCAGGAAACTGCCCAGTAGCTGGCTGCCTCAAGAGCCCAGACAAGGCCTTGCAGCATAATAACAAAATGCGGGAAGCAGGTGACGGTGGTCTGAAAGTGAAAACATTTCTTCCTGCCAGTCAGTGCATTAATACACGCCCCTACCTGTTCCACTACCATCTCGTCGCTATCAGACCCATCCTCTCCCTTCTGCAATGGGAGCCGTTGCAGCCACAAGCACCTTGAAGAACACCTCCCATCCCTGTCACTGTGACTGTGCCCCACCGCTACCTCCGACAGTGCCCCTCTCTCCACAGTGGCCTTCTCCCATTATCCCAGTGCCCCTCTCTCCACAGTGCATTTCTGACCTGTAGCTCAGTGCCCCTCTGCTTACAGTCCCCTTCTCCTCTGTATCACAATGCCCCTCCCTGCAACAACGCTTGCTCACTCCTGTTACAGTACCCCATGGCTCCCTCCCTCAATCTCAGAGCACCCCTTCCTACCATCGCTTTGTATTAAAGAATGTACTGGGCCCTGAGTATCCATACCATAGTTCGCACGTGAGACTACAAAGCCCTTCTCAGTCTTGGTAACTTGAACCAGGAAGTTTTCCCAATTACCCCCTAACCAGAGAGAGGATACACAGGGAATTTCTCAGCTTTGACCTGGAGAAAAATAGCATTGATTCAAAACGTGCTATCAGAGGGGCTAAGCTGTGTTGGGCGCTCTGTACCTCCCCCCACCCCACAAGCCTGCTGAGATCTATCGCCCCACATCTTCTCTTCACCTCCAAAAGACCCATGTCCCGTAAACCCCTGCTGCATACTTACAGCCTTATGTCCCCATTGGACAGAGATCAGATTTTTGTCTAGTTGAAGTTTTGACTGTAGCACAGAGAAGTAATGTAGAACATGTACCATGCAGATGACAGAACTATATTAGGCGGATAGCTCAATGAGTTTCTGTTTTTTGTCACAGACGTCCTTTAGTCACTCGCTGATCATTAATTACAATCCTAATATATAGCACAGGCGGCAGACTCAGTTGAATTTTGTTTTTTATTAGTTAAAAAGTATGTGTGGAAGCTTGTCTGAATGGAATTGAATGTCTGGCATCATTAGGAAATAGGTGGCAGTCGGATTTTGCAACTTATAGTCTGATCATGACACCGTTCAGCTGCGGTCCTTTTCCCGCCCCGTGCCTGATCACCTGGGAGAGTACTTTACCTCTTGCGGCCCCCGCTCCGCGGGAGCCGCTCGTAGAGGTTGCTGCCTGCTCCTGACCTTGGACACTTGACCGTCTTGCTGGGCTCTTGTTTTCCTGCATTTCAGCTGCACTGTGAGGCTCAACGGGTTGGGACTGCGAGGACCAGCAGCCCGGCAACACTGTTCAGCTGTGGTCCTCTTCCCGCCCTCTGCCTGATCACCTGAGATCAGGCAGAGGCCGCTCGTAGAGGTTGCTGCCTGCTCCTGACCTTGGACTCTTGACCGTCTTGCTGGGCTTGTGTTTTCCTGCATTTCAGCCGCAAATTTGTGCTATTGTAGCCTGTTATTCATTAAGCTTTAAAGCACATAGTATCTCTTGTGCTAATAGCGCTACTCCCTAGTGTCTCGCACTGTGGTATATTTTGCGTGATATTTGTTAGCGCCACTTGACTGCATAGCATTTGTTTTCATATTATTCCTCCCTGCATCCTTAGCAATAAAGAATGGTGAAGCACAACCCTGCCATACTTGCTCCTGCCCCCAAGCAGAAGGCGGGTGCGAATCTCCAGCTTCCTAGCCTGACAGCTGTAGATCGCATGTTGCAGAAAACAATCGGGGTGGTGGCTAATGCTATAGAAAGTACAGAACGCCGCCTTTCGCTCCCTGCTGGTTCCCTTCCCCCTTTGCCCTCTACTAATATTTCTATGTTCACTATTAATTCCCAGGACTCGATTTTAGCACCATCTTTTGTTGCTCTCCCAAGGGTTGACCATATCCCAATATCCCAGGATATAGTTCCTATGGTGGACAACGTATCTCCCGAGACTCTCCCTTTATCTGTAAGGCTATCATTATCCCCCTCCATCTTCCAAAACAAGACCACTGCCAATTTCCATTCCCAGGTATTGTCTTTTAACGATAATGGGTGCTGCGATATGTCATTAAACTCCAACTCGACCTTTGATCTGCAGCTAAGCTTAAGTAGCTATGGACCATGAGTAACAACTAGAGGGCAGCTGGCTAGGCGTAAGTCTAAATACGCTATCAAGGAATGCCCAACTGCAAAAAGTTGTAAGGGGAATGCGGGTGGTATTAAGCAAAAGAAATTGACTGCTAAATACAACACAATAAAGGGGAAGAATACTAAGAGTGACACAGTTGATATTGTAACTACTCTAACAAATAACAGAGGTCCTTCACCTGATGCACGCTTTTGGGAAAGGATGAAGACCCTTTTGGAGAAATCCTATAATATTACAACAAGCAGCGGAATTAGCCAGTGATAATATTGCCCCGTCACTCCATACCATCCCAAACATAGTGTGCCCTTCAAACCCTGCAAAAGAAACCTCTCTTATTGCTCAAATAAAGCAAATTGTGAAGTCTCTCGTACTCCCGGTACTTGAGAGGGTAAAAGTTCTAGCAGAAAGACTTGACCGATTTGAACAAGGGACCCTTGACAATTTCTTCTCTGTTAAGGCTTTAATTAAGTTATACTCTAAAAATAGCCCTGACCCCGCTGCACAAAAGCAGATCCCATCGGTTGATTCCTCACAAATGGGTGAACATGCTTCTCCAAATCAGCAAGGCGCTCTAGGGCCCTCGTGGAACTAAGCCTTTAGTGACAGTTGTTACAACTAATAAGACTAGTGAACCATTAAGCAAAACATTGACTAAAGGGGATAAGAGAATATGGGATAGTGTATCCACACAGAGCAAGGAAGGGGAACATATTCGTAGTAATGCTGTGAGGCAGAGAAAAGTCCCATCTTTAAAGCCTGATTCGGTGTTAGGGTTTGTACACAGCAAAGAGCATGTCCCCTCTCGTTGCACTAGTGGTCTCTCTAAAAGATCTCTTTAAACATACCCCTGAAAGCCTTTCTTGTTATCTCAGCCCCTCCCTAAGACTTCTGTGTATGTTGCTCAATGTATTCACAAGTTTGGACATTGCTGTCTTGTTTGCACATTGGACCTTGCTTTTACCAAGGCTTATTTAGAACACTCCTCCCTAGGCCATGTGTTAATTCAACTCATTAGCATAATAACTGAAGCTCTGCACACCTGCTTGTGAAAACCACACCCAGTTCTTCGAACCACACCCAGCTCTTCGAACCACACCCAGACCTGTCTATAAAAGGCTGCCCCTGAGCCTCACCCAGTGCCTGTGCTCGTCTTCCTCCCATTTACCTGAGAACAGATCCTTCGACGCTGGCACTGCTGCTCTCTCCAGACCTTCATTGACTTCAATGGGGGCAGCTTCTGGCTCTTCCTTCTTCTGGTTTCCGGCTACTTCTTGCCTCAGCCCCTCTTCTGTCCTCTGCTATCGACATGCAAAAGAGAAAGAGGTCAAGGTTAGACTGATCAGTATCCCTTTTCAGCAACAAGTAAGTGCAAAACCTTTTATTACCTGAAAGAACTTTATCGGCGATTTCTGGATTCATGTAAAGACAATTTGGAACAAGATATCTTCCACGAACTTTGTGGTTCAAACCCTTTGTTGCAAGAATACTTTGTGGAACTTTGTGTGGAAAATAAACATTGTTTTACCTGGAACTTTTTTAAGCACTTTGCTGTGGCGGCGTTTCCCGCTGTGTGCAGCGTTTTTCAAAATACCACGTTAGATGACGAGCTCAGCTCGTCATCAGCATACGAGCGCCGTAGCTGATGACAAGCTGAACTCGTCATCAGCATCGAAGGGGTTAAGAATCAAACAGAGAAAACCATTGACAGCAAGACAAACAGTAAATCAAGGACTTGCACAAATTACCTGCTGTATTTTGATGTAAAAGTACAGTATTTGTTTTATAAAAAGTCTGGAAATGTGTGAAATGTGAGTTTGCTATTAAGAATTTAGGCTTTAGTTATATTAAGGTGAATGTTAGACGTTGGTAATTCTGATAATGATATTCGTTTGATTTTACAGAAGTTTTACAGTAATAGAAAGCACATCTCAGAACAGTAACACATTCCAAACCTGGAAGCTTGAGGCCAGGATCCAAGAGGTACTTTTAGAAGAGAATTTCTAATAAGATTAAGGTTTAGTCAGGAACACATTTAGGGATAGGTTGCACTTATCTTTCTTTGTTTATGTTTCATTAGGCACCAGTTTCTACAGAAGTCAGAGAGGGCCGCAGATCTTAGAAGGGCTCTTCTACAGTGGAAACGCAAGAACGGTGTTGTCTCTCTTTTTTTATTCTATCCACTTCCCCCCTTCCCTTGAGCTTCTGGTTCTTAGTGCACTGTTTTAAAACTAGTGTGCTGGAACAAGCAGTTTCAGGGGGGGGTCGGACTGTCTTCAACCTCCATCAAAACTGAACAGAAACGCAGGTGAGCTGGGCTTTGACAGAAGCACAAGCCTTTAAAATATTCAGTTCTGTTGGACGCTGAATGCCGGGGAAAAAACAGAGGGCATTGACGCCACGGATATGGCGCAGGCCCTAATTGAGGACTTGGCCCATAATGAATCAGTGTCTGGCATCTTGCAACATATGCAAGAGGAAATAGAGAAATTAAATTTGGAAAACACCTTTTTAAAACAGGATTTAATCAGGTATAAACCTAGGGAATCTCAGTGGAACACAGCTTTTACGCCTTTGTTTAAAACCTCCTCAGAGACAGGGGCGCGAGAAAAAAAACCTGCAACTCCCCCCCCCCAGTTGAGGTTACTGTTAATGTTCCTAATGCTGTGCCTTTAGCAGCACCTGAACGTTTTCATGGAGATAGTAACACATTCCATGTTTTTATCAATCAATGTCAATTACACTTCGTTTGTAAACCATAACAGTTCCCTACTGATGCTACGAAAGTGGCATTTGTCTTGTCCTATTTGGGTGGTACAGCTGCCAATTGGTTAATTCCTTTCGTGCGTGGATAGAGATGATCCCATCCTCCTTAATTGGAATCAATTTAAACATACTCTGACCAGCCTTTTTGCAAAACACACTTTTATGCAGGCAAGCGATAATGAGCTTTTAAATCTTAAACAAGGTAACAAGGAATTTTTGACCTATCTCACTAGTTTTAATCGTTTACTTACCGAGACACGTTGGCCAGAAGAAAAGCGCGTCTTTCTTTTTTATAAAGGTTTGAGAGACGAGTTAAAAGACGCGCTGGCTCATACCGTTGATTTGCCAGAAGACTATTCTGACTTTGTAGATTTAGTCGTGAAATTGGAACACAGACTAGGAGAAAGAAAGGGAGATAAATCCAAACTGGAATCGTGGTTAACTTTTGTTAGACATGAGAAGAAAAACACAGATAATAAACTCCCTGAACCTGAGCCTATGCAATAGGGACACTCAGAGGTCCACTCATGTCAGAGGAAAAAGAAAGAAGGAGAAAACTTCAATATTGTTTATATTGTGGCAAGGCAGGACATTTTGCCAGAGAATGTCCAGTAAAACCTAAAACTTCACGAAAGGGTACTGTTTCGTCTGTCTCCTCAACTGAGTCGGGAAACGATTAAGCTCGACAAGGGGGGGGTTACTAGTTCGAGAAAACATCTTAATCAAACCTCTAATTCTGCAGCCTTCATGGTACCGCACATACCTAGACATTTCATAATTCAGATCTTTTTAATTGTTACTACCCAAGTTAGACATTCTCTCCCTGTCCTACTGGACTCAGGAGCAACAGGAAATTTTGTGGATAATAAGTTAGCTAACACATTAGGTCTTCCTATTTGTCTAAAACCTTGTCCAGAAGCAGTATGTGCAGTGGATGGGTCAGAAATGACCTCTGGAATAATCACAAAATAAACAAGTTCCCTTGTCATGGTCTGTCAAAACAGGCACACAGAGATGATTAGCTTTGATCTGATAGATACCCCTAATTTTGGCTTGATTCTCGGGGTACCCTGGGTAACAACTCATAACCCAAAAATTGATTGGGTGAACAGAACAGTTACTTTGGATTCCTCATTCTGTAGAATCAATTGCTATCAAGAAGCAGGTACAGAACAGAGCTCAGTAATACACTGTGCTAGTGTTATACAAGACGAACCAAGTCTCCCTCCTGAATATTCTGACTTTAAAGACGTTTTTGATCCAGTGAAGGCTAGTGTGTTACCCCCACATCAGTCATATGACTGCCGTATAGATCTCATCCCAGGGGCCCCTTTACCTAATAACAGAGTATATGCTTTGACTGACCAAGAGACCAAATATTTATTAACCTACCTAGACGACCTTCTACAGTCTGGGTTCATCCGACATTCCACATCTCCAGTGTCATCTCCACTTTTTTTATCCCGAAGCCGGATAAATCTCTGCGTGCGTGTATCGACTATAGAGGACTAAATAAGGCTACAATAAAAAATAAATATTCTCTTCCTCTAATACCTGTGTTGTTGGGTCAATTAAGACATTCTACTGTATACACTAAACTAGATCTGCGGGGAGCTTACCACCTGGTCCGAATAAAAGAGGGGGATGAGTGGAAGACAGCTTTCAAGACAAAGTTTGGTCTATTTGAGTACACAAGAATGCCCTTTTGGTTGTGTAATGCCCCTGCGGCCTTTTAATTCTTTATAAATGAGGTCCTACACAAATTCCTGGACGTTTGTGTCATAGTATACATAGACGACATCCTCATTTACTCTAAGAACCCAGAAGAACATACCCAACATGTTCGTGCAGTATTATCAAAGTTAAAAGAAAATCATCTCTTTGCTAAATTAGAAAAATGTACTTTTAATGTCAGCAAAGTGGACTTTTTAGGATACTGCCTGTCACCTCAAGGAATAATTATAGATGAAAAGAAAATTAGTGCTATTACTGATTGGCCAGAACCATCATCTGTGAAGGATGTTCAGAAATTTCTGGGTTTCGCCAATTTTTATAGGAGGTTTATTTCTTATTTTGCTGACATTGCGGCCCCAATAACCACCTTGTTGCGGAAAGGGCAACAATTTCTTTGGTCTGATGAGGCGGCTCACGCCTTTCAACTCCTGAAACAAATGTTCACTTCAGCCCCAATTCTGAAACATCCTGATCCTGACTTGCCATTTTTTGTCGAAGCGGATGCTTCACAAGTAGCTTTAGGAGGAGTTCTCTCTCAACGAGATGCAGTAGATGGCCAATTACATCCTATAGCCTCCTATTCCAAAAAGTTATTACCAGCTGAACAAAATTACACTGTGGCCGAAAGAGAACTATTAGCTATCAAAGTAGCCTTCTCTGAATGGAGGCACCATTTAATGGGAGCCAAGTACCCTGTTACCATCTTTTCTGACCATAAGAACCTACAGTTCTTTGGATCACCAAAAGCATTAACTCCACGTCAGATGCGCTGGTTAAATTTTTTTAGTACATTTGACTTCGTTATAACCTATAGACCAGGTGCACAACAAATTCAATCTGATGTGTTATCTAGATACGGACATACCTCAGACATGAAACAAGGCAAAATAGGAGAACCCATTATTCCTCCCCAAAAACGTTTGGCACCAGTACAACAGAAGGATTTCATCACAGATCTATATAATGCACTCATGCAAATGGCACCTCAAGATTAATTAAAGTATTCCCATAACTCAATACAACGAGGTTTATTGTATCACGACAACATGCTGTTAGTGCCCACCACAGAATTACAAACACAGGTGATAATTTGGCATCACGCCTCATCGTTGGCAGGTCATCCTGGCTGGGTAAAAACCCTTGAAAATGTGCGAAAACACTTTTGGTGGGACAATATGAGTAAGGACATTAAGCAATTTGTCACTACCTGTCCAGTTTGTGCAAGACATAAATCTTCTCATAAGGCCCCCTGACGGTTTGTTAATACCAATGCCATCACCCAAACAACCTTGGCACACTGTGAGTGTAGACTTTATTGTAGGTTTACCACCAGTAAAATCCTTCACAACAGTATTAGTGATAGTGGATATTTTGTCTAAAATGGCACAATTTGTACCATTACGGAAATTGCCAACCGCGGCAGAATTTGCCGATATTTTTATAAGAGAAATTGTGGGTTTACATGGTTTGCCAAGTAAAGTGGTGTCAGACCGAGGTAGCCAGTTCAACTCTAGATTTTGGAAAAAAAATGCGAAAAACTGAAAATAGATGTGGCTTTATCCACTGCTTTCCATCCAGAAACAGGTGGACAAACTGAACGACTGAACCAAACCTTACTTCAAACACTACGTTGTTTATTGGCTGATTATTCTAGTGAATGGTTGGAAGCTCTCCCTGTAGCGGAATTTGTTTATAATAATACTGAGCATGCAGCTCTACTTTGCTCACCATTCTATTACATGCAGGGGTATCATCCGAGAGCTATACCCATTTTATTAGAATATTCCCTGTTGCCTACAGTAACAGAAAGACAAACAAGATTACGTGACATACAAGACAAGGCCAGGAAACATTTATTAAAGTACAAAGAATGCATGAAAAGACAAGCAGACAAACACAGATCTGATCCCCAATGTATAAAATCGGTGACAAAGTATGGCTCTCCACAAAGAACCTAAATATAGAGGGATCCCGAAAGCTGCAACCATGTTTCATTGGACCCTTTAGTATAACTGCCACATTAAACATGGTAACAGTAAAATTGGACTTACCAAAAGAATACCCAGTACATGCTACATTCCATGTGTCCTTGCTTAAGCCATACAACCCAAATACCCGACCCGAACCACCACCTCCACCCATACCAATTAAGGGAAATCTAGAATATGAAGTGAAAAGCATAAAAGACGAAAAAAGAATTAATGGACGTCTGTTTTATTTAGTAGAATGGAAAGGATATGACGAAACTGAGAATTAATGGGAACCAGCGTCCTATGTACATGCCCCACGGTTGATTAGACAGTTTTATCTAAAAAATCCAGGGAAACTCCGTCCGGTAGGAGGGCCTTTGAGGGGGGCAACTGTTAGGGTTTGTGCACAGGAAAGAGCATGTCCCCTCTCATTGCACTAGTGGTCTCTGTAATAGCTCTCTTTAAACATACTACTGAAAGCCTTTCTTGTTATCTCAGCCCCTCCCTAAGACTTCTGTGTATGTTGCTCAATGTATTCACAAGTTTGAACATTGCTTTTACCAAGGCTTATTTAGAACACTCCTCCCGAGGCCATGTGTTACTTCAACTCATTAGCATAATAACTGAAGCTCTGCACACCTGCTTGTGAGAACCACACCCAGTTCTTCGTACCACACCCAGCTCTTCGAACCACACCCAGACCTGTCTATAAAAGGCAGCCCCTGAGCCTCACCCAGTACTTGTGCTCGTCTACCTCTCACTTACCTGAGAACAGATCCTTCGGTGCTGGCACTCCTGCTCTCTCCAGACCTTCCTTGACTTCAATGGGTGCGGCTTCTGGCTCTTCCTTATGGTTTCCAGCTGCTTCTTGCCTCAGCCCCTCTTCTGTCCACTGCAATCGACCTGCAAAAGAGAAAGAGGTCAAGGTTAGACTGATCAGTATCCCTTTTCAGCAACAAGTAAGTGCAAAACCTTTTATTACCTGAAAGAACTTTATCGGCGATTTCTGTATTCATGTAAAGACAATTTGGAACAAGATATCTCCCACGAACTTTGTGGTTCAAACCCTTTGTTACAAGAATACTTTGTGGAACTTTGTGAAATAAACATTGTTTTACCTGGAACTTTTTTAAGAATTGAACAGAGGAAACCATTGACAGCAAGACAAACAGTAAATCAAGGACTTGCAAAAATTACCTGCTGTATTTTGATGTAAAAGTACAGTATTTGTTTTATAACAAGTTCTGAAATGTGTAAAAAGTGACTTTGCTATTAAGAATTTAGGCTTTAGTTATATTAAGGTGAATGTTAGACGTTGGTAATTCTGATAATGATATTTGTTTGATTTTTCAGAAGTTTTACAGTAATAGAAAGCACATCTCAAAACAATAACACATTCCAAACCTGGAAGCTTGAGACCAGGATCCAAGAGGTACTTTTAGAAGAGAATTTCTAATAAGATTAAGGTTTAGTCAGGAGCACATTTAGGGATAGGTTGCATTTATCTGTTCTTTGTTTATGTTTCATTAGGCACCAGTTTCTACAGAAGTCAGAGAGGGCCGCAGATTTTAGCAGCTCTTCTACAGTGGAAACGCAAGAACGGTATTGTCTCTCTTTTTTATTTTATCCACTTCCCCCATTCCCTTGAGCTTCTGGTTCTTAGTGCACTGTTTTAAAACTAGTGTGCTGGAAAAAGCAGTTTCAGGGTGGAGTCAGACTGTCTTCAACCTCCATCAGAACTAAACAGAAACTCAGGTGAGCTGGGCTTTGACTTCCTCAAATTAATTTGCCTCCAGCTTGTTTGCCTTATGTAGTCGTTCCAGCTGGAGTCCCACAGCTAATGCCGGATAAATCAGAATCATACACTGAACTTAAAAACAAAACTACATTCTGGCTAAATAACAACAGGCCTCTCATGAGGCAACTTGATGGCCAGGTCCTCTCTGTCAGAAGATTTGGCTGGGTTGGAAGCAGGACTAAAGATATCCCAGGTGACTGCATCCTAGTTAACTTTAGGGACGTTCGAGTTGCGAGCTTTATATGTAACCAGCAGAATATGCATGATGATTCTGGAATTAGCACACATGATCTGGGCTACTTTCACTCAAGGCCAGCATGTAGGTACCAGGGACAGAGCAATGGAAATCAATCTTGGGGAGGGTTCGCGGGCGATTACTATGCTCATCATAACTCTGCTTTTTGCAGAGGTTTCGATCATTATGAAACCAATATTGGCTATTGACATGGCAACCATCCGCTTACTAACATCTCCTTTTCCCCTGTTGACAACAAAAGGCCTTATGGGTGCAGGTCTCCAACCATACTCTCCGGCATTCCTCTTACCTCCCTTAATCCAACCCCCCTGGAAGTTATATACCCGGGGAAAGGCATGGGTTAGCATCCCAAGCTGAGGAGTCTAACTGTTGGAGTATTCATGTAGAAAGACCAGCCAATAAACCAATGACTAGGTTCGGCTTGCACAATGACCAGGTTACACATGCTGTTCCTAATGGCACCTACATGACCCCAGCAGCTCTACTTACTGATCAGAATAATGCTTCTTTGTTGCATCCTATTTTGTCATCGTGCTTGTCATTGAGAATGCAGGGGAGCAATTGATCCTATCTAGTGTGCAACCAAATTGTTCTCAGGATCAAGTAGTGGCAGATAGTCCGATGTTGAAGATCGATAGTTGGAATATAGCAGGTATTACCAGTAAGCTAGACCTCCCAGACTGGAATACTTTGGTAGAATCATAGCAGATTTGTATTTTTCAGGAGACCTGGAGCCTGGAGCCTAACTATAGAGTGGGCTACACTACTTATTTTTTACCTGCAGTACTCCCAACATCAGGGAGTGGTCGACCCTCTGGTGGGCTTCTTATTTGGGTGAGTATTTGTTTGGGTTGTAGTATTACACAAAAGCAATGCAATTCGCTTGATATTCTCAGGCTCTCATTAAAAGGCCCAAGTAGGGGGAAAACTCTGGACATTTTTAATATATACGCCAGGGGTACTAAAGGTGGTTCCATATCTCCTATTGTAGCACTGCTAGAAGAAGCACTCAGAGATTGTTGTGATGACACGCAAGTACTGATCGTGAGGGGCTTTAATTGTACATTTGGGCCCCTTGCGACTGAGGACATCCTAGACCTCACCGAGGATGACACAAGGAGGAGTATACTCACGTTAGAAATTCAACCAATTAAAAGATGGTCACAAAGGGCGATCCATCTGAATGCTCTGACTTTGGAGTTTGGCCTAAGAGCAACCAATGGTAGAACTGTTTCATACCCCCTAGGTGCTCACATGTATAACAGGGCCAACCACACATCAAGGATTGATTATATTCTCCTTGACTTAACGCTTTGGCAATCTGTCCTAGATATGTTAATAGTACCCACTGTAGACAGCGACCACAATTTGCTTTCTTTAAGTTTAAAATATTTGTGGCCAAGCCAAAATGGCGTAGTGGTTCCAAGTAAGGTAAAGTCCACTTCAAAAAATGTTCCATCTACCTGTGGAAGACGCCTTAAGTGGTGCAAAGTCGCCCTAGTAGTGGAGAAAGTCCAGACCATAGGAACGTTATTGGTAGCCTCACAAAGCGATCTAGATATGACCCTTTTAGAACACTCTAACCCTTCTAGAGCAACTGTGATATTTCAGGATACCATCAAGTCGGTAGGAAATTTATTTCTGATACCTACACGAGGGGCCAGGGAAAAAGGCCACCAGAGGCTAAAGGGTAAGCAGGGGTGGTGTACACCCAAATCCAGGCAAATGAAGTCTGCTCTAATCAAGGCAGTTAAGGCGAAATCTCAATCTTTGATCCAGCACGCTAGAAAAGAGTATAATTTAGTGATAGCAAATGCAAAAAAAGAGTGAGAGGACTTGTATTGACAATCGTTAAAAGAGGCAAGTTCTGGGAGGGATGCGGTTCGCTTTTGGAGCACTATAAGAGCTAGAAATAGGCCTGCTAGTGACCTTATTACTAATATAACGGGTCAAGCACGGTTCGACCACTTTTCCAAATTGTATACCATCCAGCAAGGAGCTGCTAGTGATCCTGTCCCATGTAGTACCCGTACACACTTAGAAGAAAACACCCTGTCCCCATTTACAATTAAGGAAGTTGAACATGCGATTAGCTGTATTGTGCCCCAAAAGGCAGCCGGCCCGGGTGGCATCTCCGGGGATCTGCTTCATTTCGATTCGTCAAAATGGGGGAAGCTTATCCATACTCTACTTATCGCTATTGATAAAGGTGCCACCATTCCCGAATCGTGGAAAGGGGCTGGGGTCGGCTCTATTTTCAAAAAGGGGCACAGGGACGACCCCTCTAATTATGGCCCAATAAGCCTAATAGATTCCACTTAGAAGGTCGTCGGGAAGGTGGTACTAGAGAGAATCCTGCAATGGGCTAAAGAAAATGAGATTCTCTCTGATTATCAAGCGGGCTTCAGGGCAGGCACCGGGACAATAGAGCAGGCTTTCAGATTATTGTTAGTTTATTGAAAGGTGGTTATTATAGGCAAAGGCAGTCTTTATTTGGCGTTTATCGATCTAAAGACTGCCTGTGACCTCGTGCCTAGAAAACGCCTCTGGGAGTGTTGTCCGATATGGGGTTGCCTTCCAATATTTTGTCCATTCTAGTGAGGTTTCATGAAGGAAATTTTGCGCAAGTGAGGTGGGGCACAGAGGGTCAGAAAACCAATAGAATTCCGGTGAAGAGAGGGGTCCGCCTGGGATGTGTTCTTGCTCCCACACTTTTTTCATTATATATGAATGGTGTGGTAGAGCATCTGCTAGAAAAACCATTAGATGCCCCATCCCTGGCAGGGGAGCGAATTCCCACCCTCTTATTCACCGACGATACGCTTATAATATCTAAGACCCCAGTGGGCCTCCAAAGCCTCCTAGATAATTTCCAGGCTTTTTGTATTGAACGAAGCCTAGTAATAAATACAGATAAAACAAAGTATTTGGTGCTGAACCCACCAAAAAAACTTGGGCGACCCCCGGTACTAAACCATATATCCCTGGAAAGGGTTACTGTATTTGATTACCTAGGTATCCGTATCTCTAAAACCATGCAGTGGACCCCACATCTTTGTAAAATGCTGTTAAGCCATAAGAGGGTTACCGGGACGCTCCTCAAGGAACAGCGCTCCTCCTTGATTAGACCGATTGCTCCCGTCATTGACATTTATAAAGAGAAGGGGGTCAGTTCTGCCCTTTATGGGGCAGAGTTGTGGGGCATTTCCAACATAGACCAATTGACGAGGTCTGAAAATAAATTCTTAAGGGACCTCATGTCACTTCCTCAGAGTGCCCCTATATTATCTTTGATTCTTGACTTGGGATGTCATTCTATCAATGATCTGGCTAAAGTCCGGCCGTTGCTCTTATGGGCCCGGTTGTGGCGAGTGCCAGAACTTGCCAAGTACGCGAAGGGGTTAGCTGAAGTAATGTCAATGGCGGGATGGCATAAAATAAAATGGCTAAAACATGTACATTTTCTACTTGGCGAGTTAGGCCTTAAAGAAGCCTGGGATAGTAGGTCCTTCCCCTCCGAAGGCAACCTTAAAGACCCTTTATTGGAAATGGGTCGCCTCTAAAACTAATGTTGATTCAACTCTTGGCAGGTTAACGGAAAATGTTCTAAGGTATAAGGATGTGCCATTTCGGGAACCCTACCTAGATATTGTTTGGAAATATGCTGATAGGGCATTGTACTTTAGATTCAGGGTCAGGGCTCTTCCAGTGCGTGCATTAACTGCTCCCAGGAAACCCGTGTCCCAAACACCACCCTTCTGCCCTATTTGCCAAATCAGAATGGAATCTGTGGCCCACATCTTATTTGCCTGCCCAGCATAAGTGCAGCCGAGGAAAAGGTGGCTCAAACCTATACGTCAGATGCTGGGCACTAGACAATCCAATGAGGCACTCCTTATTTTATTGTCAGACACACGGACATTGTATGTCTGCGGCCTTTCAAAGTTTTTATCATGGGCATGGTCCATTAGAGCAAAAATGCTTATAAATAGTGTCCAATTTGTATTTTAAAGAACATGGTTTAATTACGATTTTTAAAATGTGCTGTAAATTGAATTTTTTACCTATGTGTAAATGTGTTTTATAAAATGTGATGCTTTTATGATGTGTTTTTATCAAAATAAAGCCTTATTGACTGATTGAAATATTTGTTTGCAGCATGAGAGTGTGGTTCTCCATCAAGGCGTAATCCCAATGGTATAACTGACACTTTATTATGTTTTATCAGGAATATCTATTGTGACATAACAAAACATCTTTTTATGGCATAAAACTTAACACAGTTAAAGAATCGCTATTGTGTGTCTTGGACAACACTGCTGTGCATTGATGAGACAGGCCAAGAATGATACACTCCTGTCACCTCTCAACTTAACATAATTAATGACTGTATATTTAATAAAGCATAGGTGTACTCTTTGCTTGCTCTATCTCAGTATCTGCTTTTCTTCCTCCCCTTCACACCTCACACCTTAACTTCACTCAGATCTTACTTCACTTTCTGCCCTACATCTGCGTTTTCTTTTAATCGCCACCTTCCCTCATTAAATGCTTTTCTTTGTTCACTTTTCAATCTTTCCCTTCCACTCTACTCTCACACGCTCCCCACTGTTCGCTTTTCTTCCCTTGCCTTTCTCCTCTTCTCACTTTTCCTTCTCATCACGTTCCACTCTAATCTTGCAATCCCAAACTCTACTTTCCACATTTCTCTTCACATTGTCTATTGCATCTATCTTTGCCTTTAGACCTCTCCTCCTCCCTAGCTCTCCCTTTAATTTTTTTCCTTCTTGCACATATGTTTATATCTACTCCCGGAATCTTTGTTCTATCTCAGGGTCATAAATTGAAATCTTAATGTGGCCACTAAGTCTTTCATCTTTTGATAAAATTAGTGTAATTGAGGTGGATAACTTTTTTAATTTGTTGTCAAGCCCACCTCTAGTGAATATTTGATTTACAAACATACATGGTGTGTTTCTCCCTCTATCCCTTCATTTCACCCTTTCACATTCTTTTCTTATTTCCTCCTTTCATCCATTACTTATTTATTTCCTTACTCCAGTGCTCCTCTTCCTGCCTGCATTTGTTACTGCCTTCTTTAATGTATTCCTTCCTTCATTCTTTTCTTTCTTTTAAACAGCGCAGTGCAAGCATATTATCTTTTGTTTGAAAAGCTGCCTCAAGTCCTTAAATGACCTTTCTCTAATTTGAGTTCACTTTTAAGTTTTTGTCATAGGCTTCCAATATGTTATATTATGTTATATTGATTTGTATAGCGCACTAATCACCCAGGATGGTATCCAGGGATTTGGGCAGGTGTGTAGGTGTGAGGTGCCTGAGTTGCTTTTGTGAAGAGCCAGCCTTTCATCTTCTTGTGGAACTCAATAAGGGAGGAGGTGACTCCGATGTGGTGAGGCTTGGGGATGTGGGTGGAGCCAATAAAGGTAAGTGGGTGGGGCCACTGGAGGGAGTGGGCAGAGTTCAGGAAGTGGGTGTGGCCTCGTTAAAGACTGTGAGCACCTGCACTTCATATTTTACAAATTAAGCACTGGCGGCATGCCTCCTAATCAGCTGTCTCTGTCGTTTGCTAATGCCCCAATGAGAAATTTATGTTTTGTTATGACGGGGAAACGCAATGGTGTTTGGTCATGCTATAATCCATTGTTAAAATAAATGGAACAAATTAGTAAAGGGAAAACGAAGATAAGGCTTTTTCTTATCTTCTTTACTTCCTTTCTTTTACGAGAGGTTTACTACTTTTAGAGATGGCCATGCGTCCAGGTCGTGAACTAGGAAACAGGATGCATGTCAGAAATATTTGCCACAAAAATAGCATCTGACTTAAATATAATGGCCTTAATAATGTTTACATAAAGGGAAACGGCCTTTACAACGTGGGCCGAGCAGTGCGTGCCGTTTTTCCTTAAGCAGAACCACACGTGCCTTGACCACGTGTATGCCTTAACCACACGTATGAGTGGTTAAGGCAGTATGTGGTCTAGATGCACGAATGGGCAGCCAAAGGGAGGGGACGGATTGGTAGAGTGAGCTCTGGGACGTGGTCTGGTAAGAGGGTCTGAGGCAGTATTTTTGGGGGTGGGGAGTAGTTTTTAGGAGTTAGGCACTTTTCAGAACTCTGGGGGTTGTGGTTGGTTATAAGGCTTGGGGACGGCGTGACTTTTAGGGCTCAGAGTGGGTTAGAGTGTTTTAGGGATTGGGGAGGTTGGTTTTTTTTTAGGGCTCAGGGAGTTGGTGTTGTTTTCAGATTCAGGGGGTTGGGGGTTGTTTTTTGGGCTCGGGGGTGGGGTCGGGCTTGGTTTTAGGGCTCGGGGGTTTTGGGGTTGTTTTAAGGACTCAGGGCAGTGGGGTTTGGGTGTGATCTTTACCACACAAATCCCTTTACCAGTCATGCCTTTACCACGAAATTGCGTTGTAAAGGCATGTGTGGTAAAGGAATGGTTTGGACAGCGTTGCAGCGGCATACATGTTTCAGCCATACGTGCCTCTGTCATACAACCTTACAAAATGTTGCTCTATTAGGTGTAGGTTTTCTATCATTAAGTCAAAGGGATGATATTTTTGTAAACATTATTTAGGAAACAATATCTTTTTTTTAGCTTATATTCTGGCACCACACAAGGGAGCAAAATAGTTTGGCTTTGTTTATAAGAAACAATTTATATGGAGGGCACATCATAGAGCCTGCCATAATGATTGAGTTATCAGGTCCAATATCCTTCACAATAAATCCTTTATTATTGCAATAAGAAATTTATCTGCCACAAGATACACGTACAGATTTAAAAAAATTGCAAATAATTATACCTTAGAAACAGTAAATTATCTGTCAATGACTGCAAATGGAAGCTTTATAGTTCCTATAGAGTGCCTTCTGGCCTCCCATAGGAAAAATAGTGACTTGTGCCCAAATCTGATGACACCAGAAATCACTGCAGATGCATACGTATAAAATGTGGTAAGTCTAGAAACCAGTTGAGGGGCCCACAGGTTAAGCCGAGGTGATGCTGCCAAAAAGATGCATACAGGCCCATGGAAAAGGCCAACATGATTCTTCTTAGGGCAAATTACTTAAGTATTATTCAGGTCTACATTATTTTACTAACATTTCTCCAATGGTTGTAAAGTGGGGAACCACTACCACTCTTGGGGGCCAATTAACATACTGCATGTTGTAGTGTGTTTTATTAATAGTATAATAGAACTGCTCACATAGTGCAACATATTGTTCACTAGCCTAAGTGGAGATGTTATCAATTATGTCATCAATGATGTCATTTAACTTGTCACATGTTATGGAATATGTGAGATCATAAGCATTGCATGATAAAGATGCAAGTTATAGTTATCTCAGTAAGCTACACTTTTTCAGTGGATTGTTAGGGATTTTAAGCCGAAACTAAGACCTTACTTTCAGAGCTAATTATATCATCACTTTAACCTTTAACTATTTCAATACATTTCGGGGGGGGAGTAAAATAAAAGAAGATCTTGCTATCATATCTACCTGAAGTGTCACTTTAACCTTGTTTTTTTTGTGACTGTCTTTAAATAAAATCATATTCAGTAAACTTCACATTTGAGCATGATGTTTGACTGTCCTTCGTAGGGGATTGACCACAGGACCTGGCCTCTGCCCAGGCCCTGCGGCCAAACCCCCTGCAGGCAGGAAACCACCCCATACATGGCCTGCAACCAACCCCGCTATGGATGGCCAACCCCTCTCGGGTGACCAGACCCCCGCCGCACATAGCCTTCAGCCATGCACAGCAGGGGGTTGGCACAGGGCCTTGAAACTCTGACCTAACTATAAATTCTCAGTGATGATTGCAGCTGTGGAATTATAGTGAGGGCAAAGTTTTTTTTTTTAACTTTATTTATGATTTTCAAAAAGAAAAAAAAAAGAGGGCATCAGGAGACAATAAAACAAGATATTGAGTTTAAGGAAACACATTAAATGAATATACAAAACATGAATCAAAAAAGAAAATATACAAATCAGGTTGAAGTTGCAGATCAATGGATAACATGGAGAGAAAAGAAATTAGATACATCAAAGAGATTAATCTTAGTGCAAGAGCCAATTCTAAAAAGGGGCCCAGTTCTTAGATGCCACTAGGCGCCTTCTCCTCCCCCTCAACAAATACAGAGATGATTCTAGTTTATACCATGCAAGCATCCTAGCTTTCCAATGGCCAAATGTAGGAGCCTCTGAGCTTAAACACTGCGATGTTATACATAATCTGATCATAGCCATTGCAATAAACAGAAATGATCGGGTCTCAGATCTCTGCGGTAACATCATCCTGCTTTTTCCATCTGCGTAGGATACGCAAGATCTGTAGATTTCTCACCAGAGATGCACTCATCCTAGTCATCCTGGCTCTTGTTATCTCCAGAGTCGACTTCGCCAACATCTTATACGCAGGGATCCCCACGTACCAGCTCCAGAGGCTACAGCTGATACAAAACCAGGCTGCTCGCTTAGTATACCACCAGCCTAAGCACCAGCACGTCTCGCCGCTATAACGGAGCCTCCATTGGCTTCCTGTGGCCAAACGTTGCACCTTTAAACTTGAATGCACTATTTTTAAATCCCTTTACAATCTTGCACCTGCTTTTACTTCTTCTTTAAATAAAATATTTTATATGTAAATCTATACATGAGTAAGATATTTGTTTGTCCAACCGGACAAGGACACCATGTTGTAAAATTGTGAGGCAGTTATCGCAGGAATACTAGTGATTTCGGCAGTTTGCACCAGCTTCTGAATAGTGTGTTAGATTTATCTCAACTTTAGTTGCATTAAAGTGCTGATAATGAGGTGCAGAGAAGGCGTTCCAGTGCAAAAAGACACGACGTGCACCTTAACGATTTATTCTAAATACTGAAATCCTGTATTGAATTGTACTGTGGTAGTGGGTGCATTTACAGTGTACACACAAAATCAACGAAGAAAACTCATTATATTTATATTGATTAGGAATAGTTACTCAGGTGCTAGATCTTGACGGGATACACTGCCCAGTTTGTTTATTTTTCTTTACACGAAAAACCACATCACAACTTTCACAATGAAAGGCAAAAACTGCGATGCAAAACAAATTCTGGCGATAAGCTTTGTTAGCACAAGGGATTTTACATCTGCTTTCTGCTGGTGTTAAGCAGGACGACTATCTGCAGCATGAAAGGGAACACAGCCAAGAGCCACACCAGAACACCCACAGGTGCCATAGAGTCAATGAGCATGATACACGGATACCCATGAGGCCCACAACACTTATCGCAACAACCCCAGGACCACCAACACCCCCGAACTCGCATCTGAGCAAGTGTGTCCATGTGGTCACAGTGTTAGCACGATGGGCACGGGCCCTGCAACATCACAGTGTGCTGTCTTCAGCAGATGTTACCATGTCACCTCAGCGTTGGCTGTGAGCTTGGACATGTAGCTACGCACGCATCCTCCTGAATGCACAAGCGGCTTGTGCTGGTCTGGCATACACAGGTCAGCGCACGGATGTGTCTATCCGGCAAGGGAAAGGGGTGTCTCGGACATGTCCATGTGAAGGAAGTGCGTAAGTGTGTCTCTGTGTTCAGGTGTAGCCGACACAAGGGCCGCAGCAGTCGATGTTGTAAAGTGGCATGCACCACCTCCAAACGGCAGTGTCACGATGTGGTTGGAATGCGCAGGACATGCATGAATAAATAGGCATTACAATGGGGTGCCGTAGGAGTGCATGGAATACAACAGTGCACCAAACAAAAGTGTGGTGGCTCGTGGGAGGGAGAAGCAGCTGTTTGGCAATGTAACACACAGTGAGCCCGCCCATGTGCCACATGCTGGGCATCTCATTCATGATGATCCGGGTCACAGGCATCCCACAACACCCATGAAACTTCCTTTATACACATCCTTTATCAATGCAGCTAGAGAAGTTACTGTAGGGATGAAAGGTTTTTTATCTGAGATATCCTGCGGGCATTTGTGTCCTGTGTTTGATTGTGTGGATGTTTGTCTTTGGACAACATTCTGTTGGATGTTGGTGTACTCTGGTTCCTATGTGTGTGTGCTGCATTGTGTGTGTGATGTCCCTTCATGTGAGGTTTTGTTCACCCTTCTCCCTTTTAGGCAGTGTGGTTTACATGTCTATGCTTGTTCAGTGGTGTGATGTTGGCAGGTTCTGTGACCTGTGCTCCTTGTTGGTGTGTTTCATTTTGGCCATGGTTTGTCTGTAGTTCTGCTGTACTTAATTGTGCATGTGTGCCACTGTGCCCATCTCCCCCGTCCCCCCACTCCCTACTTATTCCTATTCCTGGTGCTGTTGTGTCTGTAATTTTGTTCCTCCACACATAAATACATGTAAAGAACAAATTAGAATAGTTCCTTGATTCTTTTAGATTGCAAAACTTCTCACTATTTTTAATTTTCCATATAAACACTTTTTTAAATATTCAAGGACACATAGAAGTCAGAAATGCAACGTATTCTATCAACACAATTTCTAGAACATTCTACAACATGTGCAGGTTAAAAGTTCACGATTGTTTTAAGTTCAAACAGTGTCTTCCAAATGCAAGTAGCAGGTGTGGTTGAGTTGAGCAAATTTTATCCTATGTTATATACTCCACGTTTAAACAGCTTTTTATTAACCAATCACAAAATGCTTTTCCACAAAACAAATGTGCACCCTACTTTTAAAAAACAATGCTTTTCATCTCCCAATCAGTTATCATTTTGTAGGGGGAAAAAAAGAAGTTACCCATCTTTAAACATATCTCTTATTCTACAAATGGACTGCATGTGCTACAGAAATCTATCCATACCTCTCAGCCATACCTTTAAAATGCTAGTGTGGATCGTGGGACATAGCTATGTTTTCTGGTGCAAAAGGTATGCAGAACAGTGACATATTGACTTAGACCTAGCTTTACAAAATCTGGATATCAAACAGTTTGGACAGAGAGGATTGAAGTGGCACCAAAGGTTGTTTGCATCTTCAACACCCTGACCTCATAATTGTGCACTGTAGTGGAAGCAACCTAGGCACATTGACTGGGGTATGTTTGGAAGTGCTAATGAAGGACACCATTAGACAATTGGAGTTGCTTTTGCCTCAAACTGTCTTTGTATAGTCCAATATATGCCAAAGACAGAAGTGGAAATAGTCAAACCAATTTTGTCCTCAGATTGAAAAATCGAGGAAGAATCTCAACAAAGCTGTGTCTCCATACCTCAGAAACCATAGAATGGGGTCGATCTAGAACAACAACATACGTTTTGATATGGCTGATATCTACAGTGATGGAGTAAACTTCACAGATGAGGGAAATACAGTTTTTCTGAATAACCTGAACCTGTGCATCCGCACTTATATGTACTTCCAACTAATCAACAAAAGGGGTCTTTGTAGAACTGCCTTATTTTCCCAATATTGGTCCACTGAGTGACAGCTGCGATCCGGCTAGCACAGGAACACCTACGTGTCGTCAAGCACGCTCACACAGTTTGAGCTGCGGGCCTTCGGCTCGCAAATGAACACCAACAAACTTGCTCACAGAGGGAGAACTCGGGTCTAACTCTCAAATGAACACCAACGGGCCAACGGCCCTCCTAGCAGAGACAATCCTATCACCTAACGCACTGACTCGCACATGTACAGCTAGGGATACCCCGGCTCACAGACACACATCTGCAAGTCGATGGACTGGTACTGTTTGATGCTTTAGGGTAGTACAGTAGTGTTTCTGTACTGTAGAGGGTTGTGCTGGACATTGCATATTCGCATTTAAGGTAATGCAGTGGTGTCTGGGTAGTGTAAAAATCATGCTAGAGGTAGTGTTTTAGAGTTTACAACAATGCACTAATGTTTGGATAGTGTAAGGGATCATGCTGGGAGTACTGTTCTAGGGTTCAGGGTAGTAAAGTGGTGTTTGTATAGTGTAGGGGGGTCATGCTGGGAGTCGTGTTTAAGGCTTTACGGCAGTACAGTAGTATTTGGGTAGTGTAGGAGGTCATTCTGGGAGTAGTGTTATAGGGTTTACAGCAGTGCAGTGGTGTTTGTGTAGTGTAGGGTATCATGCTGAAAGTAGTGTTTTAAGATTTAGGGTACTGCAGTGGTGTTTCGGTAGTATAGGGGGTTGCTAGGGTTACTGTTTTAGGATAACGACAATGCAATGGTATATGTGTAGTCTTTGGGTGGTGTATGGGATCATGCCGACAGACTGACTCACAGAGCTCCGAGCCGATGGACGGGCTTCTGAAGGCATACCCGTGACCTGATGATATGAGGATAGGCAGCGTGAAAGGCATATCTCACACAGACACAGATGCCAGTGTTGCCTCGCACAGGTAAAACTACTGACCCGATGGCTTCTACACGGAGAGATGTGAGCTGACGGAGTAAATCACAAAATGACTGCCAACACTTCCTGGTTTCAATCATTCACAGCCAATAAACTGCAAGCTGGTACTCGTAACCCCTCAGCCAACCACATGACAGAATTCTCAAATATCGGTATCTGTACTGTAAAATGTCATATTTCTCAAAAACTACTAAACTGATTTACACCATTTAAAGAAAAGTGTGCTTTCTGGATCATCACCTTTCTCCCTACCAAATTTGGCGTAATTCCGTTCAGCCGTTCCACCTTCTGTAAAGTTGTGTCTTGAAATTGCATGGAGAAAACACATTTTAGTACCCTCTTTTTTCTCAGCCCCTCTTACACCTTTCACCCCCAAACTTTTAATATAGGAGCTAATCAAAAAAAGAGAAGCTTTTTGGAATATTTCATAAAGATTCATAAAACGACGCCAAAGTTACAAGTACATAGAAGACTCCAGGAGCGGGGCAGTGCAAACCCCCTCCCAACATCAATGAAGCCCCTACACGGACCCCCGCAACCCCTGTGAGCCCCTGCTATTATTTTTTTGAGAAATACCCTTGGAACCTAGCCCACCCAAGAACCTCATTAAAATACAACACGAGAACACGTGACCCCAGCGTGAATTTGTGCCGATTATTTTGTTTTTTAATTATTTTTTTGGACCTCCTGAGCAGACCTAGTGTTCAGGGTTTTTCTACCCTGTCCCCTTCTCTTGTTTTATACTTTTGTTTCTCCATTTTCATAAGACTCACTTCTAGCAAGAAGATGGCTGCCAACACTTCCTGGTTTGGAGTGCTAGCAGTCAATCACAGTGAAGCTCGCGCACGCGACTTAGGCTTCGCCCAGATATCAAAACTTTTATTTTTCTAATTCCTCAGCAACTATTGGGCGGATTCACACCATTTTTGAAAAGGTCACTTTCTGACCCAAGTACTAACTTTCTGCCAATTTGGAGCAATTCCATTCAGGAGTTTCGGCTGTAGCCTTGCACAAAGTTTCCTATAGGAAAATGATTTTTTCACTCTTATTTTTTGAATTTCTCAAAAACATATTTATTTTTCAGAAAGACACAACATTCACTGGATGGTGTCATCAGTGATGTCATGAGTGATGTCACTGACCGTGTCATGAGTGATGTAATATGTGATGTCATCAGCAGTGCATTACACGCTCATGTTATAGTGAGTCCAACTAACTATAACGTGGAATTTCAATGGTTTTATGTCAGTAAAATTTCCAGGTAACTATAACTGGTGTGAAACCTTTGTTTTTTTCTGTGAATTTCATAGGTTTTTTAACTGCTAATTTTTAACTTTTTATAGGGCTTCATACCTATGTACTTTTTAGTGAATTTCTAAGGTTATTTTTTCGCAAATGTCTTTAGCTGAGAAAGGTATGTTTTTCTAAAAATGAACCCTATATTGTATATTATGATAATATTTTTGTTTAAATATAGTATTTTTTTTTTTCATATTTGACTCTGGTGCGCTCCCGGTGCGCGTACCGGTGAACGCCTTGGTGCGCATACCGGTGCACGTCCCGTCAGCGCACCAACCAAAAAAAAATAAAAAAAAAATAATGAAGGAGTGAGCATGAGGAATGGGGACAGAGAGAGTGATGTATAGAGAAAGAGAGCTAGAGGGAGGAACACAGAGGGACTGTGTAATAGATAGTAAGACAGAGAAAAGGTGTAAGAGGAAGTAACTGAGAAAAAGAAAATGAATAAGGGAGCAAAAGAAGAGAAGAAAGAGGAAGAAGACTAAAGCAGAAGTTCTGGGAAAATGTGAATGGGTGATGAAAGTAAAAGGAAGGAGACTTAAGTATGGGGAATGACAGATAGTGACGGAACCAGAGAAAAAAAACAGTAGTGACGGAGGGAAAGAAAATAGCAGTGAGTGTAAGTAAAGAGGAGTGAAAGAGGGTGTATATAAGTGAATAAGGGTAAGACATAGGGAGTGACAGAGAGAAAGAAGAGAGAGAGCAAAGGAAGGAGTGTCAGAAAGGGACTAAGTGAACCAGTAAAAAAGGTAAGTGAAGGAGTGTGGATAAGAAAAAAAAGGTGGGAAAGTAATTTACAGAAAAACCACTGGAGACACTTTCATCAAATATAGAATAGGCCCTACTACATAGCAGTCCCTACCATTTGCCCAAATTTGGTGGAATTCCATTGAGACGTTTAGGCTACAGGCCTGTCTAAATATCCTGAGGTAAATTACATGACCAAAACACATATGAAGTGTTAGAACTTACAACCAATTAAAAAGTTTCTTTCATTTTCTACGATTATTTCCTGACATTTGATTGGTTATGTACATGAATAAATAAAAAAAAAAAGGAAACACAGCCATTTTGACTACTACTTCCTGAAGTACATTTGAAAAGAAATAACACTGTTAACTTCAACTGCTTTCTCAAAGGTAAGTTGTTATTTTGAAAAGTGAAGTATGTTGTGCACTTTAAGTTAATTTGAGAAAAAATATTCTGTTAGTTCTATACTATCCCTCTGTAATAGTTATAGATTGAGATAGGCTTCTCTGTTATAGTTATGGATTGAGTTAGGCTTCCCTTGTATTATTATAAATTTACTTAGGCTTCATCACATATTCTTTTTTATATTTCAAATTCCAGCCTGATACCATACACTGCCCAAAGATAACTTCACTGTTAAAAAATCCAAACTACATGTCTGAACTTAAACCCAACAGTGCCCTATCTCTACTGATATAATTATTTGATATGCAATTTACAGCAACAAAATGGAAGGAGAAAAGAATATTTCTTTTGAAATTGTTTTGGACAACAACCATGATGGAAAAAATGCTGAAAATGATAACATTGACTTTATGGATGAGTCTCTGGACCTTGAATTACTTGAGTGTGTGGAATCAACGGAAACACAGAATGTAAATGAG